>NC_141263.1:25090000-25690000 GCF_054856545.1 Hippocampus guttulatus | reverse complement strand
GAGGCATCCTAATCAGATGCCCGAGCCACCTCATCTGGCTCCTCTCGATGTGGAGGAGAAGCGGCTCGACTCTGAGCCCCTCCCGGATGACCGAGCTTCTCACCTTATCTCGAAGGGAGAGCCCGGACACCCTGCAAAGAAAACTCATTGTATCCGCGATCTCGTTCTTTCGGTCACGACCCATAGCTCGTGACCATAGATGAGGGTTGGAACGTAGATCGACCGATGCGAACTCGAATGGATTTATCGCTTGTGCGCAACAGTGGTCACGCCGTTCGAGGCCCGCACTCGGTCTGGCCACCAACCTTGTAACGGTTTGGAGATTATACACTTTCAAGTGTTTGAAGTCGCCGTCATCGGCACAATGAATCCACATGGTCACCATTCACATGCGTGCACATGTTGACACTTAGATGAAACAACATGCTTGTAACACAGAAACAGCATGTGAGACAAGAGGTCAGCTAAAAGTGCTTTGAAAAGACCACGTCGGCAATTTCCCTGAAATGTCGTGATGTGGAGGTCGTGGGAGGATAGGTCCCCGCCGCACTGCGACACATGTTTTTCCCCGAACTACCCCTCCGTTGTCATTTTGAACTCTTTACTTTCATTTCTAATGACTGCTGCAATTAAGAGCTGTTGAGTTGTAATTCTTTCAGCATGTCTTGGGTCAGTGCGCTGATCATTCCCAGCATTTGCTCCAAAGCTGCACAGGGTCAGGAGGCCAGCGACCCTTTCGTAGGGCATGTTACAGCCATTCTTATTTATTTATTTATTTTGTGGGGAGAGTGCTTCCTCACATTTACTTATGCTTATAAATAGCAAGCTAGTTTGCCAAAACGTGGCAGGCCAGACAGATTTGTCAATTTCGGCAGGCGTCTCATTTAAAGTGATCTTTCCTACATCCGCTAGCTTTAATTTAGCATCCTCACTGCTGCAGTTGTCATTTCCTCGCACCACGTGACCCTGATCTGGAAACTTGAATTCAAACCGGCATCGACTTTTGCTTTCGTGTAGGACGCCATGCTACACATTTGACCGGGCGTGTTGGCCATCGATGTGCGTTCTCTATACTTGGCTTGCTTCACTGAAGCGGTCCTTGGCATTGGCTTCGGCCATGACAACAGCCATTTGTCCCAATGTCCACAGTTCCTCTCTGAGTCCGGCTACAAGATCAGCCCATTCATGGAGCGCGCGGACCGAGCCATTTGACCCACATCAAAGTTTCACTCACCCGAACCTGCAGCTTCCCACTGCCTTCCGTTCCCCTCTGCCTGCTCCGTAATCACAGCTTGTGCTCTTTCTCATTCAGTGGCTTCCAGTGGGATGCCACCGATTAGCAACCTGACCCACTTTCGCTGTCACTAACTGTTAGCATGGCTAATTGGGCCCTAAACACTTCCTAATGGCCGCATTGTTCTGGGCTGCTCTCACTAAATGCGAAACAGAGGATGGGAGGAAAGCTAGCGAGTGGGCAGCTACTGTATTTCCAATTCGGGTGGCTAAGGGTCGTGTAAAAATAAAAAGAGCAAGAGAGTCAGAAGAAGAGCAGGTAAAGAAATGGGTCAAGTGTTTCGTGTACTGTCCAAATGCTAACTTAATAGCTCCGTGTGTGCGTATGTATTCATGCAAGACAAGACATACAGCCGATTGCATATTGCGCTGGAGCTGTTATGAATGATTGCAGTCAACACTCCCTCCCGCTGGCTGTCAGTTGATGTTTGAATATTCAAATGTTGCTGCCGCTGGTAGCTCAGCTCTGCTCGCACATAAAGACGACCTGTGCAGCCGCCGGGACGCCTTCTTTCTCTCAGTCAAGAGATTGCGGCTATTTCTTTACTTTGGCAGTTCTGGGTAAGTTGAGATGCAGCTGATTTGCCCCTCGTCCCCGAATGCAGACCCTCCCAAACTTTCTTTCTTCGATGATACATTTGCGACAGCAATAGAATGGACTTTGGACTATGTTTACACTACACACACACACACACACACACGGCTGATTTCAAAGTTTTCCACTCTCCCTAAAGTCTTTAATCTTCTTAAGATTTTTCAAACGATCGGCGCGACAACAGAGCAGAGCACTGAGAGATGCTTAACAAAAGCAGTCCATATAAGTGCAAGTCCCGTGAGGACAGCAATGCTACTCTTCGACTCAGCCTGCCTGGCCAGACTTTAAAGCACTTGGGACTGCTGTTCATTGTTTTTTTTTAAACAGTTTTGAATGGGATCCTGTCATTGTTAGTGTAAAGTGGGGGTTAACAGTTTTGGTGGCTTGCTCAAAGGAAAATAATGGCGTATTTGGCAGCACCAACTCAGGGCACCTCCAGTCCATATAAGGCTAGTATGAGTGGGGTGAAATAAAACTGTCCTGAGCATCTGGTTTTGTCTTCTGAGAATCCCATCTGCACCTATTCCTCCAATGTAAATCCTCCATGGCTTCATCTGTCTCATATTTACGAGTTACATGTTTGTTTTTGTAGATTCCTCGGAGGGAATGGCCTCACAGCCTTTGCTGATCACAAATGAGAATGTGTCATTGCCTTCAGTGACCGTGGGCTCCTGCACCATCATCCCCACCACCTCCGCCACAATACTGTCCACGTCTTCAGTGTCCTCAACCGCCATTCCCCATCCCAGCAGCAACAGCAAGCCCTGGAGGAGCAAGTCAATTATCTCCAAGCACGCCTCACAAGCGCCCTCCTCCATTAGCAGCCCCCCGTCTGCCATGCAATCAATAAAGCAGGAGAAGGAGACCTCCTGTAAGGCTACTTTGGGATCTGAAGCTCCTCCTAAAGTTGTCACGCAAAAGTCAATGCTCGAGAAGCTTAAGCTGTTTAACAGCAAGGGAGGCTCTAAATCTTCCGCCTCCTCCTCCTCCTCCTCCTCCTCTTCATCCAATGGAGTAAGTGCCCAGATTGACAATGCTGCACCCAGCATGCAGCTTGTAGCTGGGCAGGTGGAGAGAGCTGAGACGGGCTCAAACACTGAGCCCCTTGAGGAAGACGACGGGAACCTCCGCCCGGGAATGAACGGATCCACAAATGGAGCCGCTCCCTCAGCAGGTACTTCAGTGGCCACTACTGCCAGCAGCCCCAAAATTGCCTTGAGAGGCATTGCCCAGCGCACTTTCAGCAGGGCTCTGACTGCCAAAAAGAGCTCCGCCAAAGGCCCCGAAAAAGACAAGGAGCGGGGGAGGGAGAAGGAGAAAGGGAAAGATGTCGGGAAACGTCTCTCCATGCAGGACAGGACAGAACTCAGGGGAGAGGAGCCGAAGGAGGAAACGGCACCTGTTGGCGGAGACGTGGACGGCTCAATCAAAAAGACCTCAAAAATGGCCAGCTTCATTCCCAAAGGGAGTAAAGTTGCCAAAAAGGAGAGCTCTGCCTCCGCACACAGTGGAATACCAAAGCCAGGAGGCAAAATCCCAGGAATTGCGGGGAAAGCCTCTTCAATGGGGACAAAAGAGGCCGTGGAGAGACCACGAAGCATGAAGCTAGGCGGTGCTCCGGCTGCGCTCCGAGGTCATTCGGATAAGGACAGCAAAAGCGCTACCTCCGGCCTGCACGCTACCGAAGGGAAGACCGGCTCTCCCCCTGTGCCAGGAGGAAGCAACACACAGAGCACGGCCAGCAACACAGTCAGCGTGCAGCTACCTCAGACCCAACAGCACCACAGCCACCCCAACATGGCCACCGTGGCGCCTTTCATGTACAGGTGAGCTCATACAGGGGAAACCCTGGATTCGATATTCGTGCCCAGCCAAGCCTGGTGCAACGCGTGGCGCAAATATGCGCATTGGCTGGCTCCGTTCGTTTTGGAATTTTCCCCGATGCACGCAGTTGGAAACAGGTGGCGTGCGCCGTTGTGGGAGGCGCAGCTGGGGTTTGGCTGAACTGGAAAAAAAAATGGATCAGTTGAAGTGAATACATTTTTTGTGTTAAAAAAAAACTGCGCAAATTCTGCGCTCCCCTCACCCTACTTTTCCCAAAAAATGCTTGGTGCGCAAATGTGCGGTGACCAAGGTTCACAAAATAACTAAAACTATCATTGTATAAAGAATATATGAAAAAAGAAAACGCTTACAGGTCCAAACTAAAACTACCGTATTTTCACGACTATAAGGCGCCATTAAAAGTCTAAAATTTTCTCCAAAATGGACAGGACGCCTTATGATGCGGAGCGTCTTGTCTATGCGCTGAGTTCCAAAACCTGACTGACAGCCGACACGCTGTTTATATAGAGAAAAGGCGGAAGTGACTGTGTACAGGCATGCGGCAAAGAAGTCGGCCAATCAGTGAAGGGTGGGCGTGTATATATACATATATGGAGAGAAAGAGAGAGAAAAGGCAGACGTGAGTGACAGGCATGCGGGGAAGCAGTCCGCCAATCAGTGAAGGGTGGGCGTGTAAGTGGACGCTAAAGGGACGCTACAAGCAGGTACCAACACCTGTATAGAGTGTGGCTATGTGCATTGTTGCAAAACAACTTCGGTTTTGGTTTCTAAGAACCCCCGAAAATAAATTCTACAAAGAGACACGCCTACGAAGCTCAGTTCAAACTTCAAGCCATCGGTTATGCTTTTGGCATGCGTGCCCATCTCACAGCAGCGGTGAAAAACCAAGTCAAGCAAATGAACTCTGAGCTTGCCGTTATTCCCGGAGGCTTGACTAAAGAACTCCAACCGCTGGACATCGGCATCAACCGGGCGTTCAAAGTAAAGTTGCGAGCGGCATGGGAACAATGAATGATCGATGGCAAACACAACTTTACAAAGAGTGAGAGGCAGCGCCGGGCGAGTTACGCCACAATTTGCGAATGGATTGTGTCTGCTTGGACGAACGTGTCTGCTTGCACTGTTGTTCGAGTTTTTGGCAAAGCCGGCATCATTTCTGTGGAGCCACATGGCAATGAGAGTGACTGACAACGAGAGGGAACACGGCGTTTTTGATGGATTACCGGTACTTGCACAATTGTTCAATTCTGATAGAGGATGAGGACTTTGATGGATTTCTGGGTGATGATTGATCGAAAAACGTGAGTACATTGTACGATGGCTAAATAAAATACAACGGAACTCCGTTTTGCTTCGTTGCCTTTTTAAAAACGTGTTTTTAGCTTGTATCTGTATGTCTTGGCATGCTACCGTATGCTACAAGCTAACGTGTTTTTAGCGTGCGCGCATGCATGCCGTATGTTTAAGCTGACGTATGTTTTACCACTTTAAAATTGCGCCCAATAATACAGTGCGTTTTGTCTATGTGTCAAATACAGAAATAGCACCCATTAATGAGACTGCGCCCAGCCATACGGTGCGTCGAATGGTCGTGAAAATACGGTAACTATAATTATAGCTTTGATTTTCAAAAGCGACTTTCAATTTATTTCACGATGAGTCGAAAGAAGGATGTTCAAGTCGTCTGGGACTTGTAGTCCTGTGAATGTGTGTCGCACAAAGTGACGTCATCCAACAGCAGCCAGTAAAAAAGCGCCACCAGATATCATCGCGCTCCTCGGCGCCGTTTGGGAATATCTGATCTAATTGGAAAGAAAAACTCTGAATTCTTGATATACCGTGCAATATATTGTGGCCAAATGATCTGATAACAATCTATGAACGGTACCATAATTGTGAATGCTGCATATTGGTGTATATTTTTTTTTCAGCAAAATTAGCAGGTGGGCGTGTCCAAGCCAAGTTAGTCAACCATATTATCCCGTCTGAAAGAATAACTAGCCAGCGCTGCTGGGGAAAGTCAAAAGGTGTGATGCCTCTATCAGAGATAAACTTGACTGGCATTCGGTACTAAGCTACTCATATTGCGCCCCGGTCACAAGACGGGAAACGCAGCCGATTTAACTCTTAATCAGGTTTATCCCTCTTGAGTGGAATACCGGGGACCCAAAGGCGCCGCAATTCGGAAGGATGGATTTGGTGCATTCAATTCGATATGTCCCCGTAGATCCCAAACGGATGGCGACGGAGTCGCAAGCAGCGAATCCAGCTCGGTAGCAAGAGGCGGGGATGTTACCTTCAGCAAGAACCACCAAACCTCCATCGAGGAGCTTTCAGGTTGGTGAGCGCTCTCCACGGCAGCACTTTTGTTTTGGAATCAAGATGTGCTGTGCTTGCGATCCAAAGGGGAAGACCCAGAGACGAGGCGCTTGCGGACTGTTAAAAACATTGCGGACCTGCGCCAGAACCTGGAGGAAACCATGTCCAGCCTGCGAGGAACTCAGGTCACACACAGGTACGCAACTGCTCTCTTTTAACAAGGCAACAAATCCAAGATTTCATGAAAAGGCTTTTATTAATTTACTGGTATGTTTCTTTTAGAGATTATTTTTGTTTGAATTCATTGTAGGTTTTTGTGTTGAGTGAAAAATTGTGTTTTACAGCAACAAAAAATCTAAAATCATAACTGGGTTGGCTTTTCGGGACATGTTAGGCCAAAGCGTATGTCTGATGAAACAAGTCCACTCCTTTTAGCCAAAAGCGCTTTGTTTTTGAATGAACTCAATTTTATTCCGTCAAGTGGTTGCACAAAATAAAATAATCTGGATCCAGATTTATTATTTTTTATTTTTTAATATATGTATAGTCTACAAGCAGATTTATATTCTACTATCATGGAACTACTCGACAAAATAAAATTGAATAAATTCAATACTCCATTTTTTTTCATGTACAAAAATAAAATTAATAATAATAAAGCACTGGAGCATATTGTCCTGGATGTTTCCCAAACAAGACATAGTTGATGGTTTTTACATTCATGGTGACAAAGATACTTGGATTTTTAAAGGTGCCTTACGTGGAAGTAGGTTGAATGATAAACAGGCTGACTGATTTCGGAGAGTGACTGATTGACTTCATGGTCAATAGACTGTGTCTGTCTAGTTTTACAGGTATTAGCTTTTCTTGTCTGCTCTCTCGGACTTCTTCTGAGGGAACCTTTGACTTTGATCGCCGGGCACGTCTTTCATGCTGTCTTTGATTCAAGGTTTAGCTCTAATCTCATTTTCTGCCACAGACTCTCGACCTCTGCTCTGGCCTCACATCTCTGTGTTGACGCAGCTGTCCAGATCTAGTTTAGCGCAGGTTTGGTTTCCGGGGTTTTTGGAGAGTTTAAAAACTTGAGCGACTTAGCGCAGGCATTATCCCAAGCCTAGAAACAGTTACATTGATATTGGACCCGATGCGGCAAAATGATTTATAAAGGAAATTAACATGACCCTAACGACAAACCCAAATTCTCCATCTCAAGAGATTTGAATAGAACAAAACAAAACAAAATTCACCCCTTGAGTAATTTAAAAAAAAAAAAATTGGGAAAGTGTGGGGCGTTGAAATTCTAAACACTTTTCCTTTGCTTCTGTGGACACCCGAGTTGTTGGTTTTTTTTTTTTGTTGTTTTTTTGGTTGGTTTTATTTCAATGTGAGGAGGTTTAATCATTTTTTTGCGGATTTGAAATGACATGCAGGACAAACATAATACATAAATAATAATAAAAGTTGGAATGGATCCACAAACATTGGTTTGCTGTTCTGCAGTTTTGTGCTGTCCTTGAATCATAATTTTTATGCAAGATAGCCCTTTGCAGGGGGGGGGGGGGGGGGTATGTGGTTATTTTCTTGTTGTTTGCTTTAATCTCTTTGTTTCTGACTTGTGGGTTTTTTTTATACATGCATATACAGTGGTACCTCTACTTAAGAACGTCTCATACAACATTTTTAAATTATGCAACGTCTCAACAGGAAAATATTGCCTCTTGTTACGAAAGAAATTTCAAGATACGAAAAGGTAAAAATACTGTGTGGCTGAGTTTCCTGAACGCAACATACTTATCGCTGCTCTTTGTGGGGGGCTTGGAACGGATTAGGGCATTTACATGGAAAACACATCTCTGCTTACAAAATTTTCGAGTGAAAGAATTTCTTCCACAACCAATTAATTTCATAAGGAGAGGTACCACTGTGTGTTGTGTGTGTGTGTGTGTGTGTGTGTGTGTGTGTGTGTGTGTGTGTGTGTGTGTGTGTGTGTGTGTATATATATATATATATATATATATATATATATATATATTTATTTATTTATATATTTATATTTTGCAAAACATGTCGCCTTATTTTCACATTGATCAAACATATTTTCCATTCAAACGTTCCTTCTGTCTCCTCAGCACCTTGGAAACCACTTTTGATGGCAGCGTCACCACAGACATCAGCAGCGGTACCAACAGCAGTGGAGGGGGGAGAAGCATCTTAAGTCTTACCTCCGCCAGGCCCTCCTTGTCCTCGTGGCGACTGGGTCAGTCCAGCCCTCGTCTCCAAGCGGGTGATGCCCCTTCTACGGGGAATGGATATGCTGGCCGCGTGGCAGGCGGCCAAGCTGGACGCTACTTGTACCCGGGGCACCTCAGACGGCAGCTGGCTGGCCGGAATGGGGGCCTCTGCAGCGGGGACCTTGGAGACAGACCCGGAGAGGAGGTAGACCTTGATGGGCTCGCCATGGAGGTCACTGGATACATGAGTGATGGCGACGTTCTGACCAAGAATGCATCACGCACTGACGATGTGACCAGCGGGTGAGTAGATTTGAAAGAGCAGAAAGAAAAGTTGCCAGCAGGGGGCAGTGGTGTACCTTGCTTACTGTTACTGCCTGCAGTTCCAATTGTTACTTCATGCAGATCCATTCATTCGATTTCTGGAGACTATTGTCCATGTTGGAATAACTCTTGCTCAAATTTTGGCAATAGCGCCACTACCGCTACAAGCACCTCGTATTCAGTACACAATGTCAGTCAGTGTGTTTCATTCAATTCAAACATTTAAAAGCAAAATACAACAGAATGTACAGTGCAAGACCATGATTTTGGAGAAGATGATTTTAAAGATGTTTTGAAAGATAATGTATGATGCGTATTGAAAAAAAAAATTGGCTGACAATATGATCCAATTTTGATCGATTCTTGACTGTGGTCGCATTGCAACAAAGATAGCGGGCATGTTGAGGAATACTGTACCACAATGACAGTGTCAGTCAAAATAGGCAGTATTTGTGGTCAGATTTTTTATACGTATATCTCGAGCATTGTATTTCATGAGATTGTGCAAGTGTACTTAAAGTCGAGCACTGTGATTCCCAGAATGCACTACTGCAATCGTATGTGTGTGCATGCGTGTGTGTGTGTGTGTGTGTGTGTATAAGACATGTTCAAGTCATGTATTTGTTTTTTTGCGAATCGCAAGAAACGGCAAAGTGCACGACTGACAAAACTGCCTTTTATTTGATTCAAATGAAGCCGGTTGACTGGATGTCATTTTATTGCCTTGAGAGTCGAAACTGCCAAGCCACAATGTGTGTGTTCTAATCTGCATTTGTCTACATGTACACCGTGTGTGTGTGTGTGTTTGGTGAGTGGCTTTGCCCCGAGGCTTAAATATTTATAATACACACAGAGTGATGGGTGCCCCCACCCCCTTTTCAGCCTGGAGGCTATTTAGTGGTTAGCAATTTCACAAGCATGGTGGCGTCCACTAACTGGTTCTTCTGCACTGAGGTGGCATATTTACCCAAAAAGGAGGAGCTTTCCTTTGGATTATAACCCTATAGGATATCTCTTGATAACTCAACCGGTAATTCTGATGAATAGTTGACAACAGATTGCCGTGCTTGCTCAGGTTTTTAAAATATCGTTTCCACAATGTGAAAGAAGTTGATGACCGGTTGTGCAAGAAGCTGCCCAGTCCTGTATAAATGTGTTATTGGAGTTCAAATGCTCATATGGACAGGTAAATAGATATGATGATAATAATAATAATAATAATAATAAAATAATAATAATAGGGCGGCCCGGTAGTCCAGTGGTTAGCACGTCGGCT
This sequence comes from Hippocampus guttulatus, assembly GCF_054856545.1. Taxonomy (NCBI): domain Eukaryota; kingdom Metazoa; phylum Chordata; class Actinopteri; order Syngnathiformes; family Syngnathidae; genus Hippocampus; species Hippocampus guttulatus. Next base: position 25,680,117 of record NC_141263.1, on the reverse strand, counting down.
TCACAGTGCAGAGGTACCGGGTTCGATTCCAGCTCCGGCCTCCCTGTGTGGAGTTTGCATGTTCTCCCCGGGCCTGCGTGGGTTTTCTCCGGGTGCTCCGGTTTCCTCCCACATTCCAAAAGCATGCGTGGCAGGCTGATTGGACGCTCTAAATTGTCCCTAGGTGTGAGTGTGGGCGTGGATGGTTGTTCGTCTCTGTGTGCCCTGCGATTGGCTGGCAACTGATTCAGGGTGTCCCCCGCCTACTGCCCGGAGACGGCTGGGATAGGCTCCAGCAACCCCCGCGACCCTAGTGAGGATCAAGCGGTTCGGAAAATGGATGGATGGATAATAATAATACGTGAATACTGTTCAAATGTTTTATCAAATCGAAGTAGCTCGTGTTAAAAAAACTTTCACCATAACTTTATGTGAGGCAGGTTTGTCAATTGTACTGCTTGCAATGATAAATTAGCATATATTCACTTATGAAACCATCCAAAACATTTGAAAACATGTTTATCTTAAAATTGTAACGTCAGTTTTGAACAAATATTCTCCAGTTTGGTCAATTATAGGCCTGCAGTTTACGATTATTTTCATTATCGGTTAGTCTGTTGGTTACTTGATGAATTATTTGGTTAATCGTTGAATTACTTGAATCTGATTTAAAAATATGTATATATATTTTGGTTGCTTTATTCAAAAACAGTTTCAGTTTGACAGTGCACAAATGCTCAAGCGTAAACCGATTAAGATCCAGTCACGAGTTTGTTCCGTCGCATCAGAAAATCGGCAAAAATGTTGCTCTTGATATTGACTGTTGATCGGCTAAAATTCCGTGGATTTGGAAAATTTGAAATTCAAAGGTCCCTAAACGACAAATGGATTTCCAAAATAGATGGCGATCCATTTGATAATTGATTAACTTGCCGATTCATTGTTTAAATCGTCGCAGCTCTGGTTCAGTGTCAAAGGAAGAGAGATGAGCCAATATTTCCTTTTTCACCCAACGCATTTTTTAAAAGCACGCTCTCTCAGCTTAGACGTACCCGGCGGAAAAGCTGAATTGATTTGGCATTGTCCGAATGACTACACACCTGTCTGAATCATCTCTCTGCCTCCCGACTCTTTTGCCCAACGGCCCCCTCGGTCCCTCAAACAACCTTTTTAGCTGAGGGCTAAGTTGCCTGATCAACCTCTACGATCCCGATCCATCCCTCCCTCCCTCCCTCCCTTGCCTACCCCTTCTCTCTTCCTCTCCCCTCCTCCCCCCTTCCTCCACCTTTTTCGTCGACAGACACGTGTAGCTGCATACCTACACTGAGCTCGCCTCGCGCACATTCAGCCCGCACATGGACACGCGGTCCAAACAGCCTGTGTGCACTCACTTCTGATAGCGCCGCGGTCCGCTCTGTCCTCACCTGCTGATTTGATGCAAATAAGGATAGATCGAACCGAAGGGCAGCATTGAGAACGGACGCAACTTTTGATTTGGGAGATTACATTTGGACCAACCATGTTTGAGGCCGAAAGGTACGTCTCGTCGCTCGATGCCAACCCTGGTGACTTGGTGCTCAATTAACAGCTTTGTTTTGGAGAGGCGCTGCTGAGTCAGCCCATAAACGGTCTTGTTTAGGCACGTTGGTCCCGTTGTCGGTTACAGGTTAACAGGTTTCTGAGAACTGCAAGAGGCTCACTCAGGCACAGTGGTTCTTTTTTATTTTTTTATTTTTATTTTTTTTTGTGTATTCGTGCGTTTGTGGCATTCTCAATGTTCCGGCAATGCCTGTTATTTATGTGAGATCACATAGACAGCGTAAAAGTGGTATTTTCAGTAGACTCGTATCCTATTATTGTTTTCAGAGGTAATGTTTTAGTCAGCAGTCAAAAAAAAAAAAAAAAAACCAAGTAAAACATAAAAGTGTTTGTTTGCACTTCAAACAGCACATTTGAGGCCTCTTGGAATTGTTGTCATGTTCTTTTTTCGAAATGAAAAATATGACATAAGAACTTGGATTGAAGAAACGTTTCGCGTTATTCAATCAATAAATGTCAAACAATGACAAAATACCGTATTCCACGTACCATACTCAAAGTTTCGGCTGCAGGATTTTTAGTTGTCTTAATTTCTGTCCGGCAGGTCAGATGCAGCCCGTCTTTAAGTTTTGTCCGCACAAGGGAAACACTGCCTGTGTGTACTGTACTTTTCGAGTCTTCTCACACCAAGATGAACCAGAAAGGCTTTATAGTGTTCAAAATCTGGCTGGGATTATTTTTCTACTCACTTAACTGTAAAAACAAGACCATCAGAGTCCCACACAGAAAAGGCATTCAGCCGGCCAACGGTCCAGCGTCAATTTAAATCAGCAAACATTTGATTGAGTTACACCTGGGAGAAATGTGTCAATATTTAGCTCCATTAGGAGTCTCCTAAATGGGTCAACATTTGGCGGATTGGTCAATGTTGTTTTAGTTGGAGTGGGAATGTTTGTGTAAGTGCTGCTGACGGTCACCCTCCGACTCGGACAACCAAAAGATCCGATTCTAATCCCGCTCATGAAATGAATGCCCTGATTATCCGCAGTTGCGCTTACCGTACTCGCATGTACGCTGTATTATTATTATTTATTGTTTTTAGCTTCACTGAACATCAATTCAAGCCCGGCAGTCCGTCCAAATATTCCAACGGATCTCGTTGACAGACCACCGTTGTTTTCCGTCAGCCGCTTGCGAAATGTGTCTTCACTTCGACTTGACTGCTTGTTCTCGCCACTGCCGCAGAGGTCCCAAATGTAACACGAGTCGTAAAACACGATGAACTGAAGGGCTGAGCCCGACTTCAAAAGATTTCCCGTCTCCTTTCGAGTCTCTGTTGAATACGCCGTTGCGATTGTTTTACAGCTACATGACGGATGGAGGCTTGGGTCTGTACACGCGGCGCTTGAACCGGCTGCCTGACAGCATGTCCGCCGTGCGAGAGACGCTGCATCGAAACGCGTCGTCCGGCCAAGGAGATGCTGACAGGTAGGTCGACGACATCTCACGTTTTTTTTAAACCACAAACGAAGAATGACTCTCCTGGTTGCCGAGCAGCCATACAGTGATGTCTAGACAGTGCAAAGTCATCACCCGTGGTAATTGATTCACCACTGGAGGTGCTGCTAAGGGGAGTTGATCTTCTTAAACAGTTTCAGGCCAGCACACTGGAAAGCACACCAACACATCATCGTTATTTGTTTCGATCCAAACCGTCAGCTATCTTTCATTTAACGATAGCTTACAAAAATTCTCCCTCCATTTGTATGCCATCCCTTGTGATCAAAATATGAAACGCCTTCAACATGATGCAGTTCTACAATCGTGCAACCGATATGCACGATACAATAAATATCTCTGGTAGACGCAAACAAAACCAAGTGCGGTTGTGCAAGGCTTTCTTAACTGTTTTGCAGTCAGGCAAAGGCAATGTTTTCTGGTCCTGGTTTCAGGTGTTGCAAGCTGCCCCCCCCCCCCCCCCACCTTCCCCTATAAATCCTCAGGTGTGGCTAATTTCCTGTCTTTGTGACTTTTAACCTCTGCCCCGTGAGCTGCCTTTTGCCCTTATACACACAAGCACACGGACGCGCACATAAACACTTCCACAAACCTTCACAGTCAACTCCTCCAGTCCACAGTTGAGCCGTAACATCAAGTGGCCCACAGCTCGCATTTCATCTCTCTCGCCTTCCTCACTAACAGCTTTCCTTGTCTTTCTGGAGAACTTTCATCCTCATCTTAAAGTTGTTTTTTTTCTTTTTCTCAGAACTGACAACAAGAGGGAAGCACAATTATGCTCTAAAAGTCACAGTCTTTTCCTTTTTTTGAACTTGTTGAATATGTGCTTTTGTGTTTCTGTGTGGTCCAATTGACCAAGCAGCCCAATCGTGTGTTTTCATGGAAGCTAATCATCTTTGTGAAAAAAATAAAAATAATAATAAAAATGAAAAAGCAAAGGTTGAGCTGTTGTGATTAGGTGGAAGACTGAAAGGGTAAAGTTCTGAGTTTCTGTTGAGTATCTCTTCTCCATACTTTATATACTGTATATATATATATATACCTGTACATATATATATATATATATATACATATTACATATTCTCCATATTTTCGGAATATGTGTCATACTTGTGTATAAACCTGTTTTATTTATTGACGTGGTCTTTTGCGATGTGGGGGGAGGGGGGTGTCAGGTGTCGCTTGTTGACCCCAGGACCAGGAGGGCACGGGCTTCAAAGAGCATGCCCTCGCAGTGCGGAGTGTTTGAAAAACCTTTTAAGCTTTCACCCCAAAGCCTCCACATGGAGTTCAATGTGGACTAATGAAGAGTGAAAAAGACGCGGCGCCAGGAAGCTTTGATTGGGTGTCTTGTTAAGATCCCACAACGCAGCGCTAAGCACCTTTTGTGTTGTTCGATAACAAATTGAATACTGATCAATAACGCTGTTTTGTAATTTTAAAAAACGCAATGTAGAAGACACATTAAAACATAGCCCAGTTCCTGTTAGTGGTGAGGTAGCTGCAGGGGAGGGCAAGTTGAAGAGAGGAGGAGGATCTGCGGGAAGGAAGGGGCGGGGAGAGGTGATGGATGGCCTTCAAAGTAAATTGGGCAATTTTCAAAGTGAGGATGGGGATTTGGTGATTACACCAGCAGCCGAGTAGCGAACCAGTCTAAGTTTCTTGAGTGATTTACGAGAAAGGTCACCAAAATTGAGGAGTCTCATTAAAATTGTTTAATGCGTTTCTAGTAAGAGTGGACAAAATGTGGGATGGTGAAATTGCATTAACTGTAAAGTATTTATGGGAAGGTTTTTGCCAATACGGACTCAACTGATGATTAGAATGGGCCTTAGGGCGGAGCCCTGGGGCACACCTGTAGTAATAGGGAAAAACTAGGATGTGAAAGACTGAAGCTCAAGCTGTAGTCTGGCCTGAGAGGCATGATCTCATGGGTTGTGCCATTTGAATTTAGTCTATTTTCAAGTCTATTTGTGTGGGAGATGGTGGAAAAGGATGGAGAGTAGCCCGGGGGTCACCTGCCATGAGGAGACCATTGGTTGTTTTCGTCAGTGCAGACTTGATTCTGTGCCGTGATAATCTCAGAAAGCGGGCAGATATTGTCAGTACAGATTATGGGTTTCATGAGCATTGCAGAAGAAGCAACGGTGAGATATCTGCTTGATATCCTCGGACATGGTCGGTGCCACTGTCAGGTGTGGACAGGAAGAAACCGAGAAGAGTCATTGACATCTGCAGCTGGAGAGAGAGAGAACGAGAGACGAAGGGATCTTTAACGGTCTCATCTGATTTGACTGCTCTTTGTTGAAGCAGACAAAAGAGTGAGTGATGTGAAACTGGTTTTGCTTCGCTGTTGTTGTCTGAACTCACTGGCCACAACATTGAGTACAGGTGCAAGTATCAAAAAGTCTCTCTTTCTATTGATGATTATACCATTGAATAAGGTTCGCATAATTCATCAAATGACGATATTACAGCTGATCATTAAATTAACAAAATATACAAACTGAGCCGATCTGATATCTGATAGGATCGGTGTAAAGTCGTCTCAGTCGTGGATCATCCACACAGCGGATGTTTAGGCTAACTTAAATGTCCTGCGTTGGCCTTCTCAAAGTTCAAAGCTTATTTTCCATGAAAGTGCAAACATTGGGGTGAGGCTTGCCGGCATGATTATGTCTGCCCACATGAGGTGACGAATCATTTTATTGTCAGTCTGAAGGCTGTTTACAAATGTTTTGCTCGGTGCATGAATGATGGTTCATTGTCAGACGTGCGGGTTGTCTGTCAGTAGCTCGTTTCCTCAGCCTAAGTGGCGCTTTTATCTGCGACACCTGCAAAACAGCTCCAGTTTGCCCGCGAGCAAGAAGAACGCCAAAGAAATCTCTCGCGAACCATCCATCATGTCGCCGGATAGAGTAATCAGATTATTGTCAGCAATCAGTGACATCTAAGCAAGACACAATGTGTCATTATTGTGATTATTATTATTATTCTGCCTGCAGTTGTAAATCTTTGTTCCTGACAATGGTGTCAAAATTGACTTTGCACAAACGGGACAGGCGGGAAACCGTTCCATTTGGAACAGAGCAGACATGCCTTCTTCAACATCATTTGTCTGACAGATGTTTGCTACGCTAATCATTTTCACATTCAGGACTGGATCACGGTATCGTCACTCGGCCACAGAATACGAGTTGACAAATACCTAAACTGCCTTTGATACGCGTGGGTGATTTGGCCTTTTTGACCTTGGGGTCAAGCAATCTGCTGGAACAGTATACGGTATGATTATACGCAAGATGTTATGTTTGGGCTTGGCAGAGGTTTTCGCTACTGCGCGCTCTTGGAGCAACTGGTTGTCATCGTTCGATTCATTCACTCCTACGTCTTCCACTTTTGTGTCAACATGTGGTCAGAAAGTATTTAACGGGAAACCAAATCTTATGTGGGATGTGATGTTCGAGCCAGTCTTTTTTCCTCTACAACCAGAGTATCACTGCGGCAACACGCTTCCAAAAAAGCAGAGGCAAGCCCTGACAGAAACCTGTCCCGTGATAGCGTATTTTGCAATAGAAATGCTCTATTTTGCAATTCCGAAGCGGTCCCAATCAGATGAGACGCACATCCACTAAAGATTTGCCTGCGCTAAGGTTGTTGATTCTCTTGTCTGGACTTGAGTAGGTCCCCCGTTGGCCTCATGCACAGGAAGAGCAAGGCCACGTATCTCACCCTCTTTCGTGTTTCGTGTCTGTCCTCCCTTCATTCACCTTCACAGCATCTTCTTTTGCACCACAGATTTTTTTTTTTTTACCTTAGGTCGAGTCTGTCTTCCTCACTTCTTCTTCCCTCTAGTCTCGTTTTAATGAGCAAGCAAACCTGGTCCCTGTAGTGCGAAGTCGAACTATAGATGCAGCATGTGTGGCGTTGCCTCCAGGCCCGGCTTGGAAATAGCAACAACCTGTCAATACTGACCCCAGCTGCTGTTTCAGGAGGCTTTGCTAACTTGAGCCCTGTTCAGCAGCGTGTGTGTGTGTGTGTGTGTGTGTGCGCGCTCGCTGGGCTGAATTGTTTACCTACTCTAGAATAGCACAAGTTTTTGTTGAACAACGGTGGAAGGGTTCGTCAGTTTTGGGTCACCAGGATCATTGGCACCGCCCTCTCCGGCCATTTTAAAACCTCCGATTACTTGAATTGTTGATTTAAAACCACCCCGAGGTGACTTTGGTTATGTCTTACGTGTTATCTTGTCTACATATCTGTGTCAGTAGATTTCCATTTGCCTGAGGTGTCGCCGCAAGCTCTGAGCATGCTAGCGAAGCAGAATGAATCGATTGTCAGTGAAAAGTATCCGCCCGGTTGGTTGCAGTGTTTGCGTTCGCGTTGATCGTGACGCACGTAGCGTGCGGTATTGTAGCGACGACTCAAGTCATTGCAGATTGATGCCTTTTTTTTAAACTCTTTTAGGGACAGCGGTTACTACCGTGGATAGCTTATCACATGATCAAGTTACAGGGTGCATGAAAGCGTTAAAACTATGTATCTGTTGGTCAACGCTGCGTCATTGAGTTTGACTGTTAATATTTGCTCTGAGATATGAACAGCCAGCCCTCGTCATTGTTTGCTGTCTGCTTGCATTCATTGTACCAACATAAAGGCAAGCATTTCTTTTCTCCGGAATCCGAAATAAGTGTCCTCCCCCAGGCCATAAGAAAGCTGCTTTTTCGTGTGTGTGTGTGTGTGTGTGTGTGCAGAAATGGCCGACGGTCTTTTTTTCAGATATGTATTTCAGTTCAGGCTGCCGGGTCAAACGTTAACTGTTCCCCCATTGGGCTGCTTGGAATTTTACCATATCTGATAGTAGTTGCGAGAAATGAGTTTTAGGACCAAAGGCTTTGCATGACCCGCATCCCTCCTTTCTTTCTTGACACCATCACACCTTGGCTGTCTGTATGTAAAGAACAGATTTCCCTCGTTTGAGTTTCAAATCGGAAAATCTCTTCCAACGCAGGACGCACGCCCAAGAAACGGTGTTTGAAGGCAAGCAGAGAGCTCAGAGATCGGCTTCCAAGTCACCGGCCAGAATCTGAATGAAGTCACCAAGTAGATCCGGAATGAGGAAGAGAGCAAAGGAAAAGAAAAGGGTAGTTTGGATTTAAATATGTTTGCACAGTCGAATGGGGTGGTTTGTTCACATTTACAGTATCTCCCCCCTCCCATCCCCACGTTCCGGAAATGTGGGGACAATTCGTTTTGTCGCTTACTTGAGTGTGTCACGACACTGCAAACTGCTGTTGGTCCTTATCTTCGTGATTGTTCATCAATTCAAACATGCCTACCGTGTGTTGATACCACGGCGATATGTATTTGCCGATGCAGAAACAGGAAATAGCAAAATGGAAAAGGTTTTATTGACCCACGAAAAGTAGATGAAAGGACGACGTTTGTTTTTTAATCTTGCGGCGACACCGCAGGGCAACTGTTTATTATTTATTATTTGAACCTCGGGAGTCCCAAAACTATGGATCACAGATGTGCAGCTCGGGACTGCACTCCGTTTGAGCAGTCAGGTGACATGTGACTCCTTTTAAACTAATATGTGTGCTAGGAATTCCGTATTCAGACCGGTTGTGACTTTTTAAATGTCCCCTTTTTCAGTGCAGAAGTGGATTCAGTGACGCGTGGCTGTATTCGGTTTCATGCACGTCACGTGTGAAGCGTTTGCGTTTATAATGTGGATCCGGGTGAGCCGTTTGAATGTGACTGTGTTGACATATCAAACAGAGCAAACGCGAACGGCGCAGAAGGAAGTCTGCGTGAAAGCCCAAGCCACCCGAGCGTCTCGATCTCATGAATGCGGAGGGCAAACGTTTTCTCAAAGAGAGCGAGACAATAGGACCAGACATTCCTGAGTGTGAAGTCCGATCATGTCATTTCTCGTCAGTGCAGGGACGGACGTCTGTGCCATTTTCATTCCACACGCCTCCTGGTCGAAGGCCCGGAATGTGCCGGGGGTCGCATCTCAGCCGCCCCTCCCTTCCTTGCCACTTCGGGGTACGCCTACCATAAACAATTATAAATTGCAAAGGTGCACCAGTGTGAATAATTACAAATGTAATTCGACGGGACCAATCGTTTACATCACAGTTCCTGTCAGTTGTCCTTCATTCAGATTCGGAAAACTTTTGGCTCTCCTTCATGCTAGTTTGCAAAGCTAATTTGCGTGTAAAATAATGTGCCTTTTTCTGCACTCAGCATTCTTTTATGCAAGAGATATTGTTGAACAGTGTTGTTCAATTTTGCACAGCATGATGCTGACGAGAGCTGCTTGCAATATTTTGGGCCCCTCGTTTGGTGACACATGTCAGAGTTGAAAATAGAGGAAACTGGTCACTGTCTGATGCCGGGGCCGAAGTCGGCTAGGGAAAGCTCCGATAATACGCGGCCATAATACAATACAATATATAATACATAATGAGGATAGAAAAATGGATGGTTGAAAATCCCTCGTCCCATGTCTCAGCTGGCGCTAAAATGCTTTGGCGGAAGCTTATATACTGTCTTATGGCTTCCGATGCCGTTTGTGTAGAACACAGGTGTCAAAGTCAAGGCCTGGGGGGCCAGATCTGGCCCACCACATCATTTAATGTGGCCCGCAACAGCAAATCAAGCATGTGAAGTTCCATGATGCTTGCTAAAATCTGAACCAAAACTTCAAATGGTCATATGCAATCCACAATAATAGTCATTATTCTTGACTTCTGTTTTTAAAATTAGTTATTCATCAATTTGTCGTGTGTGCTGTGTATTTAATATGTGGAGGTGATTCAACATTTATACAATACAATACAATACAAGCTGATTTATATAGCGCTTTCACAACAGCGGTAGCTGTAACAAAGCGCTTAACAAATCAGTTAACATAAAGTAAAATAATAAACACAACACATAACATATTTATATGGTTCCCGGTCCAGCTGCCAACTTGTCCAAGATGGCTCCCTCGATCTGGTTCCAGACATTTTAAGTCCCGCTGGTCTCTGTCTGCCTGCCTGACTGACTATTTGAATACCTGTCCTTCTGTCCGTACGTCCGTATGTCTGCCTAAGGTTATCGAGACTGTGATTTGGGGTGACGCAGTCCAGCCGCAGGATTTGGACCAGCATAGGCTTCTCCAACACAGGAAAATCCCCTTACTTCTGGTCTGCAGCTCTGTTGTGGCCGCATGCATATTTGTTGGGCCTGCTGAGTTCCTGTGTGCAAGTGCCAGATTCGGACAAGGTTTTTTTTTGTTTTGTCTTGTTTTTTCACGAGGGGACGGGGTTACAATGCGTCAGTGCCGACCAACCGGCCGCAGCCTGTTGGGACCCAAACAGACCCCAAAAAAAGTTAAATAAACATTCTTTTTCTCAGAACACGCGATGGCACTCGGATTGGCTGGCATGTTGCCTCCCCCACTCTACTCGTCCCGTCAAGGTTTGTCCCCTGAACTCTGACCCGTGTTGGAAAACAGAGCTGACTCAAAATAGAGACACGGAGTCATTCAGAGCAAAGTCTTCATCTTGATCATAGCGTTTTGTCCTCCAATTCTGGAATCCTTTTAGTATTTTGCAGGAGGCATTCCAGTGGAAACCTTGAATGACGTTTTAACAATCCAAATAAATCAATCTAAAACTCTGCAGTTATCTCGCAAAGCGAAAGGCAATGGAAGACGGAGAAACAGAAAACAGTCAGTGGCGAAAAGATGATTTTGAATTCCGAAATATATGCACTGGGAAAAAAAATGATGTGCTGTAAATACTAAGTTTATTTCACAAAGCGGTTGCACAAAATAAAATCATCTGGAGCCTGATACATTTTTTTGAGTAGACTCTACATCGACTTAAAAATGTATCAGGATCCAGTAAATTCCACAAAACTTTATCTTCAGTGCGGGGACCAGGCAGCCCAAACGTAAAAATCCTTGAAATTGCCACGAATGACGTGAGACCTACACACGGGGCTATATTCACTTCGGTCAACACTGCACCACATGACGTGTTTTGCGCACATCCGTCTCACTGGGCAGACACATTTCGTTCACATTAGAAGTCATTTTTGCTTTCATAATATGAACGTTGACACAAACACATTGGATTGACCACAGCGTGTGAAGTGGGCAGCCTTCCTTGCAGAGCTAACATAGCCTTACGAGACGGGATGGAATCAATTAGATCGGAAAAATGTCTTAAGCGTGTTCGATCCTGAACTGCTACCTTTGAAGTGCTAGAAAAATGAACAGAACCAATAAACGTAAAAAAACAAAAACAAAGACCCCAATTACTTGGTGCCTGCAGTATCTTTAAGCGTGTATATTTGAGCATTCGTTCACACAGAATTATAATTAGTGTTTGGTATTTGGGGACATTTAATACATGTAATGGAAAAGCAATGAGAGCATGTCCTCCGCTTCCCAGTGGTTCTCCCTCCCGGTAGCAGCTTGCAGTTAATGCCCCAGTCTGCCGTCATTGGCCGTCAAGAGCTCGGTTGGTTCTCCACTGGCGGGCAACGTCGCCAGCAGGAGGCTGTGGGCTGGGCCACGCCGTTTAGCCCGATCTCTAATTAGGGATGTCAGGGTGGATCTGTCTGGGAAATTGCACAGTCGAACACACACACAAACACCAGAGCAGGAAAATGCAGTGAGGCAACAGCGGGATGAGGGATTGTCCTTCAGTTTCACTCTGTGATCATGTGGCTTTGACTTGTGTTGCCGTCTGATTTGAATTTGGCCGAAGCGGCTCATTCGGGGCTTGGCCCGCGTTTGCGTGCGTGTGTCGGTGTTCGCTATTAGTGGCGCGACCTCAGCAGTGAACCGGTTAACAGTCCTGGGGGGGAGGCTCATGTTACGAGCAACAGGGCAGGTCCTTTCCCTTTGCTGTGCACCCCCTTTTCAGTCTCTCTCTGATCGTCCGGAGAGAGACAAACAGTCCCCGAGGGATGAAGCATCATTGAAGCAAGTGACAAAGGAGCCCCATCTAGGAACACAGCCAAGGTGAGAGAGCGAGAGAGAGAGAGAGAGAGAGAGAGAGAGCGATCGGGAAGAGCCTGCGAGACTTTTGGCTCTCGGCAACATGGAGTCATCAAGCCTTCTGTCCAGCTTGACGCTTTTCTGCAGCGTTGCGGTTCCCACGGCAACCGAGGCACCCTGAACAGGTAGATGTGTTGAGTGTCAGCGTGTAGGTATGTCAACTTCATGTGAAGAGTCGTCGTCACTTGTCGAGGAAAAAAGTCTTTCCAGAGATGACTTTGATTCAGTCTTGTTCCGGAAGTCTTTTGATCTTTACGGGTTTGTGCGCGTCTTTTTTTTTTCATTCCGCAGTGTGGGACTTTCCCCCTGTGGGGAGCTCTCACTGCGGGCACTCGAAATCTCCGAGCACCTTTTAGCCTGCATGGAAGCTTTCATTGCCAAAACGGTTGCGGAATTGCTGCCCTGCCGCTCCTTTGATTGACTGTTTTCGGTTGGTGAAACCACCTGGATGGTCAGATTTTCTCGGCTTTCATTCCGCCAAAGTTGTTCACAGCAGCCACTGTTGAGGCTTCAAATGCAATTTGTGAAACATCTGTCAGAGGTGCAACGATTTATCAACTAATCCCTTAGCAAATTAATCGCTAATTATGATTGATAATCAGCGAATCGATTTGATGTCTTTTTAAATGTTTTTTTTTTTTTGATGAAACATCCAATTAATGGACAAACCTTTTTGACATTATGTTAATCGTATAAAGCCAGTGTTTAACTTAAAGTTGTCCAAATACTCTGATTTTAGCCCCACAAAGGTAAATATGTTCTCTGATTTCTGGAATACTTTATGAAAGCAGACTGTTCCTTTGTGTCGAATCAAAATAAGTCTGCGTTTAGAAAATATTGATTTTTGCACGTTTTCTGACATGGTATGGACAAAACCTAATAGCCTGCATTTTCAGCACTGTCGATTTTGAAACAATAATCTGTTGGTTTCTTTTTTTTTTTTTTTTTTTTTTAGTAAAGCGATGGAAAATTTAAATATGATTCCTTGACTAATTGAAAAAAATTGTTTTGATTCATGGATTAATTGAAAAAAAAAGATTGACTTGATGAATGGGTTATCCAAATAATGGTTTGTGGCTTCCGTCTTAGATATAAACTGTTGTATGGAGGCTTGCATTGCAAATACAAAGCTGTGTTCTCCGCAGCAGTCAACTATTCAGTGGCCATCATGCTCATCAGCCTCCCTCCGATTCTTTCAAAGTCATGTTTGCCAACCACCCTGACTTCCTGTTCCCCACCGAATCCCAACCATTACCAGCACACACACACACACACAAATTTAAGCATTTATTCCACATCAAATCCTTGTGTGTTTGCTGTGTTCAGACGGGTCTGTTTGAGTTTGTCACACCCCCAAACATGCAGACACACGCACGCACGCACGCATGCACACACACACACACACACACACACACACGCGCACACCATGATGTCACCCTCCAAAGAGCCTTTGTTCATATGATAGACAACCCTATTCAGCCAGTGTGCGTGATTGTGTGTGCGTGTTTGTGTGTGTGTGTGTGTGTGTTGCGCGCACCCAAGCGGAGGTCATTTAGTTTGCAAACAAAGAAAGAAGAAAGAAACTCCAGGCAGCCAGAGACCAGATCTTTTTTTTCCGCCCTCTCCTGATTTGCAATTATTGTATGGCTCAGGATGTTAGATGATGAATTCATGACTACACGGACGGTTCTTTTCCAGTTTGCTCGGGACACTCTTCAAATGGCTCTCTTAAATCGGGTCAGGTGCGTGAATGATGACTCGTAGCATCTGCCTTCAAAGATCTGAGCGGAGGGCGAACTTCCAGCCTTGATATTCGGACTCGTTGGCAATACTGTTCTCGTAAGAATTTCCATTTCCTGCGTGTGATTTGTCCAGTTGGGACGACAGCAGCTCAGTGAGCAGCGGCATCAGCGACAACATTGACACAGATGACATCAACACCAGCTCCTCCATTTCCTCCTATGCCAACACACCTGCAGCACAGCGCAAGGGCCTCAGCACGCAGGTAACTTGGGTCGGCAGAGCCATCACAACTTTACATTTTACAGCACAAGATCCCGCAAGCTAATTATGACAATAGCATTAACTCGCGAACATATGCACTTTGACCACTTTGGTTCACTGAAGGGATTGAAGAAAAGGCCGAAAGGGCACGCAGAGTGCGTTTATTGTCGCATCGGTCAAGGCTTGGAAGAGAAATCAAAAGGAGGAGCAAACTATTCAGGACAGGTTAAATGCAGTCCGCGTCATCTGGAAATACATATTTCACATGGGCTTCATGCCGCGCACGGTGTGTTTTTAATAGTCTTCTGACGGAGCAGCCTAGTGCTTTTTCGTAACGTTGCCGTGGCAACTGCAGGAACAGCTTGAAAGCAGCTGTCATTCCTCAAACAGTAATTTAGCGTCCGGCTTAAAGACTAGAGAAGAGAGGCCAACTTCAGTCAAGTTGGATGACATTTCTAGTCGAGCACTGACTCACCTACTTTTCATCGGTTTTGAAAACCAACAAACAAGTCGTAAATATGACCGTAATCAGCTACGTAGACATTTTCCACCGATGTCCGCTGTGCTTTAAATTACTCAGAAAATCAAATTGGCTCAACATGCGTTGCTCGTTGAAAGATTCAAATATGATCGTTTATTGCTCAGATTGTACTTTGAAATGATTATGTGCACCCATTCCTGCTACCCTTGTCATGGGCAGCTCACATTTATTTAAAACGTTTCTCATAAAGGTTTCACCAAGTGCTCAACTTAGCAACTTTTCATCAAAGATGCTTTCTTCGGCCGTGTTAAATCTGACATGCCGTGTCCGTGTGTATTCTCAGCCTGTGACAGATGCCGAGAAGCAGTCGGTGTCCACGGCAGTGCAACAGGCCTGGTCGGGAGACGAGGTGAAGAGGCCAGACGGGGGGTCGGACAGCGGGGTCAAAATGGAGACGGGCTCCAAGTGGAGCCGTCGAAACCCCTCTGACATGTCTGATGAGTCAGACAAGGGCGGATCGGGGAGAAAGACCGCCTCTGTGTCCCACACGGGGTCCTGGAGGAGAGGCGTCAGCACACAGGTGGGGGTGACACCCCCCCGGACCAAAAGCACGAGTAGCGCATGCTCTGCAAGCTCTGTCACGGTCAAAACCCACAGTTCAGGTAACATATTTGATTTTTATATCATAGTCATGTTGTTGCCTCGTCAGTTGCGTACTTGATAGCCTTGCCTGTATAGCTGAGCGATTCATTTTCTGGCTTCTTGGAGAAGATGGTGTCAAGCAGTTATTTCAGTGGACAATTTAGTCATCTATGAATTGACGTGCTGTTCAAGGTCTCCCTGGTCAAAAACAGAACATGACCAATTCTTTTGGAATGTAAGCCGTTTCAAATATCTAAAGAAGTTCTTTACTTTAGGGGTTGGTGTCAGTGGCCTTCTTATGACCGGAATTGAATTGGATACATCTCTTGTTTTTTGTTATGTTTTATAACTGGACTATTTTTCTGCAAAATGACCATTACTGTGCAAGCTAGCATGCTATCTATCTAGCTAGCCACCTAGCTAGCTAGCTAGGTGCTTCCCAAACGCTAGCTAGCCACCTAGCTAGCTACCTCCCAACCTACCTACCAACCTTACTATTGACCTACAGTGTATCCATCTATCCAACCATCCATACATACATACATACATCCAGTGTATTAGTTTTTGTTTAATATCTTACTCTTATAGGCACAGGCTGCAGTGGTTTGAGTGTGACTTCTTCCCTGCCATTTTATTTGTCTGTGTTTTTTATGATTGTTATCTCTTTTTTTTTTTTTTTGACCGTATGTCTTACAGGTAAGACAGATGATGTCAAGGTTTCAGAAAAGGGACGTCTCTCTCCACGTTCGAACGGCTTAAATCGCTCACCCTCTGACGCTACGGATGAAGCAAAGAAACAATCAGTCTCCACTAGCCTCACATCGACAACCAGCTCCCTCACGCACACCCTTTCAGAGCCCCAGACACATGCTTCCCGAATGCCAACAAGCACATTTGGCTTCAAGAAACAGGGCCACGGCATGGTAGCTATGGTAACCGCCAGCGGCGCCACCGTTACCAGTGGCTCAGCCACTCTGGGGAAAATTCCAAAATCTGGGGTACGCTCACTGGTAGGATTGAAGGCAGGTGGCCAGGATGGGGGAATGCTGCTAGGCCACCATGATGATGGCTTCCTTCCCGCAAGCGCCCGCTCCACCCTTCAGTACCGCAGCCTCCCGAGGCCCGGCCGCTCAGGGTCGGCTGCCCGCAACGGAAACCGCTCGTCCACCAGCAGCATTGAAGCCGCCGTGCTCTCAGTCACATCTCATGGGAAAAATGCAATCGGCATCCTCAAGGCCAATGGTTCCGCAGGTCTGCTGGCCAATCAGACTGATCGGGAGAAGGGTGTCTCAGATTCTGACAACTTCAGGAGCGGAGGATCAGCAACTGTTCCTCTTACTGGAAGACAACAGGTTCCGTCACCGACGCTACGCAGGTTAGCATATCTGCAAACCAGTCGTCCTGCCTGCCTCTACGCTAAGTGGCTTCTATTTGTGCTCTTGCTATTGAAGCGTTGAGTAATCATCGCATCTGTGGGCGTGTTTGATATGCCCTCACACATCTCCCGTTAAGGTCAAATGAGTCATTGTAAAAGACTCAGCTTGAGCTCAAGTGATCAGCTTCCAAACCTCCAAAGCCTTGGCGATGTGTCCGAGGAGGGCGTTGGGCTGCGTAATGGGAGTCTTACTTCAACACTGTGCCCTCATTAATGTCAGGGAGTGATAACTCTTCAAAAAGGCTGCATGCTTCTGTTCTTGCCCCATCACACATAGCCTGCATTTAACTCTAACCCAGGATTAGCACGAACAGGAGAGAGTTATGACTCTGTGCGTTGGCGGTGATTCAGATCTGAGTTAGGACGTCTTCCTTTAATTGTGTCGACAAGAAAGATTTAAAATCCAGTTCAGCTCATTGATATTGACCCGATCAGGAATGGGCTACTAACAGCCTACACTTTGATTTTGTTGGTTGCTTCAAAACCTTTGCTGTTTGCTAACAGGACAGTGAATCTTTTATACATGCATTGAGAAGTGTATTATGAAATATATTAAGAGCGCATATTTTGCACGTATTTTGTCCATCATTAAAATGTTCTGGTTCAAAGTGTGTGGTCCTACGTGGGCCCACCCCAGCAGCACTGATGAAGAAATTGTAGCATTTCACATGCCCATCCCTGACTATATATATATTTATATATATATATATATATATATATATATCTTTTCAAACGGCAGATTATTCGGTGGAAAGACCAGCAAACAGGCACCAGTCACGACGGCAGACAATATGAAAAACTCCACGGTTATCTCCAACCCTCATGCGACCATGAATCATGTGCCCACCATGCTCGAGTCCTCCGATGGAGGGCAGGGAGATGTAGACAATGAGACCATCAGCCCCATGTTCGGGGGCAGACTCCCTGGGTCCGGCACAGGGACGCTGGGCAGCGAACAGGTGAGTTGTTCCTTGGAGAAATGTTTTAGGTACTCGAGACTGATTCTTAAAGAGTGACATGTTTCGATCATATCATATTTGTCTAGAAAAGACACACACGGATTTAACTTTTGTCTAACCAAATACACCACAATCCTGTTGCCACCCTGTTTTCCTGCTAGTTATTGCGACAGACACAGGAAGCCCACTAACCTGTTTTCCAGGTTGGGTCATGTGATCTACAAAGTTGTATTGCGTATGACTGTAAAGATGGAAATTTCAAGCGTACGTTTTGACTGCCTGAAGGTATAAGGGACACGTTTGTGCATGCCTCATTTGTAATAATCCTAACATGATTCATAATGCTTCATCAGCAGTTGTGGGAGTCATAAAGTGACAACTCCGACCAGCGTCTGGTTTGGGGCGGGTCGGCGGTTAGAAGGAGATCATTAGAAAAAGTAAAGTACTATTTTCCAACAACACGACTAGCATTGTTTGTGAAGCCACCTGCGCTGCCCTAAACGTAAACAATTGCAAATGGCATTATCACTACGTAAACATAATGAACGTGCTGCATTGAGTCGACTATTTTTTTTGTTTTGTTTTTTTACAATTTGAAAACAATCGAGGATTACGCTCGCAGCTTGGAATTGAAGCGGATTTACGTGGGACAGGAAATGTGGGCCAATCTCTTTTTTTCGTCAATGGACGCTACAGCTTCTTACTTTGCTTTCAAAACTTAGCTTGTAGCAGACGTAGGCACATTTTCAGCATGATGTCCCTAATTCACTGATGAAAGGACATTTTAGTCCTCTCCTCTCTCATCCGTAACTGCTTCAAACAACAAAGAGTATGCAGAAAGTGGTTAAGATTCAATGACTGTCTGTGTCCATCCATCCATCCATCCATTTTCCGAACCGCTTGATCCTCACTAGGGTCGCGGGGGGTGCTGGAGCCTATCCCAGCCGTCTCCGGGTCTTATGTGTTATTTTGTTTTTATGTTATTATGACTTCAAGATGGTGCTGCGAGAGTGGCTGCCTTTACAGCAGCGTCTATACTTTTTGTTCTACTTTCTTCCTTTCATAACTTTGCTGCAGTAACTTGGGAATTTCTCCATTGTGAGACGTGTCAAGGTTTTTTTATTCTTCTGCTATTCTGAAGAGTCATTGACACAAATCTTTGTCCTGCCACAGGCCTCCAGTCCAGGCTCAGTCTACTCCTCCACCGGCCCCTCCAATAGTCTTACGTGGGGCACGACATTCAGCAGTTCATCCGCCCAGAGCAGGGAGGGCACGCTGGGTGGGCATTGCGGAACGAGCAGTGTTGGTTACCCGTCTGTCAGCAGCATGCACACAAGCAGCGAGTCCATTGACATGAGCCTCGGCAGTGCCGGGGGAGGAGGAGGAGGACACGGGACCCACAGGGAGGACACAGTGTCCGCCTTGGGCCGCACTGGCAGCGTCAAGACGGGCATGTCGGAAAGGTGAGAGCGCAGGAGTGAAAAGTGGTGCACATTTCGGGCACTTTTTATAAAAGCATACTGGAATACAGCCTTGCACATAGTTCAGCGCATTGTCACGTAGCTGAACATCATGACCAAACCATTCGCATCAGCATTCAACATAATGCAATCGTTGGACACCATGAACATTAAATTAACACAGCTCTGATGGCATCAATTAAAACAAAGCACTTTACCTTTGTGAAGTCAATATTTTATTTTTAATATTATGGTGCTAATTAGATTGTGCACGTTTACCGCTGAAGTACTTGCTGAATGTATACTGTATTCATGTATTCAGTGCTTTAATTTGGAAAAAAATAAGTACCAGTTAATCCCTTTTTCAACTGTTGCAAGGTAAATTAGGCGGTGGCTAACAGCATATCATTATCATATCATTAATTAACAAATGAATAAATATAATATACTGTACATCACATACTGTATAAAACGAATAATTAATAAAGTGCTTAATTACGTAATAAATTTTAATTATTTAATTAGTTAATTAATCTGTTTTGTTTGTTTGGTTTTTTTTGTCTGAGTTTGGAATGTGAATGTTTGACTGCACCTCATGTCTCACGCACGCTGCGAGATGTTTCCACTCTAGCCGCTAACGCTGGAGACTTGCGCCACATTATAAAATGGCGGCTTTATTATCGTGCGGTTTCTTAGCCTCCTGAATCACCAGTTGAATATGATTTTGGATTGCCGTTGTGTTGACGTTGGTCGCAACGACGTAGTGGCACGAACAAAATGTCGAAAAGGTTAGTCAAGCCAGCCCAAGTTCAAAATAAAAGCATACTCAGTCTATCGCATTGGCGTCAATGTATTGATTATTTGGTAAGCTTTTATTTTTAAGTCAGCACTGGCGTGTTGCGGTATGAGTATGTTTCGAG
Source organism: Hippocampus guttulatus (assembly GCF_054856545.1). NCBI lineage: Eukaryota > Metazoa > Chordata > Actinopteri > Syngnathiformes > Syngnathidae > Hippocampus > Hippocampus guttulatus. Next base: position 25,660,113 of record NC_141263.1, on the reverse strand, counting down.
CTTCCTTGGCATGTCTAAATGATGGCGTACGCCAAATGAACTGTTACAGGAGTTAGGAAAAAAAAAACATTTTTGTTTTTGTGAGGTATCCAAATGACTGAAGGATTTCCATGAGTATCACAGGGTGCAAGAGAGAAATTGAACAAGAGAGAACAAGATGGGCTAATGTGAAGTCCAGGTATGCCATAAAAAGTGGCGAAAATCGAAAAGCGCTGGCACGCCGTACCGCTGTGTGCCGGCCCACTTAAAGCACTGTATGTAAAAGCTTTATCGGCACAAATTATTCAAAATGATGACCCTGTCTTTCATATATCCCGATTCATTTTGCAAACCTGATATTATATTCATTCATACCGTTTTTGAAGTAAAGGAACAAAATGTGTTTTCCACTCTTTTAACCAGTCAAGAATTGTAGTGGTGAAGTGTCCCATTTCCTTTGCCCTCTGTCTGCACTCCAGCAGAGAGACAAAGTGCTTTGCTGTGTATACAGTAACATAATTGTGGTCATTGAAGAGGAAGTTAAATGTGCTCCGTGTCAGGTATGTCAGTTTTCAAACTGGTAACATCTGGAGACAAAACTTTGAGGCTGTGACATCAGCCTCTTCCAACATTAATTTCACTGTCCAAGTGTCTTACAGTTGAATAGTTTTCGAAAAGGATCATCAATTTGGGGCTTAATTGTCTGAAACTTTTCTTTCTCTGTGTCTGTTGTGCGTCGCCCCCCCCCCCACACCTCCAACCTCCCCCATCTACCCTCAGCCCTCTTTCCTCCCCCTCCGCGAGCCCTAAATTCAGCCGAAACACTCTGCCTCGGAAACAGGACAGGTAAATGGACCTGTGTGCGTGTTAGGCTTATTGTGAGGCACCACCACGTCAGAGCAAGTAAAACGCAACTAAGGAAGGAAAATGTGTGGAGTTTAACGTGTAGCTGTGAAAATGTGTGGTTGAAAATGGGCATTTGTAAGATTTGCGCCTGTTTGTGTCTGTGCCATTTTGTGTCTCGTGGTCGACTCTAGTCTTAACTGTTTCTTTGCTGCCACCTTGTGGTGAAAACACGAAGGTGCATGCCTAATTGTGACATTCACACGAGTTTTAGTGGCGTTGACAAACGGTGTATATAAAGTATATAATTTTTGTTTTGTTTTTTAAACACACAATTTGAGATTGAAGTAGGCAACTTTATTAAGCTGTGTTGGACAGGAGCAGCTGCATGTTCCCCTTTCTTTTCCCCGTCTGAAGTGTTTCTCTCCTACAGTGGGCCACTCTGTGGCAGAAACACTCTGCCTAAGAAGGGACTCAGGTACTGACACCCCTGCTTGCCGGTCCATGTTCCACGTTTTCGCTCCTATTTGCCAATTTGTCTTCGGTACTGTTGCCCTGTGTCTACATTCACTGCTCGGGGCTTGTGCTCAAGTCTTGTTTGTTTTTTTGGGGGTGTTTTGAAATGTTCTGTTTGGCACTTGGCACCCATGCGGTTGTGTTGTGCTTCTGCAAAGAGGCATGCTACTTTGTCTTCATAGGGATCTCACCGTCATATTTAACAGGTTTGATTTGGGAGGCCGTCTTATTTCCCCACGCGGTCGCTTGCCCATCGTGAAGAATTCCATGCTCATGCCATAATGCTTTGTTCTAGCATCTAATTCAGCTGATGGTTCCAGCTGCTAAACTTGAATAAAAAAAACCATTCCAAATCAAATCAACTCCTTAAAATTCAGTCAACAGAATCCACATTGTTCTCCTGTGTTGTATCATCACAGCCGAATTAAACTTGGACTCGCTGCAGGTATGGCCCGCCCCCTCAGCTGCGAGGCCACGAGGAAGGCCGCGATTGGCTGCGTTCCCACTCCACCAGTGGGCTTCAGGAATCAGCCAGCAATTCCCCCTTTTCCCCTGGCTCCAGCCTTACCTCCCCCTCCGGCACTCGCTTCAATTTTGGACAGCTTGGTACGCTCAACACACTACACAGCCACTCATGAAAAGAAATTGGAATCCTGTCATAGTATCGAAACTGACTGTCCATTTCAAGGCGAGTCTAATTCCAGCAAATAGATTTAGACACATGTGGTCACAACACAGAAAGTTATTATTTTATTCCAGTAAACTTTTTTATTTAACGATTGCATTTTCACAGCATCCAGCCCAACGTCAGCAGCTCAGATCAACCTGACCGGCCTGCGTAACAACAGCCTGACCAACCAGGATGTCACCTTTGACCCTTGCAGCGACAACCGGCTGAGAAACTCTTGCATGTCCCTGGATGAGAAGACGCGCACCATGAGCCGATCGGGCTCTTTCCGCGACGGCTTTGAAGAAGGTACGAGAACCCAAAATAGTGTTCGGAGTGCAGCGTGTGCGTTCTTGACTGACTCATCCACTCAATCTGTAATTAGGTGAAAAACAGCCGTACTTTATTCTCATTTTATTTTCCCACCGGCCGTGCCAAAACAATTATGAATACATGTGTTGAGAGGAACCGCAGGAAGGATTACAACTGTTTCTCTCTCAAAAAGCCTTCTATGCCCTGAGAAAAGCCATAATCGGCTTTGCTCGGCTCACTTTTTTTGTTTGCAAAAGATTATTTGTTGGGAAAAGTGTCCAGCCAGCATCCATTTGCAGGCTGACTGAGGTAGAAAGAAGCAAAGCCGCAAAGACTGGGAACATTGTCTTGAGTTTGTGTCGTCATGGGAGGGGGAAAAAAAATACATTATGTACGGGGTGAGACAATAAGCCACCCTCAAGCTATTTGTTGAACCTTTTCAAGAGAGAAAAGAGGAAGGTAAACACCGAGGCAAGAAAAACAATCTATTCTGCTGCCTGTAAATTCTTCAGAAATATTTGGACTCAAACTCGAAATCTTTTTGAATCGTGAATACTTAATTGTCCTCATGATCACTCTAATTCACAGGTGTCAAAGTCAAGGCCCGGGGGCCGGATCTGGCCCACCACATCATTTTATGTGGCCCGCGAAAGCAAATCAAGCATGTCAACTTCCATGATGCTTGCTAAAGTCTGAACCAAAATTTCTCATTCTGATTTTAGAAACTAGTTATTCATCAAATTGTTGTGCGCTGTGTATGTAATATATGGAGGTGATGAAACCTTTATATGGTCAAACCGTAACTACAATGTGGCCCGCGACAAAAATGAGTTTGACACCCCTGCTCTAATTGAGTGGTCGGCGTGCAAACTTCGGAGCAATCACTGTATAGGGTTTTTGTTGAATTTCTTGACCATACATTCACTTCAAGCCTGTGTCTGGATCCAGATGATTTTATTTTGTGCAACCCCTTGAGGAAATAAAATAAGAGCCAATTGACTAAAGTACTTTTGTTAAAAATAATATTTGTGATTGCAACTTTCAAGTGCACTGTAGATACTTTATACTGTGTAGGTCAGGCTGTGCAATTACAAGTGAACATTCATCCAGAGAAAAGGGCATGTTACTGCTGCTGGGACAGTATCGTTTCCTGTTGCTTTTGTAATGACAGGGATCACAGTGAGAGGCGTGAGAGACTAGACAACAAACGTAGCTTTCCTTCTTTGTACGTAAAGAAGTGTGGTTGTGGCCCTAGACATACGTGTCACCAGGATAGAATTACAGGATTTATTTTTTTTTACTGTCTAGATTGACAGGACAAAAGTCCTTCACCGACCTAACACGATCCTGTTTGTGTCCAAACCACCTGTTATCTCAATCAACACACACACACACACACCACTCAGGCTGATGACCTTGTTGTTTTTAAAGCAATTTCCATAGTTTTGGATGTATGTACACCATATTTTCCACACTATAAGATGTATGGGAGTACAAGGTGCACTTTCAGTGAATGGCCTATTTTAAAACTGTTTTCATATCTAGGGCACACCGCATTATAAGGCGCATAGAATAGAAGCTACAATAGTGGTTGCGGTAGCGTTATGCATCCACTAGATGGAGCTATGCTAAATGGAATACAATACAATACCGCTTTATTTATATGTACTGTAGCTTTCACAACGCTGCAGCTGTAACAAAGCGCTTTACAAAACATTGAAAATACTGCGTCCAAGAAATCAGAATATTGATCCATATAGAAGGTGCATCGGATCATATGGCGCACTGCCGGCTTTTGAGAAAATTCAATGCTTTGAGGTGCACCTTACAGTGCGGAAAATAGGGTTTGTGTCTGTATGTGTGTATGCATTCACGCACACGCACAGACACACACCTTATGAGCCGAAGCACCTTCTATATGGATCAATAGAACACACACACACACACACACACACACATATATATATATATATATATATATATATATATATATATATATAAGAGCGCAACATTGCTTGGTCAACGTTGACGTCCCACTTGTCTCCAGTCTGTCTGAAATCCAATCACACAGTTAAAAAAGCCAAACGTCACACTTCAAAATTGGCAAATGTCTGTTTGGGTTCTCTCTTGTGGAGACAGAAATATACAAGGACAATAAACCATCTGGTCTGATAAGATTTGCACTAAACCCAAAATACAGAGCAGCCCATCTGCTATTTTGTGCCCATCCAGAACACGTTACTGTGCAGTGCGAGTCAAGATTAACATTGCGTTTGTGACTGAGAGGTTAATGATTGAATCCAAAGGGCCCGGCCGGGCGTCTTGGTACGGCCGATGACATCACCCCTGGTTCTGTCTAATCGGCTTCCGAGCAGGAGGAGGTTGGCTGGTGGGCTGTACGCTTTGAAGTGTGATTAGTAGCTGAGTCATTTGCACTCTTAGTGCCAAGGCTGTGCCACTGCTTGCACCGTGTAGGAGTTTTATCTTGAATCTTTGATGGTCAGGGGCAGGTGACTTGTGCTGGAGGACCTGCAGAGTGGGGAGGATCATTGTCGGGTGGGCTCATTTACTCCGCGGGTGTCTCCTTGGAATCACATCTTTTTTACTTACTTTTATGTGTTGTTCATGTCTCTGCAGTTCATGGCTCGTCCTTGTCTCTGGTCTCCAGTACCTCCTCCATGTACTCGACGGTGAGTAGACAAAAACCACGTGAATGGCAGTTTTGGGTTACACTACCGATTCTCCCCATCAGAGGGCACCGTAGTTGAATTTTAAGAGTAAACTACAATCCCAAGCTGTCGCTCCAATTTTAATGTGGAAATATCTTCAACGGTTGAATATTTTTGGTTTTTCCGGTCAATTGTTTTAGCGAGTGACTCAGTGTCAGCCAGTTGCGTGCAGGAAGCAGTTAATGTTCAAACCAGACCGACGTGTTTTTGTCTTTTGTTTGCAAAATCATGAAATATTGTGTGTGTGTGTGTGTGTGTGTGTGTGTGTGTGTGTGTGTGTGTGTGTGTGTGTGTGTGTGTGTGTGTGTGTGTTACAGTAATTGTTATTCACTTAACCCAACAACATCCTCAAACACCCATATGGGACAGTCGACATTGACATTATGGCCAATCAGAGTTGTAGCTCCGGCAGGTAGCCCCGCCTCCACCTCCGCCTCCTCCTCCTCCTCCGGACTGGTTTACTCACCTGGGCAGGTCTTGCACACCAACTCCCATTTGGGCTCTTTCCCTCGAGTCCGAGTTTCGGCATTAAAATCAGACTGGAGGCATTATGATGACAACTTTATCCCTCACAGGCACTGGTACATCTTTTCAACTAACGGTAGGGTTGAGAAGGTCAGGGGGACTGCAGGGGTATTTCATGTCATCTTTTGCTCTTGGAGTCCAAAAAAAAAAAAAAAAAAAGTGTCAAATACAAGACGTTTGTTTGAGGGGATGAGATGAAGTCTGGAATGTTTGTGGAATGTTTTGTGTTTGGAAAGCTTATCAAAATGTTGGCGTGTGAACATGTCCTGTCTTAGGTTGTAGGTGTTGTTGACTTGTGTGGCACACGTCATGTCGTGCGAGAATCCTCGACTGACAGGCTGCTGTGTTGTGTACGGAGGAGCGGCGCATCGCATGTGCTTGATTGACAGCTGCGTGTGCGTGCGCTCGCGTGCTGATCTTCGCGTAACCTAATTTGAAAATGTCATCATTTTAGGTGGCTGCTGCAACGGGGAGAAAAAAAAAATCATTTGTGTTGTTTGTTAAAGCTTTCCACGCAATTTATCTCCAAACCTTCCTGATATTCAGGATAGTAGTTTACTGGAAGTGCGGAAACAAACAAATCAGATTTGCTGTCTTGAAGGTGAAGTCTGAAGAAAAAAATAAATCATTAAAAGCTGGTTTTGTAATACGCTCCCGGGGAGATTCAACCAGTAATTGCGAAATCAAAATTTCGCTTTTAACAAAACGTCCTTATATTGACAGGAAAGACTACATTTGATAATATTTACTTATAAAATATGGCGCGTAGGCTAACACCTCACAGCGTCACATAACTATATTTTACTTTTTAAAAAAACAAGAGTTGTATAGTGTCATAGCTAAGTTCACTTTGTCTTGTTTTTTTGGCTTTGGTTGAGTTAAATCATGACGCAGTTTTATTAATAATCTCTCGTTACGGCCGATGACATCACCCCTGGTTCCGTCTAATCGGCTTCCGAGCAGGAATATTAAAAGTTGTCTATTTTTGTTTTCCAATTGAAATTTATGACGGCGGATGAAATGTTCCGAAGAGATCCTTCAGCTACAGTAAATATGGGTGTCGCATATATATATATATATTTGTTGGGTGTTTGTTTTTGTGAACAGTAGCATGTTCACAAAAACAAAGGGCGTGTTGCGTACGTGTGCACCTCGACTGCGCTTAGTCATTTTTATTATTGTTACGATGGGAACAATATGACACGCTCGAGTGTAGCGAGACATGTCAGCAAAATGCCTTCAGGAAGAAAGCTCGCTGCTTTTCAGATATTGTACACCCACGCAGCCTTTGAGTTTAGAAAGGTTTGGGTAACCTGAAATCTGGAACAATGAGTTGCGACATGTGATCTTGGCTTGTTGACAAGTCTCGGAACATCCCGTAATAAATCTCCCCTTTTTTTCTCTCTCTCTCTTATTGTCTCATCTCACAGAACGAGGAGAAATCTCAGTCAGAGGTGAGTTCAAGGCTGTGCTTTCCTCTCTCTTAAATTTTCCACGTTCAATAGTCGGACGTGTCGGAACATTTAGGGGGCATTTTCACAGTCGTATCCTGTTACACGACGACTTGTCACCATCGAGTCTGACCATGTAAGCCACTCTTCTGTTCCTGTCCGAACACCTGTGGAGGCCACTACAAGGCACATTGTTGCATTTCATTTCTGCTCATATCCGAGTTGCACTGTGGGGGACCGTCATATATCACCATCCTAGTTTTATAAGCGTGTGCAAATTGCAGGATTTTATGAGGCAGGTATGTCTGCTTTTATGTCTGAGGGGTTTTTTTTTTTCTTTCCCATGTTCTCAGATCCGTAAATTACGCCGGGAACTGGATGCCTCCCAGGAGAAAGTTTCCGCCCTAACAACACAGTTGAGTGCCAACGTGAGTGAATGTGCAAATACACGATGCGTCCATCCACCTCACGCTTTTCGTGCCACAACAACGTGATTAGCAAACCGCTTGTTCGTTGCCACCTATTACGGAGATTTGCTCAGGCGCAAATTCTCTGTCGCAATGATATTCGTGCTTATTTTCACTGCTCATGCGTGGCAACTCCCACGGCTTGCCATTTTACATCTGAGGGAAGAGCCATCAGAAAATCTTTGAACATCTCCGGGCACGATCCCCGATGCCGCCTTCTTCCGATGGCCTATGCTGAAGAAGAAAAAAAATGCTCTGTTGAATGTACTCAATTTCATTTTGTCAAGTGGTTGCACGATATAAAAGCATCTGGATCCAAATATGTGTTTTAGTAGTCGACTTCATGTAAATGTATCTCGGTCCAGATGACCTTATTTCAAGCAACCACTTCCTAAAATGAAATTGAGTGAATTCAGCACGCCACGTTTTTTTTTTCCCCCCCAGCTTTTTACTGCACAAGTTTTGCTGTGCTTCACCGCTTATCTGCCGCCTGAGTCAGTACACGTCGGGGCTTTAACTGGGAATGACGGATATGCAGCGAAGGCAAAGGTCTTAGATTACAGCAGAGTCGTGTCTTAGCACACCGCTGTGAGCCTGGCCCAGATGTGCCCCGGAGATTTACAAGATTTACAGCTAAGAGTCCAAGATGTGTGTCAGTGTGTGTGTACATTCGCGCGCGTGGGTGCGTACGGTGGGAAGGCATCTTGGCAGGAGGCCGGCGGGGTGGAATAGAAAAGCAGCTAGGTTACAGTGGGTCTATTTACGTGTGAGCAAGTGGCTGGAGGGGCGATGGGATTATTCTGGATGGAGTACAGGGTCTTAAGGGAGGCGGGAGGGTGCGGGAGGGGGGGGGGGGGGGTTGTTCAAATGCAGGATTTCACACCACCAAATCCCAAAAATAGATGACACATTTTCTGGACACGCCTTGATGCCCCAAAGCAAAGACTCTGAGTACATCTTTGTTTCCAGCAGTCTCATCTTGAATCAGACATCAGTTAGTGCCTTACTCGGGTGTCATACACAGACACACACACACATTAAGTCGTCCTGCTGACACCTCGGGGTCCTATTTTCGCGCCCAGCCCAAGTCTTGCCGTGTTGACTTTCACTCCCACAACGGCGCAGTTAGGAACAGGCGTTTGCGCCATTGTGGGAGTGAAAGTCAAACACAGCCCCCCTTGATTCCTGACCAATTGAAGCGGCAAGTATTGTATCAAAATTAATATTCAAATGATTTTTTGGGGGGATCAATTAAGGAACTTGTTTTCCACATGCGCGTACCACCAAACCAACAGATCTGATAATAAGCCAATCGACATACCTAATGTAGGTGTGCCGAGATGTAAGAGCAGCTGTGATTTGTCAATGTCCCGCAGGCTCACCTGGTGGCGGCGTTTGAGCAGAGTTTGGGCAACATGACCATCAGGTTGAAGAGTCTCACCTTGACTGCTGAGCAAAAGGTGGGGCAAAGTTTCATTTAACTCTGCAGAGTTGTCGCTTCAATCCACATTTCCCGTTTGACGTGGCAGGACTCGGAGCTAAATGAGTTGAGGAAGACTATCGAGCTGTTGAAAAAGCAGAACGCCGTCGCTCAGGCTGCCATCAATGGCGTCATAAACACTCCCGAGATCACAGCTAAAATGGACAGGACGGGTACGCACGGGCTTCTGTTCTTTTTGTGTTAGAAAAAAATACAATCAACAGGTTTGTTAGCGTGACTCCCAAAAGTCAAGTGATATAATTGCTCTGTTCCAGCTGGCAGTCACGGTGGTCTTCAGCAGCAGCAGCAGCAACGTCAACAGCAGCACCAAGCAGACCTGCGAATCAGAAGGCAACACTCCTCCGACAGTGTCAGCAGCGTGGCCAGTGCGACCAGCCATTCCAGCGTGGGCTCCAACATGGACGCCGATGCTAAAAATAAGAAGAAAAACAAGAAGAATTGGGTAAGACAAGACAACATTGAAACGGCCCGACTGTCAGATTTAGTGCCTCACAGACATACCCTGTTTTTTTTTTTTGTTTTTTTTTTAATTCTTTTTGTCTTTGTGTGTCTTGGCCTTGCATGTATGGCTTTCCTCTTCAGACATCTTTCACTGGGGAAAAGGTGACTCATCCAAGGACTTTAGATTTGATTTTTGAGGTTTTTGGTCATTGGCAGGTCAAATCTCGTCAAAACGTTCAGCTTCCATCACTTGTTTTCAACTCATATTAAAACAGCAATTCGTAACTACTCGTCGACATGAGACAAGTAATAAAACAACCTCTGTAGACACCTCAAAAAAAAAAAAGGCTTGGAAATAACTTGATCTGCATGTCTACTTGTTCATGTAGTTTCTTGGTCAATCCTAATGTCTAAGTAGTGAGCAGACAATGACAAACTCTTCCTTCTTTGTGACTTGAAGACATTCTTGTGGACCGGAGGACAAGTCAGAGACGATGACGTAGGCAACTTCTCGCGTATCCGTTCTGTCCCGTCACACCGTATGCGGCTACCGCCGCCCGTTTGGTCTGAACCTGATCATCATGTTGTAGAACTCTAGGTGGAGCTCTGCGCTGCTTTGTGCTGGTGTTAAAAGATGAGAGCTTGTGTCACCTTTCCTGCTTTCGGTGGCTATGATAATAAACAACCCCCCCCCCCCCCCCGACCCACTCCCCATGTCTGTGTTGGAAGCTTAACCTTGCTGGGGGCTCTGACATGCTCCACTGCTGTGTGTGTGTGTGTGTGTGTGTGTGCGCGCGCGTGTGTGTGTGTGTGTCTGTCAGATGCTGCATAGGATAGTGTGTCAGACAGAGATCATGATGTTTAAACCCCGCCCCCCTCGATACCATCGCTGTAGCCCGCTTTTGACCCGACACGGCTCGAATGTTTGTCTCGCCATAACACATTAACACTCGCACACCGTGTGCTGTTTTGTCTCTCTGTCTTCATTTGCTTCGCTTCACGCGGCAGGTCTCTGAGGTAAGAGTAGAGTGCCGACTAAAAGCAGCGGAACGCTCTTTTTAGGTTACTAACCTGTTTCCTCCCCCTCCCCTCCTTTGCCGACTGCTACTTCCTTTGAGCATTTTCCTCTCCGCAGCACTGCCTCCCCTTACTCACACCCCTTCTTGTAGGACTTGGAACTCTTTGAAAGAAAAAAAAACCCACCCTGAAATACTTTACCACTCTCAGAATAAAAAAAAGATCTTATCTGTTTTGTGTGATAGAAGACCTTGAGAAATGATCCAAAAAAAAAGTACTTTCTGTGCCTAGACTCAAAAACAAGTGGGCAAAGGGTCTGAAGCATAACTCTGTTGGGGTAACATAAAGCAAGCTCCACGCAGGCACGCTTGGATGACTTTGATGTGGGGAAAACAAACTTCTGGATGAAGAGACACAAACACAAAGCTGCAAATTTGAAATTGACTCCACATATTCTTCCAGGCCCGGTAGTTAGCGCGACGATCTCGCAGTGCAGAGGTCGTGGGTTCGATCCCGGCTCTGGCCTTCCTGTGTGGAGTTTGCATGTTCTCCCCCGGGCCCGTGTGGGTTTTCTCCGGGTACTCCGGTTTCCTCCCACATTCCAAAAACAGGCATGGCAGGCTAATTGAAGACTCTAAATTGTCCCTGTGTATGAGTGTGAGCGTGAACGATTGTTCGTCTCTGTGTGCCCTGTGATTGGCTGGCAACCGGTTCAGGGTGTCCCCAGCCTACAGCCCGAAGACATCTGGGACAGGCTCCAGCACCCCCCGCGACCCTTGTGAGGATAAAGCGGTTCAATTTTAATTTCTGTTCATGAAAGTCTAAGGTTATTTGTCATGGATTTCGACGAGCCAATCGCCGGTGACTCTTGCACTAAAGTGGAAGCGGGTGAAAAAAAAAAAAAATTACATCTGTAGGTGAGAGTCATGAGAGTATCCCAGGGTGATTTTCCACGTTACACAAAGCTGCCTGAAAGGTGCGAAACTATCGTCACCGTCATTTTTCACTGCAGTGAATTCAATTTTGAATATTATTTGAAGACAGACAACATTTGTCAAGACCGTCTCTGACTCACTCCGTTTTTCACAGCCAATTTCCACTGCTTTTCTTGGCATGACCCTGCACCTCCTCCCTGCTCTTGGTTTTGGAGTGCGTCCAAGCCTTCAACAGCATTTTTATGTCTTTTTTTTTTTTTTTTTTTTTTTTTAACCTGCAGTTGCGAAGCTCCTTCAAGCAGGCGTTCAGCAAGAAGAAATCTCCCAAATCAGCTTCCTCCCACTCGGACATCGAAGAGATGACCGATTCTTCGCTGCCTTCCTCCCCGAAACTGCCTCATAACGGCGCCACCGCGACCAACCACATGCTCAGGAACACGCACTCCAACTCGCTGTATGTACTCGTGTGTGTGTGTGTGTGTACTTTCGGGTCAATTATTGTCCAAAAAAGACATTTTTTAAAAAGTTGAAGCAAACCGAGCCTGGACACCACACTTTGACAATGAAAATGCTGCAGCTCGTGTGCCAAAAAGTCTCCTTTTTTTTTTTCAACACTTGCAGATTGTCGGAATGTTTGGACAGTGAGGCGGAGACGGTAATGCAGCTGCGGAGTGAGCTCAGGGAGAAGGAGATGAAACTGACAGATATCCGCTTGGAAGCGCTCAGCTCCGCCCATCAGCTCGACCAGCTACGAGAGGCCATGAACCGCATGCAGGTACGAGCGCACGGCCACAGGCAAATCACTCAGCGGCGGACATCCGCTCCCGCGTTCAACGTGCCCGTCGGTGTGCGCCTTCACAGCTGGAGATCGAGAAGCTGAAGGCGGAGAATGATCGCTTGAAGCTAGAGAGTCAAGGCAGCAGGACGGGTTCCCAAGCCTCCATTTCCTCGTCGCCTCCGCCGCACACACGCAGCCAGCAGGTCCCGGCGTCCGGCGCGGGGGTCCCACAGCACCTCGCCACCGGCGAATCCACCAGTTTGGGTAAGCCGTGGATGTTGTCCTCAAACCTGCTGACAGACACTAAAAGGGAGATGTGAAAAACTTTGGAGACCTGATTTGTTATCTTCTTTGGGAACATGGCAGTGTGGGGGTTTGTATGTGTTTTCCCCTGTGCACCCGCTTCCTCCAGCAGTCCAAAAACTAGCACGTCAAAATTTGCCATGGCTGCGAATGTAAGTGTCGATTCGGGACGTCCGATATCAATTTGTTTCAGGCCGATACTGACACCAAGTACTTAGGATCATTTCAATGAGCGCTGACGTGTCAAGCGGCCATCGTGTAGCACCACCTACTGGCAAGGAAGACTTACACAATGTCAGATTTTTATTTGATTTTTTTTAAGTTTAGTTTTTGCCTAAAGTGTCGGGCTGATACCGAAACCCGTCCTCGTTTCAATGGTTGCATTTTTTTCATGTAGCTTGCAATGGGATACGCCTCAATTGGTTTGCCGCAATAGACATGATGGATGTAAATGTTGAGGTTCATGTTTAGCTTTATTCTTTCAAACAAAACGACAACAAACAAAAAAATCAACACTCCTCACCTCTAAATGTGTTGTGGTGCACTTTCCCGACCTCCATGTAGGCAGCGTGGTTTCGGTGATGGTGTGAATGGTTCGGTTCCCGTAAGTCAGTCCCTTGTGATTAAATTGGCCAAGTGTGTTGTGCTTTTCGCCTTATTTGGGCTTGGAAAACTCCCCACACCGTTTAAAAGAATACTTTTCTTGTCATAGATTCGACACTTGTGGCCTGCGAGTGATTCATCGCATTACTGGTCGCGCTAGCAGATCAATCTTACAAAATCCGAGACAAGAAAACAAACCGTTGATTGAGCACTCCAGGGACAGTAGAGATAAAATGAGAGACCGGAATCTTAATTGAGCCGCTGCACTGTATCTTGTCAGACATGCTGTTGGATGACACGGGTGGAGAGGGGGGGCCGAGGAAGGAGGGCCGCCTCGTCAAGATCGTCGTCAGCCTCGACGAGGACGGCTTGTGGGGTCAGGTGAGACATCGATGGAAAGCAAACCGCGCCGTTGACGTTTTTGATTTTTGAAATCAATACGGGTGTTTCTCAATCGTAGGAGGCTCGCTGTCCCAGCTTTCTGATAGGTTGCATCGGCGTCAGTGGGAAGACCAAATGGGATGTGTTGGATGGAGTGGTCCGGCGCCTTTTCAAAGTAAGCGATAACATCCAAAGCAATGGCTGACGGCGTTATTACACACGATTCACTCGTGAAATTTGAATTTGCTCGAATGACTGAATTTCCTCTGTCGACTAGGAGTATATCACGCACGTGGACCCGGTTAGCCAGCTCGGCTTAAACTCAGACTGCGTGGAGGGATACAACATCGGAGACATCCACAGGCCCCGCAGCCCCTGCGCTGCCCACACCCCCGAGCTGCTACCTTGTGGCTACCTGGTGGGCGACAGCAACACCATCAACATCCAGCTCAAAGGTATCAGAATGTCCTCTTCAAAAGCCATTTTCTGATTTTTTTTCGCTGTACATTCACTAACATTGGGCGGCCCAGTGGTCGACTGGTTAGTGTGTCGGCCTCACAGTGCAGAGGTGCAGGGTTTGATTCCGGCTCCGGTCTTTTTGTGTGGAATTTGCATGTTTTCCCGGTGCCTGCGTGGGTTTTCTTCGGGTACTCCGGTTTCCTCCCACATTCCAAAAACATGCATGGCAGGTTAATGGAACACTCGAAATTGTTCCCAGGTGTGCCCTGTGATTGGCTGGCAACTGGTTCAGGGTGTACCCCGCCTACTACCCGAAGACGGCTAGGATAGGTTCCAGCGCGACCCTTGTGAGGATAAGCGGATCAAAATGGATGGATAAATGTCTGTCCATTTCAATTGACGCATTTCCCATTTGGGTGACAACATAGCCCGCCTGCGCCTTCCAAAATTGCCCGAGTGACTCCACAAATGTCGCCGCCGGTCGTGATGGGAGTCACCATGAATGATACAAATATTCAGCATGACAATCTAAGTGGCCTGATTTAAAAGAAGAACCCCCCCTCCGCCTTACTGGTCGGCGTCTATCGTTATTTTGCTTCTTTATTGAATGACACGTCTAATTTGGCCAATCTGACAGCTGTAGTTCAGCGTTACAGGGGGTGTTTTTTTAAAAAATGTTTTTCATGGCTCCGACGATGCCCCAACGCATTTCTAAATCGTCCCGCTTGGCACCACTTTGTGTCCGTTCTCTGCAGGTGTGAGCAGTGACAGCGTGGACTCGCTGGTGTTTGACACCCTCATCCCCAAGCCGATGCTGCAGCGTTACGTCTCCCTGCTGAGGGAGCACCGCAGGGTCATCCTGTCGGGGCCCAGCGGCACGGGAAAGACGTATCTGGCCAATCAGCTTTCTCAACACTTGCTGCTCCTCGAGGGCCGACCTCTGACCCCTCAAGCCGTCGTCACGTTCAACGTGGATCACAAATCCAGCAAGGTGATCACACAGACGGTGTTGCGCTTATTTTATCATCAGAGTTTTGAAATAGAAATGATGTAGCGTCTGAAATGCTTCCTCCCCGTAGGAGCTTCGGCAGTATCTATCGGGATTAGCCGAGCAGTGCGGCGGGGTGGCGGGCGAGGAGAGCCCTCTAGTGGTCATCCTGGACAACCTGCATCACATCAGCTCACTGAGCGAGATCTTCAACGGCGTCTTCAGCAGCAGCCACGAACACAGGTTGGTCAGACTCAAAGGCGTGTATGTGTACACCAAAGGATCCAAAAAAAATAATAGTTTCCCTTTTCGTCAAAGCAATTTTGTAATTTTGAGGGGGGGGGGGGGTTCTGGGCAGATTAATCTCAGTGGACATGAAGCAAGGGCGATTGTAGGTTTTATGAAGGGGAGTTGAGGGGGCTCAGCTATTGAATAATTTGATTTTTTTTTACTGTCAATTCTATTGCATAATCAAATATTCTGATAGATTTTAGTTTGATTAACGAGCATTTTTGTACAACAGAGAAAACAAAACATTTAACTTGATAACAAATGAGCAGTTGGTTACTTTTTTTTTTTAACAATCAAACGTTTCCATTTTTGAAATTCCCTTTGTGCATAACACAAATACACATTTCAGTTAAACCTTGGCATTTTTTTTGCATCAAAAACACAAGGCGTTCATCTTTTAAAAAGGCACTATCAGTTTTTGTGCAACTTCACTTGGCATTTATGATTTTAGGCCAGAAAAATCTTCTTTTTTCTGCCAGAACTTTTGCAAGCGTTCAAACTAAAATGAAGACACCTCGGGAGGAAACAAAGAATTCTTCCACTTGACGTGACCAAAATCCTACAAAATATCCCCACTTAGAGTATTACACTGGCCGTGCCTATAGTGAGCAACGCGTATCAGCACGGCGTATGATATCATTATTGTGGCGATACTTGTCACCTTGGTAAAAAGGCGCAAATTTCACGGCAATCATAATGAACAGAAAGCTAGCCCTCCGCAGGGCTAATGTTAATGTTTGTATATGCCGGCACAAGTGGAATTTACGACTTTGGCAGGCCATGAAGATCTTACCGATGTGCATTATGTCTCCCTTCAGCCCATATATCATCGGCACAATGAGTCAAGCTACGTCGTCTGCGCCCAACTTGCAGCTTCACCACAACTTCAGGTAAACATTTTTTGTTTTTTGTTGGGTTTCCTTTTTTGGGGGGCTTGGGGGGGCGTGTAAATAATCCTTAAGACTTAAGACGCGTCTTATCATCAGGTGGGTGCTGTGCGCCAACCACACGGAGCCGGTCAAAGGCTTCCTGGGACGCTTCCTGCGTCGGAAGCTGATCGAGATGGAAATAGGCAGTCGGACGCGCAACGTGGAGCTGGTGAAGATCATCGACTGGATCCCGAGGGTGTGGCACCATCTCAACCGTTTCCTGGAGACGCACAGCTCCTCGGACGTGACCATAGGTGAGAGCTGGGCTCATTTTCTAAAAGTGGGCGTCAGCGGCGAGGCGACCCGCCGCTCACGTCTGTGCGTCGCTGGCTGACAGGTCCTCGCCTCTTCCTGTCGTGTCCGATCGATGTGGAGGGATCCAGGGTTTGGTTCACGGACCTCTGGAATTACTCCATCATTCCCTACATGCTGGAGGCCGTTCGGGAAGGATTGCAGGTGACACACACGCATACTTTTGAGGCTTTATCATGGAACAAATGAACATTTATTAACATGGAAATGCACAAAAAAATTGTACTCTTGGCAGGGAATTTTTCATTATAGTTAGTTTTTATTTTGTGTTGACTGTATTGATTTATTGATTGATTTATTTTAATCTATGGAATATTTGTTGAGTGCAAGACAAAGAAAACGTGGAAACAAACAATGGTTTTGCCATTAATTAATTTGAGTAAAGATGTCTTTTCAGTTAGTCACTGTTTTTTTTAAAAATATTTTTTCATTTTTATTATGTTAATGAAAAGGTTTTTTTCAATTCGTTTTTTTTTTTTTGGTTAGTTATCGTTCACTGTAGTAACCTTGACCATTGGGTACTGGCACTGATTCTGAGGTACCGTTTCTCCAAAGCCGCCTTATCTTGACGCTCTAATCATTTCCCTCTGGTAAACATCGTCATCAGAGAAACAAAAAACTAAAATAATGTAAACTTACCATTTCTATCAGAATGAAAATGATTTTTTTTTTTTGGGCCGTCTGCGTCATCCCGCTCTGTGCTCTGTTCAGCTGTATGGCCGGAGGGCTGCGTGGGAGGACCCCGCCGCCTGGGTGATTGACACCTACCCGTGGTCGGCTACGCCCGCTGCGGCCGATTGGCCCCCGTTGCTGCAGCTGCGGCCAGAGGACGTGGGATTCGATGGCTACTCGGCCACAAGGGAAGGTATCCGGAAAGAGCCGCCTCAGAGCGACAGTGACGCCGACCCACTGGTGAGTCAGGTTGCAAAACTTCCGGGAATTTTCATATTCCCATGGAATTTTCCAAATTGGAGATCGGTGTCACCCTAATTGAGGACAAGCTCACATCCAACTGTTTGACGTTTCACTCCTATATGCAGAACTTGCTTGTTGACAAAATCTGTCAAAATCAAACTGTAAAATAGTTCATTCTGAAATCTCACCCGAAATGCATTACGACGCCTAACTTATTGTTAATGTTGTATTTCCATGAATCACATGTGCTTTTGTCGACTGCGCAACTCAATAAAAGCAACTTTTGACACATCCCGCTAGATGAACATGCTGATGCGGCTGAAGGAGGCAGCGACATCGTCGAGCCCGCAGAGCTACGACAGCGACTCCAACAGCAACAGCCACCAGGACGACGTCCTTGACTCGTCACTGGAGTCCACCCTGTGATGCATTCGAGACGCGACCTCGTCAGCTGCGTCGTCGCCACCGCCAGACTGCTCTCACTGTGAGACTTTGCTCGAAAATCCAGCCACCTTCAATTAATTTGGGTGCAGGCAACCCAAATACGATGACAAAAGAGACAAAGGTGTTTCCGAGGACATAAGGGCAACTCAAGTTTTTTGCTGCACTGTGTTGTTGTTTTTTTTTTTTCTTGGTTTGGATTTGTTTTTCACCACTGTGGCCCGCGGCTCCTCTGGGAAGGAGCTTTTTTGACATCAGCGTCAGACAGAATAAAAGCACAGCGCCCGACAACGTTCGAGGCGTCATTGCGATCAGCACCAGCCGTCAGTCAGCGTACCCTCCCCATCCAACCCCCACTAAGTTACATGATCAGGCGGCAGTGCACCTGTCAGACCTGCAGGTGGCGACACATGCTCCTCAACTGAAAAGACGACTGTGGGCATCGTGCAGCTGCACTTGACACTATTGCGCCACTAAATTCATTTTTTACATTCAGAGCGATTATTGCTATGCGCATGAATTTGACGACGTAGCAAAGATGCTAGCAAACACTGTAGCAAAAAGTAAGAAGAACGGCACCTGATATAAGTCATGAGACAATAGAAAGGAGTGAATTAGGCCAAATGTCCAAGTCGATGCAGAGCATTTTGCTTTGATTCCACGTTCACGGTAAAGAAAAAAAAATCCTTTTGCATGTTTTGGTTTAGAGTTCCGCTTTTACCTCCACACAAGTTCTTGCTCTGACTCCATAAGATCTTCGTGGTCATTCATAGCACAAAGATCTAAAGGTGCTATTGAAACAAACAAACAAAAAAAAAAATGCCTTACTTTTTTTTTCCCAACAAATGTACTTTGGTTCTTTCTTGGTCTCAGAGACCGTAAACATCGAGGGCTCTGAGTTGACTCTCTCCAAACTGTTGAGGAGGGAAGTGTCGCCAATTCATCAAGACCAATACTGTGTGAAGAAATAGAACGAGTGAATGGGTAATAAAATTGGATTTGCACACTTGGCCCACCGACGAGAAGCTGGTGAATAGAAGAGTACACCAGAACAGTACATTTCGAACAAGCTTGCTGTTCCAAATCGGTGGTTGAGTTTGCTATTTTTATACCTCATCCCACGCTATTTGATCACATACTCTTTTGATGATTTGAAGATGTATGGGGGAGTGTGGAAACAAATGTATATGCTGCTTTGTTTGATAGAATTGATTTACAGGTTCAATGTATGAAAATACATGAGGTCGAAAGACAATGTAAGAAGACGGTTGTACTTTTTTTTTTGAAACCTCACAGCTGCCTTTTAAGTTGGGCAGACAAGCAGTTTAAAAAAAAAAAAAACATGTTGCCCGGCACAGCATCAATCCAATGTCTTTGTTGTTGTCACCAATTCTATGCAACATTCATCGGGATCTTCAGTGGAAGCCAAAAGCTGAATGTGCACTGCTGAGAGTGACGTGCAGCATGGAAGCGCGTCACCTTTGTGGCCCGTTTGTTGACTGTGTGTTTGTCTGGGTCCTCATAAGCACAAAAGAGACTTGAGAGGTGTTGATGTTGTTCCAGTATTGAACTATTATTTTCTTTTTTGTTGTTGTTTTTAAACTTACAAGCTCAATGAATGTTTAGCCTTCTTTGCTATGTAACATACTGTTGACTTTGTAAATACTTAATGATTTTGGATGACACTTTTCTAGCTGATTTGTTACGGTACTTGAAAATGAGTATTTTGTGTACAGTCTCTTTACATCTGAGCACTGTGGTGCTTTTTTCTTGTCATCGCTGAGATTCTATCACTGTCTTAGTCTTAAGTTATTGTGGTTCAATAAAACAATGATTATTTATGATTGGATTTGGTATCACTGCTCACTTTTTTTTTTTTACAGGACACACTTGAATGTAGGCTGTGAACATGTTTATTTGGTATTTGTACAAAAAGTAAAATGAACATACAGTATATACACCACATAATACAACATGCGTTTGAAACAAATTCATATAAATTATTAATGAAATAGCTACATCTTTTTCAATAAACAACTCTATTCAAGGTGAAGGTAAAATGAACTCAATTGGCATAAAATTCCATACAAAATTGTACAAAACACTGTACATTTCAACGAAGCTGTGCAAAAACAGCAAATGGCTGCTCAGAAGCAGATCCTGTCCAGTGCGCGTGCGCTGCTTGGAAACTTTTTTTTTTAATTGAAAACTAAATGGCAGCTGTGGGGTCGTGAGCCAGAGCGGATTCGTCTTCCAACCGTTTCAGGGGGGGGGGAATAAGTCTTGTGAGTGTGAAGTCCTACGATACGGTGATTTCCTCTTCGTCCGACTCTGAGAAGTCCGAGTGCTTGCTGGAGAGCGACGGCGACGAGACGCCGCAGGAGCCCGTCGTCTGCCTGCCAAAAGCTTCGTCCTCGTCCTCCTCGTCGTCTTCGGACTTCTTGCCCACGTCGCTGAGGTCCGGGTGCGGGTTGGCTTTGGTGGGCAGCGTCTGCTCGCGGCAGCCGCCGGACGATAGCAGCTCGCGCTCCTTCGAATTCCTCCACTTCATCCGCCTGTTCTGGAACCAAATCTTCACCTGCGGAGACACAAGGCGAGTTACGTACTTGACGTAACAAAGGTTTTTGTTGCCAAAAAGTGCAGACGTGCGTGTTGACGCCTTTCCGTATTTACGTAAACACCCCATTCACAAAAAAAAAAAAATCAGTTCCGTTGTATTATCACAACTCGTAAATTCAAATTTCCGTGTGCACTCTCTTAAGTTTTAATTGTGTTTTGTTTTTCAATGTTTGTTATGCTTGGACAGTCCAGTACTTTAGTAGTACTAAAACTTTACTAGTACTAAAGTAACGGACGGATAGTTAATTTCAGATAACACAACGCAGTCAAAGGCAAAACTACCGCTGACTGAGCTCAGCAACTAAATAATTTGAAAAATGTTCATTTGTATTGGTCAAATTTGTTTGTTTATCATCACATTTTTGGTTTTTGCAAATTAAAAAAAAGTTTGCTATATTCATATTCCTAATCGATATAAGCTAAAATCTCTATTCGTTTAGTTTCAACCACGCTTGGTGAAATGTTTAAATGTATTCAGTTAAATGCTCACAATGCATTTTTTGCAAGTGCATGTTCATGTCGTTTAGAGTGTTGGTTTCACTTTTCAAAGGTTTCCAAACAAATTTCTAAAGTCGCAACATTTGATGTTTGGTACTTTTTTTGGTGGGGAGGAAGGGTGTACAAATGTTGCTTGTCTTAAAAGTTATAAATCTAGCAACAAAAATGCTATGGTGATATAGTGAGCGACGTAAGTCGAAACTGTCAGTCAATCACTAACAGCATTCCAATTAATATTTGAATGAAAAGCACTTACGGTCCCTAAATATAAAACAATCAAATGAAAGAGAGTAAGTACGACCTACAGCCTAACTCCAAATGTTCCGATATGGTTGTATCTCAAGATGTTTTTACCTGTGAATCTTTCAGGCCCAGTTTGGAGGCCAGCTTCTTCCTGTCCGGCTTGCTGATGTACTTCTGTTTTTGGAACATCTTCTCCAAAGCTTTGCGCTGCACATCAGAGAAGACGGCCCTCCGCAGCATCCCTCTGCGGGGCTTCCCTCGGGCAGCTAGCGGCCACGAGAAGGTCCCTGGGATCGGCACAGCGGAAGAAGCTGTGGAAATGCCACACACCAAAAAAAAAAAACAACAACAACAGGTAAATCAAAACCAATTAATGACATAACCGTGTGTTATCATTGAGGGTGTTGGCACTGGGTCTCGTTTTCTTTTTGGAGCGAAATGGCACGAGGTGACTAATTAGCACATTGGGAGCATTGGTATGTAAACGAGGCAGCCTTTTCTTGAAGGAGGCCTGCGTGGGCGGATAGAGGAGTTAATAAAGCGTGAACGGTAATTGTGTAGTAATGAACTAACACAGAAAAGACTCTGGACAGGCGGCGAAGGCCATATATTACCGCCACAAAAGGAGATTTACACTTTCAAACTAAACACAGCCGCATACCAGAATACTGATGCCCGAAAAGCGGGGAGGGAATGGCGTGCCCTCCAACCCCCCCCCCCTCCCCTTCTTCTTGCTGCCCTCAAATCATTTTCATTAAATGAACACGAAAAGCTATTGAGGACGCTAAGTTTCTTTGTTGGCCCATTCAACCAAGCCCATAAAAGGGACTCAGTCGCCATTATGATTAGTCTGAATGAAAGACTTTTATAGACTTTTCTAAGAGATTATTCTTCATCTCGGCTCGCCATCGCGAGCCGAGATGAAGAGAGGCAAGTGAGAGAGAGAGAGAGAGAGAGAGAGATTATAAGCAAAAACATCCTCAGCAGGGAGATTTTAAAGCACTTTTTGGTGGCAAGAAGCACGATGAAACATTGGTTCTGATTTGAATGCGATTGGACCGGTGGTCACGTGACGCTTTGTGTCACGTGTCAACATTAAGGCCAGGGGCCACACACATCCTTGTATGGGTGTGTGTGTAAAGTAAGCACATCATATATTCCCTCATTTGTTGCTCAACTCTGGACAAAATTACACATTGACTAAATTTTTAAGGGGGGGGGGATTTTGCAACTTGCTGTCGACTGAAAATGAGATCACAGTGCTCAGCTTGCGAAAGTCACATGACCAACCCCAGAAAACAGGTGAGCTGTGATTGGTTGTTACCTGATCCCTTTGGCAAGGTGATGTCATTTTCAGTGGACAGCAAATCAAGTGGCAAAATGGCCGCCCGCCCCCTGAGATGGATAAAAATGGCTGGATTTTGCTGCTAAATTTGTATTACACAAACAGAATATTAATCAAAATGCCCTGTTTATAATACTTGGGTGCAAAACATTTTTGACTGAAATGTGAAGACATTTAACAAAGTGAATAAATTGCAACCATTTTTGACAAGCATTTGGGGTTGTTTAATCAATTATCCAATTGTGTAACAAACCCTCTCTTGACTTTGGATGTCAAAACTAGTTATCCGTCGATTTCTTGTCAATTTAAATGGCTCCACAACATCGAAACCATAACTACAACGTGAGCCTCGACAAAAACGACTTTGACACCCCCGCTCTATGTGAGCTTGTGAGAATATAGAAATCTTTCAATGGCGGCTAATGGGGAAATTAGTGCATGACTGGTAAAAGTCACTCTCCGGGGTGGGTGGTTCACCGCAGTGGGGGCTGACCAAATTGGTCACGGTGCCGAAAAAAAAAAAAACTTTTGTTGGCAACTAATGCACCCGGTGGCCCCCTGGGCTCTGTGGGAAAAAAATACCTCTAAAAAAAACGCCCTTGAATGGATAGCTGGGGGGGCCATAACTGGCCACCCCGCCTCTAATTTAGAGCGTGACGATTAGGGATAATTGGTTAATTAGGCGGTGGGTGGGTCTGGGCCAGAGGCCAATAGAGAACCACGCAATTTAAAAAAGAAATCTTTCAGCGTTTCTATTTTGGAGAGAAGGCGATTGAGGGGGGGGGGATCATACATGCGTGTAAATAAGGCGTCCTGAACATGGGCTGGAAGGTTCCGTCAAAGCAGGGGACGTGGAAGCTCTTGGAGTGCATGCTGTGGACTGTCGGGAGCGAGGGTGCTGCGGAGGGGAAGTGATACAAGTTAGAATCGGGTTCACGCTGACGTGGCGTGGCGTGGGGTGTGGGGTAAAACTTACGTGTCTTTGGCGACGGCGCAAGGATGGCGCTCACCCCAAACTTGAGGAAAGTTGCATCCTTGCTGCCGGACGTTTTGGGCGAGCACGACTCGCGCGTCACGGTGCCGTTGGGCGAACCTCGATCCACGCGCGCGTCCGCGAAAGATAAAGTGGTGGCAGCCGTCGGCGGCGTCCGGTTGAGGAAGGCGGCGGGTCGGCTTATCCGCAGTAGGTCCTCCACGAGGAAGCCCGAGTGGGTCGGCAAAGCGGCCGGCAAACTGTGATGAAGCGGCAGAGCGGCGGCCGCTGGCCGGTAGAGGCCCGGGTAGAGGGCGGGGGGCGCGATGACGCTTGGGATCATCATGGTCCCGACTCGTGCCTGAGGAGTACTCCGCGTATCTTAGCGAGGGGAACTTGTCGAGTGTTTGCAAAGTCCTCTGTGGTCTCCTCGCGGTGGTCGCAGGAGTTTTATAGCTGCGGACCCCCACCGCAACCCCCACCGTACCCCCTCGACGCCCACCCCTCTCGGGCCTGACAGGCTCAACAATGGAGCCAAACAAAGTTCTCCTCAAGGGCCGCTTTCATTGCCCCTTCTCGCGCGATGCGATTGGCCGGGGAGGGTTGCAATTTATGATTGCATTCGACTTCATAAGCAAGCAAGACACAATGTGGCAACCACAAAGGAGGTCCACTCATCAGTTTTGCATATGGACCACTTTCCTTTCACCGTATTGTGTTGGGCCGAGGCAAGCTGCCTAATTAAAGACCAATCTTTACATATTGTCTCATTATCTGCGGGCTTTTCATTACTTTACCCATCGTTCCTTTCACGTCGTAATTCACAATGGGGTAAATGTTTCCAGAGCGTACCGCCCGATGAAATGTTTCAAAAAGAAAAAAAAAAGCAGATGCTGATCAAATAGAATAATAAACTTGTTGCATTCTATGTTCGCATAAGAAAAAAAAAAGAAGAGATTTCCCGATGCCCGCTCTATATTTGCTTCCAAAATGCAAATGAGTTTTTAGGGTTTCATGGGATTTTCAACACTCAATCTGGCCCTCGTCATGGAATAATGTCTTAACGGGATTGCCGCTATCAAAACGCTTTAACAGATGTGTTAAATATCACTTTGTGCACAGTCGCGGCTCGCCGCGCACAACAGGAGAAGTGTGCGCTGCTGATCCTGTTAGGAGCATGAACTTTAACTGTCAGCCTCAGCTGCGCAGGGAGGCGCCCCTCGGACGGCCTTTCTCTGCCTCCCTCTCCCCCGCTTCCAGGAGAGAGGCGAGAGAGAGAGAGAGATGGGGCGGGGGTGGGAGGGTATTTCTAAAGACGGTTTTGTTCTGCTATTTTAACCGGCTGAATAAAAGTGCATCTCTGATTTGATTTAAAACGCATTCATATGAGCGGACGCTGAGCGCTCCGATAAAATTCGTGTTCGTGCCACTCGGGGCCCGATCGTCGTGTTCTGTCAGCTTTACGGCGCAAAAGTGTACAAGCGCAAAAATCGTGTCAAAAAAAAATCCACTGCACCCCCTACACATTTCATAATTACAATGTTAATTTTATACCTTAAATTTTAACTGGAAAAGTTCATTTGATTTTTATATCTGATCGTGCAAACTTTAATGAATACATTCACATCCAAATCCAATCATTCTATTTTCTTAAATAAGCACTTCAACATTACTATCGTACGAATACTAACGGATAACAATGTCGTTGTGATTTAAGATACAACTTTTCCCAATACATTTTGCGTGCGGAAAAAGAAAACAAATATACTGACTCCATATAAAAGACCGTTTTCATTTTGAATTAAATTCTCTAAATAATTAAGAACAGGAGAATGGTTGCATTTGATTTCAGATTAGAAATACACTGGAATACTTCTTTTGTTTTTCCGGATAAAACTTTTGAGCGGTCTGCTTGATACTGCGAGAAGAACCAGTCTGTGGGATCAGGTCCCAAAATAAGTGACGAGTGGTCTAACATCAGTCACTTTTCAAGCGGCCACGGTGTAATCATTCGGAGGGAACGCCCCCGTGAAATGATCCTTTGCACATCACTCAACGCCTATCAGGGGCGCCTCCTGCGCGGCGTGCACGCGCAGCGACGCGCAACGCAGACACCTCCGAGAATCGAGCAGGCCTTCAAAGCCTCTTTTTTTTTTATTAGCCCATATTCCTTTACTCGGCTCTCCAAAATCCTCCTTTTGTACGAGCTAAGCAGATGGTTAGCAGGAAGCATGGGCGGCCCGGCCTGACCGAGACGAATTTCTATGAGCTTTGCCGGCTTGCCTCGTCCAAACTGCCTTCTTAAAACAGCTGCCCGGGGCTCAATTAGAGCCATTAAAAGCACATCGCGGACATATTAACAACCGCCGAGCTCCTCTAGTCCGAGCCCACTCTTCTGAACACCCACCCACCAATCCCACACAATTTATCAGCTTCATTCTGCAAGGTACAACATTCAGAATTGTTATCCCGCGCATTTATTATGGGAAGAAGTGCACGACTTTAGCAACATGGCGCCCAACCGTGATGCTAATGTGCGTGCTAATATATGAACAGATTCCAATTAATACGACAACGCTACTCCGCAGTCTCACATTTCTCGTCTAAATGAATCAATCATTTCAGATAGTGTAATTAGAGAATAAATAATAATAACGATAAGCGTAATAGTTAATTAACACCGCTCTCAAAATTGAGCTAATGTATGGTAAATTAGCACACAAGAAAATGAGGATCAGCCGTATAGAAAACGAAGATATGGAGTTGTATAAAAATTACAATGGTTTTATGTGTCCCTAAATGAATTTTTGACAAAGCTGTCCTTAGTTTTTTCTAGCACATCATGTTTTGGAGATTTTTCTTATTTTATTTGATTTTTTGCCCTAGAAACGCTTGTGCAATAGGGATTTTACCGTGCGTTGTAATTTATAGCTATGACATTTTAGGGAAAAAAAACAAAAAACAAATGCACCTCGCTTCATACATATTGCTAAATTATTATAAAACAACTTTATGATATTGTTTTTGGGAAAACCTGATGTGCTAGAGGAAAAAAACCGAGGGCAGATTTTGAAAAAATATCTAGAAAAGTTGACTTACACCTCTGATTTAAAAAAAAATTGTCTCGTGTTATTGTTCATTTCTTTTAAGTTTTCCACCCCTTTTTTTTATTACAAAAATATATATATTTTTTACAGATTTAGGAATCCACCTAATAATCAATATTGTGTGGTAAAGTGGAGATCAAGGACTTTCCCCCTGACTTTTCACAATTAAAATCACAATGTACATGCTCTACCTCGCGATCAATTTTTCATCGATTTTTTTTTCTTCATGTGTCTCAAAGACTATCTCCCAACTTTCTGCAATTGGAATCCCCGCGGTGCGAACGGCATGGCCCCCCCTCCTTCAAAGCCACAATGACGTCATCGCGCCTGAATAAGCCTGCGGCCTGTTCGCGGAGCAATTGGATTGACAAACAAATTCAAACGTTTGACACTCAACTATAACTTTGCCCACGTCTGTTCCCCGTTTGGCCGTTGGCTTTCCAAGTCTGCCTAATCTAACCGAGTGTCAGGCGAGTTAATATTTTCGATCAGACTGTTGCATTCTTTTGCAGAAAAGGGACGGCAGTTGAGTTTAGTAAATTGATGAACTCCACCATTGTGCTGCGTGTGTTTCTGCCGCGTTAAGTGAAAAGGGGGCCGAGTATGTTAACGCATGCATGAGAGACCCTCCATGGGGTCGTCTCATTGTGCCGTGAGTCCGACAGGTGGTTACTGTTTATTATTCCCTCATTATTTATTGGCGATGTGGGCGCAGCGAGGAGAGGGAACTCCCTGTCTATTCAGGAGGCCGTGGGGATGGGCGACGACAGATTGTGCTGACTGGTTGCAGCCTCATGTGACATCACACCAGTCAGGGAGTAATTTTATCCCACCCACTCACTTTTCATGGAAACACAAGCATATTAAAACACAATTTTCGGAGTGTTCCTGAACGCACCATTCTTCAAAAGAGAAGTGCAGTGTGCTTGCTTCAAGTTGTTCATTTGTCACGACCAGTTGAAGTTTACAGTAACACTGGCACATGAAAGAAAATGGCTCCAGCTTGCAAAGCTGATCATGCGAAAGCAATCAGAGAAATTTGGAGCCAGATGACATCGACCACTGTTTATCACCCATTAAGTCCATCCCATCCCTCTGAGACTGCCTGATGTTAGAAAAGCCAGAGGTGGTGCCACACCACAGTACTAGTGGTGTGTTAAAATGTTCTTTCGTTTTATTTTTATGATTCCATTGTTTTTTTCCCCCCCCTGCTCGTCTTGGTGTGAACATCTGTTCCTGATGACATTTCTTTCTCTTGATTTGTTTTCGGGGGGGTTTTTTCAGACAGAAAATTGCCATTTGAAATGTCTTTAGTCTTGTGTCCTGTCTGTGATCTGCTTTTGTTTTTTTATCCTACAAAATGAAACATTTGAACAAACATCCTTGTATTTAAAAAAAAAAACAGTCAACATTAGTTGTCGCAAATTAATTGGTCAATTTTGTGGATTGTGGAAGAGGCTGCGAGAAGTGAAGTGAAAGTGTCTTTCAGTTGATTCCATTTGTCTCCCTGGTTTCACCTTAACACAGATTCCCACTCGGGGTGTTTTGGCCGCGGCTTCACCTCGCTTCTCGAGTAGCGCCCAAGTTCTCGTAGCATCTGGCGCAGGCGGCGCAAAAAAAGCCCTTCACAACACGAGTGAATTAGCAAAGCCCCAAGTCTCACAGGCGCAGTGACAAGCATTAAATTGATATTAACTTTGTATTAAACATGCCCCCTCCCTCCCCTTCTCACCAAATGGACCGGCGCCATGTCAGCGCACAAAGCGCTCTGTATGAACTCACGCTGCACCTGTTCACTCCGACTCGGCCAGGGGAGTTCAACTTTTTTTTTCTTTCACTCTCACCGATTTCACTCGAGCGTTTCCAGACACCATCACCGTGACTTTTTTTTTCCCCCTCAAACAACCAAAACATAACCGTTTCAACTTGTTTGTCCGTTTTCAGTCCATAAGTGGGACTATACTACTTCGCTGTCTTGAAGCACGTCAAATAGCTTGTCACCAGAATAGATGTTGAGCACCGTCCTAATCCGGGAGCGCACGTCGCTACAGTTTGCATATCATTTTCCCCATCTCAGAGGGGGACCGCGACCGTCCCTATTCACGCGCTGCTGGCACATCCACCCTCATTAGCATAATCTGACAACCACAACCATTGTCCGTGACCATGTATGCAGAGTTAATTGCTCATTAATACCTGACAAAACAGAGGGGTGCAGAGGAAGCAAAGTTGTCCGCTGACTCCAAATGCTTGTGAAGCGAGAGGCAGGTGGAACATGAAACCCCACCTTCAAATATTGCAATTCATCGAATGCAATGTAAATATTTCAATGAGCATCCAATCGGGAGTATTGTCTGGCACACGTGTGCTGATGTTAAAGCAAGGCTTCTAGTTTTAACAATAATCTGGCAGCCATGTTCCATTAAATCCTTGTGAGGTGCCGTACACACACACACTCACGATTTGCCACAGTGACACAGTGTGAATCAATTGCCAAATGCAAATGTGCCCCTACGCAAGTTTAATCTCATCTCGACATTAGTTTCACGCACGCAGGGCGATTTGCAAGGAGCACCCCCCCCCCTCTCCCCCCGTCCTCCCGTCTCAACACCTGCGGGCAGCCTTTTTTGGCTATAGCGTCCTGTAAACACCCGCTGCCTCAACGGGTGCCCCGTCGGAGCTCCCAAGCGTCGTGACGCAGCACGTTCAAGAAACCCGACTTGTGTGGTTGTCAACACCGGTTTAGCGTCCAAGTCCCACGGTGACATTCGCCACGACTCTCCTCGGGCTCAACCTGCAGCACTTATTTGATACAGATATTTCGGAGTAATATGGAATGAACAGGCCCTAAGACGGGGATCAGGAGGCCACCGCGTGCAGCTGCCTAATACTGTCTTTGTTAGCCGACGGTGTTTGAAAGATGTTTTAATGTATGCTTGTGCGCAAGATTTGAGCATTGTTTAGCTGTGCGTTTGTGCGTGCGGCGTTGATTGTCAGTGAAAGGGGGTCCTCAAAATGAGCAGATCTTGCACTTGTATTTTTCGGAGAGGAAAACAAACATTGGCAATAATTAAAAAAAAAAAAACCCCAACAACAACAGTGGTCTCTTGCATAGGTGTGTGTTTTTGTGTGTGCGCGGGTCGGAGGGGTAGCGGTGCGAGGCAGTGGAAGAGGGAGGTATGAATGGGGAAAGAAGGCGCTTGGGTGGAGGAGGGGATGCTTGACGGACTTCACTGCCTGTTGGCCCTGCAGCATTGATGCCGTGTTGGCCATATAATCGGATTGCCGGTGGGTGAAAGTGAGCCCGGGTGCTTATGTCAGTTTGCGTCTCGTCAAGCTGAATAATACGCATGGCCGGGGAGTGAAGCGGACGCTTGCCATTGAGCCTTCTCAGTACTTGTGGCTAAGCATTCCTAAAAGAGAGAGAAAGCCTCATTGGATTCATATATAATTCTCACTCAAGCGTTTTGAGGCATTTGCATAACAGCGGGAAAGCCCGTGATCTTTTCAGAGCCGCTGCTGCTCCCGCCGCACGAGTGTCTGTTTGCGTGCGCTGTTGTGTGCGTGCGTTCGAAAGGGTCCCAGTTGAGCAGAAAAAGCGGCCCCGGGCGCAGTTCTTGCACTTGGCCTCTCGTGTTTTCATGGAAGATCCACGACAAAACAATTTGGCTTTTTTCCATGTACACCTTCTTCCTTGGTGTTGGCATGGGTTTGCAGAAGGTGACCTCTAATCTGGACCGCTCTCTCTTTGGCTTTTGTACAAATACAAGACGTGTGCGGGGGCAGCTACAACATTGATGTGGTCATGAATAGGCCTTTAAGAGATTCAAGGATACCTTTTGCATTTGTTTCTGTTATACAGGACAACCGTTCAACAGTGTAGTGCACAATTAGAAACTATAAAAGGCAAGTCTGATCCGTTTTTGAGGGTGAAGCTATAGCTAAGTACTGTCAATATACAGAAGCGAAACAACCTTTAAAAAGTCGCTTTAAAGCATTGTGGTCGGTGAGTGTGTATGGTTTATACGCTATATACTACACACCAAAACCTTAACAAGTCAGTCTAATCTTATAGAAGGGAATTTTATTGATTCAAAGAGAAGTTTGACTTTTGTTCTTTTTTTTTTTTAGATTTTAGATTTTTAACTGCAATTTAAACAAGAACAGGCAAAATTGTCTCTGACCCTCCACATCCTGTTCACCACCTCTTCCAGTTCCTGCCCTCGGGTGGGCCTTTAGAACTGTGTACATTAAAACCAGCAGACATTTCAATCGCTTCTTCCCTCTTACCATTTATTTCCTAAACATGCAACTCAAAATTCCTAAGTGGCACCCTGCGGACATTTGCCAATTTTGCGCATTCCTGTGTGACGACATTGCCCTATTGATCATTGCAGCTTTCTACATATCTGTATAACTGGAATTGATCAATATTCCGCATCACTCAACACTTTAAAGTGCGAAAGGACTTTCTACATCCTTGCACATTCAACGTAGTTATGATACAATTTAACCTCAGCGGTTTCAGGGTGAGAAATATTTGTAGTGTAGTCTCAGATGTGGCCGGCGGACCTTTTGGGAGCCTGCAGCAGAGCCGACACGGCGATTTCGGGTTTCCTCAACCCGGATGTGGACCATCAGCTGCTCCATTGAACCTGTTGAAAGTCTGTGAAGCATGATGACCATCGGGACGCTCGGGGGTCTTTGGTCAGACAAACAGCAATAATGCGTTGTGACTGACTTTCCACTCGGCAGACCCCCCAGGTCTGATTCCTGCAGCAGTCCAAAACTTCATTTGAATGTCACATAAATGGACCAGTGGCCTGTGCTGATGATCATTGTGGCTTGTAATTTATCCCCTGATTGCCTTACAAGCACTCTGATAAGCCATCGGTGAGGTGCCCTCTGCTCTAACTGGTCTTAACCCCGCCCCCTCCTCCTCCTTGGCTTGTCAATGCCACCAACCATCAAGCATATAGCCCATTCTTTCTTCTTCTTCCGTCTGATAACTTTTTTTTCATCTCGCTGATCTCAGACTATTTTGAACTTCCCGGGCAAGGAATGCACGCTAGTCGACTGGTTAACAAGTCCACCTCACAGTGCAGAGCTGAGGGGTTCGATTCCGGCTTCGGCCTTCTTGTGTGCAGTTAGCATGTTCTCCCTGTGCCTCATCTCCCCAAGAGGTATTAATTCCAGAATACTTTTAGTACATTATTCTTCGCTGCCGAGTGCGAGAGAGCTCTTGCTCTTGTACAAAAGCCCAAAAGAGCAGGCCAGGGTAGAGGTCACCGATTGCAGTGTGACCTTTGCTCTGCAGGGCCAAAATGAGAAGACATTGAATGTCAAAAAGAGAACAATGGTTTTGAGAGAGTCCACTCCAAAGACAACCACCGAGCCCCGGAACCAGAATGTGAACATTTCACTCGAAACTTTGAAAGGGAGTCATGAGGCATTGCATGTGATCCACGATTAATTGGGTCCAAAGCTGGAAGGACCACTTTGCCTTCACTTTACTTGTACGCAGTGCTTCGCTACCTTGGGTTCCTCGTGGTTGTCTTTGAACCGTTCGGTAGAAAACTCGATGATTCCGACTGTTCCCCATGTCTACGCTTTTCCATTCCCGTCCTTTTGCCTTTCCAGAGTTCCGCTCGGCTGAGCTGGCAGATGAACAGAGACTAATTGATCGTGACAGAAGCAGATCTCATCGTCACAGTCGCTGAGTCCAACCCGATTAGCTTCACGACATGTGTCCAAAACTCTCAAGACTAAGTCCGAAATGCCAACAGATGGAATATAAATTGTAGCTACCAGTTGCTTGAAGAGGGAATGCGCGGCAAGGCCTCTCTTTGATGTCGATCCTCTGCCGTCACGCATGCACTCGGAGAAAGATCATGTGCAACGTTCAATATTTTAGCGCTTTGGAAATGCCAGAGCATCGCAGCTCAGCCCTCACAGCTGCATTCCCCGTCCACAGCCACTTTACAAACCAATGTTTTTACTCCGCTTTCATATGAAAATTCCTACATGGAAGCCTGGAAAGTACACACACACACACACA
The DNA here is from genome assembly GCF_054856545.1 of Hippocampus guttulatus. Taxonomy (NCBI): domain Eukaryota; kingdom Metazoa; phylum Chordata; class Actinopteri; order Syngnathiformes; family Syngnathidae; genus Hippocampus; species Hippocampus guttulatus. The sequence goes on along the minus strand of NC_141263.1, from coordinate 25,627,487 downwards.
CACACAAAAAACGACATTTTGATCATCACCAGCCACCAGCTCTGAGAGCTGAGGCGAAATAATGGCATTGATGAGGCACAATGATCTCATTAATTAAAAGCGGTATCAATTCATGCCCTATTGCGACATGTGACAAAGAGAAGATTGAAGCGGGCATGAGAGCAGAAGACAGTCGGCGAGGGTTTGCCGATTCAGAGAGCGCTTTTGAGCGCGCCGAGATTCTCTGTCCTCCCGGGACGTGACAAAGGGGCCCAGTTAATTAGCAAGAAGGAGCATCTCAAGGAGGGCTGTGAAGAAAACCTCCATTCACTCTCTGTGTTCACCTCTCCCTCATGAGAACGTCTTGAAGAGTTTCGGGGGGGGGGGGGGGGGGTGCCATCCGAGCTGGGACTGAGGGCCGCCCTGTATGGGCCCGCCTTGCTTGATTTCATTTGGACAGTCATTCCTTTTAATTTGCAGCGTCATTGTATCCCACCGGGACTTTCTTTTGAGGCCGATGATCAAGTAAAAGTGTTGGAGTGCAAGTCAACGATGCCCCCCCCCCCCCCCCCCTCCTTCTGTCTGCTGGATGAGATGCAGCTCTGGCCGAGGAAGGATGAGTGGCAGAGGATTTGGATAGAGGATGAAGTTTTAATTTAGGCACTTGTGGGTTTGAAAGCGGGCTAATTTAGCCACAGTTCCTCACAAGTGCATGAGATGATTGAAACAGTGATGAGGGCAAGGGTCGCGGGGACTCCAAGTATCTTTTTTTTTAGGGCAGCCTATATTGGATCTTTTGTTGGTGGTGATTTTGAAGTGGCCGAATGCGCTGTTAAAAAGAAAATAATCCTTGAAGTGGGGGGGGGGGGGGGGAAACTACTAATCTGTCGGTTCGGTTTATACTTTCTCTCAATACAACCGCAACTGAAAAATAATAAGTTTCAGGACCCCGCCCTCTGTGAGTTTTTTTTTTCCCCCCCTGAAGTATTTCACAAACTGGGTTTGCGCTAGTAAATCAGAAAACCCAAGTCATGTTGAGACTTGAGGAATTAGCATTCACAATCGGAGCAGAAGGGCAACAGCTTGGAGGTAAATCTGATGGGGAAGAACCAGGTTGATGTAAATGCTGGGGGGAGGGGGGGTTGTATCATTTGTTTAAATAGAGGCCTGATCATAGCAACAACCTCCCCAAGGTCCGCATGGCTGAGGGCCACACAAAAGGTAGGCCGGCCTGGGCTCAGGTCCCGGAGGACTGAGGAATATGCAAAAGCTTTTGCACGTCCGCTCTGCCAGCTGAATTTGAATACTTTTAAGCAGGCTGCACCATAAGGAGGCAACAGTCACCGACCTTCGCCGCTTGGTTTTACATATAAAGCTGAGGCAATTTAAACAGATTCCAGTCGCTGTCGTCGGAAAGGTTTACGAATGGAAAATGCAAGTTTGCGTAGCGTCTTGTTGGGAAAGAATGAGAGCAATGAACGTTTCAAGTCGAGCAAAGAATGCCTTTATTTGTTGGCGTTTTCCATTTCCTCTCTGTCAACGACGAAGTTTGGAAAAGAGCTTGTCATATACTCCAGTTACATTACCTGACTCCAATCCCGCGTAAAATACTAATTAACTCGGACCCGAATGACTTTCTACCACTGATCAATCTGATCACGCTGAGCCAAGAGTTGTCAAAGAGATCAGGAAATTGCTGACAGCGGCCGCAGCGGCGCGAAGGAAGGCCTTTAGTCATGCAAGCTAATGGTTAGCTTGTCAGAAAAGCATCGCCGCCTCGGCGTCTCTTTCAGATGTCAACAAGAGGGAAGTAAACTGACACACTGCTCTTTTTTTTTTCTTTCCCTGTCCACTGTCAGACTTTGTAATTGTACAAAGTTGAGTCCTATCATTAAATGTGTGGCACCCACTGGATGTGCGAGCATAAAGCAGCTCATTCCGTGACGATTGTGTTCATGGTGTGGATATACTGTTCGAATTTAGTGGAGGGAGGGCCAATTCGAACGATGACTGACTATTAAAGACACATTATATAAGCACAAGAAATTGCTGAAAAAGCTCATGAGATTTACAACATATTTCATATAAGTCTCATATACATCTATCTATATATCAGTTGATGAACATACACACTGGAGCAACAACACTGCAGTGGCACTTGGAATTTTTTCTCGGTGGATTTGTGAGTCATGAATTTGTAACAATGAAAAGGTTTCGCAAAAGGACTTGCAAAGAAGTGTGGGGAGTTTTGGTTTTTTTTGGGGGGGGGGGCGATTTGAAGGTTTGTGCTCAACTCTATGGAAAATTCAAAGTAAGAGAGGAGGGGGAGGATCTGCCAGAGGAGCCGGGTGGAGAGTGATGTATGGAAGCGTAAGAGTAAGAGTTTATTCACTGGCTTCTAAGGGAGCCATTCAGAGCCACTGAGAGAGTGTCTATAGCGGAGCAATCAAGCATAGGACTAGGAGGCTTTATCTCTAAAATACAACCCCACCGCCACTGAGCTCCACCCTTCCAGCGCGCACACACACACACACACACACACACACACACACACTGGTACCTGTGAAAGTCTCTCATGTGCGATTAAGGGTGCCATTGAGGGAGACAGGAGGGAGACTGGCCCGTGAGGCACCAACAGTCCTGAGGAGTCTATCATTCTGTGTGCTGTTGTCTTAGGCCTTCAATAGAGCTTGCGGTGACCTCCACACCGTCACCGACTCCTCCTCCTCTTCTCCTGCTTTTGACTCCATCCACCCCTTCTATCTGTTGCCAACCCATCCTAAAAAAAAGCTTTGGCAATACGCTGTGTGTGTGTGTGTGTGTGTGTGTATACGTGTGTATATATATATATGTATATGTGTGTGTGTACATATGTATGTAACTGATGAGTTCATTTAAGTTGACCCGAAGATATCAAACAATTTTTTGGTGTGATTAATTAAAATGTCCATCATTATGCCAAGAGAGTTCGGAGTGATGTCGTCAAAATACATGTACAAATGACGAGTCTTTGATATAGTTCCAACGGAAGCAGTATTTTTGAAACTCACAAATGTCTTTATCGATGATGCATGTCCCAAGTTTTGCTGGTCCACAGCATATTCTAAGTATGAATATGGCCCCTCTTTGGCTGCGTTGTATTTTTTTTTTTTTTTTTTGACACAGGACAGCACTCTTAATAGGCAGGGGAAGAAGTTTCTAGTGTAGTAGAGAGGCATGCTTAGATAAAAATAGTCCAAGTCAAGAGGAGGTATGACTGTTCAATATTATGATATTATTTTATTATTCCAAAATGTCAAGTTCAAATATGCAATGAAAACAAGCGTGAAAAGTGACTTGGTTTGCCCGTTTGTTGTGCATTACATGTTGACATTATGCTAGCAGAATATGGTTGAGGAAACATCTGGTTTGGGTAAAAATGTTGGTATATACAGTAAATATCCATCCATCCATTTTCCGAACCGCCTGATCCTCACTAGGGTCGCGGGGGGTGCTGGAGCCTATCCCAGCCGTCTCCGGGCAGTAGGCGGGGGACACCCTGAATCAGTTGCCAGCCAATCGCAGGGCACACAGAGACGAACAACCATCCACGCCCACACTCACACCTAGGGACAATCAATTGTGAGCGTCCAATCAGCCTGCCATGCATGTTTTTGGAATGTGGGAGGAAACCGGAGCACCCGGAGAAAACCCACGCAGGCCCGGGGAGAACATGCAAACTCCACACAGGGAGGTCGGAGCTGGAATCGAACCCGGTACCTCTGCACTGTGAAGCCGACGCGCTAACCACTGGACTACCGGGCCGCCCACAGTAAATATAAATAATTAATTACATTTTGTTTTGTGTGTCAGTTTTTCGGTAAAATCCAACATGGTTTATTCTGGATACTTTGTGGTCCATGCTCGCGGGGATGTCAAACTCATTTTTGTCTCGGGTCACGTTGTTAATACGGTTTCCTTCAGAGGCTCATTATGACTTTTGAAACCATCTACAGCAAATGGTAAATTGTCACATCATATTATGACATATAAGATAAGATAAGATAAGAAAACCTTTATTAGTCTCTCAATGGAGAAATTCCCAATTCACACACCCAATTGATGGATAGGTCGTTTTACAATCAGAAAGGGTAAGCCATTTTCAACTAAAATGACAAACCTTTCCATAAGTGCAAGTTTTGATTCCAACCAGAACTCATTTGCTGCCATCAACATGATTAGGAAACAAGAATTTGGGGTGTCAGTCTGAGCTCAAATTTTAATAAAAACAAGTTGCAACTTGAGTGTCGGTTGCCGGACCAGTCAAACTATGAATAAAGTGATATGTTGTCTGAAAATGACAGTCGGAACGGGCCCCGCTCTCATTGAGTTGAAGTGAGGTCCTAATTTCTGTTGGCAGAGACGGTGCCGTGTCAGGCCATGACTCATTGAAGCATATGGTCCCGCGATTGGCCTCGCTGATCTGTCTGCGGCATCTGTTGTCGAGTGGGCCACTCAGACGCTGTGACAAATAGCCTTGTGAACACGCAGTGTAAATGACACAAAGGCATGCGGGGCGGATGCAAAGAGGTACAGGCAGAGCACGGGCTGGTGGCCGGAGGGCTAAGGTGGGGGTACGAGGGCAACAGAAGGGCCAAAAGAGAAAAGCGGAGAATACAGTCATTACCCACCCAGGGCTAGACTTCTCTGGCCCATTAGCTGCTGGCGGCCGTGACCAATTGGGTTTTGTCGCTCCAAGCAGGGTCATCCAGTGGTGGTCTGCGCCTTCTATAATGGACGCTCACTCAGCCATCAGTACACAAAACCCTGAAGAGGAAAAATAAATTCTTCCTCGGATTCTCTCTCTCTCTCCTCTCCCCGCTCTTGTTTAGAAAAGAGCCAGTCAGGCAAGAAAGGCCAGAGTGAAAAGTGATCATGAAAGGAGATTTGTTGCGATGTGAGGCACGCAGGGAAGTGATCGTTTAGCCACACGTGGGGCGAAGGGGACTCCGTGGCGGCGGCTCTTGTTCAACTTTACAAGCTCTGTGCCGCAAAACAAATCAAATTGTTCCATCCTTCAAAACCGAGAGGACAAGGAGTCACTTCTTGCCGGGAGAGCTCACAACCTCCCAACCGCAGGCGGCGTGTGCACATTTTTTTTCAAAGTGGAAGAGAAGATGAGGGTTGAATTGACCATGGCCGATTATGGTTTCATGGGTCCTCGACATCGAGCTTCCACCTTGTTCCAATAGAAACAGGTGTCAAAGGCCCGTGACTTTAAGTTTGACCGAGAGGCTTTCATTCATTAGGTTGAAGCTTTTTACCGTACACTAATGTCGAGTTTTTTTTTTTTTTTGCTCTATCGCTACGCATAAGCAACAGCCACCTTTTGATAAGTATGCTCAAACTCTTCTTTAGATGAGGCATGGAAACCGCCCACATTTTGCAGATGTGAAGCTTCTCGTGGAAAATGTTTTGCGTTCGGGTAACTTTGTGCATTTTGTGCATCATTTGATCACTTTGTAAGAACTGCGTACGTCTGTGTGTGTGTATGTGTGTGTGTGTGTTTTTTTGGTCCCGTCAGAGGCAGAATAAAAGACCAGTTAGCCACCTAGCGGGGCTACTAATTCTCCATGTCAAATACAATGGTTGCAATTATATGGTAATCAGTGTTGGTGGCTCATACCTTTTCTGCTGCTTTCTGCGAGCGTATGTCTGGCCAAGCTGCCCCTGGGGGGTGGTGGGGGGGGGGACGTTTAGTCACGGCTTATTATTGACCCATTAGACAGCCGTCCCTCTGGCAGAAAGAAACTTGTCGCTTCGCAGGGCCGCATTGCACTCACCCACGTCCAAATGAATGGGATCATTTGAGTACATTCAGGCGGACAAAGAGAATAAACATATTGGTCCTAAATTGAAATTGTAATTCAGACAACGTGTATGACGGAAAACGCACACTCGGTTGATGATGGGATTCAAGCTTTTAAGCGTCGCAACACATTTACACTTTTACTGGTTCATACACAAGCATACTTATTTTTCTAATGCAGGGATGAGCAAGCTAAATGCTGGGGGGTGGGCACAATTTTTCATCAGTGCTACTTTTGGGTCCGCGCATTTCTAACCAGGTGTATGACATAAATGCTATTTTGAATATGAACAAAATACACACATACGCGCAAATATATTTCATTTTTGATCATATATTTTTCAATGCATGTATGAAAGCTCCATTATCTTAAACCACATACAGTACTTTTTTTTTTTGTTTGTCCAGTGCAAAGGGCTCTCCAGCATCAAAATTACCATTCAGGGATGTCACAAAAATGCTGAACAGGAAACCAACATTAAGTGCAACAACTAATTTTGTGCTTTTTTTTTTCTCACAAAAATCAACTCACTCAAAATGTTGATATTATTGGGCTATTATGTTTGTCATGCATGTCATTCCAAATCTGCAAAAAAACTGTAAATATTGCCCTACTCACATTCTGATAAGACCAGTGTAAGCACAACTAAGACATGTCTGACATCTAGTTGTGATTGATGAAATTCTAACTTAAAGCTGCAGTCATGCCCGGCATATTCACAGTTTGGTTCAGTTCAAATTTTTTTCAGTTTTTTTTTTTTTGAAATACTTCAAAAAAAAATCAATGGGATTAATCCCCTCAGAATGTGGTCACGAGCCACCACCTGCATGACTCTTTATCAAAATGGAAAGAAAGACTGTACGATTATGGTGCATCGATCAAAAAAGGAGTGCAGTACTCACCAAAGTTTAGTTCTTAACTCGTTTTCATAGCACTCTTTGAAATGATTACGGAATAGATTTTCTCAAATAAAACCAGCACTTGGAAAGTAAATCGCAGAAGAAATCGAGTAGTGGAGGAAAACTCAACCTCCAGCAAGAGTATTTGATATTGTATTGTCATTTTTTTGCTTCATTTTCTGCTATGATTCCATTGCATGTGGCTTTCAATTTAAACACCCGCGAAGAGTTACCGAATGCCATTCCTCTGCTAAAACTTATGCTTCTGAAATTTCCAACCTCTAGTTGCATTTTAGATCCACTTGAATAATACGGACACATAAAAGATGCCCGCTCGTTGTCACTTGACCGTCAAATAATTGGCAAATGTGTTGTTTTGATATAATCCCCCAGTTCTGTCAACTGTGAAGCTTGCCCTCTGCCCCCCCCAACCATCCCTCGCGACGCACCCACACGAACCCGCTGCCACCTCCTCTCAACTCCCCACCCCTGCAACGCAAAGCTCTCTTTGTTAACCTAATGTGCTTTTACCAGTTGCTTTCTGCCAGGGAGACATCTGCTGTGTGCAACCAGTCAATATTGTGAGGACGGTTCAAAGCGGCCAGTTCATTATCTGTGTCAGCTTAACAACCCAAAGGTAGCGCTCGAAGGGACACAAGGAGGAGGTGACGGCGGGGAGGGGGGGCATGGTGGGGGGGGGGGGGGGGGGGGCTCGGGGAAGCTGCGCGGGGCGACACAATATGTGAAGACACAATAGACTCCTCATTAAGCAGTGATTTATCATGATGGGATGCCCAGGTCAACCTTTGCCCCCTCCCCTTGTGCGCGCACGCACACACACACACACACACGCGCGCGCGCACACCTCTAGAAGATGATTCTATTGTCGTGGAAAAGAAAGAGTGTTGTGAAAGTGTTGTTGAAAGTAAAATAACGTGGTTAAAAAGTCCAGTAAACGGTATTTCTCCAGTTGCTCTCTTTGCTAGCAAGTTTATGGCTACTCATGGATGCGTCTATTCGGCTATTTAAAGTCGGGGTGAGAAAACTGTCCTGCTTGCGCCGCGTGATCAATTTTCTCAAGTTTGTGTGCGTTGCGGCGGACGAGGCCCTGACGAAAGATCTTGAAAGCCTGTAAAGATGCTCCATGCATGCATATGCAAGGAGATCACAGTGCATCTTTAGCCGCTTTGCCCTCCCAGAGACGGAGGCTCCTCTTTGCACATAAAGGCTGTATAATGAGCGTTTAATGTATGGCTGCTCAAAATGCGGGCGAAAAGGAATATTCAACGTGGCCCATGTGGTGGATTTGTAAAGCCACCACACACCCCTTTTGGCTTTCCCCTTTTCCATCCTTTCCACGCCGGCCCTCCGCGCCCCCCCCCCCCCCGCCCCCTCCCTTTCTGAATCAATTTGCTTAAATCAATCTCGCAGGAGGCGGTCGTGGATAATGTACCAGCCAGGGTTTGTAAACCGTTTTGTTAATAATGCATTTGGAGAAGAAAGGAGGAGAGGAACGAAATAAAGCCGAGTGTGGAGAGACGGAGACGGAGAGAGGGAGAAAGGGGCAGAAGGGGTGCTGAAAGAGGAACAGTTGGGTGGGTGTGGTGCGCGGCGCTGTTTGCGAGCGGCCCTGTCGACTGGTGACACCCCTGGCCCATCTCCTCCTCCCTATGCTAAAGACTCGCATCCGCCCAATTTGGTCCTGTTCTCGCTTTAGTCACACCACCTGCCTTCATCATTCTTCGCCACACAACCAGCCCTTCGCTGACAAGACCAGCAGACGGAATAAACCCCCGTAACTCGGCCGCAACGCCCCTCTTCACACATGTATGCGCACACGCACGCATTGGCAGCGCTGGTGTCCCCTTTATAGGATTATAACAATCAATAAGGATCAATGAGAGATGAGCATAGTCCAATTCGCCGTCATGTCACTGTTCAGCTCAGCCTTAACAGGGGCAGACATCTGACTACTTGACTTTTGTTTTTAAACAACGAGCAGTAAAGCTCAGAAACTCTCGGCATTGTCATCAATTTAAGTACTTAAAAAAAAAAAAATTGGAACCCTTACAGGGAGAGCCTCTGGTCACTACAGTGGACGGGTTATCATGTCAGGTTACAAGTGTTGGTGATTTGAAGACTAAACTTAGCCGGGCGCAGTGATGCAAGTGTCGTTGGGTAAATAATCAAATCAAATCATAAAATGTCATGCTCAACTTTGAGGTCTACGCATAGAGGCAAGTCATGGCACGTTTATTTCCTGGATCATACATGAGGTCGCTCAATGTGCGATACAAAATTCAAAGTACAATATACAAAAGCATTATTAAACAAAAGAGTGAAAGACATTTAAAAGAAAAGTAAAGAAATAAAAAGTAGCTTAGTAAAATTACTCAAAGAATGTCCAGTGCAAGAGCCAGATTTGGGGGAAAGCATTCGGTCAAATTCACCAGACAGTTTCACTTTGCCAATTATTGTTCAAATGATCTTAAATTTTAATGTGTGTCAAAAAAAATGTTTGTTTTGCCTTTTTTTTTTCAGGATACAAAATGAAGGAAATAAAAGACATTTTTCGCATCTTAAAATGTGCAAAAAGAGAAGAGAGCAGCCTGTAATTATATGTATTATTTCTAAAATGTATATCTGTTCGAATATGTTGTTAGTCTTTTTTTTTGCCCGCCAAAATGTTAATTTCATTTGCCTTTTGGAACACTCTGTGTGTTGTTTAGTCGCATATGATGACTGTTTTAACACCCATGGACTGTGCAACTTCATAGATTTTATTTCTACAGACGTTGGCCTCTTTCCGAACTCGACACCATTTGGACATTTTCATTTGAATGCTCCATCCATTAATATTATTTAATCCATGTTTAAAAAGATGTCCATTTTTTTGAAGCAGGGGTGTTGGCCAGGTGCTTGTCTCCAAGTCAGTGGTGACATATCCCATTAGCTAGAACCCGTTCCTTCATGTAGCCAGCACCAAGCCACTTTGCCTATCAAAGCTCCTTTTAGTCCGAGGTTGCCTGACACCGAATTCCCTCCGGTGGCCCTCAGATCAGCACCAAAGCAGTCATTACTGGATCATAAGCCGCACGTTCAGGCCGAGCTCGGACAGGAATCCCCGGTAGAGTCCCGTGGATGCGGACTGATTTGCAACCCAACCCTCCTGTCCCCACTGACAACTAGCGGGGTCGCATGTGTAGCTCCTCTTAACTCCCGCGCTCGGTCATTGTGTCTTTGCTCCCATTATGTTCCCTAATTGGCTGTGAGGGGTATTAGGAGAGGTCCCGGCTATGGGGAATTAATAGTGACATCTGATCTGATGTCCACTTAAAATGAGGACGTCATTGAGTCACCGAGTGCTTAAAGAGAGAGTTTTCCTTTGGGGTGCGGCTTTAGATCTGATGATTGATGGCTTATTATAATACAAACCCCTTTGGGGAAACGGATTTTACATTTTCTATTGTTGCATTTAATACTGTCTGGCATTTCAACATGTATTTTGTGAAACTGTTTTCTGGAAACCAAGTGTTAGTCTTCTTGTCACAGATTGGTGATAAACTTTGTCTACTTGGACAAGCATGAGTTACTCATAACCATGAATGGCATTTTTTGGGGGTGGGGGTGGGGGGTGGTAATTCTTTCCAGTGTTAAAACCAGTCAATGTTGTCATCCATGATACGCTATGCTCATTTGGAAAACGCTGAAACCAGTTACCCAGTTACGGAAAGAAGGCAAGCCCCCTCGCTGCCCATCTTTAAAACCCGCCTCAAAACTCACTTGTATTTTTGGCATTTGACTCAGCATGACTCAGGTTTGATCTTAGTTTCACCGTTTGGTGCCTTCTACCATCTTTGTTACAGATTTATTGCTTTGTTGTTGTTTTTATGTTAGTTGCTCCATGTACAGCACTTTGTATGCAGCGATGGCTGTTTGAAAGTGCCCTATAAATACAGTTGAGTTGAGTTGAGAAGTTATGAACTCTGGGTGGGTCCCGTGAACTGACCTCAGAGCCCTGCTCGGTTTATATTCTTTCAGCATGTTTCCAATGTCATGAGAACCTACACCATCCAGCGATTTATACATCGGAAGCCAAATTTTGAATCTTATTCTGAAGCTACAGTCGTGGCTGAGGTTGCGTTACGCATCCACTAGATGGAGCTACGCTGAAGGGAATACAATACAAGACATCTTAATTTATATCGCGCTTTCACCACCGTTGCAGCTGTAACGAAGCACTTTAAAGAACATTTAAAATACTATGTTCAAGAAATCAGAATATTGATCCATACATAAGGCGCGTCGGATTATAAGGCGCACTGTCGTGATTTGAGAAAATTGAATGCATTTAGGTGCGTGTTATAGTGCGGAAATGACAGTAATTATGACTGAACCCGACTGCTTTAGCATAAGTTGGTAAGAGACTACTCCTAATTATAAGTTAAAAGAGAGCTGCTCAGTGCGTCTGCAGAGCACCAAGTGTGGTCCATGAACGGCTCCGGCTAATCAACCCCAGTGCCCCGCACTTTTCAACCAGCGGCCCTTAACAAGTCCCTTCTGTTTACACTCACTGATGAGTTTGGTAAGTGTACAAGAATGTCCCAAGGACTGTGATCTCCGAAGAAGAATGTGCCCCTCAATTCTATCCCTCAGTCACAAAAGCCAGAGATCCTCTTGGAATCAGGGGGAGAAATTAGGGGATCAGAGCGGGCCGGCTCCTGAGCAAACAGACTGCGAGCTAATGGACCAGCCGCTTTCTCCTCCCTTCAAATTATTGGCCGAGCGAGGGAATGTAGCCAGTCCGATCCGGGTGATAATGCTAAAGCTTGCTAATCCCAAACACACACATTGGCCTTGCACTCTTCTCGATATACACACACAGGGAAGGTGTAATCTCCACACCACCCAGGCAGTGCTTTCGCAGGGAATGGGAATACGAGAGTAGCTCAGAAATTAGACTCGCGGTGCATACACAGAAATACCCAGGAGCCTTTTGGGGTGGTGTGGCAAGCGGTGGTTCTGCTTTTATTTAGAGTGTCACAAAGCTGGCATGGCTGTTTTGATGTGCGCGTCACCACTCCAAAACTGTTTTTTTGTCTTTGCTTCGTGCCGTTAGGCAGCAAACAAACACACCAATGGCACTTGGGAACTGTTTGTTATGATATTTGTACTTTGCAATGGTACAATACAATACAATACATGCAGATTTATATAGCGCTTTCACAACAGCGACAGCTGTAACAAAGCGCTTCACAAAACAGTTAACATAAAGTAAAATAATAAACACAACACATAACATAAAACACGGACAGTCGTGCAGTCCTAACCACTTTTCCGTCACACGCTTTGTTGTTTGAAGCAGTTTCAGATGGTAGGCAACTGCGGTCCATTATACCGCGCCGAGGTTCTCATATTTCATTAGGGATATGAAAAAAAAATCTAGAAATCTCTTGAAGTCATCAATTAAAACTCTGCACTTTGTATTCATTTGGGGTGCGGATGTCACATTGGGTCTTGTCGAGGTGCATTGCACTGATGCTAAGTGCAATCTACAGTGGTTGTACTTGAGGATGATATTGTCTCAGACAGACAAATTAAATCCACGTTTAAAGGGCAACAAATAACGTACGAGTTCTTAAACAACTTCACGTACAGTAAAATGTCTCAGTCCACATTTGCTTCGGCAACAGCTGTCTCAATCAGGAGGCTATACTAATGTCGGCTCGAGGGAGGAGGACTTTGGGTTTATGAGGGATTAGCGCTTATTGGCCATCTCCGACTCCCTGCCGAGCAAGCGCGCTAATACAGGTGTTAGCAAACTGGCATTAGCCTCCAGCTAATTAGCCTCCATTCACCGAGTGATTGTCCGGCGGGCTCTGCCATTTGTAGTCATGTTTGCTCATCAGCAGGGAGGTCTCTGGGCTGTGGTGGGTCTGTCATGATCTGACATGATCTCCCTTCTTGCCCATTCCATCTCAGACACAGGCTCAAATGGCTTTATGAGGAAGATCAGCCAAAACGGAGAAGAGTCACACTGGGACGGGGACTGTGGGATGAACATGGCATCTCTGTTTAGCATTACGCTAGCATTTAAGCTAAGTCCGGCGCATTTACACTGTTGTGTTGATTAATGTGCACTGTCCCAATGAAATCAATCAATCAATAAATAAATAAAACATGGCAGCTCTGTCCCCCATCAATACACACACAATTAGATGATGACTAGAAAAATGTTATGAAGCTCGCTATAATGCAGTTATGTTTTTTTTCCATTGAAATCAAGAAAAACAACGACAAAAAAACATTTTCCATCATTATATTTGCGCTCTCCAAAACCCCAATTATTTGTTTTTGTTTAACATTAAATAACTGTTTTCAAGTTGCAATTTAAGATAAGATAAGATAAGAAAACCTTTATTAGTCTCGCAATGGAGAAATTCCCAATTCACAGCAGCAAAGTTATGAAAGGAAGAAGTAGAACAACAAAATATAGGAGCTGATTTACGAGACTAAATTTGCATTATGCGCCTCAATTAATAGCAAAACTGAGAATTAACCGTCAAGACAGTCCCAGAAAGCTTCCCGGGGCCTGCAAAAAATTGATCCTCGCAATTAGAAAATGACTCCTCAAATTAATTCATTGATGAGCAAACTTGCAAAACAAAAAAAGAACTACCGGTAATATGGAACCTTGCACATGTTCGTATTTCTAAATAAAAATTACCGTGGTTGATGCCGAAGAACTGCGTGTCATACCCATTGCATTTATTGTCATAATGGCTCAATATTTGCCTGTGTGATGGACAAAATGACAAAACAAATATCAGAGGTGGACTAAAAATGAAAGATGGGTATTACATGCTACTCCCTCTTGCGCGATGTGGGAACAAGTTCCAAAGGTTAGTTGGATGACATTCCCAAAGCCACTCGGTTAAAGATGCCGCCGCTTCAAAGGAGTCATTAAGCCTCACGGCTCCTTCCACAAAAGGGAGATTTGAGACTGCAAATAGATCTGATCGTGGATATTTCTGTTTGGCTTTGAGTTTTCGCTAAGAGGCTTTGCTGCATTATGCTATTATTACGTCATATGAGAACATGCAGATTCAACTGTTTCGAGTTTGAGGCCTTCCTGGGAACGTCCCCATCCTAACGATCATTTCATCCTCCTTTCGCTGGCTATCTATTGAGAAGCTCCTCATTACATCTCGCCACATCCAGAATTTGGGCACTCGTGAAGTCTTACAAGCAGCGTGTGTGGTCGTGCATAATCGCACTTCTAAACTATATTTGAGGATGAATAATCTGTTTCATGAAGTCTGAAGAATGAATCCATTGAAAGGTAAAGGGTGTGTCAAGTTGCTTCACTGTAGTTACATGTTGTTTCTTTTCAATTCTGTGTGGTCCTGTGGAGCAAGCGTTTGTTAAGTGTGCATGCATCTTTTTTGAAATGTATTTTTTATACACTTCGTTAACCCTTTCGGGAAAAGAGATTACTACAGTGGACAGCTTATAAATAAAATGTATTATTATTATTATCATGTTATCATGTTACAGGGTGCATGAAAGGGTTAAAAAAAAAGTCACCCTCAAGATCAGAATTGCACATTCACAAACACGTTCCGCTCTTGCTTTTTACAGGTCCCAATTGTTTTTAGCTGCATATCCAAAAGCTAATTGTGAAAGGCACATTCTCAGACAGCATTCCAGGAAGTCAGATGGAAGGCCAGATGTGCGATGCGTCTTCTTAGCTCAACCTGCTGGCTGCTGCCAGCCCCCCCCCCCCCCCGACTCTTTTTCGGGCAGCCTATAGAAACACACTCATAATCTGTTTGCTCCTTTAATGAGCTTATTGTTCCGCAGAGGAAGAAAAGTAGGTCTCATCACCGCTTAGCCGCCGCGGCCCTTTTGAGCGGGAAAGCTCCGCTCAGCACTACGAATACCATGTTTGGCTGGAGGTCTGAGCCGAGAACAAAGCTGAAGGGAGACACAATACTCTTACTGTTGTACCTTTGTTGTTGTTAAAATTGTTAAACTGATTGACCGCTAACATATTCACATCAGTGAATCAGAGTTACAACGCTTTAGTGTTGTCAAAGATTGTTTCCAAAGCCCGCCGCATTCAAACATGTACTATATTTGTCGAGAGCACAAGCTATGCTGTTCAACACCATTTTTACTGGCACAAACTAAACATTCTCTCCAACGTCTGTGTGACCAAACTGCATCGTACCAGCAGAAACTATCACTTTCTATTTCTGATGGCCAAAAAGGATCAATGCATTGAACATTAATTGATGGTGTTTCCAGCACATGATGACCGGCGGTGGAGCTTAATTACTATTGAGATACACGACAACAAATGGGTATATTGCGGAGGGTCAGAGTCAAGAAAAAGGCTGTTCTCGGCTCGACACCAGCTGCATCAGAACACACAGCATCAAATGATGGCAACAGTAACACACGAACACACACACACACGTAGCCATCGTGAGTCTTGATCAAGCGGGGCCTCTCTAATTGAGTTAATCCCCACTTGAGGATCAGGACCATCCCCTGAGGTGTGACCCTCCACCCGGGCCGCAGTCTGCCGCTCTCGCTGCTTCTCAAAGCGCCGTCCCCTATGTGGCTCATGTGGACTGTAAGGCTGTTTATTGGGAGACAATGGGCAGCAGATTGTGCTGTCAGGCTCCATTAATTACCATCATTAGCATCACACTTCAGAGTCTGCGAACGGCAGTGAGGAACCTTGAGCTGCGTTTGTGTCTCTGCGTCTTCATGTGCGCCATACACAGTGTACACACGTATAGGCGGGGCTTGTCTATTCGTCTTGATTTTTGTATGACTATAGAAACCGAATCGAAATAAATTGTCTGTAGAATAGTTGTATAGATGCTCAACCGTGCGATGACATTATTTGATAATGTTGACAAACTTGACAGGGACCGTTTAGTTTGGTGTGGCGTGCGAATGTAGACATGTAGAAAGTTTTCTCTCTGAATGTTTTATATTGGTCAATTGGCTGGCGACAAGGGCTGGAACGATTCTGCGTCACAACCAAAATTGCGGTCCATTTCAACTCCCAGACTTTGCATCGCCATTCTACATAGAGTATAGCCATATAAGCTCACGGTGCAACCTAACTTGTTGTTGTTATTACGTTTAAGTTAATAATAAAGCTGACATAAGCCTAGATTGAAGATATGTTATTAAGATATGTATTAAATCACGCCTCCCCCAATTGCATGTCCCAGGACTACTTTTTCCAGTTGGAGTGGCTACATGGCTATGCTACAAATGCTAGTTCAACTACACGAACAGAGATACATGACTATTATTTCTAATAACTCTGAATTTGTGGACCCGCTGAAAACACTATAATATCACGGCACAAGTGACACATTCTAAACCTCATACACCAAATGTTCAACAGCTGAGGAAATGCTGCCTTATTCCCGTGACCAGGGACAATGCTAAAAACATTGCTAATGGCATGGAAGTTGCTGCATTTTTGCCCCACGTGAGATGCTTTACGCACAAAATCGAATCAAATATCAAACCATGTGTGAGATCTCCTAATGCGAATCAAATTGTGACCTACTGAAGTCCAATTATTTACTGTAATTTAACTTATTTTAATATTTTGACTCAGACACAGGCCTTGGTGTACTATACATTGTCGTAGAATATTTAATTGACTCCAAAGCCGCCAAATATAATGTGGCAATGGCCAAGAGAGCATATTTGAACAAATGTTGATGATTAATATAATAATAATAATACATTTTATTTATAAGCGCCTTTCAAGACACCCAAGGACACTTTACAATAGCAAAAAACACAAAACAATACAATCCAATATACACAAAGCCACACCACTGTCATATCAATACAGCTGTCCAGTGTCTGATGTGTGACAGGAAGTCTTTACGCTGTACGTCAAATGTACATGAACAGTGGAGAAAAGCCGGAAACGAGTGAATGAAGTGGTGCAACATGAATTCTATACATCCTTTAGTAAAAGACCAACAATGGTCAAACGTGATTGACCACTGACCACCATTGGTATTTCCACCTCCAACCGCGAGACTCTAAAAAGGAAATTGAACCACGTCTCTGCCACGCACCTAGTGAGCCCTAAGCCTTCTTAGTGTGACTTCCTGTCCGATCAATGCTTGAGACAATGACCCAACAGGTGCGACAGACAGGAGCCCAGCAGCCGCTTTCCTCCCCACCGCTAGGCCCAATTAGCACCTGCGGCTCAGGAACAAAGACGCGACATTTCATTTGAGCGGAGTGCCAGTTTAAGGCCTCTTTTCTTTCTGTCTCTTGCTGCTGACATCTTTAAAGGATCATCCCTGGCGCCATCATATTCTATTAGATTGGGTCGATGCCTTGTGTTCCAAATGGTAGGGCTGTTTCAAACATGTGGAGTTGATGAATTCATTGCATGTGACTGGACTTGCCTTCTTTGTGTGGGGCTTTTGCCTAATGAAACCCCCCGAAGGTCCGAGGAAAGTGAAAGGCCTTTTGAGGGTTTAATTCACACTCTGCAGACTTCATGTCACACACACTGACATGCATAGTTCTTGTAACAGTTGAAAAAAACGTGTTGAAAAAGTACTTGCATTGTAGTCCGACGTCCACCTTCAATGTTTTCTTTGTATCTGACTTGCAGAAGACATACTTTATGTAAACTGGAACAGAGGAATTATCCAAGCTCACTGGCATCCCATGTTTGGAGACTCAAAGTATAATTGGTGTAGTTAATAATAATAAGAGGTGTCGTGAACTTTTTGCTCAAAGCCAGTTGTGATAGTATCCAGCTTCTCACATCCTACTCTCACTATAAAATCCATCATCATTTTTGGCTTTATGTCCATTTTACAAGTCACATTGAAAATGACATTAGCTTTTAATTTACAGTCTGGCTTTTGCTTGAAGTCAACTTTGCATGGAGCAGTTTGAGCGATTAATACACTTGCCTCACAGTTTGAAGGTTTGGCTTTCGAATCTCAGCTGTAACCATCCTGTATGGAGATTATATGTTCTTGTTCATCCTTGCATAGGTTTTCTTCCAAAAACATGCATGGCCAAAGACGCTTACGTTAACTATAGGTATGAATATTTGTTTATTTTTTTTCTTATATGCCATGTGACTGGATCGTGATCAAATTCTACTCTATTATTGAAGGTTGTCTCACGTATTGTTTTAATGTCTTCGAGATTAAGAAGTCACCACTAGTATTTCCATACATCCATTCAACCAGCACAAAAGAGCGACTTTAATAAAATAAAAAATAACTTACAATTTTTTTTAGACACCCGTGCAGTCGCAAAGGCTCCCGTATAGATCACTTTACCTCTGCTGAAGTTCCTCCACGTCTGTTATTGAATCAACTCGCCTATTAAAAATAAATGGATATTACGAGCTGCGTTGCGTCTTTCAGTAGCATGTTCTTTCGACTGATACGTCACACAGTCAAACTACGGTGGTGGTGGAGAAGAAAGCTCATCAGTCATCTATGAGTTTGTTTACTTGATGCCATCAGTGATATTGTCAGACGGGCAATTCGCTAATTCTCATTAGCGGCTCTGCATTGCAAAGTGCAATGGGGGAATGACAAATTATTTTACATATTTTGCTGCACAGTACAGATTAGGAAAAAAAAAGTACGTTAAGGGACCGCTCAACACTTAAAGAGCACTTCGTAGGACAGTGACAGGCGGCTTTTCCGCATTCCTCAACCAATCAGAGCAGCGGGAAGACAAGGCAACCAGGAAGTCTTCGCTCAGTCGTCATCGTTGTTCCGAGTGATGTCGCTTATTCAACTGCTGTGCGTCATATTAGGAAAAGCCGCAACCTTCTTCTCACTTTCGATCATCATCATCGCAGTTGTTCTCAAAGGTTTGGACGACCCTGAGCCAACTCACCTCGCCAGGTAAAGGTTGCTGCTTGAAGTTTATTGACACCGGAGGCAGTGTTCTATATGCGATAAAGCTAAATGTGTACGTAAATGGTGAGTTTACGTAAGGGGAAAGTAAACGTCAACAGCAAATCATTTCAGTCATTTCATCATCACAGTACTTTAGTGTGAATGTGTGAGCCACCAAAGATGCATGGCAAATCCAAGACATTTTTAATGCCTCCCATCGCTCGTATAAAAATACATTGGATCTCAATCCTGTGATAGGCGTTTACTGTCTGCTGCTGTTTTGACGTTGTGTATGACTGCACCACAATAAATCGAGAACTGATTTCATCATTTTGGTTATTACCAAGCTACAATTTCACTCAAATTTATTCAAGGCCCTTTGGAAATTACTTTTGGGTTTATTTGTTCTTGAATCTTTCCTTTGAATTCTTTAAAGCATGGGCAAATGACAATAATTGACAATAATAAAAAGCTTTTGCGTTGGTGCATTGCAGAGTAGTGTTCTATTGAAACCTTGTAAGCATTTCAAGTTGCAATGGTGGTTGAGTAATTTAAAGAACTGCACATGACAGTTGCCAAACACAACCACATTTACAATGTTGAATAACTCTCTGTCACTGTTGACCTAATTCTCCATATTTTTGTAAACAACGCATCGTGTTCAGGATGGATCTTGTTTTTGATCTTAAACGCATCGAGTACAAAAGTCCCCTGGTGTATTTTGTATTTAACAAACAGAAAACACTTATGAACAGCATCAAACGTAAATAGATTGCATGTTTATGCTTGCCTGCTCAATGTGATTTGTAAACAAAACAAGATATGCATGATGTTAAGAGCCTTGTTTTTCTGGAACGCAGAATGACATCAGACATAAAAACTCTGGAGGAAAATTTCCGGCAGAAGAATAAGAGCTGTTTCATCCTCGGGGCATCTGGTGAGACGGGCAAGGTGCTGCTGCAAGAGTTACAGCAGCGCAACATCTTTGCCAAGATCACACTCATTGGAAGAAGGCAACTGAACTTTGAAGGCAAAGCCTTTGAAAACCTGGTCAGTGGATTTGCAATGAAGCCATACTGTCTGACACATCTCCCAATGAGGTTGTATTAATATTTTCCTTCACTCTGTCTTTTTTCTACCTTGAGGTTCAAGAGGTAGTGGACTTTGAGAAACTTGAGGATTATGCCGCTGCCTTCCAGGGCCATGACGTTGGCTACTGCTGCCTGGGAACAACTAGAGCAAAAGCAGGGACTGTGAGTTAAACAAACAGAATACAATGAAATTCCTTTGTTGGTCCCACAATGGAGAAATGATAGTTTTACAGCAAAATGGACAGGAAGCTACGCACTCGAAATATCACAATCTTATTATGTCCACGTTTGAATCACCAACGCTGATCAGAAGTAGCGTGGCAACTGTATGTATGTAAAAATACAATACAATACATCTTTATATGGCGCTTTCACAACAGCCGCAGCTGTAACAAAGCGCTTTGCAGAACAGTTAATATAGAATAACAAAATAATAGAACACGTAAGACATGGATAGTCATGCAAACCCCGCTGAACAAATTGCTAAACATACAGGTAGTTTGAATCCAAACAGCAAAACTATCTTCAATGGAATGACAAATGCGCTAACAAGAAAATTGTAAATGTTAAACCTGATCTTTTTATGTGTTGCTAACACAGAGGTCAAGTCACCAAGTCCAGGATTGGGATTTGAAATGTTAAAATTAGAGGGGGGGGGGGGGGTTGGTTATTGTTGTTGCTAATTTGTCCGGTTTATATCTGTCTAATTTCAGGAAGGATTCATCCGAGTTGATCATGACTATGTATTAAAATCTGCTGAGCTCGCCAAAGCTGGAGGCTGCGAACAATTACACCTTCAGTCTTCAAGAGGAGCGGATAAAAGCAGCAACTTCCTCTACCTCAAAGTGAAGGTGTTTCTTCTTAATGAACATATATATGAGAGAGAGAGAGAGGGAGAGAGAGATTATTGCTCTCCGCGATTACATTACAGCAATTAAATTGAATGTCTTTTCATACAAGGAAACCAAACTTGAATTTTATTATTTTAAAAATAACAAATTTTATACATTTTGTTTGGTCCAAAAGGAACTTAGTTTCATTTGTCTTCATATTTTTTACGTTTAAACATTTCTTGTTTTTTTTTAACCCCAAAAAATAAATGATCGTTTGAATAATCGTGATTTCAATTATTGTATTACCAAAATAATCATGGTTATTCTTAATTTTTTCCCCATAATCGAGCAGCATCATCACGTTCTTAACCAGCTGCTCTGAATATGGAGTTTCAGCATACATGAGGCAGCTGTTTTTGAATGTTATTTTTAAACAGTCCCTTTTCTTACTTATTCTGAACGTCCATTAGAGTGGATCAAAAGTGAGCTGCGGTAGGAAGACGCGCGTCCACGTGTGACCGCGGTTGAGAACCAATCCTCCCTCACTCAAAGCAACCAATTTCTTTCAGGGACAAGTGGAAGCGGACATACAGGCATTGGATTTTGACAGATACGCTGTTTACAGACCTGGGTAAGTTAGCTGTCAATTTCAAACCCAGTCTGCTCTGCCCATGACCACATGTCCCGAAGGAGCCCGGCTTTTCAGTTCTGCAATTCACTTTGTGTTGTTGCTTTTACATTCATGACGGTTGCTGCCATTGTGTGACGCCAGATATATTCATTTGAATGAAACCGAGGTTCACAAATGGGCTTTCGAACTTTTCCTTGCTAGAGGTCAGAGGTTTCTGTCCACCTAATCCAGCAATTTTTTTCAGAGAAGATTCATGCAGGCCTTGCCTACATTTCTAATCTGCTGTCGATATTTGACTCTTTCTTATTGTTGCACTGCTTTCCAACAGGGTGTTGCTGGTGGAGCGACAGGAGAGTCGGCCTGGCGAATGGCTGGCCAGGAAGTTCTTTGGCGCCGTCTCTGCCGTTTGCTCCACATCAATGTCCATCCCCATCCAAACGGTGGCCAAGGCTATGGTGTCAAACACCGTGCTTCAGTCTGAACACAAGTTTGAGGTCCTAGAAAACAAAGCCATCAGCACGTTGGGAAAGAGTGACACCAAGTAACTCTCCAGCTGAGTTTTGTAACATTAAAAGTGAGTCACTTCTTTAAACTTATTGGATTCATTTGTTGACCTTGGTCCTGAATAATATTTATAATGAATGATTTTTCTGTTGATGTATTTGCACCGCAACACACAACTGCAGCTCTCGTGTAATGATAGCAGTCAGTTCTACTTTTGCATTTACATTTTTACTCCTGTGAACTCAATTATCCCCACTCCTAATTTCCCTTCTCAGGGCAATGGTGTTGGTAGCAGACGATTTATAGCTCAGGGTCATCACATCACGTCAAAGGAATGTAATTATTGGCTTTTTTAAAAAAATGTCTTTTACTTGTTCCTTCTGTCAAATATTGAAGTGCCGGAATTTTAAAACAGACTTTTCACACTTCAAACATTTTGAGAACCCTGCCTTACTTCAATGTTGCTTGCTTACTAGCATGTGTTGAATGTTTCGGATATTGTTGTTTTCAATATAAATAATTGACTTAGGTAATTTAGTATTGTTTCTCCTTTATTTTATTGTTTTGCACTTTGAATGTATATTTTTGAATAAATCCAAATTGCCTTGTATCCATCTATCCATCAATTTTCTAACTCGCAATTCCTCAGAAGGATGACAGTGGTGCTGTAGCCAATCCCAGCGGTCTTCGGTCAGTAGGTTGGGTACACGCTGAACGAAGGGGACGAGGACATTTGACGGTTTCTTGTGGAGTAGCGCCCTCTTGTGACAGTTTCATAAAAGGTTGGAATCATGTCTGAATTTGAGATGTTAATGAGTTACCTGAAAAGAATAAAATCATTCATATTTTATATATTCTGAACTTTTTCAGTAAAGTGGACTGAAATCTAATCATATGAACTCCTTCATTTTCGTCCAGAAGCCCTTTCTTTCGCTTTCCTGAGAACTTACATGTAGGTTCAAGTATGGTTTGTTGACACACATAGTTTTAATTCAGATCTCTTCTATACTTTGTCGTGTGTTTTTATCAAAATTGAAATGACTATCAAACTCAAAAATAGTTAGGATTTTCTGCATCCCATTCGAACTCGGGCGTGCAGCGACATCTTGTGGAGTCTTTTCCGGAAGTGTCGGTGCGCACGTCACGTCACCAGGAAGTAATCGGGAAACAAAGTGGCATCATGGCAGAATCCACAGAGACATGTGAGTTTTTGAAACGATGAATACACATATACGAATTGGTGATGCAGGACAATATAGAAAGACCCTAAAGTACGCATTTAAACCCGGCATGAAATCATAGTGCTTTCAAAACTTAGCTTGTAGCAGACGTGTGCACATTTTCAGCATGACGTCTCTGATCCACTGGTGAAAGGACACTTTGATCCTCTCCTCTTTCATCTAGAACTGCTTCAGACAACAAAGTGTATGCAGAAAAGTGGTGAAGATTGCACGACTGTCTGTGTCCTATGTGTTGTGTTCTTTTTGTTATTTTGACTTCAAAATGGTGCCGCGAGATTGGCTGCCTTTCCAGCAGCTCCAATATTTTGTTGTTCTACTTCTTCCTTTCATAACTTTGCTGCTGTGAATTGGGAATTTCTCCATTGCGAGACTAATAAAGGGTTTCTTATCTTATCTTAGTCCATCTAGCTAAATGTCTTTTATATAACGGTACGTTAAGGGCTGCTAGTTAATTTTACATACGGCAACAGGAATTGGCCAATTTGGCAATTCTTACTTCTAGTAAGTGGGCCAAGTTAGTAAAATTTCGTTTCAATGTGACTAGATCCTTGTGCGAATGCCGAGGACATGCCTGAGCTTTCGGATGCTGAGAACGACTCCGGTGATGACAAAGAGCAGTGGCTGGAGGAGGACACTCAGCAGGTTACCTGTTTGTTTTGTGACAGGTGAGGCCACTGTCAGCTATCTGGAAGTGAAGGACCACATGAGAGAAGCACAGGCCAATTCTAGAAGTAGCACAATATTAACTGTGATTTCCGACGAATACTGCAGAAGTGATATGAAAATGTGAACACATTCAGAAGATTTTTTTAATGGTGTTGCAAGTTGCTGTTTGTTTCCTAATGTGATAAAGTATTGGTAATTATCGTGAGCAATCACGAACATTGTCAGTGTCACTGCATAGATAAATGTCATTATTACAGTAGTCATAAAAGATATTCTGCCACAAGATAATTAGATTATATTTATTTCAGAGGTGTGCATCAAATATGTAGTCCTTGCCATTAGTTCTATTTCATAAAAATAGTGACCCCATGTTGATTTATATAGTGCACTTAATGGGCAAGAGTGTCAAAATAAACAGTGCTTCCAAACAACCAATACAATTGTGACAAGTCGTAATTAGTGATTAATCGTAGTTTGCATTTTAATGAATTGCAAACTAATGATAATGTATCGGCTTGTCGCTGCTCCAGAGGACACAGTTCACAGCACTTTTCAGGATTAGTTGGGAATATCCTGCCAAAGGCGCCGTTGATTGCAAATGATATCTGAGTGTAGTGGCTTTAGGTAGTGGGACTCAGTGATCATTTGATGTTTTTGTCAGTGCTCTACAGGCATGCGGTTTTCAAGAAGTGCAATTTATTTTATTTTATTGATCACTCAGGGACTGCACATAGTCATCTGTTAAGTTTTGCTTCGAGCACCTGATGAGAAAAATGCCTTTTCTGGTTTCATGAACCAGTGGCCGTCGTTTATCGAAAGTTTATTTCCAAAGCTAAGCCAGTTTAGAATGTATTGTTTTGACTATGAACAAAATAAGTGGATTAAGTCATCCAAATGATATTCAGTGTTTTATTATTGGACTGTGAATGTAAATTGAGTAATAGTCGTGTCATTTCCCCCCCCCCCCCCCGCCCCCCACCCCCTTCCACAAGATTGCTAAATTCAGTGCCTGACACCCTGCAGCACTGCACAGTTGAGCACCAAGTGAACCTTATAGATGTAATCAAGAAACACAGTAAGTGCACCAAAAAAACCCCGCTGTGCATAAACAGAAAGCTAAATGATATACATCCAAGTTCTGATGACGGTTCTCCTTTCTCCATTCCGCTGAAAATTCTTTTTCCCGATCAGATTTAGATGACTACAGTTACATAAAGCTGATCAATTTCATCCGCTCAACAGTGAGTATTCCTGAAAGTAGGATTTGATAACTGGGTCATAAATCAGTGTTTGATCTACACTTTTATTTTATGATGACCCACCCCCTCCCCAGAAATGTGATCCATCACACCTCAAGGGGCTACCAGATGGTCCCTTACCATGGGAGAGTGAAGACTTCCTCCGGCCAGTTATACAGGATGACCCGTTATTGCAAACTGGTACTCATTATTGTTCCTTGACTGTTTTTTTTTTTTTTTTAAATCAAAGCTCTACTTATTTTAGAAATGTGATATGTGGTGCAGAAAAATGTGTGCAGCCATCCGTCAATATTCTACAGCGCTTTTAGGATCACATCTGAGCGAGAAGCAGATTACACCCTCGACCGGTCGCTAGTTCGTCGCAGGGAACATGTAGACAACAGTTCACACTTACTCTCAAGAGTCTTATGTTAACATGCAATGTTTGGAACGCGAGGTCGGAGCTTGAGGAAAACCCAAGCAAGGAAAACGTCCAGCAGCACGGGGAGAGCAGAACATACAAACTCCACGCAGGAAGGCTGGACCTCAGATTGAAACTCCAAAAATCAGAACGTGACAGTTTTTCAGTCCACCTCTAGAGCTTGCGGATGTCCAGTTCAGTACAAATATAAAAACAATTTAAGCCACCATATCGTTGACTTGGATTGATTACAAATGACGGCGCTGATGTAAAATGACAACTTGAAATGGGCCTTTACACTTCATGTTTGAAATCTCTCTGGTTCTTTGTAGACCCTGAGGACCTGTCCGGTCACCATGGGACGCCGGAGGCGGACCGCAATCATGCACTGCTGCTGAGGACGACTGCTGCTGAGGAGGCCTTGACTCGAACCTTTGAAGATCTGCAAAACTTACAGTCAGTCATGCTTCTGTTTTGTTTTGGTAGCCGCATTTGCAGCCTTTTCAATCTCAGGACTTTGGTACTTGTGTTTTGTCATCTCACGGGCCATCTGACGAACATTTGCAATACAAGAGCCCGGCCAGCAGGGGGACACTTTTTCAGCTACTTTTAACAGCTCGAAAGATACCACGTGGAAGAAGTTTTAAAGGAAGGGAAAATTCCACTGCAGCACTGAGGTTAAAGTGAGGAGGGGGTAGCGTAGAAGAGGTGCCTGTAAGGGAAAATTACAGAAAGAGTGAGGAAGGAGATGGGCGAAGGAAAAGCGAGCTCCGGCTCATCTGCTCCATTTACCGCAATGTCCAGTATGCTTTCACGTGTGCTTTCTGCTCACTGCTTTCGCCGTGTGTTCTAATATATGAAATATTGATCTCCATTTTTATTTTGCACACTCTTAGGCAGCTCGTCCAGGGTTTGGTGCTGAACGCAGAAATCACAAGGCCCGCTAAACCGTGCGGTGTTGCCGAGCTTCACGATGATGAAGACGAAGCCTACTTCAGCTCCTACGGCCATTATGGCATTCACGAGGAGATGCTCAAGGTGTGAGCTCACAAAGAAATAGCTAACGTCTTTTGAGACACTTTGCTGCGGCGCGGCACGCTCTGCGGCGGGTGACTTGGCCGCACGCTTTTAAAGTGGCACGCAAGTGATCATTCGGTACGCACGCGTTTCGGATGAGACTTTTTTTTTTATCAAAAGTGGCAAGTGGGCAAGAAGCTGTCATGCGAGACACCAACATTGCCTTTCCTTTGAAATGAATTTTTACACCGCTTAAGCATTCCAGTGTCAAAGTGTAGACAGCTCAGATTGCTATCTTACCGCAGTAGATATCCTGGCGGCGATCCCGATTGGACCACATCGCTTTACGTTTTGGGTTAGTTGCACGTCAAGCTGATGTAAATCGCCTCTGACGCACTGTGCACGTAGGTGGCGAGAGCGACAAAGCAAAGTCAAGGAAAACAAGGTGTGATGTTTTTTCTTACTTTCCCAAACTTTTTAAATTACCCCCCGTTTTATAGATATGTCCCAATTAGTAATAAATTGCAGAGGTTAGTTTCAGATGAAGGCCTTTAGTCAAGTGTGCTGTTAAAAGAAACACTTGGCGTCGAAGAGGAAATTAAACTACGGCAATAATCTCCGGAAGCGGTTGTGGGAAATCGACATTCATGTGCTGATGTGTGTATATTAATTTTGTTTCTTTTGACATTAACGTGACTCTTATCGTTGATCCGCATTTTATATAAAACTATCTTACACAGCCTCTTAGAAGGTTATTTTCTCTTCACAACATGTATAACGTGCTGAGAAACAAAAGCACTCACATGGTAGAGTCTCCGGTATGACATCCGTGACAATTCTCGATGCGAACTTTGGACAACTCAATTTTCACATTACTCAGAGAGCACTTAAAACGTCTATGAACAATCGCAAAGCTACCAAACAACAATTAACAACCACAAGAATAGCGAAATGAATAATTCTTACGTAGTCGGCGTTTGCAGCTACCTTAAAATGCCTCAAGCATGTGCTGTATCACGCAGCATGAAAACCGGGACATACACAGCGTAACTTCCGCAACCCAATCAAATGGAAGAAGAAACCCAAATTGATTCAATGACATCATTTCTCATGTTCTTTTCGCAGGACAAAGTGCGCACGGAGAGTTACCGTGACTTCATGTACAGTAACTCCGAAGTGTTCAGAGACAAGGTGAGCCTGTTCTGCATGAATAAATCCCAAAACCCAATTGATGGCAAATCATAAACGATACACGGGTATATTTTGGCAATATTCCCTCGCAGGAGGAAATGTGCAGTTCACTCAGCAATCTTAATGTGCAAATGTAATTACTGTCAACATGGTGCCTGTGAGTTTAAATGTGCACATTAACTTGTTTAATGCACAGCATAGGCCTGTTAACACAAACGCTGCATTTTTTTTTTTCAGGTAAGGCATTAATACGATGATTGTGTCTGATTTAAAAACACTCTGGGTGAGTTTATTAGCGTACTCAATGTCGACTGCAGAGCGCTGATAACAAACGCAGGCTGCAACTAACAAAACACATCACCCCTTCCCAGCACAGACCGTTGCCGTTAGTACGGGGAAGCGGTGGTCCGTATCGTAGCCATCCATTATATAGGGGCGCTGCCGCTGAGCTCTGGGGAAAAAAAAAGTGTGCCGAAGTGTGAGAGGCAGCCTGCGTTGATGGGGAATGTACATTATCCCTGTCAGAGCCAAGCGTTTGGCACAGAGGCGGAGGGAGATTGAAAACCAGAGGATTTTCTCTTTCCGGCGCTGCAAAGATTGTTTGGTAGAGTGCACAAAAATGCGGCCGGTGGTGTTTGTGTTGTGTCAACGCTGTGCCGGCAGGCCCATAAGGGCGGCGGGATACCTGCGGGCGCAGCTGCGACAAAGTGCGACGTACAGATGAGTGCATGCTCGCTCACAGCTGCTAGCAGGCATTTAACGCCAGCGGTGGCGTACGCGAACAAATTGGCGGATCCGTCGGAAGGCCCAAAATAGATGTGCTTGAGAAGCCGACGGCAGTGGAAGGGTTGCGATGGAGATCCCGTTTTTGGGAAAATTGTTTGGTCAGTAAAGGCCAACGAACGCAACCCATTGAGCTTTGTGGGATTTTTTTTGTTTGTTTTTGTTTCAATCCAAATGCAACACAGTACAATACAAGAAGAAATGGAATGAGAATTGTTTCCAGTGGAAGCTCCCCCTTGTTGCAGTTTATAGGTACAACATCCTCCAGCGACAGGAACGCAGACACACACACACACACACGCACGCACACACACACACACTTGTGACCCTTTAAAATCTTTACTTGTCATCTGATAAACTTTTCATGTTGTTTTGAAACCTTACAACGACTCGATCTATGTAATACCAACCGACACGCGTTGCCTATTCATCCTAAGCAAGGTTGAAGGATTGATGGCCGGCTCTTGTTCTCTGACCATGTTGCATCTTTCTTCCTGCCGTGCCTTATCTGACTGTTTGCCAGCCGAGTCTTGATAATACGCGCTGCGGTTTATGCATTATTCTCCTTAGCTTTTTACAGTGATCAATGTTTTCTGTCGAACCGCAATCCGGCACGTTCTCCTCCTTGGTGACATGCGGTCTAACACACAAATACTGGATTCACCATTGTGAGGACGTCTTGGGTTTTTCATGTCCATATGCCTCTCACATCCAAAGACTGCATTAACCTTTCATGGCGTCTTTTTTTTCTTCTTCTTCTTCTTCTTTAATAGGTTGTTTTAGATGTCGGCTGCGGGACTTGCATATTATCGATGTTTGCCGCACGGGCCGGAGCAAAGCAGGTCATAGCTGTTGACCAATCAGAAATTATCTACCAGGCCATGGATATAGTGAGGTAAGTGGCAACTGGTTCAGGGTGTCCCCCGCCTACTGCCCGAAGACGGCTGGGATAGGCTCCAGCACCCCCCGCGACCCTAGTGAGGATTAAGCGGTTCGGAAAACGGACGGACGGAAGTAAGAATAGAATTGAGTACCGTATTTTCTGCACTAGAAGGCGCACCTAAAAGCCTTCTTCAAAGCTCAAATGCATTTTGGTGAAGTACAAAAAATGGGCGTTTCTCAAAACGTTAATAATAATAATAATAATCGATTTTATTTATAAGCGCCTTTCAAGACACCCAAGGACACTTTACAATAACAAAAAACACAAAACAATACGGGTTGAGCAGCGGCAGCCAAAACGCGCCAGCGTTCACTCAACCCGAAAGTCAGAAAGAAACAAGGGAGGGAGAGGGGGAGAAAAAAAACCCACGCTCGAACTACCCTCATTTGAGGATAATTTGAGTGAGGCAAAAAACTCCTGCACAAGCATATGACAGTTACAACAGGTCACAAGACAAACAATGAAGACGGTGAAACAAGGGAATGTATGAGGGATGAGGAATGTATGTGCGTTTGAATTGTATTCCGCCCGTTGTACTCTGATTGCCCGAAAAACAATCCAGTGCGTTCAACTGGCTTTTGAAATTGATTAACTTGGCGGCATTTTTTTTTTTTTCGGCGTCGGTTATCAAACCTTCAAAAGTTGTCTCCATCGTGTGAAGCAGATGTGTTTCCTCCCTGCCGAGTGTCATTAGTTAGGCTCTCTCTGATTCGTTCATTCATTTACACCTGCGGCCTGACCGATTCTGCCTTGCTTGCTCCCGCAGTCGCGCACATCGTTTTAATATGACCCAATTTAGACGCGTGATTATTTGCCGTGGTCCGGCGTATGCTTGGCTTCTCCCAATCCATTTAGCTCCACCAGAGACGGCACACGTCCTTCTTCGCAGCTCTGCCTCTTATAACATTTTTTACTTAAAAAGCCTTTACGATTGCCATTATCGCAGTTGCGTAAGGGCTTCCTATAAGCGGAACAACAGGGTTTGCTGAAGGAAAAGGACGTTTTAATTTTACAGCCCACTGGCTCGCTGTGGGAGCAGGAGTTGGCATGCGGGGGGGCATCTCAGGTTTGCCAGCGGTGAACACCGAGCTCCGCCCTCAAAGGAACACGCGTGGCAAAGAGGTTCGGCTTTGGTTGTGACTTTATCGCTCTTATTTCCGCGCGAGTCTCTCACTTCCACTCGCCGCTAATATCAGGATTGTAATTAAAGTGGCTTCTGTTGGTTGCACAGGAGCATCCATCTCCTGTCTCGTCTCCGTAGCTGAAGTTTAAATGAAAGGCTGAATTTCTTCCTTCACAGTCACTTCCTTAATGGATAATGTCTAGATAGTTTTTTTTAATGGCTGGAATGGATGGATTGTCCAATAAAATGCTGCGGATTGTGGATGTTTGAATCTCAACTTTACTAGTTACAAAGGTATGGGATTATTTAACCCACATTTTTTTGGTCAAATATGAACTAGAAATGATTTTGGGATACTGTTGCCCATCTGAAAAAGACATAGACTACTAAATAATACCCATTGAACCGTCAAAACACATGTTCTTTTCTCAGGAACCAATATCCTTCACATTTCCAGTAGATTACATATACAACCTCTGTGCTACTCTCACCCGTCACATATGCATTTTAGTTACAGGGCCGACACCGACTCTTTTGTGAGCCCTGCCGTTGTCCTCTAAGTTACCGCCATAATGAGTTTACAGTGGTTCCCTGTTATGAAGACGGGATTGTGGGGAGGGGAGGGATTGGCGGTCTGGGTGTCGGAATCTGGAAGGATGTGATAGCGGCCCGAGCAGAGTGTTCGAGAGGGGGAAGACGACTCAAGATAAGCATCGCTGCCACAGAAATGCACTCTGGGCCGCTGTGAGTAATTGTTCTGTCCTCCGTAACATTAGGTGTCATGATAATGGAATATTCACAGAGATAGATAGCCAGAATCTATCACGGAGTGACGGGAGGGATCATTCAAATGGTCCAGGTGATTATAGAATTCCCGACCTCATGCTGTGGGCCCTCGTGGCACTTTTCCAGGTTACATGCATAATACAGCCTTGGTAAGGCGTTTGGAAATATCCAAAACTTGGGTCGGGCTGGACTTAGTTCCATTCAGTCCCCTCCCCCCCGTCCCCTCCTTTCACAATCTATCATGGAAGTAGAGAACATATTTCTGCAAAACAGAGTCCACCTCTGTAAACGTATTCTGTAGCTCACTACTATTCCATCCCACTGCACTCAAACGCAAGGCAGAAAGTCTTTCCCACAGCGTGAGAGGCGAGATCGCGGCTGAGCAGGCAGCCCTGTAATGAAATATGTCAGCGTTTGAGATTTGGGTGGAAAGCACCAAGAGCCCTATCGAGATGAGGAATGGAGCCGTTTGCCAAGTCTGTTGCGAGTTTTGTAAAGCCTTTAACGTTTTGTTTTCTGCAGATCCAACAAACTTGAGGACAAGATCACTTTGCTCAAAGGCCGCATAGAAGACATCAGCCTCCCCGTGGAGAAAGTGGATATCATCATCTCGGAATGGATGGTCAGTGCACGAAAATGCCGAGTGTCATGTCGCCGATGTTTGAACAAATTAGCCCAAGTGTTTGTGGTCAAATATTACCGCCTTAGTTTCCCTTGGGGCCATATTTATAAGTGTCATGAAGCATGGAAATGGAATGAAAACACTTTTTTTTCTGAGTCTTGAAAAATACAACGCTCCAATATATTGTCAGTCTTATCCAAAACTCAATTAGGTCTAACTCATTAATAAATCACGTTGGGGACCACTTGACCCCCAGGCTCACCATGATCTGAACTTCTCCTTTGCTTTCAGCTTTGTCGGAAATCTTTGGGGAAGGCTCTTTTCTTTTTTTTCTAGCATGACTGTACCAAGCGCAGACTATAAACGACTCATAGGATTGGTAAAATATCAGAACCACGCATGACTAATATTTATAGTTGGCAAATAATTGAGGACACTTCAATCAACCTTGTTTTTGTTTTTTTTTAAGCGACTACCTCGTCAAATCCAATGCATCAGCGTCTGTTCTACATGTTTAAGTCATGTCCTAAAAAGGACTCAAACCACAATCTTAAACCATGAATACCTAACCAGCACGAGCTGTCTTATTTTGACTTGATGCCCATTTATCAGCCAGATTCCGTATGGCGATACAGGCGTTGCGGCCAAAGTTGAACGCACCGCTGAAGTCATTCCTAATTCATGAGCCTCCTGTATCTGCCCCCCCCCCCCACGATCCCACCCCCGAATCTATCGTAAAACCCCAGGGTCACGAACGGGGGGTCGGCCGCCAGAGCCTTCCTATCCCTTCACCGGGGAAATTGAAATTCGTCAAGTGACCTGCTCGCGGGGCGCTGAAGGATAGGGGGCGTAATATCGAATGACACTGGCTCACCGAGTGCTAATCTATCTAAGAATCTTCTCGTCACTTCTTATCAAGACCGCAGCGGCAGACGTTGCTCAGAGACAAGATTTCAAAGGTTGCCCTCGAGTCTCCTTTGACAAAGAAAAAAAAAATCTGGAGAATTAGAATCAATGAGTTGTGCATTTCACGACTTCCTGGTTATTGTAAAGGAATGAATAATACTTTGGATGACCTGAGTGAGTGGAACTTTCAATGACATAGTACCCATTCATTATAGAGGTGAGCTGCCAATACTGATCAGCCAAAAAGTGTCGATACTCCACCATAAAATTGGTCTCTTAAAATTCTCACGTTAGTCACAGAGAAATGAAGACCCATTTGGAAAATTGTACAAGTCTCCCAATGGTCACCAAAATGAAAGCATTCCTGGATTGACGCTCTCATCAACTGCACTTTTCGCAGTCTGTCACGAGGTGAGAAATTATTATCAGTCAAAATGAGCAGCGAGCTACATCACAGAGAGACATCCATGGTTCGCGCCTGACGAAATTATTTTCCCGGATGTCTCACAACTGCTCCAGGTGTTCACTATTCAGCAGCTCTTGGGAAACGGACGGTTTGATCGTCTGGACCACATTGAAAGGGAAAAGCCGCCGTTTTGGATTTGAAATATTGTATAGCTTTTGCGACAGCGGTCCCCAGAACTTTTCGGATTCACCTCTTGTTCAAGTTAGGGACCACTCTTTAAGGAAATGAAGTAACCGGCCACAAGAGAATGTATACAATCCGATGATTTGTTGAGACAAAGCTATGACAAACTTTGATACAAACATGAAGGGGGAAAAAAAAGGATTGTGTTTGCTTTATAGACTAGAATAGCACACGCTTTTGTGTAGCAATGTTACGTTTGCTTCAATGCAGTCAGTTATGGAGCAGAGGTAATCATACCGTTCATTTGCAGTTTTCGCTGTCGTCAATGTGTACAAGGGGACAGCGTTAGCGGGACTAATGGACAAAGGTGCGTGATGAATGTGCCGTGTCCAGTCGTGATGGTGATGGAGGAGGAGGAGGCCGATGAGTGTCTGTCTCTGTGCCGTTTGAAAGACTGTTTTGAGTAGCGCCGCTGTCATTTCATAACTCACACCATTGATCGCTCCTCTCGCTGGGCAACACTGAAAAACAAACACTGAGAATCAGATGAGACCGGAGGGGGCTGGTGGCCATCATGAGGTGCCCAAAGACGAAATAAAAACTCGCAGCGAGATTAATCACAGGCGATAGGCCTGCTCGCTTGGTCATGTTGCTTTGGCGTTGCGCATCCATTCGCTGATGCAGATCTCACTTCTTTTTTTTTTTTTTTTGCCATTGCAGCTTACATTAAAACACATTGCGGTGGAGAATGAACAGATGTTCTGATAAGAACAACTCGAGTGTCAAGTGTAACGCATGTGCAAAGTAGCAACAGCAAAATGATGATGATCATGTACAGGAAGCTTGCCCACCGATCAGGTTGACTCTACATTCAAAACAAGTGCAGCAAATACAGTTGGCAAATAAATGAATGAACCTCAATCTCTTTATTTCCGCCACCTCCAGCTCTGCTTCCCTTTGTGCCGCTTTAATACTTATCGCATAACACAGCTGACACTTTAGTGCACCCGTTCTAACCCGCTTGCATCCGTGTCTTCACCTCCTTAGCACAAGTCACGTTGGACATTTGACCCAAAGTATTTAGTCCTCCACACTCAGCATCTCTTCTTCCCTAGTCTCACCGTTCTTCCTCCACCTCTCTGTCTTGCTTCTGCTCATCTTCGTTGCTCTCCTTTCAAGCGCATGCCTCCACCTTTATAAACGTTCCTCCACCTGCTCCCTGCGGATCACAATGTCATCTACAAACATCATTGTCCATGAGGATTCCAGTCTCACCTCATCTATCAGCCTATCAATTACGACTGTCAAGAAGAAGGGGCTTAGAGCGGATCCCTGATGCAACCCCATCCCTGCCTTAAACTCCTCTGTCATGCCTCCAACACGTCTCACCACTATTTTGCTACCCTAATACGTGTCCTGTGCTATTCTAACGTAGTTCTACATGTCCTGGACAATTTCATACACATTTCCCGGCCACTCCTCGTGCAGTACCAGAGTTCCTTTCTGGCTACCCTGTCAGAGGCTTTCCCTAGATCTCTGTTCTTCTCCATCAACACTCTCAAAGCAAATTATGCATCGATGATACTCATCCTAGGAAGGGAACTGTCCTGTTGCTCACAAACACTCACTTCTGTCCTGAGTCTAGCCTCCATTCCCTTGCCCATAGTTTTACTGTGTTGTGGCTCATCAACTTGATTCCTTTATTGTCCCCACAACTCTGCACATTGCTTTTATTTTTTAAAATCTTCTACACCGGTACCGCCCGGGATGCTTAGAAGAACTTCATCTTGCTCCTTCCAGAATGTCTCCTTCTCCTAGTTCACATCCTACCTGTGCGACATAAACACTAATTCCGCATCTTAGACCTTAGTACATCCGATGTCAACGATGCACTGGGCAGCAGGTTTTCTCCCATTTCATCCTGTTTACAGTTATTGTGAACAGATTTCATTCCAGCCCATTTGGCTTTCATTTCTTTCGGATCTTCTTTGACCAACTCATGGGCAGGAAGTCTAGAACCCCAACCGTTTGTGTCCAAAGGGGACGCCTTTAAATCTGAAATGGTAGCGAAGTTCATAGTCATCGAAAAGGATTAGTCGCACCTTTCTTGGTAAAATGTTGCGGTGCAACCGTAAAACTTTAGATGGGCAACTTTCAACATGTCACAATTCATCAAATCCGATGAATGTGCGTGTGTCAGCAGGTGAATTAATAGCTGCCCCTCCTTTAGCCTCATTATCGCTGCCGAGAGCATTACCTGCCTCCGAAGAGAATGCGAGTCATCAATCATTCTCTTCTTTTGTCTGTCTCGCTGTCAATCACTCATGTAGCGCACACTCACTCGATAGGTTCATGGGTGTGTCTTTTGAAAAAATGTCGATTTATCGGTGGCTTCGGATGGTTGATTGCTGCTTGTTTACAAGGCACATCAAAAGTTCCAAGAATCTTATGAGGAGATGTACTGTGTGTCAAAGCCAAACTACGAGGTTTCCCCTTCAATTGCGGCCAGAGAATACCCATAGAAAATACCCCAAAAGTACATCAAAATATATATTTAGTTTCTTTTGTCTTTGTTTTATTGGTGCAAACCAGAAGTTTAATTCCCTTGCCGCTTCACTGGACATGAAATTGCTCTTACACAATGTTTCTTGTGTGTTTCTCATTTGCTTGGAAGAAAATGAAAATTAGGTTTCTACTGGAACCCGCTCAATGTTCAGTCACCAAGCGATTACGCCACGGAATCCGTCACAGTAATTCGCTTGATCTGTTGATGGTAATTCGGTGTCATCTGACCACAGAGTCCTCCCGAAGAGCCTCGCTGACATGGTGGGCCCCGCCCTCTGTATTCATCGAAGCATGCAGGCCCTCCCCATACACACTTCCAGACACACGGATTCACGCACACCCGCCTTCTCCTATATTATGCCACAGCACTCCTGGGACCGCGAGTGATGATGACCTGCAGTAATTGAGGCAGATGTGATTTGAATGCGGGACAAGAGTGGAGTGCAAACTGCTGATGCAGATTGTCTTGTGTCACGCACTCTGGGTTAGCTACAACCAAGTATGTCCGAAAGTCACGACCATATGACAAAAATATTGGAAGTGTTTTCTAAATCACAACACGGTCTTCTCAATTTGACACAATTGTGTCAAATGTCAATTAAACCAACACGATGATGTGCAAAGCTACATTCAATTGAATACTCTCCAATATTCTTTTTCCTTTCTCTTGTGTTAAAGAATGATTGGAAATTCCATGGGGGAAAACTACGGCGTCTCGCATAACCCAGTGTTTAATGTGGCTGCGATTCACAGCGGTTCTCAGCCCTCAAGTCAAATCGGTAGCCCACCTCCTCCATCATGCAGGTTGACAGTCGGCCTGAGAGTTTTGCTGACTCAGAACAGGTCACTGACCTGCCTTGGTTGTAAACGGTTCTCGGGTGCGTTTGAAAAGACTGCCGTTGAAAAATATGAGCCTTGTGAGTTTGTGGAAAAACAATCGGGTTCGGGGGGCGGTAAAAATGTGACAAAGCTGTCAGAGTGTTTGCCATTTTTAGTTTTGTTTTGGTGCAAAACTTCAACGTGCTTGAGCGCGGTGTGTGAGGCCACGGGGAGATGTGTTTTATATGCTAATTTTGTTAATGTGTATAAGCTGTTCCAGCCCGTTCTCATTAGGCTTTTCATTAGTCTCTTATGTAAATGTAAAAGTGGCTATACTGCAGTATGTCACTCGCGCAACCCTGGCTCGCTTAACTTGGCTCCTGCCTCGCACATCGGCAGTTTAGCGTCACCGAACTGCATTAGTTTCTCTCACGCTGCCTGTGAAAAAGGAAACGTGTACGCGTTGACAAGGCCCCCCCCGTCACAACACATATTATATCATATGCAACACGTACGTAAAGTACAAAACACCCCACGATGAAGTGGCTGTAACACTCGCTAATTAATATTATGATATAATTCATAAATTTGTTGGGTGTGGATCATTGTGAAGGTAGTTGGGGTGGGGGGGGGGCAGTAATCCCGGACCATCATTGACCATAAAGGTGTGACTCTTCTCACAGGCCCCTGTCTCATATCCCTTTTCCTTCAAGTGAAGCAGTGTCCCGTGAAATTGGCACTAAATTATGAGGCCGGTGTACGCTGCGCGAGGGTTTTAAAAACGGTATAGCGTTAAGGTCATTGAGTGGACAGCAAGTAGTCAGCAACAATGAGCGGGTCTGACTTTGGATCGGGGCCAATTCGCCGTCGACAAACAAGGAATTTGAGCATGCTGGTTGGTTCGGGTTGATCTGCATCGTCACCATCATGGCTTTTTATCAGCTCTGAACCTTGACGCTGATGGCGGTGATTATCGGGGTCGAAGTTATAAATCACTGTCACGTCCCTCGTTTGTTCCTCCCTTTCGTTCATCCATTCAACGAAATGCTGTCTTAATTTCAATGTACTTCAGTGGAGTACTATTTATCTGTCCCCAACCGACTTAATGCTAAGCCTCCACCCTTTGTCCGGACTTTCTTTGTCACATAACAAAAAAAAAATGTTGTCTTCTGTCTCACACACACACACACACACACACACACACACTTGCCATGTCCTGTTCAAGTGTGCCGTCCTGGCCCTCACCTTACCATGGCGTCATAATCAGTCCAGTGCATGTAATTCTCACCATTATTGATGGTCCACTAACACCTAATCTGGAAAACACAAAGCCCTGCCAGTTATTAAGAATAAAGAAGAAAAATAATAAAAATTGTGCTGCCTTAGCAAATTTTCACTGAACAAGTTCATCTAGTTAATCGCATTCCTTCTAAAATAATGAGGGGGGAAAAGGTTAAAAAAATAAGGTATGTTTAATTTAGAAATGTGCATAAGAACAATAAATTAATGGGTGAGAATAGTAAGCAGTTATTGCTCATCACTGTACATGAAAGCAAGAAATTCCAGAGGTGCGAATCAAATAATCAAAGAGGATATCCTACAGGATCCTCTGCATAAAACCGACATGAGGTTGACAAAACGCAATTTCGGCATGGATGAAATAATTCCACGCTTAATTTATGATCTGCTGGAGCAGAACTGTACTTCGTCTCGGGGTCAACTTTGGATGCTTTGCCGAAGAGCGTGAAGAGATGTTCCACCTTTCATGGTCATGAATTCAGGTTTTCATTGTTACGTAGTACAAATGAAACTAATTGGATTATGCTGTATTTACATCGCCAAATTCCATCATATGTACTTTGTATTATAGGTTTGTGCCTTTACATTGATTTACTAATGTTTTTTTTTTTTTTTTCTTTTGCAGGGTTACTTTTTGCTATTTGAGTCCATGTTGGACTCTGTCTTGGTTGCCAGAGACCTCTATTTGGAAGATGGTGGTTCAGGTAGCCCTTACATTCTCTCTTGATCGCCATCATCAGAAATACAATACAATACATGCTGATTTATGTTTTATTTTCTGTATTTTTTCGGACGATAAATCTTTCAGAAGTACAAGGCGGATGAGTCAAACAGTGCATCATAAGGAGGAAAAAAAACTCAAGTCTCTCTGGAGTATAAATCACGTTTTGGGGTGAAATGTATTTTGTAAAAACTGAGACAAACAACTCAACTACAGTCGTTCTCGAATTTGCACCACAAATTGCTAATCGTTTTGACGGCAGCGATTTAGTTCTTCATGGTTTGAAAAATTCTGCTTCTAACTCCAGAAAAGGTTTTCTTTTTAGTTGAAAACTGCTTACTTTAACTAGAATCTAGCGTCATGTTGTGGCCAAAGCTTCAAATAGCAAGTTTCGGCGGATGCCACATGCTCGAGAAGGTGGTGGTAATGCAACAAAAGTATTTGTCAACTCCCAAATGAAAGTGGCAGAATTGAAGGAAAAAGCAGTTGTCATTGCAACTAATGGGTGACATATCGCTAATTTAGCCAGAGGCATGTGTGAGGGGCAAGGATTTACGATTTATGCACTAAAAAGCACAACAACAACCAAAATTCTACCTTTGGCCACAATGTGATGCAGGATTCTCACTAAGGTAAGCCATTTTAAACTAAAAAGAAAAATGTTTCCGTCGTTGGAAACAGAGGTTTCGAATCCAACCAGAACTCATTCACTGCTGTCAATTTTGATTAATTGACAAGTCACACCTGAGTGTATGACACAGGACCTACCAAACTATTTAAAAAAGTGAGATTTATTGTCCGGAAAATATTGGTAATGTGTTCAAATTAACCTGCCCCCAAAACATTTCCACAACCTTGAAGCCTCCATATTACGTAATCAAGATTTTATTCATGTCTGTATGAAAATGTACTCATGCATGACTTGTCCACTATAATGAGCCAGCCCACTAATCAGGGTGAGCTGCACCAAACAGCTGAAGGGGAACAATTTGGTCCACTGGGAGTCAATTGTAATTGCCAGCATTATGTCCACTCATGGCTATTCAATTAATGTCTCGTGTGGAAGGAAGAGAAACCCGCTCACAGTCTGGTGTTAGTTCTCTACCATCATTTTTATTGCAGTATCAAATTATTACGCCAGTTACAAGAATATGACATGAGAAAAAAAGCGTGCAACTTAATTTCTACATTACATCTTGAAAAGTGACGCAGTCAGCAATTGCATCACTAGATCCACGACTCCAATGTGACAGAAAAGTATCATTCAATGCATTTTTGTTTTATTTTTGCTTTCCTGCCAGTAATATTTTTTTCTGAGTGCTTGTAATTCCTCGCACCGTTCTGTAAATTGCTTTATTTTAAAACCTTGCTTATAGCCAATTTGTTTGTGCAGTTAATTAAATAACAAAGTCTCTCATCATTACAATTAACTACTAATTGCACACTGACATTTGCACTGCTGCTGTGCCCTTGTTTCAATGTACAGCGGAACCTCGAATTAACAAACAAGATATAAGGTTGGGATTGGAGCGCAACTGGTCGCTCAAGCCACCATACAAGTGCGCTAAATCTACCATCAGATCTGTGACCTCGTAGTGGAGTAGATAGCAAGCCAGAGGATGAGGAGTGACAAAAACCTTTAACCCTGACAAGTGGTGTTCAACTAGCTCTGCTAGAAGTAGACACAAGACTTATTTGTATGTTCCCGACCACAGAAGTTCAAGTTAACTCTGCCGACAACAACATACAATCATCTAAGGTTGGCCACTGATCTAAACATTCACCCATCAGCTGAAAAGATTTGTATTTTCTGTTCTGGCTCAACCGTGCCACACAAAAATCTCAAAAGGCATGCTTTGCTCATCCCTGACTTCGATTCCCATCAAACACATTTTCGGGTAAACCAAGTTAGGGTTGCAGCTAACCATCATTTTAATAATAATAATAATATCAAGCGGCACAGTGGTCAACTGGTTAGCACGTCCACCTCACAGTGCAGGGTTTGATTTCGGCTTCCGATGTGGAGTTTGCATATTTGTGTGGGTTTTCTACGGGTACTCAGTTTTTTTTTTCTCCTACATTCCAAAAACTTGCATGGCAGGTTAATGGAGCACAATTTTCCCGAGTTGTTAGTGTGAGCGGGGGTGGTTGTTCGTCTGTGTGCCCTACGATTGGCTGGCAACCAGTTCAGGGTGTCCCCTGCCTAGTGCCTGAGGACTAAGCTTCTCTTCATCCCTAAGTTTTTCCCAGCATGCATTGCACAGCACAGTGTCCTGGGAGAAGGGATCTGTTTTTGCCCCCGCTCCCTCCCTCACCATCTACTCGTTCACAGCCGACCAATGAAGGGGCTCATGAGAGCAAGTGTAGTGGGGGCGATGGGGGGGGGGGGGGGGATGACAAACGGGCTGAGAGCAGCGAGTCGAGAAGGACGCAGATGTCAAAGCCATGAATCTGGGGACACCAGTGTGCCCCTCCTCTTAGTCCCCCCCCCCCCTTTCCATTTGCAGTACAGTAGCCCCTCCTTTGCCCGCTCAACTTTTTTTGCCCCTATTGCTTCATCAGTGCGTTTTTCAACTAAGCCTGTCCAAATGTTGCCAAGTCATCAAAAGCCCACCTCCCACCTGGTCTTCATGATCACTCATCTTGCCTCAGTAATCAAACCAAGTGATGTTTCTGCGTTTGCAAGGGTGCAAACGCCATCGTTAGGTGCGGTGACACTCACATGGTCATGAGCAGGCGTCGGCTAATAATGAGAGACCATGAGATGCCCATCGTTGAGCTGTCACCATTCATTCTCGCAATTCATGGCCCGATGTATTGAAGGTTATGTGAGGCTGAACGGCAACCCGTATGCCGGGCAAAATAAATTGAACATGCCTGCTGCACGGGTTATATTTTTCAAATGAGAGACAATTGGAGGTTTGCGCTTTTTTCCCCATAAAGCTCATTATTAGACTCTTTCCTAAGGCTACAGAGGTGTGAAGGCTTACACCATAAAATAGCAAAACAAAAATACTTGTGCATAATTATGACCAGAGGATATTTTCAATTTTATGAAAATAAAAATACATAACATGCTAAAAAGGCTCATGTCATTATGCACTCCAAGTACTGAGATTTTTTTTTTGGGGGGAGGGGGGACTTTTTGAAGGCCTAATATTTTGGTGTTTTGGCTCTGGTTGGTGTATTATTTTGAAAATTGTGGTGTTACTTCACAAGCAGTGAATGGAGGAGATTTTTTTTTTCTCGTCACCTGGTCACCATGGGCATAAACCCACATAAGTTGCAAGCGTAAAGCAAAAGTTCATTTTAATTGGATAGCCTCGACTCACAAAAGAGTTTCAAAGAGCCTCAAAGGCCTACACTTGACAAATAATGGCGACATCCTATGATCAAAACTCCCTAACTGGGCAAGAGACCATGAGAAGGTGCCACAAATGAGGGTCTAAACATGCACAAAAACCTCATTGAACTTTGCACTCACACAAGGAAAAAAAAAATGTTACAGATTTATTGTGCCATCTTCAACGCATTCCAATTCCTGTATGCCCGTAGCCCAACATGCCAAAATCCCGGATTGCCAATGACCAGGGCCCGTTTGGTGTCTAGTTTGTTGTTTTGTTTGTTTGTTTGTTTGTTTTACATTTGCTCTCTTTTAATTTTCACAATTTGCAATTGTAATTAGTTATTTGCTGTTATGTTTTGCACTTAAAGGGCCACTGTAGCGTTGGTTCAAATCAGCATATCAGACATGGGTTGACGTGTTGGTTTATTTATTTTTTGTTGATATGAATTTGGCCGTAGGAGTCTTTCTTGGCTAATGCTGGTTCACAGTAGGGGTGTCAAACTCTTAGCGCCAACATTATCACCCAGCGGTGTCACCATATCTTATGTGAAAACACATTAAAAGACGTTTAATGCAAACCGCTGCTCTTAAATAGGCAGTGAAATGTCCCATCCAGTATGGGCTTTATAAGTAGGACAAAAAGCAGGCCAAATGATATTTTGTCATTGCTATTACTTCAGGAAATTGATGGAACACGCCACGCCCACGGGACTTGAAGGCGTTCTCTAATTAGTTGTGTTTGATGCTTTGGAAATCTTCAAAATTGATGACATCAAGCTCACCTGGATTCGAGTTTGCCCATTCTCTTTACTATGATCTTCATGACTCCCATTTTTTTCTTAGTGTGTAGGGGACTGACTCGATGTGGTTCTTTGTTTTGTTTTGTTTTTGATCTGCATAAATTAAAGAAGACTAGCAAGCAAATGTCCTGCTAGTTCCCCTTAACTTTAACTCTGCTCTTGGTTATGGCTGTCTTTTTATTAATCATCATTTGTGTTTTTTGTATTTTTTTTTTTCCTCTGCACACCGAACTGGCCATTCGTTCCTCTGGACTTCTTAGTCTACCCAGACCTTTGCAACATCAGCCTAGCAGCAGTGGGAGATAAACAGAAGCACCAAGAGTGCATTGCGTTCTGGGACGATGTGTACGGCTTCGACATGTCATGCATGAAGAAGGCGGTCGTGCCTGAGGCTGTGGTGCAAGTGTCGAATGCCGACACGCTCATCTCCGATACTGCAGTCATACAGGTAAATATTCTGTGAAATTCATTATGGTTATGAAGGAGCATGAGAATTGGGAGCGGGCAAAATTGTGTGCTCAAGGGGCCACGTTGCATTTTCGATTATCATTCTATTGTCATGCATTGATCATTAATTCAAATTCACCAATTTTAGAAAATAAATGTCGACTCAATATTGATG
Source organism: Hippocampus guttulatus (assembly GCF_054856545.1). Classification (NCBI taxonomy): domain Eukaryota; kingdom Metazoa; phylum Chordata; class Actinopteri; order Syngnathiformes; family Syngnathidae; genus Hippocampus; species Hippocampus guttulatus. Next base: position 25,584,067 of record NC_141263.1, on the reverse strand, counting down.
TTCTTTACCGGTTGCTTTATTATCAGTCAGATAAAATAATTAAAACAAACACAAACGAATAAATACATTTTAATGAACCACTTTTAGTGGAGAAAAAAAAAACACCCTGCAACAACATCCAAATCAATGCCCCAATGAATACAAGACTCTTGACAAATGCTCGGTGGGTTATTCATCAAAATAAATCACGTTTAATTTTTTTGTTTTCAATTACTACCCAATGTACAGTATGCGTGTCCTATAATGCCTGTGATGATTTTTTTTGTCAGTTATTCCTGACACCTGACTCTCTCGGAAACCAACAGAACGAAATCATGATTAAATTCCTGAAAGTTTCAATCACACAGCTCTGACGAATGAAACGATGGCTCACTCGAACAGGCCTGGTCAATCAAAGATGAAAACTATTGATAAGGAACTGTGGTTGATTAAATATCCGGGATCGGCGGATATCACGAGGACCAAAAAGTTTCACTTCCACTTCAAGAAACTCGAATACTTAACGCAGCCTGCTGTGAATAAAGCACTTCACTAAACTGAGAGCTGAGCACTGCGATTAAAAAAAATGAATCCAAGCGCTTCCACATCCGAGCGAAGTTACGACCTCTTTTGCATCTTTTTCGTGGTGCGGTTGCACTCCCCTTTTTGGAATCTCGAACGCCACGATGCGTTTCATCTCCGGTTGGCCTGTTTGCTAACTAGCGTCTCCTCCGCCCATGTGCGAATGTGATAAATGAGAGCAGAGCTTGATGTAATGGAATTTGAATCCTCTAATCGATAGTTTCTCCCCTCCAGTGACAAATAGACAGCCCCCCTCCTCCCCAAATTACAACGACTCTCATCCATTGCCTCTCAATGATACAATCCGATAACATTCTATTAAGGCTGACTGCGACTCCGTAAAATTGAGAGCTCTCTCTTGGAATTATATATTCTGCAAACCTGATGACTTCTCAGTGAGAACAAATAGAACAAATTGAGGAAAGTTAAACTCGAAACCATTTCAAGCTGCACTGAACTTGCTCTGCGGTACTTTTCCATGTTCTGAGACTTACGCATTACAGTCGTGCTTCTTTTAATAATAATAATAATAATAATAATACATTTTATTTATAAGCGCCTTTCAAGACACCCAATGACACTTTACAATAACAAAAAACACAAAACAATACACAATACTACTTTTTAAGGTGCATTGCCTAATTGAGACCCGAAATGTTTTGGATGGACTGTTTTCAGTGAGCATTGAGCTCCAATTAAACGCAATAATTTTATTATGAATGGTCCTCCATGTCAGGTCTCTCGGTCTATATTTTACCTTAGTAAAGTGCACATTGAGAACAACACTCTCCTTTACCCCATTGCGTCTTAAACCGGTAACGGTGTCATTAAAAATCTTAGCTATGTTACACTGTTAAGCAATCAGTTGCCGAAAACTTCTAGCAAAATGTCATGTCAAGATTTTTAATTAAAGCCACCCAAAAACGGGGAATATACAGTCATGAATTCTAGCATATTTCTTTGTTGTTGTTGTTTTTTTTTCACTCAACAGACGATCGACTGCAACAAAGTGCATCTCTCAGAGTTGGAGTTTGCGTCCGACTTTTGTTTGAAGATGACCAAAACCACAGATTGCACGGTAATTCACGCAAACACATCCGCACACTTGGTCACAGTCACCCTCCGAGGCAAGGCGACGCAGCTTCATCCGTATAGCACGTTCCCTACACAAGACAACTCAATGTGCTTCACACTTAACAAAAGCGCAGCACATAAAAGCATTTAGAAATAAAATAAACACAAAGTTTTGGGGAAAAAAAGAGTCGTAGCTTGCTAAAATTACTGATTGAGCCTAATTTGACAGCCTTTAAAGACATTTAAAGAGAAGGTAAATTAATAAGTAGCTTTCTTGAGTATCTCAAAGAATGGTCAGTAGGTTCGTTTTTTTTAAATGCTCAAAAGACAATCAAAGGTAAGGGGGGGGGGGGACAACATAATTTTTAACCTGGATTTAAAAGCATTTATACTTGGGACTGACTTCCACTCTGTTGGATTTGCAAACAGCAAACCGGCTAAATGCTGCTTCACCATGTTTACTTAACCTAGCGCCACTATTGACCCGAGTTTGCAGATCTCAGAGCCCGACCTTGACGCAGCGAGCCCTCTTTTTGCATCTGCTTGTGAAACATCTCTGTGGTTGTGGGGGAGCACCGCAGTCTCCCGAGCAGTCTTTTGAAGAGCCTTCCTTTGTGCAGTCGCTGTGCCGCACTGAGATGCTGCTGCCGAGGCCGCTTCTCCGCCACACATTTCTAGAAGCTCCTCTAGTCACTGCTCCCCTTTGCAACCTATAGCAGATTCCGGAGGGATCAGCTTTGTCCTCGGTGTTGTAGTTTGTGATACTCTCAATGCCTTTCCGCATGCTCATGAGGGTCATGGAGGTGACGTGGCCCTGGATTTTCTGAGCATACGGATACCTGCAGCTAGCTCTTTTTTTTTTTTTTTTTTTTGCCCTGAGTGCTGATGGTTCTTGTGCCCAAAAGGGAGCATCCCTGGCCTTTAAGCAGTGCTCTGACAGCCGCTTCGCTGAACATTTTCCAGTTTGTGCACCCGAAAAAGTCAAATGATCAAATATTGGAGAAAAAAAAAAAGGTTTTCAACTCTCCAAATAAAGTACAGAAGTAGACTTGAGAAAAGAAAAGTTTGAAACTCAAAGCTGAGGTGTCGGCCAACCGCAACACATGAATTAAGTTGTGTCCTCGGTGGGTGTTAGCTAAAAAACACAAAAGCGTATAAAATGCTTTATGAGCCGATTTTTCCCTGCCGCCGCATCCCTTCACCTGAACTTCCTCCAATGACTGAGCCACATTTCACCGAGTTGTGAGCAGCCTGCAGCGGAAGCGCCTCACTTTAATGTCTTCCGAATGCCCTGCAATGTGACGCGTGCAGCGCTGCAGACTTGTGTGTGGTGGTGCAGTGCTACATAATTTGGCGGAATGGCTTCATGGATAATCAATATGTGAATTTTATCTGGCCTATGCACCTTGTGCATATGTTTGTATCTTTGTATACAGTGTGTCTATATACGTGTGTGTGTGTGTGTGTGTGTGTGTGTGTGTGTGTGTGTGTGTGTATATATATATATATAGAGAGAGAGAGAAAGAGTAGTTACAAGTCATATCCAATGCTGCAAAATAGACAGGGAGGAGGATCCCATTTCCTCCTTTGCTCCTTTTTCTACTTGCAAATTGCTTTTCTCTTGGTTTTTTTTTTTTTTTTTTATTGCAAAGCCGAACCATTCATTTGGTGCCCGGCTATCGAAGTGCGCCCCGCGTCTTGGAATGTTTTATGAACAATGGGGTGTATCCTTTCTTAATGCTCTCGGAAGCCGATCTTATATAATGCAGGTATTCAGTAAAGAAGGTATGGTGAGTCTGAATTGTTCCTTCTCACTCTCTCTTCCAACCTCAACGCTGCTTGTGTCCGGGATTTACAGATGATTATTGACCCGCGCGAGCGGTGCTTCGCTGTCGTAAAGATACCGATCTGGAGTCGGTATTGTCTGCGGCTCTTCGGTGGTAGTTAAGGTTAGGATGTGTGAAGGGTAAACTGCTCCTGGACCAGCGATCAGGGGATTGGCGAGGGAGAGCTGCTGTGCCTCTCGCGCGATGATGGAGCGCCTGCTTTTGTTCTGCTGTCGACAGTCCATTCATCAGCTCAGCCTGCCTAACCTTGCATTAAATGAACAGCACAACCCCTGCGTCTGTGCCGCTCACGCGCCAGATAAATCCTCTCATTGCCTTTTTTTTTTTTTTTTCAGCCACCCTTTTTCTTTACCCGCCTTTATATTTACATGCCGGCGTTTATTGTGTCTGTTTAAATACCCTCAAGCCACACGCAAGATATCCGAGAGGCGGAAAATGTCTGTGATGAGGAGCTTTACACCAAAGAAAACAAACGTCACAAAGAAATGTATGCACCGGGAATTGTACTGCACATTTGTATGAAAAGGTCTCTGAAAATTAGTTGGCCCTTGAGCTTTGCGCCGATCATCCATTTTTTCCCCAAACGTAGGAAGTAGTAGCTTTAATGTAGATGATCAAAATTACCATTTTGGATAAGACTGAGAGAATTGGTCCTCACGCCAAGGAATCAATTATCCAATTCCATGTTTCTCTTACTTTTGCTTTCATTGTTTGATAATGAAAGAAGTTTCAAATTCACGTTGTAAAAATAAAATGTCCTCAACTTCAAAGTGACAAATGAACTTCAGCCCGTTTATCCCATTCTTTTTTTTTTTTTTAATCTTAAAAAAATGTGTCGCTCAGATTTAGTGTAAATCTGCTTTCTTACTCTTCATATGAGATGTTACTTTTTGGAGAGTAAAATAAATTATATTATAAATGTTTTTTTAAATTATTTTGGGAGTTTGGATCCAACAAAGTGCTACGACGCACCTTCGCACCCTTGAAAAAAGGAATCCCGCCAGCTTTTCAGGTGCACCGAATTGTGTGTTGTCGGAGTACATCCTAAGCGAGGAGCTGCGGTTGGAGGTATTGTACAAGCGAGGACCGTTTGGCCTCCAGCTCGCTGGATCAACAGCAAAGAGGAGGGGAGGAGAGGCGGAGGAGGTGCACGGGAGGTAATTCACACCACTGAGGTGGTCATGCTTGAAGCTTCCACGCCTGGGTAAACCCTATCAAAAGTGCATTAGACCTCTCCGCTCATGCACCCCTCCTGTGCGTCACCGTCAGCAATCCTCCCGTTACCCCCTCCTCTTCGTGCAACCCCTCCTCCCTCAGCCCCCGCTGTTGTATAATAGTATCTGGCCGAACCACTCGGCTAACTGACACGTAGCCAGGCGAAAGGGGAGCAATGATGAATTGCTCCCTCTTGGTGTTATCCTTGATGATAATTATTAATTTTCCCTCCGCCCTTCCCGGAGACTTGGCTGGAGCGCTTGCAGTGTTGCAGAGCTTCTCTCTCTGGGCCATCAGGAAGCTCGCGGTCATCACTTATCGCAGACACATTCGGAGCCCCGGGCGAAACGCTGATGAAAATGAAATGCGCTCATTCCGCGTTTTCCTGTTGTTGGTGGGCCCGTGTTGGTGGTGACAATCGTGGCTACTTGCTTGCCTTCGACTTGAGTCAATGGGGATGGCTACTGTTTAAAAAAATTGAATAAAATAAAATGTTAAAAATCCTCGCCGATGTATTCGGTTTCACAGCACCGAGTTTGTCTTGAAATGACTCGGCCAGGATATAAAACTACAAATCCGCTTTTCGCGCGACAGCGAGGCTCCAAAAACGAAGTCGTGGTCTTTTACTTCACTTTGAAAGTTACCGCAGCACAAGTGACAATCAAGTCCTCGCCTATGAGAACTCGTCAACGAGAAAGTGACCGTTGTCTCCATTTTGAGAGGAGTGAAACCGCTCGGCCTGCTGAGTAATTACAGCAAATTTCCTAATTGCCACACCTTGCAGCATCTCTGCTACGTTCATTACTAGCCCTTCATTGTATCGGGGTAACATTGGATTGGATTGGATAAACTTTATTGTCAAATGTACTGTATGTGACATGCTCTCTCCAGAATCTTAAAAAAACTAACAAAAAAACAGGAATTGCTCTATAGATGTTATTTACTCCACCTCGCCTCTTCAGTCATTGCGCACCAACAAAAAAAATCAGATTCTCCCCTCTCTTTGCTGCCTCGATTCAGTTCTTTTGTCTCTGCGAGCCGGACACCAAGTTGTCAGCTGTGTCAGGATTAAAAGCTATTAGTTCTGCATCATTGCCACTACAAGTGTGCTCCCGAGATTGATAGAGTACCTCTGTTCTTCCGGTGGGGGGAGAAATGGGAGCAAAATCGCCTCCCGAGGCCTTGTTTTGGTGAACCAAAGGCAGTGTGGCCATGGACTGCCCGTCCTCTTTTCTTATTGTTTCCACATCATCCGACCAATTCTTCACGCGATCATTTCAATGGCCGTTTCTCTGGCAGGAGTTGTCGATTCAAGTTTAGACCTTAAATTTGTCAAAAGTGCACACTTAGCGTAGTACAGAAGCGAGGAGATGGGGAGTAAAAATATATTTTGACCGGCGATTCTGTTCAAATCTAGTCGCGAGTAGGTTCAAACCTATTCGCAAATACGTTGAAAGGACTTGTGTGTTTTTTGTGATGTTTGCGGGGCACGATTGACGTTCAGCTTTTTTTTTTTTTGCTCTCCCATAATGCCACGGGGTGTTTGCTAGCATATAAGATGGGATAGGCTCCAGCACCCTCCGCGACCCTTGTGAGGATAAGCGGATCGGAAAATGAATGAATGAATGCCCTGCCTCTTCCGACACTGTTGTCAACATCGCTTTACTTTTCCTCATTGAAATGAGGAAAACCTTCTTTATCCTTTGCAGTCAAGCCATTCACGTGACGTAGCCCAACAAATCACAGGCGTTTACCGCGCACCTTCTAACTCGCGTCTCTTACTTCCTTGCAGGCAATCGTCGGCTACTTTGACGTTTTCTTTGACAAAGGCTGCCTCAACAAGGTAAGCAGCGCCGGCAACAGGAAAGCCATTACACAGAAAGTCAATTATGTCCGCGCTTTAGCTTAGTTCTCCTCCTCGAGGCGTTTGACGGCAATCGACACCGCAACCTAGTCCGTTGCTGATGAGCACCTATCCAGCATAGGCGGCCGTTTGGAAAACAAATGTCAAGCTCATCTAACTTTTCCAAGTGCTCACTGTGTTCAATTCCTGAAACTCGGGGCTCGGTCCCAATCTTGTCGATCCCATGACATGACAATTTACTTCACGGGTGACAGTGAAATATCCGTCCGTCATGTCTTAATTCCTCAAGGTTGTATGCAACACATTGTGGGATGCTGGCCAACCTTCGATTTGGAACTGGAATTGTGTCCTGGCATTTATCCTGTATTCAGTAAAAGACATCATGCCTTCGTTCTGCTTTCTCACGTTTGAAATGCATTTGGAATTGGTGAAATCTGAACTGCTCCCCATCACTGTCTTGGGCAGGTGATGTTCTCCACGGGTCCTCGGGCCACAACGACCCACTGGAAACAGACCGTCTTCCAACTGGAGAGACCCTTTCCAGTCCAGGCTGGTTAGTATCAAGGCTGTTGCTTCATTCATCTCCGCTCGTGATGTCCTCGGATTACTTGACACTCATTATCGATCACCGCGCGAGAGGCAGCGGGGAATCCGAAGAAATCGCATTCAACTTTCAGAGACGGCATGTGAAACTCGGCCGATAACTGCTCTCACTCCTTGATTCATGGCCCGTTGGGAGAGGAGAGCTTTGTTACTGACCATGACAAATAGGACATGTAAATTTTACTTTGTAGAGGCAAAAAAGACTCCAAACATGATCACATCGGTTTCTACGACTGATCTGGGATTGGGTCATGGAGGCAGCAGTTGTTAGGATGGAAGCCCACACTTCCCTCTCCTCAGCCACCTCTTCCAACTCTTCCGGAGCAATCCCAAGGCATTCCCAGGCCAGCCAGGAGACGTTGTCTCTCCAGCGTGTCCTGGGTCATCCCCGGGGTCTCCTGCTGGTGGGACATGCCCGAAATACCTCACCAGGGAGGTGTACTGGAGGCATCCTAATCGGATGCCTGAGCCACCTCATCTGACTCCTGTCAATGTGGAGCGGTATGACAATAGGACTCAGCAGCGGCCCGACTGCTGAGTCATCACGCCAAGTTTCAAACAGGCTAAACAAATCCATTCATCCATTTTCTGTACCTCATACCTGATATTGGTTACAGCCCCTCAACAAACACAAAGGCTTTTTTGAACAACTTTCAAAATCCTTTTAATTCCACTCATTTTAGATCCTGTCAAACACACTTTTGGGGTTGGGGGGTAAGGGGGATTCAGTTTTTCCACGCTGCAAACTTGGTTTTGCTTACATCGAACTAGGTCAGTGACTCTCAATTATTTTCTGTTGGGCAGAAGAAAAAATATTTCGCATCTTCAACTCTCTCCCGCTAGTACAAATAGCATCACTTGTCTATACGTTTGCTGCAAGTACAACTCTGCGCATACTATGACAAGGAGAGTGCCATTGCCACCTACTGTAGTGGATGTGCAATTACGCATAACTCTGGTTAAGCCCCTCCCCCCCCCAAAAAAACAACAACATTATAATAATAATGTGTTGCCTAGGGTCCCTTTATGGGTGTATGCATGTTATTTTCTCCACAGTACAAGCTCCGGCACTCTGTGCACTGTATCATAATGGGAATCACGGATGTGTTTGGTGACGTTGCGATGAATGGACCATGGGGGACAACTGCCCACTTATTGACCGGATATCTGATGGTGCCTACTGTAATAAATGGCCCGTGGGGGAAGGCATGCACTCGGTGTGCGCTGGCCCTTGGCTACGCTCTGGCAGATAGCGCCATGATAAAAACCTCTGTCGCAGTTCAAGCATGATCGGGGACTCCGTGTTGTCATTGGTCGGATCGCAGCAGCCAAATCCGAGAGCAGGCCGACGACCGTATGATAGCGGCGTGCCCACGGTAGGAATGTGCAGAGCAGAACTGATTCGATTTGGTCAAATGATGATCCATGAAGGTGGTTGCGCTCGACAGGGATGTGAAAGGACTGGAAGTGATAAGTTTACAACCTGATTGGATTTTCACATTACCGTAATAGCAATTTTGGAAATGTTACACGTTTAGTTTGACGTGGTGTGTGGACAGCTAATTTTGAAATGTTGCAGTTATATGACGGTAGTTGTCTCCTGGGCTTTATATATTTGAGCTCGGCACAGGAACGTTTGGCGCTCATGGTACCACCGCTTGCCTGTCAGCTTGTTCACGTTCAGACTGGCCCACAGAGGCTTTCTGAATGAAATCTCATAATTTATTTTTTTTTCTTCACACGGCAGTGTTTGAAATTCCATTTGCGGATGCCGCAATTATTGGCAACAGCTTTACTGAGCTCGACTAGTAATACGCTATATGAATTCATGTTTGCTTTTACTGCTGCGCTGCCTGAGGGATCTCAAGTCTTGCCGCACTCCTATGGTGCTTTTTTTTTCCCCCGTACTCTTGCTACATCATTTTGCGCAAGGTTTTCTCTTACTCTTTTAAATATCTCAATAGGAAGGTTTGCGGGGTTTTTTAAGTGTGTAAAAGCTTGACATTTGTTGCAGAGTAATGTTTCATTAAGTCTAGAAACCGAGCGTACGTATCGCTTGAGCCTCTTTTACAGGAGATGTTAGAATTCCACACTGTGTTCCAAATCAGGTGGAATTGTTTTTGGTTCACGTGAGCTGGTTTGCAGAAAACGCTGTGATGCCCTCTACTCTTGCGGCTTACTCTGTACTGCTTCGGGGAATGCCCACAGCCGTCCATGCAAATTCGTGAGGAAAAAGCCGAGTCTGAGCCTTTTGGATTGGATAAACTTTATTGTCCAATGTACTGTATGTGTAACATACAGCACAGATGAAATTTCTTCCCTCTCAACTTTAAACAAGAGGAGCCGCCGCGGGTGTCCGCGCCGCTATCATAAGAAAAGTTAACAAACCCCTCAAATTTGCAGTTGTGGTTGTAGCTAGCGGTGCTGTCAAGTGGCCTTGCAGCAATAGGTTGCCGTTTTGTCCAGCTGAAGACGTTTAACGTTGGTCAGAATTGAACATAAGCGGATAGCACAGTTCTACACCACCCCAAACTACAGTACTGTATCGGGAAGTAAGGGAAGTGGGAATGGTGTGGTGTCCTCTTTATACATTAAATTGGGGTGCAAGTGAAGACGTATTATTGAATGGAAATGAATTTCTGCTTGGGCATTTGTATATGTTGACATGAGAATGTACAGGTGCTGTTGTGTGAATCCGTATCGAGGCAAGAGAATTAACCCGGTATGTGAGCAAGCGAGAGAGCAGCAGGTTATTGATGCATTCTCTCCAGCTCGCCACCCAGACGGTCCTCAACCTCCTCCAGGGGCCGTAAACCAGAAATTGAGTTTTTAACAGCATTCTCTGTTCACTTGATAGGGTCTCTGGTATACTTTATAACACACACAGAGCTTCTTTTTTTTTTCTTTTTTTTTTTTACATTTAACTTCAAAGTTCTTGCATAGTTCTTTGCGATACTATCATTTGGCGTAGAGGGTGGGAAAAAAAAGTCCCTGAAGTCACCTTGAAGTTGATAAAAGTGTCTATGCACACACGACACGAAAACACATCGTGACCACCTCGTGTGTTTTGGCTGCCGTGGCCTTCGGCTCCGATTGGCTGTAGGAAAAGGGCCAAGCGTGAACATTCCAGCGGTTCGCGCCGATTCATCACGGCGGCAAGCGAATCCGTTTTGATGCGTCGCTAAGAGTGCAACAGTAATTAACTCTCGGGATGCGCTTGTGTGTGAGACGCCGGCGCCAGTGAGCACTCGCACGCGCGCGCGCGCAGCAGGCTGAAACAAAACATCCCCGCAGATCCTTTTGGCTGGCAGCGTAATAAATTCAACAGCAAATCATTTGTCATGCTCCGGTGTGTTTGTGTGGCTCAGCGATGGAAGAGGACGGTCATCCTTTCATGGTTTTACCTACTTTGTGTTCACCAGAGAAAAGCAGTTGTTTGCGCCGAGGCGTTGGACTATTGAACTGTGCTTCGACTCACTGGTGAAACTTCGCCTCCATTGTCGTCCTTATCCGGCTGGTCTATGACAAAGACCACTCCTTATTTGAACGGCCTCGAAACGCAGAGGGCCCACGATATACATTTGAAAAGAAGACATGAGCTCAAGGGAAGATGCTGGAGTCCAAACTAAAACGTGATCTTTGTTTGATTGCCAGTAGAGAAGAGGACCCACAATGTCTATGGGTTGAACTGAAGAGCGAATCGAAGCGAGTCACCAACTCTCTGCAGTGGAGCGACAGACTCAGAGTTGCGGCGCCAGCAAGCGAGGACTTGTGTAACAGAAGCGTCGGTATTGGCGACGTGACAGAAATGATGGCGAAAGCCTCCCGCTCAGCATTTTCTCCCCACACCCTCGTGTAACCTCCGGCGACGAAAAGCGCGTCGCGTGGCGAGTGGAGGCTCTACGTCTCCCCGCGCAAATGTAGGCACAAGGCGGCGGCGCTTATGAACACACATTGAACCCGCATTTACGTTTCACACGCATCATCATTCCTGTGGGCGCCGGTGCATCGGTGCTCGAACTGCAGAGATCTGAGCTCAGCACCGCCGCGGGGCTGTTAATGTTTATCGCCAATAGTTCATATGTTTGGTTTGAATCTTATCTATATGTGAATGCTTTAACTTCATCGTACGTTCACAAAGCCGTATTTCACTTTTCTCCTTCGATTATACGTGCACAACCATTCCCGAGCGTTCGCTCAAATGTCGCACACGCGTACCTTTTCGCATCGTGTACGATGATGGGACATCCCATTCAAGCGTTTTTCTCTGACGACAAGATGCTATGACGCAGTCTGACCTCGGATTTGAAAAAAATCGGATTCAGCTTTTTTGGGGTTTTTTTTTTTTTTTTTGTTTTTTGCTACTCCATGTGAGTTGCCACCAATTCGTGCGCAGCCCTTATGCGCATGCATGTCAGCAGTCATGAGCAAAACAGCTGTCCAGCTGGATGCATTGCGGTCATCCACGACCCTGCACTTCTGCTCTCCTATTTTTGTGTGAACTATTCAGCATGACATTCATTCATTTTTCTTTGGAGCTACTCACGTTCGATTGAAAATGTGCTGAGTCTTCTGTTTTGCATTTTTGTAGGGGAGGAGCTTCAAGGAAAGATCACATTGCGCAAAAACAAAAAGGACCCACGATCACTGTTGGTCACCTTTGAACTCCGGGGTCGGAAGCTGACCTATAACGTACAATGATGTAACTTACATGAGAATACAGAACATGTATTCAGCCATGTTTGGATTGTTTTTGTGATTTGTAATAAAGAACACGTTTCCAAATATTGTCCATGCCAAATATTCTCCTTGTCAATGTGTTTTATGTTAACAGTGACAGGATGTGGAGAGCTCAGTTATCATTCCCCTTCCAGACTTTCCCTCCCCTCATCCCGTTTAGGCAAAGGTAAATATTGTCACTGTCGTACAGAAGACTATATTTCCAAATGTATTCAATTTTATCTGATTTGTCTGACAACAACAGTTCCCACATGGGGCCACGCATAGGATTGGGCATAGCCACCCCAGCCGAGCGCATAGCTCCGCCCCTGGCGCAAGGTATTGAAGCTGTAAATTTCCACCGGAATGGTGCGACACTGTGCTCTGATAAATGATGTTTCAAAATGTGTTCATCACCCGAACGGTGAAAACTTTTTTTTTTAATTCAGAAAAGGCTGTCGGAGCTCTTTCATACATTTGTGTCAGCCGTACTTTGTGAGCAAAGAGAACGTTGTAAGTGAGGGTGCCTGTCAGCTGAGAGTGATGATGATGATGATGATGGTGATGGGAGTCGGGGGGCCCCTCTGGGTGACCTCCACGATTGAATCACGAGTTTCCAGGCGCATTGGGTGGATGTGGCTGCTTATCACCCGCGCGACAGTGGGAGTGAACCATTAATTATCGACGCATGAGTAATTAAGCGGCACCAACCCAAAGGTAGAGTCAAGACACACGTTCTCGTCATTCTCAAAAGATATTGGGTGGTTACAAAATGGTATGAATAATTCTAAATTAATATTTTTGCAAGAATTGTTTAAAAAATAAAATTAAAAAAAAGAGCTATAGGGCCTTGAGACGAGAACAATTTTGTAAGATGTGCAGACGTGTTCGTGCGGACATGTGAGTGTGACAAAGAGTTTGTAAGGCCACAAATCAATTACAATTATTCCAAGTTGACAATGTAATTAAAGTCAAGGCTAATATAGCGGTTCCAGTCCCTTATCTGGAACGGAGACAGATTTGGAAGGAGCGCGATGTGCATATTAAGTCTTTGCAGCTACTGACTGCATCGAGCGTAAGGCGGGGCGGGGGTTAAATCCATCCAAAAGTCGCAATTTGTATCAACTGATTTTTCGATGCCTATAGCGACAGGATGGGGGGGGGGGGGTGAAACGGTTGTTCTTTTGAACTTTCCTTTTTGGCTTCTATGTTGTCCATCTATCGGATACGTCACGCTCCAACCGTGAATGTTTGTTCTTCATCATGCACGAACAAACGGGGTGATGCCACGGTACGAATAATCTTTGTGATAAAAGACCCCAAGCCACCTCGCCTCTGACGCACGTGTCTTTCATTAAGGGCCTTTAGTTTTCGTTTTGACTCGCTGAAAGAAAATATGGGCCGCAAATTTCGGATTAACTGGTACCTTCATGTGGGTGACCAAAAGGTACGTGAAAAGTTCATACAAAGATAATTGTCATGTTTGATGAAAAGTAAACGTACTCGATTAAAAAGAAAGGCTCATTTGTCGAGGTTGTTTGAAATGACATCGGCTGTAACGCGTTCTCTTTATTTTAGCCACACGTGAGCTGTTAAAACATGACAGTAGATACAACAAGCTAGCATTGTGACACACAATATTTTTTTTGAGGGGGGGGGGGGTGCATCTGTTATAGGCCAGTGGTTAAAATCACTATCACAGTGCAGATTAACGGGCGATTATGTCTAAGAGTATCGGGAATTATCACGACAAACATTCCGTTTTTAATTTCTCCCGTCATCCGCGACAATAGCTTCGCGCGGTCGCTCGAACAACGTTGCAAGCGAAATGTATTTTCGCCGAGACGCAAGGCGCGTAAATTGAAGTCATGCTGCTGCAGGAAGGGCTTCCTCGGTGGACGGCGATTGTTGGGAAAATGCGGGGGGGGGGGGGGGGGGGAGTTGTTGCAATTCATGAAAAGTATTCTTGTTTAAACGTAAGCTTGAGGACTGGATGCGCAATGCAGCATTCGAGGATCTAACGCGGTACTTTTCGTCGTCACAGCTTCACGCGCAGGCTCTACTTTTTCAGATTGATTTCGGATCCTACCTCACACCTTTTGTGCAAGACTTGAACACATTACGATCGTTCTGGAGATCCTTAAGTTCCTGTTGGAACACAGAGGAGGCCTGTAGTGTATGTTTCAAAATATTGACGTTTGTTTTTTTTTAACTTTATTTAGTCCCGGATGTGACCAATATTCACCAGTCATCCTCATAAAACGTCAAATTGTTTTACGTGTACGTGTATGACCACAATGCCACATGCTGTGGGCGTGGATGCGTGTTCACGTGTCAGCGCGAAAGTACCAAGAGTGCGCGCATGGACGTGTATGTGTCACCTTTTTAAATGCACGCGCCCGGCGTCCACGTATTAAAACCGCGTGCGTAACAATCGCGTCAAATTCACGCGTGGACACGCACATCCTGTCCTCTCGCCGGGGCGAATTCCTAAAAAAAAACAAAAAAAAAAACCCCCACCCAATCCAGGAGGCCAAATGATTTATCAAAGTGCTATTATCAAGAAAATGCCCCGCCAAGGGCACCTTGCTCTGCACTGACGCACGGAACCCGAGAAAGAAAATCGGTGCACGCGCCGCTTTGGCGCGCACACGAGCAAGTCAGCTCGCCGGCATCACTCGTCATTTCCACCTCCAACACTTTGAGCCTGTTCAGAGAACTCGGCGGAATGGTAAGTGTTTCCGTACAGCCGTCCTTGAGTCTGCTTTCACGGTCTTTTTTGAAAACTTGTGACTTTGTCACGCCGGGTGTTGGACTCTGTGCGATTCCTTTGCGCTGTCGGTGGTGCTGAAATCCGCCAGGCGGTCGGACTTGACTTCACTGCTTCTCTCCACGCAGGTTTTAGCAACTTCGTAAATTCGTGACATTTTAGTCATTCTACAAAGTCGTGTGAGCTCCTAGCTGGGCAATTACATCAGTTTTCGCCCATATTTTTACAGCCCTCATTTTGATCATAATGCCCGAAGGGGCTTCATTTCCAAGGCATAGTCATTTAGAATTGTGCGCCCCGGGTCAACCCACAGTGATGCCGGTGGACGTGCATGCTTGCCCGGGAGAGCGAAGCCGCAGAGACCCGCAGCAGCTTGTCTATTGCCCATAAAAAATAAATAAATAAAATCTTGGGTATGTGTGTGTGTGTGTGTGTGTGTGTGTGTGGCTGAGTGACACGAGGGGAAATGGGCCGTAAAATTAAAGAATCCTGCAGAACGACAGAAGAGGGGGTTGGGGGGGGGGGTATAGCAAAGCAACCCCCCCCCCTCCCCACTAAGGCACACACAGCCGGTCCGGACCTGAGCCGTGATTAGAGAACGCTTCCCCAAAACGTCGCAGAGAGGCACTTTCCCCATCCCAGCGCCGACATGGGCTGCACCCAACCGTCATTCTGTCACTTTCTGCACTTGTGACCCACACTTTGTCATCATCCGCCACTTCCATGTTCCAGGACGAGCAGAGAAACATGGCCAAACAACCGGTGGCCCACATCCCCACGCAGCAGCCGGACGCAACTGCGGGATTAACAGCCAACAGAGCCGAAATCACCACGCTTCAACCGGCCACTCCTCAGCACAACCACCCGGCGCCCCAGCCGCCGCCTCCGTGCAACGAGAGCCAAACTTTTTGCCCCATGGAAAATATACCGGGAGCACCGGACGCCAATAAAGCATACGGGACGTTCAAAAACAACCCCCCTGTCGTCCCGGCGACGATGACGGCCAATTCGGCCTTTGGGAAGGAGCCCCCGGCTGCGTCCTGCGGGGTTGGGGCGCAATACGCGGAGCAGAACAACACCGCTTCCACCTGGACCCATTTGAGTCAGACCACCGTCGTACTGGGCATAGATGGCAACATGTCTGTTCAAACCGGCTCCTTGACTCGAGTAAGTCCGCGAAAAGACACGTTTGGCTGCATGCTTCTTGCAGATTGCCACTTGAATTCACATGTTTTATTCTTGATGCGTTACGGCGCAAGCTGCTGCGAACTTGTGGTTATGTCTTCCGCATGAATCAAAACCGAACGTATATGACGCAACGAAATGGCTACGAGTTTTGGTCTCAAAATGCTTGGTTGCCTTCGGGCTGGGCAATGCTTCGTCTTTGCTGCAAAGGCCAATGGACATTTTATTCATCGCAGTATTCTGGAGTTTGTGTTAAAGGATGCGTGTTTGGTGGTTGTCCAAGGCAATTTTCAAATACCGGACAAAGATTTCTGCGAAGAAAGACGCTTTTGTCTATGTGTCAAGTGACACGAGGAATTGCTGATCTCGCGATATTTTGTTTTTTTTTTTTCATTGCGGGTGTGTAATGAGATTGCGGATTAATTCTCCTCCTTCTGACTTGCTACTGACTCAGTGATGAGTGAAACTTTTTTTTAAAGAGCAACTGTGTTTTCGTAGAAGCTCTTCACTGGCACCAATCTACAGTTTGTGGGCTAATTGTTTCCAACCGCAGAGGTGTGCATTCGTTCGAAAAATGCGCTCATATATTGGGCCTCTGGGACTTGCTTTTTTTGTTGTTGTTTTTAATTAAGAGATCATTTTGAAACGATCTCGTCGTTTTCTCCTCTTAGGCTGAAGGCGATGACGATGACGATGAGGGAGGCGACGAGAACAAGGCCAGGGGAAACTGGTCCAATAAACTGGATTTTATTCTCTCCATGGTTGGCTATGCAGTGGGACTGGGGAACGTGTGGAGATTTCCCTATCTTGCTTTCCAGAACGGTGGAGGTAAGAGGGCTGTGGAAATACGAAATCGAAGAAATCATAAAATAGCGGTCTGCATGCTGACCCCGCCCCCACCGCCCCAAACAACGAAACTTAAAAGTTGATATTCATAACATCCCTTATAAGGCCTATAACTGCACAAATGATTGATAGAAAAAATATTCACATATATTTTAACATAATAGTGCGTTTGGACTAATATATATTCATTAGCAATAATATACATTAGTTAGATATAATTTTTATATACAGTATATGTATTTGCAATTTTCTGTACCCTGTGCAGATCTCCGATTGTTATAAATATTTGCCTTTTTTTTTGTAGCCTATTCTTTTTGCAATTTTCTGTAGCCTGTGTATGTATGTCCTTCACAGGTGCATTTTTGATCCCTTATTTGACAATGCTGGGGATCGCAGGCATTCCCATCTTTTTGCTGGAAGTGTCCCTGGGCCAGTTTGCCAGTCAGGGCCCCGTGTCGGTGTGGAAGTGCATCCCGGCACTACAAGGTACACTGGCCCTTGCAATCAACTGAAACAGCATTCAGAATACTCACTTCCTTAAGAGTAATTCATATATTTCGTCTCATTTATTTATTTTAGGTTGCGGGATTGCCATGTTGATAATATCTGTCTTGATAGCCATATACTATAATATTATTATGTGCTGGACACTGTACTACCTGTTCGCTTCGTTGAAGGGCTCACTGCCATGGGCTAACTGTAGGAATGCGTGGAACACGGTGGATTGTAAGGACAAAGACATGCTGCTATTAGGTAAGACACACACACACACACACATTCACTGTTCGTCTGCACACATTCACGCGCACGCACAGACACGCAGTGCACAATACGCAATGCGTCACCATTCTAAGTCGAGGTGTCCCGCAGAAAATCAAGTCTGACCTGCGGTTTCCATTCAGCACCTCCATAGCCTGTAAATTAAACATTTCTGGACTTTTGACGTGACAGACAACCTCAATGTGACCACATATAATATCGATTTATTATTCTGTACTTTACCAAAGGAGATTAATTTGCTTGAAGAATATAGCAGCAGCTGCAGGTTTCCTAATTTCAATTTTCTTTTCTCATAAAGCATATAGAAAAACGTTTTGGCTGCGGTAAAATGTGAAGGCGTGTGATTGAAAAGAGTCCGCGTTGAATTTGTATCGAAATTTAACGAATTTCTCGTGATATTTGCCTCTTGAGATTGTGTGAGATCAGCACAAAAAACTGCTTGCTTGACATATTTACTGTACTGCTGCTGCTGCAGTGCTGCAGTGTGCGCAGCACTGACCCCGTCTGGCGGATTGAAGTACTACATGCTCTGGCACCCTTTCTCCAAAACGTGGGACCAAAACATGAACGCACACGCTCTTAAATGTCTGTCTTTGACTAGAACTCCTTTCTAAAAGACACATTTTATGACACGTTTGTGTCTAATGTAGTGTGTGCGCTTATTTGCTTGTGTGAAACTTCGATGTTGTGTGACAGCTCACCGAAGTATCGCAGAAGTACCCAGATTCTTACGGAGCCTCCGTAATTCAGTAACGTTCGAGTCACAAAAATGTCGAATAAGCTAATGACAGCAGATGAAAAAATATGCACCTTCCATGCATGTTTTTCCATCGTCAACATTGTTTCGCCAAAACGGTTGTTCTGCTCCCTGTTTCGTGATGTTCTTCCATGATGCTGCTGTCCCGGTTTTTCAGCCAGAACATCCGTGTCGTCGTTATACGCAGGATGAAAAAATAATAAGCCTATTTTCATTTCACAAACAGCCCAAAACTGTTTTGAAACGTGAGTTTAGAAAAGAACAACAACCACAACACTCTTCTCATCTCTCAAATGAAGTGCTTGTATCGTGGATAATCATCCAATTTCTTTACCTGGTGCAAAACTGACTTATTTATTCCAAATCGTGTTGGGTATATATTTATTCGTGCCAGCGGTGTATGGAACAGGTAGAACATATGAAAAATCTAAGAATGGCATGAGTACCTAACAGCTAGATTTCAAACCAATTACGAGCTGTAATCATCTATGAGTAAAACAAGCTGATCATTATTACAGACTATGTACACACCTCAATTCCAATAGTTAGGACAATGGGTAGAGTATAAATATAAGAAGAAGAAAAAAACCCCAAAACCAATGATTTGTAAAAGCTTTTCAACTTATATTCAATTGAATACAAAGACAAGAAATCAAATGTTGGCAGTGATCAACTTTTTTATGACTTTGATGCCTGCAACACCTTCCCAAAAAGTTGTGACCATCACAGATACTGGCTTTTGAACTTTGCGTTGATAACACTCCAATAGGGCCCCCCCCCTTTTTTTTTGGCCCAGAGGGCACGCCATCCATGACTTCAAAACACTTTTTGAAGCGTAGACTCACTCGTCAGACCACAGCGCACTTTCCCGCTTTGCCTCAGTCCATCTCAGAAGCCATCGGCATTTCTGGATGTTGTTGATATTCGGCTTTTGCTTTGCATGATACAGGTCTAACTTGCATTTGTAGACGCAGCGACAAACTGTGTTCACTGTCAAAGGTTTTCTGAAGTGTTCCCGATCCGCACGTGACAATATCCTTTCCGCGGTGATGCTGAATTTTTAATGCAGCGCCACCTGCAGGATTGAAGGTTGTTATGGCCCTTTTCCAATTACCACCTCTGGAGCATTTCTCAAAATTTCTACGTGCTTTATTGGCCCTGTCAAGTCTGTTTTGGAAACGTGTTGCAAATTCAAAATCAGAATATTTGCAAAAACGAAAACAATCACTTTAATCAGCTTGAATCTTAAATACCTTGTCTTTGTAGTGTCTTGAACTGAATATTGGTTGAAAAGGATTTGAAAATCATTGTAGTTTGATTTTATTTACATCCAAACCTCCTTGGAATTGGGGTTTGTACTTTTGTGACCTTTTAGCATGTTCATTGGGTTCACTAAAGGTCGGGATCTAATCCACGTAACCGACCGGAATCTTTTCATGTAACCGAAGCATTTGGTTTCTTCTCTGAACAGACTCCTGCATTTTGCGGGATGGAAACTTCACCTCCATCAAGAACTCTTCTTTTTGTCTGTCTGCCAACATTGTTGGAAACCTGAGTAAACTATTAAACATGGCCGTGGAAGGTGAAAAGACGTATGTCAGCCCCAGTGAGGAGTACTTCAAGTGAGTGAAGCTTCTAGCTGGTGAGGGGAAAAAAAATCAACGCAAATGTGTCTTTCCTGACGTGCGTCCCTTTAAAGCTACTATTTTTTTAGGCACTCGTGAACGTATCGCACATTTTACCGTCCTACTGGATGTCCCGATTTATATTCTCTTGTATCTTTTACAAACACAAAAGACTTACCAGAACTTACATTCTAGTCAAACAAATGTGCAGGTGATATTTTCTTTTCTTTGTTCAATGAGATCCAATTCCAGAGCTGTATAAAAAAAAAAAGCCTTGACAGAGACAGCAATGCTCAGTTGTGAATGTCACTCCTATTATTTTATATTGCAATATAGCACGGAACTGACTTTTATCACATGGTGTTTGTAATCTTTTGTTTATGGTTACCTCAACTAGCGAGGGGAGGGGAGCACTGCCTTTTTAAAGATGGCCGACTAAAGCATCACTTGTAAAGCATCAAAACGTAATGTTGGAGGTGGTGTGCTTATTTTGCAAAGTTTGAACATGAAACCGATGGTGTCACCTTTGGCGTGTGATGTTTCATTTTTCCCCGCCATTGTTTTATATTGATGAACAATATAGCCAAAAACTGTGTACAGTATTGACAGTGGAGCGTTGTTGTGTGCTGGTGTTTTATGACTCGTCCTGCAGGTACAATGTGCTGCACATCTCCAAGGGCATCGAATATCCGGGAGACATTCGCTGGCCTCTGGCAGGCTGTCTGTTTCTGGCCTGGGTCATTGTCTACGCCTCTTTGGCCAAGGGAATCAAGACATCAGGAAAGGTAACTTTGCTGTTGTTTGGACTCTGTCACGACGGGAAAAACACAGCAGACAAGAATGAGGTCGAGTTTTTACAATGACCTTTAAGTATATAAGCTTCCTCAAAGGAACTGATTTGAAAGAAAGAACGGCAAGACAACACAAATGTATTTAGATGTAGCAGGTTTCATTTACGGTATGGGTCAACTCAATGTGCTTCGTACAACCAAAGAATAAGAAAAAATGAACACGTGAGGTAGTTACAAACCGAATAGCTTAAGACATTCAAAGGCAAGGAATGTACAATGACAACCGTTAAAAGCATTTTTACAGACTAACAGATTTAAAGGTGTTTGAAAACAAAGGGGAAAAAAATAAAACGTTGGTGTCAGAAATTACTAAAAGATCGTGTAATGAAATAAAGAAAAAAAATGCTTGATCAAAAGAATGTGAAAAAAATAATAATACCGGTAGTTTTTTAACCTGGATTTTAAATAATAGAGCCTGACTTCCCTCTTGGCAACATACAGTATTCCATGTGGGGTGGGTGGGGGGGGGGGGGGGGGGACAGCACCGGCCCGGATTCCGGATGACCACCCTACCTTCGATGGCTGTTCAGTGTTAAAAGTTCGAGTACGTTCATACCGGCAGTCTTGTAACATACTGGCCTCTTGTGGACAAAATGATGCCTCGCATCCTATCAAAACTAATCCTGAGAGGAAACCTAACTTGCTCATTATGTCGTCATTCCCAGCATGTTCATGATTTTCTTTTGAATATGTTGCACGACAGTGCGTACTGATTGTCTGTATCCAGTATATTGTACCGTCTTTGAATGTGTCTTGCTTTTCCTGCCACTTCTTTTGAAAGGTGGTGTATTTCACAGCCACTTTTCCCTACGTGGTTCTGGTGATTCTCCTGATCCGAGGCGTGACCCTCCCGGGGGCCGCTGACGGTATCCTCTATTTCATCACACCAAAGTGGGAGAAACTGATGGATGGAAAGGTGCAGTGATCTTGGCAGGCTGGTGTTTTCACTCAACTGCCCCTCAAAAGTTTGATTCTCCTTTCTGGGCCTAATGTGAAGCGTCTCCTCCGTTAGGTGTGGAAAGACGCGGCCACTCAGATCTTTTTCTCGCTGTCTGCCGCGTGGGGAGGCCTGATAACGCTCTCCTCCTACAATAAATTCCACAATAACTGCTACAGGTAAACACACAAAAGGTAAAATTATGCCTCTAGCAAATGACTTGTAAACGGTCACCGTAGGACGACGCGCTTGTTAGGATGACAGAATTTTTACAGGCACCGTGAAGCTTTATGCATAAAATATTTTGACCACATTCGTCTCAGGTGTGAAGATGTATGTCGTTTTCACTCCATAAAAAACAAAAACAAACAAACAAACAAATGTATCCGCATACCATATTCAATGTTCAGATGATGTTCATTCTTTTTCCTGCCTGCAGAGGGCGCTCCTGTATCTTCCATGTGTGCATATGGTGCTGCATAGTCCTGAGGAACGTTTCACATTTGGACTTCTTTTCCTCTTTGTTTTTAGTATTGATTACAGTGACAAATATTGTTTTCAGGCAGACCGTGCAAAATATATATCAAAAAGATCTGTTACTCTATTCTTTCTTTCACCTCCAGGGATACCATCATCGTGACATGTACAAACAGTGCCACCAGTATTTTTGCTGGCTTCGTCATATTTTCTGTCATTGGTTTCATGGCACATGAGTTGGACGTGCCAATAGACGAGGTGGCAGATGAAGGTAGGATAGCAAACCAGCATGCAGCATCTTAGCTAGTACGACTCACTGCAATACTTCTGGACAACTATCGAGTGAGACACATTTTGCAATTTCATATGTACATAGACATACTTATACGTATGTGTGTGTGTGTGACCCAAGGTCCAGGCATAGCATTTGTGGTGTACCCAGAGGCTCTGACCAGACTTCCCCTGTCTCCATTCTGGGCAATCATCTTCTTTCTTATGCTCCTGACTCTCGGCCTGGATACCATGGTAACCGTTAGCTCAGCTGTATGTTGATTTGTATGCATGTGCTCCAGTGTGCTAATAAGATGGATGAGGTGAGAAGACTTGCCCAAGGTAAGCCTATTTGGCACATGCTGTATGTAACAGTGGCAGCTGGGGGTAATACAGTATTCCCCACCAACGGAACTCTCGCCTTCGCGCCCGTGCTTCTGTGTGTGTGTGTGTGTGTGTGTGGTGCATGTGTGTCTCTATCTCTGGCTGCCCACTGTCCAGCCAAAGGCGCTCTTTCTCTCTCGTCACGAGCGTGCTGGAGGTTATCCCATCTGTTTTCGGGCAGTAGGCGGGGGACAACCTGAACCGGTTGCCAGCGACTTTGACGAAAAAAAAAAAACTCCACACAGGAAGGCCGGAGCCGGAATCGAACCTTGCACCTCTGGAATGTGAGGCGGACGTGCTAACCAGTCGATAGTCGATCACCATGGCGCCGTCTCTCTCTCTCTCTGTCTCTCTGTGTGTGTGTGTGTGTGTGTGTGTGTGTGTGTGTGTGTCTATATGCTCACTACGTTGAATGCCAAAGTAGAATTTGATTGTATTTAAAAACTCCAAATTACCTTCAATCCTAAGCAAACAGCCAGGCCACCTTCACATGTTGAGCCAAGAAGCGAAAAGGACACAGCAGCACACAAACCAACAGGAAGAGTAAATGATGTGTCTTTGATTAGGCAGTGGCTGCTCGGAGGAAGCCGAGAAAGTGTTTTGACTCAAATCGACTTTCGATGTTGACAGAAAATTAGTTTTGGGAGAGAGGCCAGAAGAGGTGGATAGATTGCTGCCACAAGGTTCTTTTTTTTTTTTTTTTTAACTCACATACGCGCGCGCACACACACACACGGCGAGCACGGAGCCACTACTGCCATTTGCATGTTTGTCTATCAATCCCCTTTTCTCCGAGAACGCCAAGCCCTTTTTTATCGTCTTGTAGCTTAAACTCTTGACGGTCTCAGCCTGCAGGGTCCGCTTGGGGCGAAACCCTTTGCATTGATTTTGTCTTTCAATTTGTTCCTGCTCAAGATTGGGATAAATACATATTTTGATTTCATTTGACAAATACTTGGGAACACGGTGAAAATATCTTCTACAGAAATGCAGCAGCATCCGAAGGTGATGTCAGTACTGTTATTTCAAAAGTGTAGTACAGTACCTTCTTCCACAAGCAAAGGCAATTGCAGTCAACTCCCTCGAGGTGGCGGCAGTGAGAAAGAATTGACAAGATTTGACATTTTCAAGCTGGACATACGGTCACTCTTTTGCGTTTGTATCGGCGAAGAACAAAAACATTCGGGTTTGTTGCACACGCTGCACTGTTGATAGAGGGTTGTCTAGCTTCAATAATACAAAAGGTTTAAAGAGAAAGTTCCACCAGAATGTGTGACTCCCAGAAGTTTCACACATTGAATCGTAATACCGGTATTTTGAAACCATTTCCATGAAATGTTCAGTTTTGCCATGACAATACGAGTCGTTGAATGTCAAGTGAAAGACTGCCTTTCTTACATGTAGTTAGTTTTAAAAGCAATGAATCAGTGACCTAACCTTTTTCAAGCTGACTGTGGCAACACTGCCCACGCAATGTCTCATTTCCAACCATTGCTTCCCTGCCCCACCCCCCTTTGCTCTTTCCTTTCTCAGTTTGCGACCATTGAGACCATCGTGACCTCTGTGTCGGACGAGTTCCCCAAGTACTTAAGGAAGCACAAACCAATCTTCACCTTGGTCTGCTGCATCGCCTTCTTCATCCTGGGATTTCCCATGATCACGGAGGTATCCCTGAAGTGCTTCACGCGAGCCGTTTCTTATGCATGAGTCAGTGTGAAATGTTCCCCGTAATTATTGTCTTTGTGTGTGCGATAGAATGGCATGTACATGCTGCAGTTGGTGGACACGTATGCAGCCTCCTACTCCTTGGTCATCATTGCCATCTTTGAGCTAGTGGGGATTTCTTATCTCTATGGTGAGTACACTTCCTGTTGGGGCTGTAGCCTGAAACTTTATTTTTTTTCCCCCATTATTTCTGGCATCGTGATAGGTCATCCTTTTTAGAAGGTCACGATTGGGTTTAATAAAACTTGAGTAACGTTGACAAAGCTGTGGTTTGATAATGTCAGCGTTTAACGCCACCCTGTATTTTCATTCTTTTGGTTTCTTTCTTGCCGCAGGAAGCTTTCATTCTTATTCAGTGGGGATAAGCTGAAGCGGGTTTTACACACACACACACACGCTGACTTTTTACATCTTGACCGATTTTTAAAATGTATGAGTCATAGTGTATGTGTGATGTACTCGAGATGACCAACACAGCATTAACACACTTACTGTTCTGCAGCATTTCTACTGTCAGTCATACCAAATGTCAAGACTAAACTGAGAAGAGGAGGCAGCATGGTGCCACGAGGCATCCAGACTGCCAGAAAATACAAAAACAGAGAAAGAGTAGTAGTACTGTAAAAAAAGGGGAAAAAAGTGGCTAAAAATGAGAGGAAATATGTTACTGTTAACTAAATTACAGTTGCAACCTCTTCTTGTCATTTTTATTGTGGTTAAAGACACTTTACACAAACACTGAAGACACCGACTGGCTCCTCTTTTTGTGTCCAGCAACAGGTCGCTTCCCAATTAGCTATGATTCCGTTTTACGCCATTTTCATCGAGACCGCCCACGACTTGACCCAACTCTGTGTTGACCATGCACAAGGATCTGCGATCGTAATTCGTGAGCACGTTTGACATTTTTCTAGCAGATCGATGGGGGAAATCACTTCAGCACCAAAGTAGGGCTGACAATGACAAAGAAGCCAGAAGTTTGCTCGCTGATCGCATTTTCACCAATTTACACTCATTGATTTCTGTCTTTATCGTTAACACCCGTTTTCCGTCTCTCTCAGTTCAAGTTTATTGTTATAGATAGCGTCTCAAGTAAGGTTCAATCAACATAGTAAAACAACATTTGAAATGTTGGGTCAAAATCAGCACTTAGCTTTCGTAACTTGACCACCTGATCCTTGTGAAGTGTATTATACTAGCGTTGGCCACTAGATGTCTCTGTTGTAAAGGCAAACATCAGCAAGCACGCAGTCGCTTCCCAATTGGCTTTCATTCCGTTTTACGCTATATTTACCGTGTCCTTGGCCCAATTCAGTGTTGACCATGCTCAAGGATCTGCGATCGTAACTACTGAACACGTTTGACGCTATTGCCCGCGTTCTTCTCGCAGATCTATGGGGAAAATGACTTCAGCACCAAAGCAGGGCTAACAAGCGAGCTAAACGCCATTAATTAATTTAGTGGTTAGCACGTCGGCTTCACAGTGCAGAGGTACCGGGTTCGATTCCAGCTCCGGCCTCCCTGTGTGTGAGTTTGCATGTTCTCCCCGGGCCTGCGTGGGTTTTCTCCGGGTGCTCCGGTTTCCTCCCACATTCCAAAAACATGCATGTCAGGCTGATTGGACGCTCTAAATTGTCCCTAGGTGTGAGTGTGGGCGTGGATGGTTGTTCGTCTCTGTGTGCCCTGCGATTGGCTGGCAACTGATTCAGGGTGTCCCCCGCCTACTGCCCGGAGATGGCTGGGATAGGCTCCAGCACCCCCCGCGACCCTAGTGAGGATCAAGCGGTTTGGAAAATGGATGGATGGATGGATTTCTGTCTTTATTGTTAAAACGCCCCCCTCATTTCAAGTTCACTGTGTTGTTTCTGGTTAACGATAGCGTCTCGAGTAAGGTAAAATGACACCTGAAACGTCAAAATCAGCACTTAGCTTAGTTATTCAAGCGTCGGCCACTAGGTGTCTCTGTTGTAAAGTCAAACATCCGCGTGCACGCACAGTGCAAATGAAATTGTTCACCCGCAGTTTGGCTGGCCATCAGCCACCATGTCACAATTGACTGCCTCTTTATGCCACTCGGCGTCATTTGTCCGACAGGAATGAGGAATGAAGCCACCTGGTCCGTCCTCCTTCTTGGGCAAGAGAATGATGACACTCCCCGGCTTGGAATTTGTCATCTGCTTTAAGAAACCTTTTAAAGCCCGGTTTGGTGACTTCATGCAAGTTCGACTCTTATTTCATTTATTCGTTTCCCCTCCACTATGCAGGGCTGCAAAGGTTTTGCGAGGATATTGAGATGATGATTGGATTTCAGCCCAATCTCTTCTGGAGACTTTGCTGGGCCTTTGTGACACCAACCATTTTGACGGTGAAGCCCCGCACACACGCACATGCACACGCACACGGGAATACGCTCACACACAGAGTTTAAAAGTGTCCATTTTATTGCATTTCAAGTTCCAATTTCCCAGTAAGGCTACAGAATGCAAAGTGACTTACTATTCCTATCATGTCACAAAGTCTAAATAGTTTTTTTTGATAGCAGGTTTAAAGTAGGGCAACATCATTGTGGTGCATTTTTATTTTATTGTTTAGAATGGCCTCACAGTTATTTTCCTAGCTTGTCAAAATGCTAATTTTCCAGCACTTTCATGAATACTTTAAAACAACTGTATACATTTGGTTGTTTGTCTACCCATCCATTTTGTTCCACTTGGACTTCTCAAGGTCACGCTTGAGCGAGAGACGAGCCAATCCTAGTTTTCTGTTCACCTAAATGTGTATTAAATGAGTATTTAACGAAGACCTCCATTTCGCTCATGTCCATATGTAGGATTTTTCTCGTGATTCAAACGCAATTGTTATTATGCCTCTTTGGGAAACCAAATGTTTGCACACTTTTCTAACGACACGGTGGGGAAAATTTTCATTTTTAACTACGTATGATGTGTTGCAGTCGCATGCTCTCTGGCAGAGTGTGTCCAATGCGCAGCTTCCCTTCCTTTCAATATTGGCCACGAGACAGAATATAAATTAGTAATTGCGCTGAAAATCGCTGTAGCACCAACGCAGAGCTGACGATGACAAATGGAGCCACAGTCGGCTGGCCGGTCGTCACGCGGTTCTCACGAGGGCTCCCGTTTTCTCGGGGAGCTCATTGATTCACACTCATTTATTTCTGTCTTTGTTCCTTATTGCCCATTTCCTCGACTTCCTCGATTCCTGTAGAAAGTGCTGTTTATAGTTATTTTGTTCTTCATTGCCCATTCTTTATCACACAGTTTTAGTTCCTCTGTCCTTGTGTCTATCGGATATCAAGCAGGGAGCTTATAGCGTGAGTCAAGTCATTATTTACAGTTCATTCTACAGTGCCTGTTGTAGCCCCACCCCCCCCAAAAAAATCCCCCCCACAAGCACACAAATATGTACTTAGTGGGTTTACGATTCGATTTGATATGGCGCTTCTCAGTTTGATAGGGTATGATGCAGTGAATTTTTGGTTGTCATTTTACATCCATTTGAATGAACTTGTCAGTATTCTAAACGTATCGAGCCACTCTGTGTATTTAAACGTGTCTTTTGTGGATTTGTTGATTCCGTGCAGTGCATCTTGATGCTAAGTCTTTCTCAGTGGAGCGTCATGACATACGAGGACTACACCTACCCCACCTGGTCTATGGTGCTTGCATGGCTAATGGTTATCTGTTCCGTCATCTGGATCCCCATCATGTTTGTCATCAAGATGTACCTCGCTCCCGGCACCTTAATTGAGGTAATCACTGAGAGAGGCACTGTTGGCAAATCAACAATGCTGCCAGCTGAGTATTCACATTTGTTTAGTTTGTTTTAAAGTGGCGTTTAATCACATCGTAAAACATTTAACGTTACGTAGACAGTTTTAAATAAACATTTTCAAGATTATGTACACGTGTTTTTCAGATCCACAATTTTCACACATTTTTTTAACGTTGCGTCTGCATTTATCATGAGTTATCATTTGTAAATATTCAATTCTGCTTCAATTGTTCATTGCGAATATGAGAATCAGTGGTCATGCACATCATTTGCATGACCACCGGATTTGAACACCACTGCCAAAGACGAATGCAGGGAGGGAAGACATCTTACCCCTTACGTTGCTGTTTCCATTCTATTTGACTTCTGTTATTATGAAATGGGAAGAATGGAAAATGTCTACGGCAGAATTGCGTTGACTGCATGGCTGTTGAATAACTGAGCTGCATTACTTTCTTCTACATAATTGTACATTGGGACACAAGTTGACGCAAACGCAAGCAAGTTTCAGGATTAACGCAGCAACCTCCGTCTCTTCTCCCGCAGCGTCTGAAGCTGGTTTGTTCCCCTCAGCCCGACTGGGGTCCCTTCTTGATGAAGCACCGCGGAGAGCGCTACAAGAACATGATGGACCCACTAGGAACCAGCTCCTTAGGCCTCAAACTGCCCTCTACGGACTTCTAGCTCAGTTCTTTCTAGTCGCAGCAGCCCCTGGAGAGCTCTAACCTTGGGCAGGGGTGTCAGGAAGTGGAGCCCTTTTCTTTTCCACCTTCCCTCTGCCTCCTTTTTTTTCGCACTTTGTTTTCACACCGCCCTCTCCCTTTGTCTTCCTCCTTCTCTCACTCTTCTCTCAGGGAGGAGGGCTGCCCAGGTGGAATCGTCTTCACTGCTGCTGCTGCTGCTTTGTGCTCAGCTTTTAGTCTATCATTGCCTCTCACTCATGATGACGACTGATTTCACCGCACCCTTTGCAGGGGGCTCTGATTCTTTGTGGCCTCTTGTCATTGATGGACAGAGCTGCAATCTGCAATACCTTAGCTGCTCCCAATGGCGTCACATGTCTATGGTCGTGCGCATGTGTGTGTGTGTGTTTGTGTGCGCGCGCGCTTACAACCATACTTATGTGGAAAAAAAAAAGATGTTTCAGACTCAGAAAAAAAACCTCATGGGTGATAGAAACGATGGTTTGAAAATGGGTTCACCATCATCACACCCGCGAAAATAGTGGCAGTCCAAAAAAATCATGGCTGCCCCTTAAAAACAGAACAAAAGCAGGGGTATATGCACTTCTTAGATTTGACTTTCTACTTCAGCAGCGTGTATTCGTAGTCGCCACTGCTTTGTGTGATAGGAAGTGGAGATTAGAAAGAATCAGGAATTTGCGCTTCCTCGATCCGTGACGAGCGGTCAACGCGTCGCGATCACCACTTTCATCCGACACACGTCTCATCGATGCTTGCGGCGAAATTTGTCTCTGATGCCCGGGGAGACTCTTTGTGCGAGTCTCTTCTCTTCCCTCATAATGTATTTATCTTACCTCTCTGTATGTAAGTCATGCCAACCTGCCCTTTAGTTCACGAAAAAGAAGCCATTTAGCCCCTTTGAAAGCTCTACAACTCAGCCTGATAGTCACCCTGTGCATCTGTTTCGTGTATTTATTGCAGTAGGCTATTGTATGTGTTGTGAATTTAATAGCCATTTGTGAAAGCATCACAATGTGCATTTTAATAAGATCAGTCACGATATATATATATATATATATATATATATATATACAGTATATATATATATGCGTATGTGTGTGTGTTTTATGTGTATGCATATGTATGTGTGTAGTCTGCATATACATGAGTATATCTGTAGTTTTTCAGCAGAGCGGAACGCTAGCACGACAGATTGAATGTGTACGCATGTGGTTTTGTATAGCTACGTACAACGTGTAAGTTTTGTGTGTGTTGTCACGCCCCGCGACGCTCGGAGCAGCTGTTACATGTGGCGAGGCGAAAAGCCAGAAAAAGGTTTCTCACTTGCTGGATGTGTATTTTCTTTGGGGGGGGGGGGGAGGGCTTGTTTTTGTCTGTTATATGAGATAGCTCTGGAGACCTCTTTGCCATTTCAGACGAACGCTTCTTGCTTCTCTGTATGTCCTCTTGAAAACAGGGTCTCAGGTATTCACAATTCCATCAAATGACTCTGCTAGTTGGAGGGATGGTGGGATCCGGCGCAGAGAAAAAAAAAACAGCATTGTTATGCGATGTGGAACGTCCTCATGGGAGTGCTCTCTCAATATTTCTACAGACCTAAAAGCAATGGAAATATGTCTGCCGCGGCCACTGAACCACACTGTTGACTAGGCATTCAAATGTAAAAATCCAGTTCGGCTGCCGTGCGTGTTTGGTCCTACTTGGCAAATTACTGCCAAGTAGGCATGTTTCCCCTTTCTGGGAAGTGGGAACAAATTATAAGCTATACAGAGTTTATGTAAATGTTCTGCATAAATGTAGCTGACAGGCTCGCTTTGCAGTCTCTTTTCAATGCAACGTGACAGGGAGCGTTTGAAATGGTGGGCCACTAACCAACCCGTGGGCCCAAGCAATTCAGAGGCTTTCGGTCCGACTTATCACTCGCTCAATTGTGCTTCGGCTGTGGTCGAGCGTTCAGCAAGTTCTGGTGGAGCGCAATAACCGTTGTTCAAGAAATGTGAACGTATCCGATTCTCGCACTCCTGAGCACATTTTGTTGACGTCGTGAACGTGAAACAATGCACACGTTGAAAAAAAAAAATAGCTCACCCGCTTCCTCCCCGAGTGTTGCTTTCATTGAGCGCTTTTGTATTTAGCGTTGAGTCATTCACATGTGACGTGTGTATCCCCGTGTGCGCGTGCTTGCCTTTGTGTGTAGACTTGGACTGTACTCAACTATCAATCAGATGTTTGCAAGGTAGTAGGAGAGCAAAGATGTACAGGAATATCCACCCTATTTCCCACAATGGCCCAAATCAGGAAGCTTTGAGTCAACGCGTTTAAAGACAAACCAAGCGCACAGTTGATTATGGGAAGGTAGCAGATTGTGTGCTCTGTGCAGAGCTGTATTATAATGGGTTAAAGGGCAACGTTAATATCTGTCCTTGTATGTCACGTCCTCTACTTTTGATCCGAGGGAGGTGGGGAGGAAAAAAAAAAGGTGCAAAATCCCCAATAGCTTCATGAAATATAACACGAATAAGCTCGCATGTGCAGTTTGTGTGTTGCTCAACTCAATGTCCATAGATAGTGACTTCTTCCTCACTCAATATGTGTCTGTCAATGCATGATTAGTGAGCTTTTTGTTGACACGAGGCAGAAGTGATCAGAGGATGAAGAAACAAAATGTACTCGAGCATTTGAATTCATTCACGACTTGGCTTGCAAGTCAACTTTTCTGGCAGTAACCAAAGCTAGGTGGGGGGGGGGGGGGGTGGGTGTGTGAATAGAAACGTAAAGAAAAATGGATCATGTGATTTGTGTCTAGGGGGGTTTAGCTACTGCCATACATGTTCCATGCAGTATATCTTGGTATTTGCCAATACGTTACAAAACATCTTCAGGTAACCATTGGCCTTATAGATGTCTTCTATTATTACAATATCGTATGTATGTATTTCGGATAGATCACCACAGAGAAGCTTATTGTCCCGTCAGTATTTCGTATGTGTCGGTTTGGCACTGAAACTGTGACCTATGACCTGCATAGGTTAAATTTCTAATTACTTGAGTAATGTCATACATTTCTGCGTGTTCTCTGTGAGGCACAGCTGCCTATGGATATAGATATGTGCCTCCAACATGACATCATTTGATTTAGAAATAGAGTAGATATATATCTATACATACATATAACAATAGAAATCTACTGTATATGTTTTAGAATTGGTGTAAGATATTTAAAAAAAATAGGATATAAAAGATATATGTGAAATGCATTTATTTTCACTTGTCATTTGAGGCCCTACCTCCAATTTTGTATTTATGTATAAAAAAAATGCAATCATATATTAGTATCTTTGCCAATAATATTATCGCTATTATACCATGAAATGTATTCCCTATGAACAATAAACGTTATTTTCTTTCTTGCCTATTCGCTTGTGTGAATGCCGACTTGTGTGAATAAAAACGAGGCTGTTGTCCGGCTGTCATCTAACAGCACATCTGAAAGGCTTCACAACTGGATGAAAACAGTGCATTCTGGGAAATTGGGATCAAAGATGAAACGTGTGAACGATTCCGCAGGCAAGTGGTAAACAATGTTAGCCGCTTTCGTGCTTGACTGATGCTCAATGCTTGCTTTTTTTTTTTTTTTAAATGTCAAACAATTTTACACCAAGTCTGTGCTCG
Organism: Hippocampus guttulatus; assembly: GCF_054856545.1. Taxonomy (NCBI): domain Eukaryota; kingdom Metazoa; phylum Chordata; class Actinopteri; order Syngnathiformes; family Syngnathidae; genus Hippocampus; species Hippocampus guttulatus. Next base: position 25,551,409 of record NC_141263.1, on the reverse strand, counting down.
TCCCTCATTGATAGAATCAGAACCACTTTTATGGTGGGACAGGCAAACGATTCAAGGACAGCAACTTTCAGAAGCCGTGTTCTCGTCATGCTAGCAATACCTTTTTTTTGAAGGTGCTTAGTTTCATTACACCGGAAGGATTGAGAAATTCACCATTTGGCGTGAAACGGTTTGGACCTGTAGGGCCCCACTAAAAAAAAAAAACTGTAGTTTTGTTGTGTTTTCATGCTGGGCCTGCTGGTGTGAGCAGCAAAGCAAAACGGGCAAGATCCAAATAGTTGAATTTTGGGTGACTGGTCAAGCCGCTCTACCAAGTGAGCCAAAGCCACCCAACAACAGTCTCTTGCTGTTGCTACCTTGCTGGTAGATAGGTCGTGACACCAGCAAGACCAATCACCAGCTATTAGCAGCTCCTGGATGGACCCGGGCAACAAGCTGGTCTGACTGGTTGGATGTGGCTCACTTCATAGAGCGGGTTGCTCACTGACAGAAGGGGTGGGCTGTTTGAATTGTTGCAGATGTTGTTTTGTTATTTTGACTTCAAAATGGCGCCGCGTGAGTGGCTGCCTATTTTGTTGTTCTACTTCTTCTTTTCATAACTTTGCTGCTGTGAATCGGGAATTTCTCCATTGCGAGACTAATAAAGGTTTTCTTATCTTATCTTTACCCTTGCTGGTGACCAGCATGAAAACATAACAAAACCATACCGGTCGTTGCTGTTTGTTTTTTAGCAGGGGCAGTGATTGCGAGTGGATGTTCACAGAAATTTAAGAGGAATTTAGCCGGATTGCTTCGAACACTTTAACTTGAAAACAAACAAAAGTCGACAATGACACATTTTTTTGGGGTTCAAAGTGGGTTTAAAGAGTGTGTATTTCAAATTAACCTGCCGTTTGTTTAATAATAGTTAATTTCGTTTTATTAGGTTAGGCTTGGGACGGGCAACTGGCGGCCTTCATCCACACTTGGAATGGCCTTCGATTAATTTTTGAAACAAAAAAAAAAGGTTTATTGTTGCTGAGCCATTGTATGATGTAATACCAGTGTTGACCACGAGTCGCCAGATATCGCTCGCCAGCGCCCCCGAACCCCGCGGATGGAATTGTGAAGAGCTTGTCATGGCTGCCACAACATTGATCTCAATATTACTTCAACAAGTGATTTTTGTATTTTTTTATTTTTTGCTCTTCTCCACACACGTTAACTTAACGTTGGCTTAACTGGACCTGCAACCGCTGTGATGGGCTCTTGTTACAAAGAGGGACGCACCCACGACCCACTTTACTGGCACTGATCACGCAGGTGAGTTAGCTAGCGTCTTCGGTTGGGGATATGACTGAAATGACATTATGTAGTTATTTTCTGCAGTTGATCTTTTGGATCTTTTCGGTGTGCGTTTGAAAACTATATGGTGAAACTATTTTGTGCATTGACACATTCGCGTATTTTGTACTTGTTAAAAAAAAGTTGCATTTTTGTCTTACATCCGGTTCGGAAGTGTGCGATACCCCGCCCCCAACTCCCTCCGTAACGCTGATGAAAAACGGTGGCGTCTTCCATCATTTAAATTGTCTCTCCCTGGTTTAGGCCCAGGTTTCAACACTTGTGTGAACGGTTTGCCGATTGGAGTTAAGTCAGTTGTCAGGAGTCACTTGCATCTGTCTTCATTCATTCGTTGGTCGTATTGTGGTTTGAATTAGTGCAACCACCACCATTCTTTCGTCAAAAATAACGTTTATGTATTTAAAATATAAAATTTATTTAAATGCAAAGTTGTAAGAAACATTTGCACCCAAATAACAGATTACCTTTGGTCACATTCCACCGTCTACTACAATGTGTTGAATATACCGTAACCGTATGCGCTACACAGCACGTTTTAAAAGGGGCTATTTGGACCCTGCTTGTTAGAGCAGTCGTGCATGGCTGTTGTAGCCTTCCGCTATATTTTGGATTCATGAACGTGAAGACATCCACCACAAGTGATGAATAAAACAAAAACGGAGAAAGAAAAAGGCGATCAGTTTGATTGACACTGTCACATCGGCAAGCTATTCATGTACTGTACTTCTGTTGTCTGCAGTTAGTTGCCTCATATTGAGGTCCCATCTCGCGGTAGAATAATAGTTTCCCTGCCTTTGCTTTTCGACACACAAAGGATCCCCAAACGCCACGTAATACAAAGGCACCGAGATGAGCTCCGAACAAAGGCTTGCACATTATATTGTTTACTTTATATGGCTAAGCGGTGTGCGCCAGCCATTTGGCCATTATCATCCATCGTAACCTAAAAAGCTGGTGTGTGTGCAAAATTCAGGAGAAGAAATTTCACCACAAGGGGTCAGCAATAATACAGGAACGAGTGTTATCTCGTCTCACCTGTTCAATGAGAATCACTTTGGAGCTATGTGCAGCCCATCAGTCTGAAGAGATCTGATTTTCTTTGAACCACGCAATTGTGACGATTAGATTGAATCCCTAAAATATTATCACCGGTGGTGTTTCCAGACGAATGGTGTCAACCACAATATTACTGAAACCATACATTTTATACTTGACTCATAAAACAGCACGACGGGTCCAATATTTGATTACTTTTCAGCCGAGCTTGGACGACTAGTCTTGCTCTTCAGGAAACCTCTTTGATTTCGAACACACCCTAAAATGCTTGCAGTAACTGATATAAAGTGCCACGCTTGATTTGTAGTGTTCTCACTGTTCTTTCTTTATCACTATTTATGGAAGGTCACCTGCTCTTGGCGGGAGTAGGAAAGCTTTCTTTATAGGCCCGTCCGTTCACGCCGCAGGAACTTTAGTCCAATACTTGGAAGTTTGCAGGAACTTACCGTGTTCGCACTCCAGCAACAGAAACAGAGAGAGACCCTGTTATAAGACGGCCCCGGAATATGTTTCTGCCAAAGTTCTACCAAAGGCAAATCGGTGCGAGTTGTGTTGGTGTTATAGGTGGCAAGAATACTCAGACTCCTTCAAGTAGCAGTAGAGATATATATATTTCTGAAATGACATTTCACAGTCTCAACATGACTTCACAACTACTGAAAAACAGTGACAACCAAAATAGGAGAGGAGCAGTCCGCGTTGATTCGGTCACAGCGGTATCGGGTGTTACGGCACACTCTAGCCTCGTTCACATTGCATGCAAATCCAAATTGTTGGTCAAATCAGATCTCAAAGCTCGACAGTGTCATTTGCAAGTGCTCGGATCGGGATTTGGTGCATTCACACGTCAGCCCTCTCGACTGACCTATCTGCGCGGGTTGCTATGGCAACGACACAGGCATCAGTACCAGTGGTGGTGATGAAGTGTGAGCTGTAAAAATAAATAAATAAATACAACCACCCCATCTTAATGTAAAATGAGCTCGCTACTGCTGGAATACACACACACACACACACACACGGTATCTTCCTCTGTATGAAATTGCAATTTGGGGCTAAAACGTTTCTGTTATCAAGGAGTGGTTTGGTGTGCCTTCCTCGCTCTCTCCGTTTGCTGGAATCTGACTCAAGTGATGACTGACCTGGTTGTTGACATTTTAGTTTGCAAGATTTTTTTGGAAAGTCTTTTACCCTTGGTCCTTGCATGGATTCTCACTGGAGGACCGTAAAAAGAAAAGTTTTGCCAGTAGGAGAGTGAATCATTGGCAGTAAATCAGATGTGTGCGATGAGGACCAGGAAGTCTCTTCACAACACAACACTTTTATTGAGAAATCTTGTTCCCCGAGGCAGCTTACTCATCTGCTCCGTAGCAGAAAACTCTTGGAAACCTGCTGTAAGATCAGATGATATTTTCCTTACTTGCAGGCTATTAAGCTAATTACCCAAAGCAAAACGCTGCTCAGTTTGAGAAAGGAAAATAACCCCCCACCCCAATTGCACTGAATTTTGCTTCCGATCTCGCATGCCCAATAGATACCGTTTTACATCCGTGACTTCATAAATTCATGTAAAATTATATACAAGGACACCGCTTATATGGAGTTTGGTTTTATTGAGAATCAAGATTTGCTCGACGGAGGCAGCCACACTCCATTGAGGAAGGACCTCCAGTCTACAGCGGTGACGATGCGTCCGACAGATATAAAATCGAAAGATGTACTGCTTGACATTTTGGACAGGAAGAAATTAAGAACTTTGGTGTTCCAAGGTGAAATTTTAGGAGGACTTGCTGTGTGATGCAGAGGTGGCGAGACCCTCGCTTTGTTCTGTAATATCTCTGAGACCAACGCAAGCTCATCTTCCATTTAAAGTACACAGCAATGACTGGGGATCCATGCAAATAATCTTGATTGCGTCCCTCGAAAGATAGAAGCTCATGTAGCTATTCAGGTAAAGCAGACCAAGTGTTGATGTGGTGTCCCGGATCCATTGAACTTAATTCATTTACACAGGGCTCATTTTATTTTATAACACCTCCTTATTTTACAACACCTTATTTTATAACACCGCATTTTTGTCAATCATGTTTTATGAAATAACTTTGTGTCTGTACAATTCATATGTACACACGAGCCCTTTGTAGGTACAAAATAAATCGCTCAGTTTGTCTGTTTTTTTTATAATGGGTAAATAGTTGCAGATTACATTAATGAGGACTCATTGCAGTTAATCGGATGTCGACACACCTCAATGGCCGCTTTATCGCTTGGGTTTATGGTCGGAGCACAGCGAAAGCCCTCTTTTGTCACATTGTGTGCCAGGACTGAGAGTGATAACATCCAATTTCCCCATTCCCGATGGCCTGAGGCTTTATTGAGGTGTGTGTCCCCCTTCCAAAGAATTAGTGGCTGTTTATCGTGGCCTGGCAATGAGCGGGAACAACAGAGCCGGAGTAATCAATGACCTTGCCTTTGAGGTCCATGTGTGTGAGCAGGGGAGGGGGCCAGGGGGGCTTTTATCCGATGGGCTTGTTCGATCAAGTGGATTTACATTATGAGATGTAATGGCCGCTGTTGAATTTTGAACCTATGCCATCCTAAAAATAAAAGTCAAGGTCTTGGTTACTGTCCGTATACACCTTCGCAATATCATCTGTCTTTGCTATCTCTGAATGACGGCACCAAATCAATGGCAGAATCGTGACGTCTCTGAGATGTTTTGCAGGTTTGGTGATTTAGAGGCAGCGCTACGTCAAACCGCGATAGTGTTTGAATTGCGCATTATGCTTTGCTTTGCTCAGGCCACATGGTAGTCACAGTTTCCCTGGGAAGGCCATAATTACTGTGAAACCGTATAAATGTTTAATCACCCCTGCGTATTATTCCATATACAGTACACAATTAATAGATAACAATTTTTAAAATCAAAAGTCAAGGATAGTAGTTTGTTTAACTGCTGTTCAGTAATAACATGACAAGAATATGCTTGCAATATCGCAACATGATTGTTTATTATAAGTGACAATTTGAAATTTTGGTCCAGATTTTAGCAAGCACCAAGTTGACCTGCTTGATTTGCTTTCGCGGGCCACATAAAATGATGTGTCGGGCCAGATCTGGCCCCCGGGCCTTGAGTTTGACACCTGTGGCTGAAGTCAACATGGCGGCTGTGGACTGTGGAACGTTTAATAAGAGTGTTTGCTGTAATCCCGTCAAGAACATGATTTCTTTCGCTCGTCACGCTGAACATTTTAATGGAATCAAATCGACTGTACGTCCGCATCAGCGCAAAAGTGTGCGAGTGAATAGAGCGCAACATCTGCCTGCGGAATGATGGCTCTTTAATTTGTCCCGAGTCCAGATGGGCCATCTCGCTTTCATGCTCTCACACAGCAAACACAACAGTAACTAATCACTTTAGTTTCTGAGGCAGTGACAGGAATTTTTCAGGAGGACAAAGTGAAGCGCTGATGAGCGGACATCTGCGGCAGCAGCACATTGTCCGGCCTCACGTGCTGTTCAAGTCTTTCTAAAACATAAATCATGTTGACCGTCATATCGAAGCACCAGTGACGCTTCCTGGTCGGAAAGGTGCAGTCCATCTGGAAGAGGTGACACCCGCATTCTTTCTAATTGTCAGCCCTGCTGGTTGGTCGAGGTTGAGGCAATCGTGGACCACTAGAGAAACCAGTCGAGGGCTCGTCGGGTTTAGCTCAATAAATGAAAAACACCAAAAGAACCATAAATAAGCTTGCGTTTGAGCAATTTGAGCTGCTGTTGGCAAAAGTTTTATCATTGAGTTTCTTCTCTCTTTTAGAGTTGTTCACGTTGAACTTGCTTCCCTTGCCTTTCTTGCTTAAACCCACGCAAAAAGCTGCCCTGAATAAATCATGTGATTGACTGAGTCGCTTCACGTCGGAAGAGTTGATGAAACCTAGAAAAAAAAAATATCACTCAAACGTTACACTGGGTAATTACAAACATTGGTTAAAATGACCTGATAACAAGTCTCGATCCAGAGGGTGGGCACATGCCACACAATATCATATTCTTATCACAATATGTCATGATCGTGTTCTTGTGGCTCTCCAGCAGGATTCCCCTCCAGCGTGCACACCTGCTTCAGATTTGATCATCTGATTAAACCGTGTATTTAAAGACTGGCTTGATCCCACGTCTCTGTCGGATTATTGACCTTGTTGCCGCTCTCGCTCAAGTGTTGTTTTCTTGACCTCTTGATCACGTCATGGTTGTTGTTTTTGCTCTCTAGTCTTGTGTAAATAATCTTGAAAGTATTTACGTAATTTTCTCTTTGATCTCGCTCATGTTTTTGTTTTGTAAAATTGGACTCAAATTTTTGTTTATATACTCAGATTTACTATTTCCTTGCCTGTGCAAGCATTTTTTGTTCATGTTTTGTTTTTCCTGGTTCTTTTTGACCAGGGATTTCTTTTTACACGTTGTTGGTGCGCTTTTGTTATTAAAGCCTTTTTTTTTTTTTTTTTACGGATTTTGTTCGTGTCGTCACTTGTAGTATGCGATCACCATTCAGTTGTCCTTGTTGAATTCCAGCACCACCACTTGTGATGGAGTGGGCCGTTGCTGTAGTCTCCCGGCTGTATTTTCAGCTTCGTTCAGATTCCCAAGTAACAGCATGCTGCTGACTCGTACAGGACAAGGCCTGGAGTAGCTGCTCAGTCTGGAGAAGCTCCGAAAAGCATGTCTAGGACTGCTGCACGTCCCCAGGCTCTGCCGAGCATCTGATACGCTCGCATAATTCTAATTAAACAAGCGACAAAGCTGGAAGACAGAAACCAATTTCATCAATGTCATATTGACTCAACCATTACATTTTACAAAGTCTTGTATGGGGCGCGGGAAAAGCGCCTCTCCATTTTTAGAAAAGGAACACATGCACTGCAGTCACCAATCAAACATTAATTCACACGTGCATGTTTCATCTTGAGTTCCATCCAAAGTCTCTTCTCGCTGGATTATTCTGTCACGTAAAATATAATGAACAGAATCATTGTTTTGTGAATGTGTGATATGCAGGATGACATTCTTGAATATTTTTCCGAAGTATTGTTGTCAGGTCTTCTAAATCCTTGGCTCGATTGAATAATCCCTGCTTGGTACTCATTTTTAAATACAAGGGTAAAGGATCATCACAAAGAAGCCTCTATACAAGCTACTCGCATATGCAATAGTGGAGCAGGAGAACCACAAGAGAAGAAGCAAATCATGGCAGAGTTGTCCACTTTCGTCCAGAACCCCCCAAAAATCAATAAAACTGAAACGATTAAAAACAAAATTTTTAAACCTATCGATCTATGCTTCCACCATGACGACCGTTAGCCTGTCCTGCATTGAATTTAAAGGGAATGAGAGGAGCAGATTCAATTGGCCGGAAAGCAAGTCAGCTGTGTTCACTCCCACAACGGCGCAAAGGCCCATTTTTAACTCTCTGTGTCGACAAAAACACCAAAAGAGAGAAAACTCCATCCATGTGCATAGTTCAACCGCACTTTGCGCAAGACTTGCACCGGGCATGAAAATAGAGTACTAAACCTCCACAATTCAGTCCCATGTAGTTCTCAGTCTTTGCACTTGTTTTTTGCAACTATCTTTCAAACATGTATAATACATTTTCAAACAAATGCCTGAATTCCTTTTTGCAGCGCAACCAAAAGTGAATAATGCTACACGATGACGGCGTGAAACATACTGGTTAGTTTCTTGCTTCAACCCACTTAGGTGATCTCTTGATGCTGTTGAGCCCCACAGCGGTGAACACAAATGTCAGCTAGATTAACAGCGTTATTGGCGTGGTGTGGGTGCAGCTTTCGAAAGCCAAGGGCCAAGCTGAGACCCGAGATGCATCGGTTAGGAAGATAATTCACAGACGCCACGTGACGGAACCGAGCGGCGGCTATGGAGGAATCTCCAATTTCTCCTCCCGAGCACAAATTCTCCACACACAGATGCACACCGCTAGCATGCACATTCATACATAAATTATCACACACACAAGGCCTCAGAGACGCAGGCTACAAACACTTGCATTCATTTGTGAACACACATCACTTCACCCTGATCTACATATTTAGTCTGGAGAAATGTCATCACAAGACTTGTTCGTGTCGTGGGAAAAAAAAAATAGAAAAGGCAATTTATTACATTATGTTGTCGCGATGCTTTAAGTGCAAAAAAAGAAATTGAAATAAGGGCCCCTTATTTGATTGTTGCCAGGTCGGTAACAACTGATCATGAAGTTTTGTTGAATTCATCAACAAAATAAATATATAATCGATTGTAGATAATATTCATCCATCCATCCATGATCTAGTCTGCTGATCCTCACATGGGTCGCGGGTGTGCTGGAGCCCATCCCAGCTGTTTTCGGGCAGTAGGCGGAGGACACCTTTTACTGGTTGCAGGGCCAATCGTTATATATAAAGATTTCATACTTTGAATCACAAACTTTGTTGGACTTTCTGTCAGTTTGAGCTACAAATTGTACGGCTTTAGGGGCGTAAATTCACATTGTTATTTCATGCTCGGGGAAATAATATAAAAGCCCCTGCAGTCTCTTGTACCCCCACAGCTCATTTGATGTATTTAATACAGTGGTTGTGATCTTCCAACCTGTGCTTGCAACAGTGAGGGCAATGTTTTTGTTTTATGTGATCATGTATCATCTGTGAAGATGCGAAGGCAACGTCATGGGCGATATGAAGGGACTGAAAGTTGCATTGAAACCATGGCTGGACAGACGCAACCGCTCAAAGTTATGATATGCAAATAAATGTCACAATTATCAAGCTGCATTTTAATCAGCCCGAGAGTTATGGAACGTCCTTTTTTTTTCCATGATGAATTAGCTCTGACACCTGGTTCATATTTTTTCATTCATTAATCATGCCTTTGCAATAATTTCCTCATGATAGAGGACCATTTTACCACATACTTTAGGCACACAGGATATGCTTTTGCCACATAACTTAATTAGAAAATGATAAATGTCCCAATTTTCTGTCCAAAGTCTTTGTAAAGGTCAGGCCACCTCTGGCTCATTTCTGGGAATTTATAGTCCATTTGAAAAGGAAGTGTTGACACGCCCTGTTTTTGAATGCACGTGGAGCTTTTTATTATTAATTTTTTTCATTGTGCTTTTAGCCTTGCAGCTAATAAAACAACAATTATTTATCACATAAAGGTGAAGTCTTTTTTTTCAAAGTTGGTTGGAGGTTCTGGAACAATGACTGCGGTTTAGGAGCCCCCAGTTCAATTCCCAATGATTGAAATGCTGTGTGGCGACAGTAGCTTCTCGAAAAAAGGGCCTTGGAATTGGGTGCTTTCACGACAAATGAAAATAGTTGTGACTTGTTGGAGAGCCATCTTCTTCCCGACGACTGTTGAGTTGCCCCGAAGTGCCACCGCTGTAGCTTGAGAGATGCAACACACACTGTGCCTTTTTCACTCACATCTCCCCTCGCACAGCTTCATGTGTGTGATTTGGTTCACTGGGTGGTGTGCAACACAAATATACAGCAACGTGTGAATTGGATTGCCCCATGGGGGCCTAGAATAACTGGAATTTAAATAATGAATGCCTCTATTGCATTAGTTTAGATTATTATGCGTTCCTGAACAAGTTATATTGGGTTTTCTGGCGGTTTGCCTCTTCGTCCCTCCAACTCATAATTTTCAGTAGACCCGTGGTTCTCCAATTTAAGTATCCTACCAGCTAAAACATAGACACCTCTCCAAGTATCACCATCATGACCAACATTAAAATACGCTAGTAGCATAGTAGGCACATGTGTTCACGAAAAGGTACATATTTTGGTCCCAAAAAGTACAGTTAATATTATTGTAAGCTACGGTCACATTCTGCAGTTTTACCATTAAAAAAAAAAAATATATATATATATATATATATTTATCGGTCAAATTAAATTGTATTGCACCGAAATGGAAACAGAGAAAATCCCATGTAAAATATCCATCCATTTTCCGAACCGCTTGATCCTAACTAGGGTCGCGGGGGGTGCTGGAGCCTATCCCAGCTGTCTTCGGGCAGTAGGCGGGGGACACCCTGAATCAGTTGCCAGCCAATCGCAGGGCACACAGAGACGAACAACCATTCACGCCCACTCTCACACCTAGGGACAATTTAGAGCGTCCAATCAGCCTGCCATGCATGTTTTTGGAATGTGGGAGGAAACCGGAGCACCCGGAGAAAACCCACGCAGGCCTGGGGAGAACATGCAAACTCCACACAGGGAGGCCGGAGCTGGAATTGAACCCGGTACCTCTGCACTGTGAAGCCGAAGTGCTAACCACTGGACCACCGGGCCGCCCATGTAAAATATGTACTTGTGTATTATATGCCCCCCCCCCCTTTAAAAAAAATCAACCCAAAAGTATTTTTTTTTTCTCTGTAGCCATGTGTAATACGGTACCCTGATTTGCTGGCATCCAGTATTATCATCTGGTCGAATTTTTGAAGCGGAGCCATGATTGGTCGTTACCTGAGCCTTGAGCAAGTGTGATGTCATTTTCAGTCGACAGCAAGTGGCAATGTGGCCGCTCCATAACATGGACAATAAACGGGTGGATTTTACTGCTTAACCTCATATTCCACAATTGCAATATGAACCAAAATGCCCTGTTTAGCCCCGTGGGGCTGCATAGAACATATTCTTGTTTTAAAAACCAAAAACCAAAAAAACTTGCCCTTTAATTGTCATCAAACTAGACTATTATACTACATACTATAAAATAGTGTATTTATATAGCCTTAATCATAAAGGAGTTCCAAAAGCCAGTATTGACAGAGATCAACTATATCTATTGGACTAAATCTCTCATCCATCCAGGGAGGGGGAAACAAGTCACTTTAAAACCCTTTGGGGAAAAAGAAAGCACGTCAGAGAAGAGATTACAGATGGAGGAGTCCCCCTTCCAGCACGAGCAGGCTGCAATAGGTTCCGACAGAGCCACATTGATCATGTTGTATGCTATGATAAATAAATGCTTTTTCGATGTTAGTTTCAACCACACGGGAACCCATTTGATGATATGAAGCACCGCAGGCAGGCGCCTCTGGGTAAGTAGATCTCCTCAGGTCCTTTCCTGGTATGTCAATGCAGAACGCTCCACGGCAACAACGATAGCCTCACATCACTCCTCGCAGGGGAGAAGAGGGAGGAGAGAAAAGAAGCTGCTGGAGGACAGGTCGAAATCCAGTGCGGCGGAGTGAGAGAACAGCTGAAGACTTGGTCTGGTTTAACCAAAGACAAGAGTGCAGAAAGTAGCACTCTTCACCATTCCGCCTGAGGTAGCTGCTCTATTTTCTGGAGCTGATTAGAGAACCCACTGACTTCATTTTTAGCTCTCTAAGTGACAAAAAGACCAGCATGTTGTGAGCGGAAGGCTCCGCACGGAACATGAGGTGTGATAAATTTGGTGATAATCGGAAGAGTATGGGCGGCCCGGTAGTCCAGTGGTTAGCACGTCGACTTCACAGTGCAGAGGTACTGGGTTCAATTCCAGCTCCGGCCTCCCTGTGTGGAGTTTGCATGTTCTCCCCGGGCCTGCGTGGGTTTTCTCCGGGTACTCCGGTTTCCTCCCACGTTCCAAAAACATGCATGGCAGGCTGATTGAACGCTCTAAATTGTCCCTAGGTGTGAATGTGAGCGTGGATGGTTGTTCGTCTCTGTGTGCCCTGCGATTGGCTGGCAACCGATTCAGGGTGTCCCCCGCCTACTGCCCGCAGACAGCTGGGATAGGCTCCAGCACCCCCCGCAACCCTAGTGAGGATCAAGCGGTTTGGAAAATGGATGGATGGATGGATGGATCGGAAGAGTAGCATTCCAATCGCATCTTGTTGCAACGGGAGCCAGCGCACGGCGGCCGAATAGGAAAGCAAATGTCCTATTGACTTTGATATCGCCAATTGGAAGCATATACCGTCGATCGGGGGTGCCCAAACATTTTGGAGCAAAGATCTACTTTTCGATCAACCAACCCCCCCGCGATTGACCTGTTACTGCACACGCACTTAGCACGCATGCCGTGATGAGTAACGGCCATAACAGCCCCTAAAATGAACGAAACAGAAAAGTAAAACAGACAAAAGAGTTCGTCTGTTTTTTAAATTTAATTTTATATTAAATAATTTAAATTTAAATTTTAAATTTAAAAAGTTAAAAATAATTTTAACTTTTTAAAATTATTTTTGTGAAACTGGTATTGATCGTGCACATTGCACCCTTAGCACCCGAACACAAAAATATATCATACGACACAGACATGAATGTTACCCCCCCAACCTGCCTCTACACCCGTCGCAATTGACTAGGGACCAGTCCGCGAGCTACCACCGGTCGATCACGATCGACGCATCGGGCACCCCTGCTGTAGATACTGTTCAATAAGGGGCCAAGTACAAATCCCTGGGGTAGTCAGAAGTCACACGGCCATGAATTGCAATAGTGTAGACATCTCGTGGACTTTAATTCTAACCAGTACGACCCACGACTGTCGTGTCCTTTAAGTAAGCGCAAACTTGTAATGGCATTTACAAAGTACAAAGTGGGGCTTTTTCCGCAAGCTAGCATTGGAAGAGCAGCTCGAGCCCATCCATCACTGTAAGGAATTGTGTGCATTGACATTTTATATTCGATGAAGGGTGTAAATTTGGCTGCTACTGCCTGCGGTTCATTTGTTGTTTTTCCCCGGCATCCTGCAGAGGAGTTGCGAAACCGCTGCTTTGTTTGAATGTCTCTACCTGAGCGAGAAGACGCTGAGTGTCCGTGCCGGCTAAGCTACAGCGTGTACAGTCTACACTTGTAATTATGATGGATTTTTTTTTTTTGTCCATGGTGAGGCTTTGTTTTGGACCGCTGTGCACTTCAAGTGCAGGTTTGGGCTTTTAAAACCTTCAGTTGCAAACTCAGGTGATGATTTTTGTGATTTCATTCTTCTTGTACTACATGTCTTCTGCATTGTCCAACGTTTACATTTACACAGTGCAGTGGTACCTCTGCTCACGAATGTCTCTTCATATGAAATTTTCATGTTACGAAAACGCCATTTTTGAAGGATTGTTAAAAGCCGACAAAAGCAAACATCAGTTCTTGATAAAACGCCAGGCAAAAACCACAGAGAGTGAACATGAACTAAAGAGGGGGGAAAAAAAAACGCGGTTAATGAGCATCATTTTGATTCTTTACTCAATTTTTGTTACATTATGCACAACTCTCATTTATTGTGCAATAATGTACTTGTAACATGTATTTGTTACATATTTTGATGCATTTTTATGCTTGAGGAAACATTTATGTCTGAATTTTGGGGGGGGGGCTTGGAACGGATTAGGGCATTTACATGGAAAACGCGTCTCTACTCGTTAAGACATTTCTTCCAGAACCAATTAATTTCGTAAGTAGAGGGTCCACTGTCGGTGTGTATGATGACATACACCTACGAATCAGAACAATGTTGTGATGTTGTGTGACCCATTTAAGGCCAAAATGAGCTTTGAAAACAAGTTGGTGACGCAGTAAATCATCGCGACCACTTCTAAGCACCTCTTGGTGCGAATGCAGTGTCAATTTGGGTTTCATTGCATTCTACACAAAGCGGCAAAAATGGAAGCGACGGCAATCGACAGTTTGTCGATATCCGTAACTGTCAAAAACTTTGTTGTGTTGTTGGTTGTTGAGCAAAAAGCTTCGCCCCCCCCCACCCCCACCCCCAGCCCCCGAAAAGATCTCATGAAAACGTGTTCCACTCCGTCATGGATTCCGCCACGTGTGATGAATTTCTCCATTATTTTCATCAGTCGCCCGGGACACTTTTTTGCCCTCCTCAATCAGTCAAAATTTATTGTGATTATATTCGTCTGTAGCTGTTGATTGCGGCAAGTCGTGGGTATCCTGGCTGATGAGGCTCACACGAAAAAAAAAACCCACAGAATCAGCAACAAGCTACCCAAACAATGACAGGAGAGGAAAAAAAAACATGATTGTAGAAACCACTAAAATAACACAAATTGGTTGAGCTTGATGGACTAATCAAAGAAGGGGAATTTGAAACCGTCATTTTATGAAAGGGCTCGGCCTTTTCCGGACTCATCGGAGAGCTCGTAATGAAGACGTCTGATGTTTGTTGATGAGATGAAGAATGTGCTAAGTGATGTGGATTTTTCAGTCGTAAATTGCTCATAATCTCCCTCCATCGTCGGAATTGTTTGCATAGCCATTGTTTGCTTTTGTCAGCCGGCGTACGGTTACCACCGTTCCTCTCGGAACTTGCGGAGGCGCATCTGTCAAACAAAGGCTCAGTGGGATTACCTTCCAAAGCTCACACATGTCGGGGGCGCTATTGTGCTCATTCAGCTGGCGTACTCGGGTTTTGCGTTTTGTTTTTATTTTTCTCAGCTTCGAAAGAGTTCCTGAAAAAGTAATTGTGCTCATCACCTTTTTTCAGTTGATGATTTGTGTTTCCAAGATTTCACAGAGGGAGGCCTGCGGAGCTCTCACCAGGAGCCTCTGATGGTGTCTATTCTTAGCCTCGCTTTGATTTTGTTGCTTTCATCTGACCGAATCGGAATAATGTTAATATGGGTTGCGTTGACCACAAAGGATTAGCATTAGCACAAGCTAAATGCAAATTTTTTTTTTTAAATTGTTACTCAAAACTTTTGAGGAGGCCGCCCCAGTGTCGCCACCTGAGTGACTTTGTTGCTATCTTTACCCTTTCATGCAGCCTGTAACCTGATAACATGGCAAGCTGTCGACTGTAGTAACCGCTGTCCCTGAAAGGGTTAAGTGACTTCTGCCACCCCCCGTTCCAAATGATTGAAGAAATAAACGTGTACAGATTAAGGCAACAACTTCATTTGGCAACTTCAGTCAAGGGCACTTGGGTGCCAGTTTGAAAACGCAACCATCAAGGCAAACCAGACCTTATAAATAGAAATGTGATGCCGGAGTGGCATCGCTACATCCAGTGGCGTAGCTAGATGGGGGCCCGGGGGGCACTGTGTGTCCACGCGTGCAGATTTTGCCTAATATAAAAATGAATTTTGATTGATGATAATGTGTTTCCAAGTTTTTCTTTTGCGGACCCCCTGAGATAGTCTTGGCCCAAAAAGAGCTCTGCACTGGCTACGTCCCAATACTGTCATCAAAAATCAAGACCTTGTTTATTTTTCTCTTTTTTTGTTTTTTTGCTAATGTTTTGTTCAACCTGATTAATACAGGAATGATACTGGCGGACGTTTATCCTCTTTGCTTTTATTGCTTTCAATCAAGGTTCTGCTGAAACTGATTTGTCGTGTTAATATACACGGACGTGTCTACATTACATATACACGCAATTCGCCTGCGCTATTTGTGACATGTCACGAACCGTCAAGGTGATTTAGAATCTGCCAAGCCGTCAATAATCGTTTGAATGTTGAAATGATCGTTTCGCGTTCCGTCCACGCAAATGAGGGGTTCAACAATAATAACTGTTGAAAATGTTTCAGAGCGGGCAATCAATTTTGAGGCCGCGAATCAATTGTGATCTTTCGCGACTATTTTTTGTCTTTCCCCTCTGAGCAGAAAGCTTGTCGACAAAAGCAAGTTGTTCTTATTGTGGCACAGCCATTTTTTTTCCCCAGTCTTCGTCATCACGTCAATTATCTTCGACTTTCATGCCCAATTGTAATGATGTAGGCAAACAAGCTATTACTTTTATCCACATTTAAATCGGGCGTTGCCCTTGAAAACGTTCATTTGCATGATTACCCACAAGATACACGATGCACGCTGTGCATTTTTTATTTCTGCTTGATGAGAGCACTCAGTGCCTCTGACTCATTTTGTTCCATGATGACAAATGTTTAATTGCGATAACAACTGCGAGTTCTTCACTTTTTTTTTTTTCCGGCTCTTCTCCGAAATGTACAAATAACTATTTCAGACATCAGTATCTTTGTGTGTTTGTATTGGCACAAGCAGAGTGGATTGTGTTCTTCCATTTGCTCTGGGACCAGAACTCCCACTCAGGCGGGCCCGTGTGTGCTCCCAGCGCCGCAGCCCAGAATGGGAAGTAGCAGAAGGTCCGCGTGCCGAACACCTGACATGCCGGCATGGACAGATAAGCCCTCGAAGCTTCGATCAACAACACCGCCGTGCCGTTGCAATGTATCATCCTACGGCGGGCTTGAACCGAGACGTTTCCACTGAGATTTGAATTGAATTCCTTGTCAAGATCCAACCTGACGCAATCAGATCTCCGTTGCTTGTTGGCGAGAGATTCTTCTAATGGCTCGTTTGACAGCAGGGTTTTCTTTTCAATGCTATTTGTTTTGCAAAAAAAAAAAAAAAAAAAAGGGGAATGAAGGATGACTTTTTTTGGATGGAGATAGAACGCCGTCTTAATGACGCGATCACATTGAAAGTACAGTACATTTAAAGGACTTAGCTGAGTCCCAGAAATGCAGGCTGGGTTTTGGATGCGTGGTGGTACACTTTTGTATTTGAAAGCGAGACGCAGAGAATATGTGTGGCTCGCACGCTGTGTGCACGCAGCCCTCGAAAGTTGTGTGCAAAATCTCCCCGCGCTAGTCATTAGGAGAGAGACAATCTAATGAGGTCATTAACTCCTCAACACTGCTGTAGTTTGCAATTTCAAGGAGAGTTCTTTTTTTTTTTCCCTCAACAAAACAAAAAAACTTTTTCACATCAAACTCGAGAATATAAATGTATTCCTGAAAAGTTTTTGAAAGGAATTACGGTAATAGCATACATAATAAAACATATGATATATATATATATTTTTATAAATATGAGCAGCATCATGTCTATCTCGAGACGTAATGACGATCTGGAATGTAATAAAGATTTTAAAAGTCGACAAACATGAAACTGAAAGCCACCTCCGATTTCTGTTGTTGTGTGGCCATCGTAATGGTGATGCCGGTCCACTAAGTAGTGCACCGGAAGTGGTGTGAGTAGGTTTCAAAATAAGAGCACGAACAGGAAGTACACTGTTGGTTGCCTTCATCTTCCTGGCTTAGCAACGTTTGATAAATCTGCCTTGCAAAGTGTTGGCGGTGAATCAAGCTAGCTTCCAATTGGGCAAAATGCCTTTTTTCACCCCCGAATATACCAACCAAGCTGTTCGTGCTTGCACATGTCTGCGAAGTTACCAAAACTTAGTCTAGCCCACCTCTGCTCAGACTTTTAAACCGCGTCTCGCTCCAGAATCACACTGGACCCAAAAATAGAGCCTTTTTGTGTGTAATGCCCCTGACCAAATACAGTAATGGACGAGTTGAGTTGTAATTAAAAACCCAGTGTCGTGTTTGGTATTCCTCTCGTGGAAAAAAGCAAGATTTTATTATTATTATTATTTTTTACCCATGAAGCAGTGACAGCTCAGTTGAAGGCTTGAGTGTTAACAGCCGAAACTGTTAGCGTGGTAAGAGAACTTCTCTCTAGAAATTATGGTGCACTAACATATATTTAAACGGAAGTGCTTTTAGCAATATAGACGTCCCTGTTAAGAAGCTACTACTGGAAAAATGTGTGAAGAGCAATCATTGTAATTTTGGTGTTTAAATTATTATTATTATTTTTAATGATTTGTATGGCGACGCAAAGACACGGTTCGGTGTCTGCAAAACAATGCTTCCGTGTCCCATTGCCACCTTATTGGCCACGTCCAGCACTGCGCTGAGAATTGTCTTTCATCAGAAAATGGGCTGCCGTCGGCTGACATCTGCATTTGGATGCCAGTGCATCTCGTATCGAATAAATGTCTCTGCCGTGATATATTCCTTCAGCGCAAAGCGCGGCATGTGGGACTTTGCTCTTCTGTCAGCGGATGCCATGGAAACACAGGTTTAACTCTGCATGTGGGTGACCTAGCCCATATTCCAAACACTGACCAGTCAAATGTTATAATGTACATTTTTCTGTCGGTTAGCATGTATGCCTTCTTGTCCAGTCGTCTGCTGATAAGGGGGATCTGCCGTACATACGGCGTGAGTAAACGCCGACTGCATTTGAGGAAGGAAATAGAAGTCAGTGACATATTTTTGACATTTCTATCGTGTTGGATATGCAGCAGCTGATGGAGATATTTGGTGCCTCGTAAATGGACTTTGGAACCTTTTATTGTGGAGTTGCCTCTTGAGATGAGGCATCTCATTCTACAGGTGGTCCAACCTACCAATCCGATAAACATAACAGAACAACACGAAGACATCTGTATAAACACTCCCCAGTTTTTCATAATATTCTCACCGTTATGACATTTTGAGAATCATCCCACTGGTTGGCCTGCACGCAGCACTTGTGGCTGGGGCTGGCACATGATTGATTAGAGGTAGAGAAGGGTGAGTGGTAAATATTGAAGTCGGCAGCCGTTATCACCAACTCATTCTGTAAGGTCACACCGCTTACTGCCCGGAGCAGCGACAATGCTCCGGTCGTGCATTGATTGCTGCGTCCTTTTCCTTAAAGATGTCTCCACGCGAGACTGTTTTTCTGGCTTATTTTATGAGAGGAGCCGCTTTGGATAAAGTGTTCATGCCCACAACGGCGCACCCCCCGCTGGCCACGCTGGAAGTTTCGTGAAGTGGTACGTGAAAGGGAAATATTCTACGCTTGAATTGTATTGAAACTTCTTTATAAATTCTCATCTGTATTCTCAAGGTGATATGTTTTTAAAATTTTTTTTAAAGGCTACAAAAACTGGATCTGTTTTGCGTAAAGAGCGCGGTGTACTTAACTCTCCTCCGCGACAAAGCTCTTGGCAGGAGATGGTCTTTCAGGGCAATTTGTTTACAAGGCAGGACGTAATTACCAGGCACAACCTCTTAGTACAGCCCCAGAAATATCAAAGCTAGTTTTTTAATCACCAAAGGGAAGCAGACAATTATGCAAACACCTCCTGCGAGCACACCACCATTTCTGTCGGCTTATTTGCATACTATCAAGAGAAGTGCAGAGTGAAAGGTTAGTCGGAGCAATGTGCTCTCCAGAAGAAGCCTTTATTAGTTCAGAAAGTGGCGGGAGAGAAGATCCAATTTTGTCATTGTAAATTGTCCGGGCTGCTCTCTGCTGGGCGCGTCATCATCATCACCGCACTGCATTGTCAGCTTCAACCGGGGCAGATGAAAGCAGCCCTGCCCTTCAGCCCATTGACTCGAGTATAGTTGAAATATACAATTGCGTTCAAAATAATAAGCGGTCCAACACGATTCACCGTAGCAATCACTATTTTTGCTCCAGATTCTATTCTTGCGCGGCAAACAATTTACCACTTGGGGTGGTCAAGTCACGGAAAACTAGCGGACCCAACATTCTTGACGTGCATATTCTTGAGTCTGTGCAATTGAAGAATGAATCGTGTTACAAAAAAAGAAAAAAATAGCAGTGTGGAGATCAATAAGTGAGGTCATTCGGTCTGTGAGAAAGAGATGTGAATCAGGTGAGAAAAATGGGTCGCTCCTCCCATTGTTCAGAAGAACAGCACGCTTTGATTAAAACATTGATTGGATGAGGGAAAACATCAGGAAGCACAGAAAATAATCGGATGCTCGGCTAAATTGATGTCCAATGCTTTAAAATGGAAAGCAAAACCAGAGAGACGTGGAAGAAAACAGAGAACAGGCATTTGAATGGATGAAACAAGAGCCAGAATGGCAAAAACTCAACCACTGATCAGCTCCAGGGAGATCAAAGACTGCCTGAACTTAACTGGGAGAATTCCGACAATCACAAGAGTCTTGTGTGAAGCTAATCTATCAACAAAGAAGCCCCTCCACACAGTCCCAAGTGTTAAAAAAAAAAAAAAGAGAAAAAGATGTGCTTAAGAGGAGGCATTTTGCCAAAGACCACCTCAACTGGCCCAATGAGAAATTGACAAACGTGTTGTGGACGAATGAAATTAAATTCTTCTTTTAGCGATCAGTTGTCATCAATATACAGTCGAACCTCGGTTTTCGTCCATAATCTATTCCTGAAGGCTGTTCGAAAACCGAAATTGTTCGAAAACCGAAACCACGCTCTTTTTAAAAATGTCTACTTGAACATGTCTGCTCACAATGGAAAACAACACGAGCGTCACTTCCTCATCTACCCGAGGAAGCGTCACTTCCTCGTGTAAGGAAGGCGAGAGGAGTCAAGTGGTTCATTCAAGTGCGCTCAGTTTGTTCGAGAACCGAAATTTGTTCGTCATTCGAGGCATAAAAAAAAAATCGAAATTTTTGGTCGAAAACCGAATTGGTTGAGTACCGAGACATTCGAAAACCGAGGTTTGACTGTATATCAAAATACGCTGGTACCTCTTCTTACGATATTAATGTGTTCTGGAAGAAATTTCTTAATTGTCGGGCTGGAACTCCCATTCACAGGTGCACAAACTCGGTCTGCCTCACGTGATGCAAATGTGAAGCCGTTCTCTAGAAAAGTGCGGATATAAGTGAATATTAGTTGAATGGCTCGTGTGAATGATAAATCCGTTTGTAAAGTAAATATTCAAGTTTGTTCAACTTTTTTTTTTTTTTTTTGGTGCAGTACAATTCATTTTCGGTAACACAATCCAAAATTTGTGTTTCTTCTTGTTATGCTTTAGAATATGATGTTCAGTGTTGACAATGCATGAAAAATTAAAACTCCAGGACTAACTATCAACGAACTTTTGGAGCACTGTTGTATTTGGTTGGCATGGTTAATTTGTCCGCGCAGGAAAACAAAAAGTGACTGCTTATGAACAAGCACAATCTGACCTTTCTCACATCTCTCGTAAGAAATGCAAACACACACATCCCGAGATATCGATTGACCTTCCTCTCAAAACAGCACGTGGATTATTTTTGGTGCAATTAAATGCTCTCCTCGGTGCGCTGATGGCAATCAATACCCTCTGTGTTAAGTGATGACTTTTAGTCGATCGTGGTCAACAACTATTTTTTTTTTTTTTTTCCCATATGACAGAAGTGGATCTCTTCAGAGTTCGAGCTGACCCAGTAGGTTCTACTTTGGCGTTGACACGTCAGCAGTCAAGTCACAAACACTTGATCGCAATTGAGTCCTCACAAAATCTTTTCCTCTGTCTATTTTTGCATGCCGCTCTGTGCGTGCTGCAGCTACGACATGGAAGGTTTATACAGTCATGGAAAACTAAATATTTGCTTCAGTGCAATTTTGGTGAGTCTTGTGTGTGTGTGTGTAATCATACATAATTTTCAATTGATCAAAGCTATTTGTATTGTTCTACATTTCAATGACGATGTTCTTGAATGACCGCATTGTAAGTTACCGTATTTTCCGCACTATAAGGCGCTTCGGAGTATAAGGAGCACCTTCACTAAATGGCCTATTTTAAAACTTTTTTCGTATAAAGAACACACCGCATTATATGGCGCACAGAATAGAAGCTACAATAGTGGCTGCGGTTGCATTATGCATCCACTAGATGGAGCTACGCTAATTTAAAGGTAATACAAAACAATCCAAGAGAAGCTTTTATGTATATAGAGCCTTCACAACCACCGCAGCTGTAACAAAGCGCTATCCAGAACATTTCAAATACGACGTCCAAGAGATCAGAATATTGATCCATATAGAAGGCTCATCTGATTATAAGGCAGACTGTCGGCTTTTGAGAAAATTGAATGCTTTTAAGTACGCCCTTACAATGCGGAAAATACGGTCACCATTGACCAGTCAATGCAGTCTCAAAAGACAGTGTGTACATTTCATGAAGTAACAGACTCAAGTCGATGGGACTGCTCTGCGGGCCTTCTCTGACTTGAGTATGCCTCGATATGATCCCTCAAGGCGACTGAAAGAGAAAGGACGGAAATGACATATGACTTTTTAGCTAAGAGTGTATATTAGGACTAGCTATAAAAATGGAGGGCATCCTCCTCTCATAAGGCCCACTGCAATGGCTTGGCCAGTCGCTGCTTTCATGGGCTGTCATTGAGGAGTGAATATACTGTAGAAGTATCTCGTATCTTCTGAGATTTGTGGTTTCTGGTTTATGATTATATCCGGGCTTTTATAGAGCTGAGTCATCATACATCTTTGAAGGGGAAACAAGCACGAGAAGAACGGGGTGGTGTCACCTTGATCTTCCGGTATGCTATTTGGTCCAATCCCAGATGAAACCCAATGACATCAATCATTTGGGTAGCCAACTTTTTTTTCTCTCTCCCAAACTTCAGGTCGTGAAATACTTTTAATGCCTTTCGGACTCCGGCTGTTTTTTTCCGTTAAAATGGGCCCAGACAAAGCCAAAGTCATCTGGAAGAAACACTTCCCGTTCTGTGAAAAAGACTGTTCCGGCAAGTTACGATCACGTCTATATTTGCAATCGCCAGTTTGTCGTCCGCTTTGGCAGGTGGGCATCCATCAGGCGGCCCCCGCCGAAGAGCAAACGAGCTCAACGCTGGTGTTTGTTTCAGGTAGCGGTGGCGCCGTGGTGGCTAGCAGGTTCGGTGGCGCCGTGGTGGCTAGCAGGTTCGGTTCGAAAGTAAGGACACATGCAAAACACAACATTGAAAACAATGTTGTGTTTTTGCACGTGTCCTTGAGGTTTTCTGCAGGTACTCCCGATTTTCCTTCCATGAAGTTCCGTGACTTGCGATGCGGTGGGCGGAGCTAACCAGTGAGAAGAATATCATCAAAGATGAAAAAAAAAAGCACAATAATAGCGAAACAAACTCCCCTTATTACTGTTGGACTGGTCCTGTTTTATTGTTTTTGTAATTGAGAGCGCAGAACCAAAAATAAGCAGGTCTGTCACGTCGAAATGAATGAGCAGCTCAGGGCCCGCCAGTGGCTTATATCCATTTGTTATCGCAAATCAGCTGTCAAGCTGTGACTGCTGTGGTGAGAGAGTTGCGGTACACAGGTCAGCAAAGGCAACCCCCGCTGCAGAAAAGCAATTAGAGGAAGTTCACCCACCCCGCATATTTCCCAGATAAGGTTTGAATCATGTAAGCGAGAATAATAATAGCTTTTTCTGAAGTCGTAATCACTGCTCCCCGTTTTTTTTTTTTTTTGCACAGTTGTTGTTCTTTCAATTCCAAAGTCGGCGCTAATTGCCAAGGAAGTTGTCATGGTGAGAATGGCGAAAAGGCAATTCATCTCATTCTCGCTCCCGGAAACAAAACCGTGGTCTTGCTTCACACGGTGCCATCTCAGGTCACGAGGTTTCAACCTGAAAATGCCATTCGTGTTTGACTTTGACCAAAAGCGCGATGTCTTGCTCGTTTTGCAAATTAGAATGCATGAAAAATACAGCTGTCACTCTCGAATGTTGTTGCAATCTATTGTCACATCAATAATTCCATCGATTCATCGAACAACCGGCTCAAATTTTATTCTGCAGTAAACCGTGTGACAAAACCATTTTTTCTTGATTACCTTTTTTACTAACCAATAATTTGTGTTTATTCAGTGTTGTTTAGCGATTAAGATTGAACAAAATCACAATTTGATCGGTTAGTTGTCCGGGTGGCACGGTAGTCGACTGGTTATCACGTCGGTCTGACAGTGCAGAGGCGCAGGGCTTGATTCTGGCTCCTGCCTTCGTGCCTGAAGTTTGCATGTTCTCCCCGTGCCTGCGTGGGTTTTCTCCGGGTACTCCGGTTTCCTCCCACATTCCAAAACATGCACGGCAGGCTGATTGAACACTCGACATTGTCCCAAGGTGTGATTGTGAGCGCGGATGGTCGTTCATCTATGTGTGCCGTGCGATTGGCTGGCAACCGGTTCAGGGTGTCCCTCGCCTACTGCCCGAAGACAGCTGGGGAAAAGCTCCAACACACCCGCAACCCCCATGAAGGAAAAAATAGCTCATTCTGACACCCAATGATCACAAAGCGGCACGGAATGACAAGGCGTGACCCAAGAATGGCAACATTTGTTTGGGAGCAGAACTTCCTGCAACTGCACTTCTTTGCAATCAAATGATGAGAGATTTTCAATTCTGCACAAGAGGAATTCAATTAGGAGTTCCTCTCCCGTGTCTGAATAGCATTTACAACCGACCGCTGACTCATTTGGAATCTCGTGATTTGTTTCTGATTTTGTTTAAAAAAAAAAAGAAAAAAAAAAGCATGATAAGCCGACGGGTTCAATTTGAGTGTCTGTAAAATTGTATTTACTGTAGCAACTCCGCTTGAAAGGTTATTTCCAGAGCACAACATCAATGTGCAATTGACTATCGTAACACGTACGACTCCCTTTGGTCATACGGTTCCTGAAAATTAAATGATGCTGTATATTGTCAAAATTCTATGCATTATGCATCTCACACCCGACAATGAAAAGTCCTGTTTTTCCCCCCCCCCTTTAAAAGGAGTAACCATTTCCAAGTCTTATTTCTGATCAAGGCAAACGTTGCGATGTCAGATGATGAATGCACATCAGACGATACGACGCCTTCATCAATTCAAAGTGTTCCGCAGCTCGTAAAGGCCACTCGACGTGCCAGCGAGCTTTCATTCTCCCGCCCGCTCCGTTATTATTCTCAGAGAATGAGCTGCATGTTGACTGATTCACACACAAAAGTACACATGAAACAAAAACGGGGGAACTTGGCAGTCAAATATGCCAAACTGTCATCCAATGACTCTTATGATGATGATTGCGTTTTAAAAAGGAAGCCCCTCAAGAGTAACTAAATTTTCCAGTTGCGCCCATCGTTTTTTCCTTCTGCTTTCAAGAAAAAAAAAAAAACGAGTGAAAATGGGCCAAGCTTTTGAGAAGTTTTTCACTTTTTTGAAACCTCATCTTGCAGGTACAATTCATGTTCATCGTGACCCGGCCCCAAGAACAATTTCTTTGACTCTGTAATAGCCTTGTGCTGACAATTTTCTTTTTTCGGGGGGGGGGGGGGGGTAGCTCCATCACAAAACCTTTTTCCATTGCAGCATTTCCAATTGTGCTTCAAAAGCAAGGGACAATAAACGGCATCCTGTTCCCTCGTCTACTGACATTCAGTCAGACGTCAGTTGTGGCTGACATTATAAATGTGACGCTTTTTCTTTCAACGCTTGTTAAAATGGCCAACTTGAGGTGGCCCAGATGTCTCATCCTCTAGATCAGGGGTGTCAAAGTCATTTCACATTGTGGGCCGCATACGCCCTCGCGAGATGTCAAGTGGGCCAGACCATTACAATTATACCATACTCTTTAAGAAATAACCACAATATCATGTCTTTCCTTTGTTTTGGTGTAGCGAAGCAAAAGAACATGAAGAAAATGTTGAAATTTAATGAGCATATCTTTTACAAAACATTTCATCAAGCACCTTAGATTTCCTTAGACAAAGGTGCAATTTAGTTTTATCATTCACATACTGTACACACATTGCAACTGATCCCACTGATTGTACAAAGGCACAAAACTTGAACAAGTAATTGGTATTGAAAAATATGCATTTCAAGATTAAACGAGATATATAAAGAAAGGATTTTTTAAAACCATTTACACATGTGCATATAAAATCTAAATTTAATCCCTGCCTAAACTTTACAGCTACTTCTCGGTTGCTTCCTTGGCTTTGAAATCAGGCTCCACTCTTTTCAGTCTCAACACTGATAGACATACCCCCCCCCCATCCCCCCCCAAAAGTTGCTTTGAACAAGTGACAATGACGTGAAAAAACATTTTATAATGTAGTATAATTCATGATTCCGGAAAAAAAGCCGCGGTGACTACCAGTGTATAAAAATCAATAAACTACAAGCGCCGGCGAAAGGCATTGACCACATCATTGTGACACCGCTTTGAGGAATCTGAATTTTCGGGCCTGAGTGCTGCCATCATTTATCGTCTTTAAAATGGGAGTACCTTGTAAAGTTAATCATGTCGAAAGTCTTACCACTATATTTTTGCTCTTCCCGAGTGTGTGGTCACTTCAGCGAGGGTACTCGCATCATATACGACCCAATTGACTGAAAAGGAGTTTTTGATTTTTGGTGTTCTCTGTTCAAACACACAAAAAACCCCAAAAAGATTCTTCCCGCCTCTGAATCTGTCAACGCATATGCATTCCTCCCCAGAGTCATGAAGAATGCTCCTCGGCATTGACACAATTGCACATAATATACTTCAAGATCAATGTGACGTTCCGTATTTCTCTGATGTGAGCTAAATAGTTGTGACAGGCCGCAGACAGGTTGTGACAGTCAAACAATGACGTGCTTTTCCCAAGGCTCTGGGAAATCAGCACGAGCTTATTTACACTTGTGAACAACTTGTCTGCGATAGCTCATTTGGAATATTACATTTAAAATGCTTTACCTTTGAAGTTACACCGGCTTGTTGTTTTCATTGTTTCTCCCTTAATTAAGTAAGACGCGCTTGTTAAGTTCAACTATTGTTTAAAACCCATCGTCATTAAGATGCTCTTTTACTGGCGTTAAAAAAAAAAAAAGTGGGAGTCTTTGTCAACAAACATGCGATTATAGTGTTTAAAAGTGATTGTTGACGCAAGAAAAAATTAGTTTCATTAGGAAATTTGAAAGGATCCTTTTACTTCTTAAAAGTCTGATGGCAATGAATGGGAAAAAAAACGAATCAAAGTTTGCCATTCATCCCTTGCATCCTCACTGTTCCCCAAACTGTTACTTCTAATATTCTACCCATACCCGCATACCGTATGTGTGTAGAGAGATAGACAAGTGTCGATGCAGCGTCCTCGTCATTCGCCCAGGAGGTGTTCGGATAGTTTTACGTAAATGTGAGTAACCCAGAAAAAAGTGTTCACCAGTCGGGCGATCAATCGCTATGCTGATGTTTGCCTTGGAAATTTTCGAAGGATTGTTAAAAGCCGACCAAACCGAACGTCCTTGGATGAGTTCTTTACAAAACGCCGGGCAAAACCCACTTCTGAGAGAGAGAACATGAACTAAAGAGGGCAAAAAAACGACAAGGACGCAGTTAAAAGTTAAATGAGCATCATGTTTATTCTTTACCCTCTTCTTAGTTGTTTTAAATTCTGCACAACTCTCATTTATTGTGCAATAGTCGAATTGTAACATGTATTTGTTACATATTTTGATGCATTTTTATGCTTGAGGAAACATTTATGTCTGAATTTTGGGGGAGCTTGGAACACGCGTCTCTACTTACAACATCTTCTAGTTAAGAAATTTCTTCCACAACCAATTAATTTCATAAGAAGTGATACCACCGCACTGTTTATTTCTTAGGCTTTGACAGCATCCCCCAAGCAGATGTTACCATCTCTGATGTGGAACATACTTTCACAGGTGGAGCAGGCCAATCACTTTGTGTGACCGCCGTAAACACAAAGCAGACAGTGTTGGCCTTTCTCTTGCCAGCTGGGTTTGAGACAGGTAACCCAGACAACCCGACAATGTTCACAAATAAGAGGCTGGCAGGGGGAAACGTGTGATGAATGGCTCTCAATGTGGAGGAGCCCCTGAGGAAAGGATACCGGAGAACCAATTGGTGTTTTCTAACTTGAGATGATGAAAATGTCTTCGTGGACAAGAGGTTATCGTGCCAACTGTTCCTTTTGGCAGATGCATGACAGCATGGGGCGGAATTGGATGTGACGCTGAATTTTTGGAAAGCACGTCGTTTTTTTTTTAAAATGGTGAACATATTCTGAGGTAAGGGATCAAACTAAATTGTAGACCAAGGCCACCCAACTTGTTGAGGCTGAGAGCGGCTTTTTGGGTACTGATTAATGTGAAGGGCTACCAGTTTGATCCATCCATCCATCCATTTTCTGATCCACTTATCCTCACAGTTGTCGCGGGCATGCTGGAGCCTATCCCAGCTGTCTTCGGGCAGGAGGCGGGGGAAACCCTGAACCGGTTGCCAGCCAGTCGCAGGGCACACAGAGACAAACAATCATTTGTGCTCACAATCACACAAACGGTGTTCCATTAACCTGCCATGCATGTTTTTGGATTGCGGGAAGGAACCAGAGTACCTGGAGAAAACCCACGCAGGCACGGGGAAAACATGAAAACTCCACACAGGAGCCGCCAGTTTGATCCACACTTCTGAAATAACAAATGTACTCCAATTACCAATACCAATATTCTTAATGATTTGAACCGGTCGATATTCGTTATTTTAAAATAGTCCAAAACCTGCCAAAAATAAGCCAGATAATGATGTTCTGCCCGCCCCAAAAGAAATTGCAAAATCTTTTTCTCCAATTTTGGCCATTTTTTTCCTGCAAAGTTAAACAAACACCAAAGGACAACACTTTAAAACAGCCAAATATCCTCCTGCAGTTCACATCTTTACTGTCGTAAGGATTACGGGAGCAAATGGATGATTTTATTCATTACATATCATTTCTAATTAATCACCTGATAAATGGTGACCCGAATTTTGAATTGCCACAGGCTGAAAAAAAAAATCAATCTCAATTGGGCCCTAGTTATTCGTAAATGTTGTTATTAGCATTTAAAATGATACATATTTCTGCGACCATGTTATTTCTCATGATCATTGAGAAACAAATCAATATGCGACATTTTACTTCTCTGAATATCTACCGGCATTCGCAAATGATTACGACTACAACATTCTTGACAAACCACAATTGTCCCGTCACAGGCGAGCTATTTTTAGAACAGTGGGGCCCCTAATGGGGACTAACTGGCGCCCGCGGGCACCACGTTGGTGACCCATAACCGATATGGTGTGATTACCACTCCAAATCTAAATCTCTCTCTCTTCAACTCGCTACTGTCATTTTTTCAAAAATCATTTTTTTCTTATCATTAACCTTTAAAACTGGAACGTGTGGCGGCGGGGCGGGGCGGGGTGGGGTGGTGGTGGGTGTGGAGTTCGCTAAATTATTATTTCATTCTCCACGTTTCCCCTCCTCGAGGTCAGCTGCAATTCACCAAAGGGATCAACGTCGGGAATCTTCTCCCGTTAGTGCGAGGAAGGAGTGACTGCGTGTCTGCGCCGCAACACACAAGAGCGATGCTTTTTGTGCTTTGCAGCATCCCCTGCTCGTATCTTGCTCGTGTGTGGTGGACCGTTCCTCAGTTCTCGCCGGTCTAGTCGGAGTGGGAGCCGCGCACGCGGACCAATAAAGCTGCTCGCGGATACAGCGAGACGCAGCACTCGGGACTCTCTATCGCGCAATTCCAACACATGGATATGGATATTTCCGTGGCTTTGTTATACCTTTTGCTTTTTTCCAAACCAGGTAAGAAGATTACCTCGTTGTTTGTGAACGGCGCAAAATTCGCGTCGTTTTTTTTTTTTTTAATTTCCCCCTCCACTCGTCGGTCGGAAGTGATCAGTTGAAAACATGTGATCGCGTTTGTTTGAATCACTTGCCGTTGGCAAACTAAGAGACTGCATGAGGTTACCAAAAAAAAAAAAAAGGACAACTCTGTACGACCGCGACCAGTGCGCCCAATACAGATGCTGCAAAAGGGAGCGCAGTTGTGGGCTGCAGACCAATGACGTGCATTTTCATTGCAAGAATCAAATCAATGAAATGTCTTCCAAACCACTTTAAACGCAACTGCAATTTAAGCTTAGCAGCGATAACGTGCCCTGACTGAATCTGTGCTTTTTCTTTCTCTCTCTCTCTCTCCGCCAGTTTTGACTTTCGGCACGGATCAAGACTACCAAATTGATATAATCAATGAACTTGACTTGGCAAACGCTACCTATGGAATTACCCAAGTGGCCGGGCTTCACAATAGCAGCAAAGCCTTCGTTTTTCGAGGTAAGACGACCGTAGAAGTTGGAACATCTTGTCGTGTGCTTCGCGCCCGTGCAAAGGTGCACTCACTTTTTTTCCTCCTTCACACATCCTTGAGCATGCTCTCTAAAATGACACACCTTTCAGCAAGTGCAATCAGAGTCCTTCTGTAGCAAAGCGGACATGAGACAATACATTGATTAATATTTTCATGCAGTGAAAAAAAAAAAAAAAAAAAAAAAAAGGCCTCCACGCAATTGATGGCACAAAGTACCCCTCGGGCAACAAATGCTGCACTTTGGTGCCCGTCTCGTCTCCACGCTGTCACGGGGACTCCGAGCCAACCTTTGTCTAACCTGCGATGAGATCCAGCGTTAAACAAGGCCATCATAAATACAGTCTGTTGCTGTTGCAACGCGTGGCTTGAGATGCCAGACAGGTCGGATGCGATGAAGCTTAGTCACAAGGTTTGACCTCTTTGCTGTGAAGTGTCATGTCAGAAGAAAACCTTTGCTTGAAGCGTTCCGTTGAAAAGAGAGCTGCGGATGATTTTCTGGGCTCCATCTGTACTCCCCGCGTTGTCATCAGCCGTAAGAGGATTGTGAGAGGCTATAAAAGAAGTCGAATGGGGGGAAAAAGGTGTGATGTGAAAGAAGTCTTTTTTTTTTGGTGTGTGTGATAGTGTGTTAGTGTGTAATGTGTGAGCGTCATACACAAAAGCCAAACATGTAGCTGACGGTATGTGCTGTGCGTGTGTTTTTTTTCAAGGTGATTCTCTCATGGGAGAATGGCTGTTCAAAGTGCTCATCAATAACAATGGAAACTAAATAAATCAAATAGAAAGGCAATGATGAAGAGGGCTTTTTAGTTGAAGGATGGTGGCACAAACATTGGCTGCTTGAGTCAAAATTCTGTTGCCTTGGATGGTGAGATGGAGAGAGAGAGAGAGAGAGGGACACACACACACAGACACACGCACACTGTGTGTGCATGCATGTGTGTGTGGATGTGTACACGTTTGTGAGTGTGCCAATACCTTGGACTGAATGAATGCGGATGCAGCACCTAATTAGCCAAATACGAGCCAGAGCCGTCCATGCTTGAGGAAACAGGATTCACAGCCCTACCTTTTTTTCCCCCCTTATTTATTTATGTATTTATTTACATGTACACATTTGCACACTGCTACCAACCTGCTCGCCTTATGGTTTCCTGGTTAACTAATGTTGAGATGCACCAACAAGTGCTGTGAGAAACTTCGAAGGCAAATCTAACCGTGCAGTGAAAACACCAAGTTCAACTTCAATTTTACTTTGCAGAAAGCAGATAGTTTTTTGTAGTATTTCACTTCCTGCCATTTTCATTGATTTTGTGTGTGTGTGTGTGTGTGAGAGACGACGCTACAGACAAAAGAAGCAAGAATCACACTCAAGGAAAAATTCAAAAAATATT
The DNA here is from genome assembly GCF_054856545.1 of Hippocampus guttulatus. NCBI lineage: Eukaryota > Metazoa > Chordata > Actinopteri > Syngnathiformes > Syngnathidae > Hippocampus > Hippocampus guttulatus. The sequence continues at coordinate 25,519,810 of NC_141263.1, read as the reverse complement.
CATTTTAAAACTCCAGTAGTATTTGAAAAAAAATTCCACTCGTAATTAAACGTTACTTATTCACAATTCAGGAATTTAGCTATTTATACATTTTTGCGAGGGAATCCAATTTTTACTCTCTGTAAAACTCACCTATTCGCATATTGTTTGTCCTCATGCCACATCTCTGTCAAATAGGAAAGTAGTGCTTTGCTCCCACCTTGTGGCATCTATATGTAGTTAGTTCTAAAACATTTTAGGGCGGTGTCAATCACTTTCGGAATTGCGCGATATGATGACTTCAAAGTCAGACAGACAGATTTGGTTTGATTTTGGAGGTTCCAATGTCCTCATTGCACAGAGAGCTATGTCTTCCCTGTTGTGTGGTCGAGGCGTTACTGTAGGTGGCGGTATTGTGCTACTCACGCGTGCGTACGCCCATCTTCAGGGTTGGAGAGAACAATTGAAGATTTGATGGCGCTGTTAAACAGACCGTAGCTAGATCAGAACTAAAAACAAAAAAAACAAAAAAAATGCAGCATCCCCAGTTCGAAAATGGCTGCAAACAGTCCATTATTCGCAGTGTGTTAAGAGCTGTGCTGGGGCCGCGCTGGCGAAGTGATGATTTATGCATGCTGGATGTAATCATGTTGTATTCTGAGCTCGCTATCCTCTTTTAGCTGTTTGAATACATAAATTGTGAAAGACCAAATGCGTGTACACTTTGCAGTGTTGTGGAAATGGCTCTAGAAAGGCATTATAGAGTTTCAATTACTGTCCAAGGTACTGTGAGAAAAGTGAGCAGGGAAAGAGACGAGAGAGGCAGAGGCGGAGCAACAGGGTGGCCAGGGCCGCCCCTTGTCACTGTGTGGGAGATTGAAGTCGACGATGAGATCATATACGAAAGCAAAGTCGCAGCAAAGAAAATGGCATCCTCGAGTCCATTAAGATCAGAAGAATATTTAGTTTTATTTCGATTCGTTCCTGCTTGATTTGGAGTGTGATGGGAAGGAAATGTTCCGGCTGTTGCTGAATTTTCTTCTATGATGGTATGATGAAAACTGCACTCCAAATTTCTGGCTATACTGAGACTGACTTTCTCTCTCTCTGACTGACTGGTTGGACGGTGGGCCTCCAGACTAACGGCAGAAGCTTTGCAGAAATCCCCGCATGTCTTTATCTCGTCGCCCCATCGCTTCATCTCTCGTCTCAAGATTATTGCGCCACTGCGCTTAATGAAAGCCCATTTCGGATAGGCGGCCGAGCCAAGCCTCCACTAAAAGGTCTTTATCTCAATGTGTGATCCGACCTTTTGATGAACAAAACGGAAAAAAAAAATGCTAATACTCTCCCGCTGAGCACCGATAATCGGGAACGAAACACAACTCGCTATTTGCATGTGGCTTTTAGCTTGTACTTTTCATGAACATGATTGCCTACATGGTGCGGAAGACAAAGTTGCAGCTCGCCTGTTTTGTGTCTCACCTTATCGGCATGACATCATTCATCACTGCTGTCCTTGGGTACAAAACGTATCGTTTTTATCCCCCGCATATCTGATTGTGGCCCGATCTCAAGGCCATACTGAAACACTTGCGATTTTAACCCTGAACCTGACAAATAGGCACCGCGGAAAAATTCTATATGAAAACAACAGAACTTGTCTTCCCTGAGGATAAACGCCACAGATAAATGGCGTGAATCACCGTTAAAAAAAATAGTTGCTTGGCCATGTTTTATTTATCGTATTTCAATGTTGGAATCACATGAATATACGCTGTGAGAGTTTTTATCTTTCTTCGATGGGGAGGACCACCGTACAATGCGGCCAAAGTTATTGATTTGCAATCATAATGCGGATCGGCATGTCGGTTTGTTCCCCCGACACAGAATAGATGTCGAAAATCTCCGCGGCATGCCGTGTCAATGTCAAATAGCACCACAGAGGAAATCACAGACTCACCCAGATGGTGCCGACAGCATTTTAGAAAAATACTGCATTTAAACTGTGAGTCAGGCTGGGGGCGGCGACTGCGGTTCACAACTGCCATTTTGCAATAAGAGGCCAGCGAACTCGACAAACATGTTGCTTAAACGACAGAAAGGCATGCAGATATATGGACGTTTTGTCGGGCCCGCTTTTTGTCGGCTCTCTGCCAGCGGGAGGCTGAACTGAGCTGCACAAACTGAACACTGGCAACAGCACCACCACTGAACCGGCTTTGACGCCAGCGCAGTGTGAAAGGGGGAACAGGTACCCTGCTTATCTCCAGCCCACTTAGGAACAAAAAATAATACATTTCCCTCAATAGTTGATGCATGCATACGCACTCATAAAAAGCACTCATACTACTGTTTAGTCATAATATTTCAATTTTAAAATGTTTTTTACACACACAAACACCAAATCAGCTGCTTTTCAATTCCTGGTTTAATTTTAAATTATCCTTGCAAAAAAAAAAAAAAATATATATATATATATATATATAAATAATGTCTCTGTTTTGACTCTATTGCTATTATACACTGCAGTTCAAATTATTCCGCATAAGTACATGAACATTTGGGTTGTCAATTTAAATCACCGGCAATGTTGCTAATTAATTTCCCAGCTAATCTTAATTAAAATAAAATGACTTCAACAGGATTTTCCACATTATTAAGCTCGTCAAAGATTTTTTTCTTTATCTTTTTGCCTGATGAAAAACGTAATTGTTCAATTCTTTGCGAAAGGAATGAAGCCATTTCTACCATTGACTCAGAGAGAGAACAATTTTGTTCCAGTGAATGTGTATTCAGGAAAATGTCTGCCAGGCATATGCTTTTATTATTATTATTATTAAGAGAGCAGCTCTTCAAATGTCCATGATGAGCATTTAGCAGGTTTTTGAATGTTGCTGGAGACCCAAGAATGATGCGGGGTCTTTCAAAGGTGAATTTCAGCCACTCCTGACCAATCTGACAAAGAGAAAGACTGAGAAACACACAAAGACAAATGTTCAAACGTTTTTATTCAGTCATGAATGCCAAGCTCCTTATGAATGGTCGGGATGATTGGAGCACTGGAATAGTTGATCGATGGTCACCATGTCGCAAACAAGGCTGCGGTGGTAGAGCGACATTTTGGGCTGGTAGAAACAGGTGCAAAATGAGTCGCCCCTATGAGCAGCAAAATATGTTTCATACGGGCCATTTCTTGTCTTGGTATGCATAAGAAGAACGTGGCCTTCAACAGTAAAATAATCCTCAGGCACATCGCGTTGTGCGAAAATACCATTGAAGCTTTTCGCTACTGCAGATGCAAAGGGACAAAGGGGCCGCAAGTATTTTACTGAGGTCTCCAAGCCGCCTCTCTGTAATCCATTTTAGTCTGTACACTAAAGAGATAATGCATAATGGGTGGCTACAGCTCTCTCTCTCTTTTTATTATTTATTTGTAGCTGTGCTGTTGTTTTTAATTACTTGCGGTAACTCGTATTTCTTTGTGTCTTAATGAGCAATTATCTTTATCAGCAAAAATAATAATCTGGATTGCAACCTGGGTGGCCCCGCAGCTACTCTGGATTCCGATAAAAAGTAAATGAACCAAACTTCAGAGCAGCACTGCAAATGTCACGGCAATATCTCTTCTGGGTCAGTTCACAAATGGCAATGGTGTCATCATCTCTCAGGAAAATCGGAAAACTTCATCTTTGAGTTGCGGCATGAAAAATGAGTGTGCTATTAACTTAAAAACAAAAAGACACTCAACTTTAATTTAAATTTGAAAACAAAGCATTGAGTGACTGACGCCAATGGTAACGGAAACCAAACAGGTTGTACCTTTGCTATATTATTGCAAAATATATCGTGTACATTTAAATTTGAATCATGATAAAAATACAGTAAGAAAGAACTCGAGACGACAACCAAAATGGCCGCATATGTGACCTGTTTATCCAGCATGTGCGAGTAAGAATTTAACCTTGTCACATTTAGTTTTCAAATAATAAATACTTTTCTTTGATTAAAAAGAAAAAAAAATCTTGACAATCACAATTTCTACAAAGAGACATTGCGTGCGTAAAAACAGCCCCCGTTTCTACCAGATTTAGGATTTGGTTTTATCCTGATTCCATTGCTTCTCTTCATTCCTGCTGAAGGATCAAATGATTGTCGGTGACACCTCACCACTCAACTTGAAAGGGCAAACGGGAAGCTAATGACGAACCCAGGTGGGAAGATGGGCGGGGGAAGGGAATACAACTCAAAACAGGCAGCAGATCAACACCCTGAACTGGTTGCCAGCCAATCGCAGAGCACACATAGACAAATGATCATCTGCGCTCACACTCACACCTACGGACAATTTCGAGTGCTCCATTAACCTGCCGCGCATGTTTTTGGAAACTGGAGTACCCAGAGAAAACCCACGCAGGCACGGGGAGAACATGTTCCTCTGCACTGTGAGGCAGACGCACGAACCAGTGGACCACCAGGCCGCCAAATCTTTTATGCGCTCAAGGTAGACGTTATCCTATTTGCGTCAGACGTTTGGAGGAATGTTTTGCTCCTTTCAACAGATGCGTGTGTGCACCCTAACACGAAGCGGGGAACTAAGCTTCCTATAAACAGAATGCAAAATGGTAATTTAAAGAGCTCAGTTTAGCTCACTTTGCAGATACGGCAGTAAAAATAGACATGCGGTGTTAATCGGGCTAGTAATATGCGATGACACATTTTTAGTCACCATGACTGCAAAGTGAGAACGAAACAGTGAGTGTACGATTCCTGCTTTTTCACGAAAGATTGGCAAACAATTGAATTTGAAGGTTTGACGACGCCCCAGCCCCTTGCAAGCGTGTCGTTTATATTTATACCTTGTTGTCTGCAGAGTGGAGTCAGGATGCATATGGCATGACATGAGCATGCCTCATGCCGCGAGGCTGCGGGCAATTCTCCAGGCTGCATGTAGCTAAGCAATGCTACGACAATAAAGTGTTTACAGTGCCACCGAAAAGCAATGAAGGTTATCAAACCTTTCATCTTTTATGTATGAGCTTCCCGGTTGTCCGACTGCTGGAGGAGGAGGCGAGACTCTGGTCCCACCTCACAGGACCTCGATGCAATCTGAATTATTCATCCTGCATGAAGGGGATATCTCTTAAAGGCACAGACGTGTCTCGATTACGTCCCTGCTGTCAAATTAAAGGCAAGGTGTAGTGATAGCCCGAAACTAAATTGTGTGTCCGTGTGTTCGTATGCGTGTGTGTGTGTGTGTGTGTGTGTGTGTGTGTGTGTGTGTGTATGTGTATGTATCTACACCGTTATGTTTGGACTACTGCTAAATATCAAGTTTATCAACAACAGCCAAAACTCACCCCGCTGAATTTCCTTCTGAAAATCAATTAATTTGACTTCTTTTTATCTATCCATCCATCTATCCATCTATCTATCTATCTAGCTAGCTATTGATCCTATTAGTTAGCTATCTATCTTGCTATCTATCTCACTAGCTATACTGCTAGCTGGTTAGCTATATATCTTCTCGCTAGCTGTCTATTAGGGGTGTAACAAATAAACAAATGAGAAAATCTGTTTTGATTTAAAATATGTGAGCGCATCGAATGCATTGAGTCATGCATTGCGTCGTTAATTACAGAGCTATTTCTTTGCGGGAAAGTCCACGTTTACAGGAATCTCGTGACTGAAATTCATTTAAATTGCAAAATGACAAGGAAAACTCATGACAATGTTCCCTTTTGAACATATCGAAGTCAATCGTAATCGTTCCATATCTATGTATCTATATCTACATGTCTCTCTCTCTCTCTCTCTCTTTCTGTGTATATATATATATATATATATATATATATATATATATATACACACATACACACACACACACATATATAATGAACATTGACTCTGTGTCAAGTCAAGTCGTCATTTACTTCAGCATAGGAAGACGCGTCGAGCTGCTGCCGCCACAGACTTGTCATGTCTCCGGGGGGTAGAGGCAGGGCTGAAAACTGAGAGTCACTTTAATGAAAGCGATGAAGGCTTTTTCCACTTTTGTTGCTGAAGGCTTTTTGCACTAAAGGTATGAATAGTAAAGCCGGTACACACATCCCATCATTAGTCTTTTCACTTCAATGCCTGAGCAACAACATTTCGGAACGTATGATGAGACCAAACATCAACTGTGTACTACAATCATGAAAGGCATACGCAGGAAAAGGCGATGCTGCCAGTGAATGGCTCAAAAGGCCCCAGAACATTTTTGGAAGAACAAAGACTTACAGAGAAGACGGCAGTTGCACCCCAACCCCCCTTTTTTTTTTCTTCGATATTTCAGAAGCCGATACCAAGCTACTGACTACAATAGAACTAAGTTGTTTATCCCACAGGGAGTTCGAAATATTTCAAAAATGACGCATCTGTAGTCTGAGTAACAGAGAAAGAGTGATTGAATGCTTGTTTAACACTTCTCCTGAGACAATTACCAGCAAATTTCACCCACCTCACCTGAATTCTCACCCTGCCTGCAAACAGCTGAATGAGCAGGAAAAAAAGAGCACCCGCAACCTTCATTAAAAGCGAAAGCGTTCACTTGACAATGCAAAATGACTGAGAACTGTTGATATGCCACCGGAACACTGCGCCTCGGGGAATGGCAATCCACCCAATTATGCTTGAACAGTCCATTGTTGCAGGCACGCATTCTTTTCTAAACAGGATCAACACACTCACTCACATTAGTTGGTCCCATGATGACAAAAGAACAGAGCAATTGAGCAGAAACCATCTTCCTTTTTTCTAACTGAATACTCATGCAGAGCGATCATGCTGAACATTCACAAATTCCAGTTTGGAAGGATCATGGGCCAAGAATGAATTTCGAGTTTGGAAGGATCACGGTCCGAGAGTCAATCTCGGCCGTTGGGCAGAAATACTCAGCAGCACAGTCATGTTTTAGCCAACTACCTTTCAGACCCGCGCTAATTTTCGATTATTCGATTATTATCATTTCCGATAGGTCCTTCTTTGTTCGTGCTTCTTCTGTTCACAAATTAGGCCAGTCATGCCTAACCAGTTTGCCGGGGCATATTAGTGTACTGTGAGAGCGCTAACGGTGTGCCACGGGAACTTCGCAAATTTCACATAATTGGTGAGAAAACTATTTGTTAATTTTTAAAAAATGTATCTTTGTCCATCTATCTATGCCAGCAACTTATAGTGACAGAAAGAAAAAATATCTATGAGGTGGCAAAAAGTATGAAATCGACATATCTATCCTATTTTGGTCATAATTTTGTTTGGTGGTGTGCCGTGTAATTTTTCAAACTTCAAAAATGTGCCTTGGCTCAATTAAGGTTGGAAATCACAAAATTTGGCATCGAAATTCTGCACCAATATTTTTAAAATCTGACCGATTCCGGCAGAACGAATGTTAGTCGTTTCCCGGTTCTCGATGACCAACCCTATTTATCAGACTTGATGCTTGTCTTTCCCGCAAAGTGGTCTGCTTCTCTTTTATATAAGCGGAAGAGAAATTGTGTTAAAATATGCAAAAGAGTGCAATTGATTTTGCGTGGCCGTGTGTGTATTGCAGTCAGCACCGCTAAACGTCTGACCGTAGAATCGCCCCTGCTCCACGGGGTGTCGTGACTGTGACGCAGACGCGCTAACCGCTATCCCAGCGTCCTTGATGACCAATATGTATATTTTCACACCCGCAAGGCAAATGCAAATCCTCTTGGCATGTCTTCATGTCATTTCGACAGCGGGGCTTTGAATTAGCGGCGTCACAGTCACAATCGAACGGCGACGTTTTATGTGATACATGAATGTGGATGTGACATGCTTACGAGTGGGGCGTGTCATGCGTTACGTCTTTGGCGAGACTACAACTCGGCTAAAGAATCACCTCTGAGTGACCTTTGCTCGTATTATCTCTCCCCGTGTCTTCTTCTCCCTGTATGGCGTGTCCTTATCGCATCTCCCGTTGCTGCTCTGCATGCTGCACATGCCGCACCACCTGTCCGCCCCTCCTCTCCCCCATTTATCTCCATCCTCTTTATAACATTACGGGCTGGAAAATGTTGCAGAGCCCTTGGAATGATCAACAATGTGGCTGTTGTGAGTACGTGATGAAGGAGCCCGCCCATCAACATGATTGCATGATGATTAGCTAATTTGGAGATTGGTTGCTTTATTCGATATTTAATGACGTGGTGGTTTACAGCTCTCGAGGGATGAGAGCCTTTCCGGGCCTCATCCCGCCATTGCATGTTTCAAGAATGCAGAGCTTGGCTAATTGAGATAAATGGGGACTTACAGCAACTCTGAGGACGGTTGGTGAACCTGCTGGTTTGTTCTGAGCAGTCAGGGTGGGTTTCAGAAGGCAAATGGAATTTAGGGTCTCTTTGAGCTTGAAAAGATTTATTCCAGTCATCAAATTTAGAAGGTAGCAGTTTACAGGAGTGACTTGTCAATCCTTTTTTAAAAAATGGGGTGAAGAAAATCTCAGTTCAATTCTAGGTGGAAATGACGATTAAAATAAACCACCGCCTCCCTCAAACAGCACCGATTAAAAGTGAACATTCCAGAGACGGGCAACTAGCAGCCCGCGGGCCTCATTCGGGCTGCATGCCTACTCATGGCTCTCAATTAATTTTGGAAAGTGGAAATGTTGACCGCAGCTGGTCAATTTGAAGTTGTAATAGCAGTGTTCGGCACGAGATGACAGACAACACCCAAAAGGAACAAAACTGTCAATCTCCCTCAGAAGAGCGAGCAGGTCCTGGCCAGAAGCCATGGCCAAATTAGCAAAGATGGGCATTCCATCACAAGGACGGAAGTGGGTTTTCGTACATCCCTTTAATCAATCTTCCCGAACCGGGTTAAGCATGTGGTGCCGGGAGGCAAAATAACAAAGCCAGAGTGTTGCCAAAAACGAGATTTTCTTCATAGGCTATTTCATCTCAACGGTATTTTCATAGCAACGCTGCCACCTAGTGTACAGTCAGAGGACAGAACAAAGTGCCTGCGGACACCCATTTCACAATCGATCAATCGAGCCGGTAAACAAAGTTGGCTGTGTTGTATGTCTCTCGGTTCCAGCCCACCATGCTAATGGCTAGAATTTCTAAAAGTAAAGTTTTTCTTGTAATTATTATTTCATTTTATCATAGTCACTATTTTTGTGTTGAATTACTAATGTTGAGTTGCTTATCACTATCGACATTCAATATCGAACGAAACAGTGATGTCATGTTGCATGACTCTACGGCAAGCGAGAAAGGACATATTAAATTATGATTGTTTACGTTACTGTAATGACAGGTTTGGTAACAATTAAATGCTTACAGCGTCACTCTTATTTATTATAAATGAGAATTTGAAATTTGGTATGAATCGTAGTGATTTTAGCAAGCATCATGAAAGTTTGGCATCTTTGATTTGCTTTCGCGGGCCGCATAAAATGAAGTGGCGGACCAGATCTGGCCCCCGGTCCTTGAGTTTGATACCTGTATCGTACGAGGTGTATGGTCCGATCTGCCCTGATTAAAAATTGTGCCCCCTCCATCTTTTAAATTGCCCATCCCTAGTTCAGAGCGTCTGTTTGTGGGGTGTTAGAAAAAAAATGATCAAATTTATTTTCATGTAATGCCACCTGGCTACACTCCGTCTACTTTATTTTTAACAAATGACATACATAGACAAACGCGCACAATATAGTATATACGTAACAACATCAAGACAAAAAGCTTAAGAGACACAGTTTGCATTCAAAGGGAGTAGGATGAAGTAAAAACAACTCGACTCGCGTGTACCTCCGAGCATTCGTCTACAAACAGATTCACCTCCGTAGAGAAGAAAATGTAGCCCGTTTATTCTCTATCTTCTATTCCCGCGGCTGTGGTTTTGCATCAAGGATCTGCCTGATTGTTCTTTAAGTGACAGCCAGTGACTCGCTCTCGCAGACGAATGGCCTTAATTCTTCTTCCTTATTTCGAGTCATCCAACAGCACTTCGTCTGAAGATTGTGGAAAAAGATTCGACGACATCGTCAGATGACGCCCTCTCGAGATCTTACCTCATTAGGTCTGAGACACGCAACATGACAAACTGATTACCGAGCAGAGAGCTGTTTTTTTTTTCATGTTTACATACAGGTTGTTTACTTGCAAAGGGAAGGATCCTCAACCAAATCATCAATGTTTTATCAATTCAGAGTGATGAATTTTTCATCAGCTGGGAGATTCTTCAAATGTGAGCCATCTTAGGGGAGGCGTGCTGAGAGCTTGACAGTGGTTCGAGGCTTCTTGATATGCGTGCCTTCAAGTGCTGCTCTCTGTCTCTTTTGTTTTTGCATGAACAATGTTAACTTTCTTTGCCATTCTAAAAGCCTCGTTTGACATTTTTTGCCATTCTGCTGTATATTGTATATTATTGTGCAGAAATAAACGACATAGTTTTTTTTTTTTGGGGTTGCATCAAATATCTACCTATTCAGCCGTAGTCAACGTGACACGCCAACTGCGGTTGGCATTTTTATTTTTTTATTTTTTACCGAAACGGTTATTGTGCCTTTGTTCCTGACAAGAATTTAAAGCCACATTTACATCGCAGCTTCATTCACAAACTTTTTCAGTGCAAGTTCCATATGCTACCCTCCTTTCACATGACTTTTTTTAGTCCCACTCTGTAGTTTGTCTCTTCAGTTCCAGCTCCAACCCCGTTTTCAGCCCAAACCTTTAACTCTTTCCGGCAAAGCCCCCATGAGCATCTGAAAAACAGGCTAGCTCCTCGGGGACAGTCTGCTGTGGACTAGATGCGTGGCTGACACGCTGGCTCAATTTGTGTGTGTGGACGTTCCCAAAATAAGAGAAGAAAGACCAAATGACATTTCAAAAAGAAGCATAAATGGTTTGGCGTAAATGCTCTGCAACTCTGGCACAGCGCAGATGCCAGAGCGTGTGCTGTGAATGATCTGCAAAAATCTAGTCCACTGGCCCATCGTGCACAAATCTCATCTAAAAATAGACCAGAAAAAACCAACTTAGTTTCCCAGTGTATCAGTACACCGCAACAGATTGTGTGTATTCAAGACTCTAGAGAATGATAGTAGTGCTTAGTTTATTTTCAAATAAAATCCAATTTTGGAGTTTCAAGCACCCCCCCCCCCCCCCCCCCTACATTGCCTGCCCTCTTAGCTGCAGTTGGTTCCTCGGATCAGCTGTGTAATAAGTTGTTGATGCCCACATGCAGAGAGCTTTTTCAATTTGCAATGTTCACGGTGCACAGTATAATTTAGAAATGCCAGTTGAGGTGAACAAAGGTCAGGACGAGATTTGGAAGATCACAAAAAAAAACCCCTCAGAGAAGAGAAGGACCACATCCACAATTTATTTTCCAACAGAGTGTGTACAATGAGCAAGTGTGTATAATTCTTGATTCCTCAAGTATTTTGTTGAAAGGTATACATATTTATTGTGCATGTTTTCAATTGTGTCAAAATCATGCATTATGTGTCTCGGTTAAAAGAGATCTTGTCTGCCAGGATGATTTTTGTATTTGTCTGCTTTTAATTGGCTATGACTGAGATGTTGAAGCCAAGAGTCTTGAGTCAGTCTGCTTGAGAGTCAGTCCCGCCTCCTGCTTGCCTCAGGGCATCGCAGACATTTTTATTTTATTTTTTTGTGGGGGAAAAAGCGACAATGCAGAAGGTCTCCCAAAACATGGATGGCGCTTCTCGGGCCTCGCCTGCGCTGCACCGCGGAAAAGTCTTCAGTTTCAGGCACTCAAAGTCAGAGTATCACTGTACTAGTGTTAAACTTGGTGTTGAGTTTCAGCATCCCTTCAAGGCAAAGGCCCCAAAAAAGGGCTGCCAGGGATGGTTGGGTAATTATTGTATCGCAAAGATGGGAAAGGAAAGTTCAGTCCATCATATGTGGAAGGCTTACTTGGCAAACTAGCATACGTCATCCACGGGATATTTCAAAGCAAGCCTGAGGCAGCCCCGAACTGAAAAATGATCATGACGTATAGTTCCAAGCCTGCTCTTAAATGCAAAGAGAATGGATTCACAGGAGAGAAACAAAAAATCTGCACCTTTTTCTCTTTCTGTCGACCGGAAAGTATTTTGGAATCCACAAATGAACTCTTTACTTTGAGGCTGCCTGAATATTTAAAGCTATAAGTAAATAATGAGAAGAATGATTTCAATTCCCACCAGTTTGTCACCGAGGACCTAAAATTTGGAGTCTTGTAATGTTTCCTCTTTGTACTTTGCTGGCCAAAGTACAAAGAGGAAAAATTACAGACAAAGGAACTGGTAGAGCAACTGGATACTTTCAATAATCAATCCAGAATAAATAAGATTCTTTTGGAACATTTACAGTGTGTCACTGCTACAATTTTCTGATTAAAGTGGCTATTTGACAAATGACCTTTCACGCCTGTATTTAGTATTTTTTTTTTAGCTTTTTAAAAAAATTGTTTTGCCTGTTTAAAGGAATGTTTCTGAATACACACATTTTGCACATTGCCCAATAATGCGTAATAATACATGAAAGCTAAAAATTGTTTTGTAAAATGATTTCACAAAGATGAATAATTTGACTTTCAATTAAGGGTTTTGTTGGACAGTATTTTGTGTCTGACTAGTGTGTATGTCCTAATCCTATATTCAGCCAGTGAGTATATTGTGTGCAGTATCCGTTTAAGCACTGTAAACACGAGTCTCCAGGATGCAATATTAACCCCGAGGCATTTTCTTGTCAGATGTTCGGTGGAAAAATGACCGTCTCAAAACTTCCCCCGAGCACACTTTGTGACCTCAGAAAATAATCAATCATTTTATTTTTTTTTTGGGCTGCGACACTTTGCAGAGGGCTCTTCATTTTCGGTCAGACAGAAGCTAACTACTTCCATGGCATTGAGCAAAGTCTTTCGGAGCAGTTAAAAAGGCCATCTGTAAGATTTAGCCAAGCTGTGGGCAGACCAGCTCGACTTATGATTACAGTGATAAGTTGGAACTTAAAAGGAGCGGAAAAAGGTCCCCCCCCCCATGCTTTTCTAGTCTGCTGGGCCAATCTATCTGCCTGCAGTCACTGTTTCCGTCTGAGACTGAGATTTATTCTTTATTTTGGCCATGAGACGTGCATCGGTCTACAGCCGAGACTGTGTGGGTGTGCCGCTTAGCTTTTGCTCAGATCTCATGATCAGGATTATTTGAGGTTTCTCAAGGTCCTTTTTCCAATAGTTCCTTTTCCTTATGCACCTTATCTGATGGACGGTGTCAATAATTTAATGGCTGACTCCACTTGAAGACTTAAGACAGACATGGAAATTAAATGAGAGACAGACGTCTGCATTAAATACAGCAGTGCTTTTTTTTTCTAGTTTGTTTACTTTAGCGAGGAACACAATTACGGTCATCAAGGAAAGGTTGTGAGGAGAGCCATGTTGCATGGTTTGGACATGATAGCGATGATCAGAAGACAGGAGCTGTATGTGGCGGAGACGAAAATAACTGAGCTTCTCTTTGAGAGAGAGTGATGAGGATGGGGAGGATCAGGAATAAGAAGTGAGGGGGTTTAAGGATGTGGTGAGGAAAGACTTGCAAATAGTTAGACCAGAAATTGTAGGGACCGCAAATACTGTATTGTGCTTGCTCGATCCGCATGAATTTTTTTCAATGATTTGAATGCACACATTTTGAAACCTCACTGATGGCTTTTTGCAAACATTTGTTCAAAAATAATAACTACTAAAGTATCCATTTTGTTTTAATAAAAAAGCAAGAAAATATACAGGTATCTGTCATGCAAATTGAATATAGTGTTCCGGTTAGTCTGTCACCATGTTTTTGCGAGCTAAAAATATCAGGTCATCCCCAGTTCACAGTCAACTGCCACGACTGATTCTGTGGACCAACTTCAAAAGGAAAGTTAAATTAAGTGTTGAAATACATGTACAGTATTACTCAAGGTAAGAGACAGAGCGCAGTCGGAGCTCGAGTGGTTATCTTGGTGATTGATACATGGAAACTTTCACTAATTAACATCATATAAGATACTTGAATTGCGCCATGTGGCGCAACACTTAGCGGCTAACGCTAACAATGCACTGAAAGTATGCTAGTGTGTTGCAACTCACTAGGTCATTAGGCTTGTCTTGTTGGCTGCCTGTTGTGTACGCGTGTTTTATAATAATTAAAAGAAAAACAGTGTCGTGGCAGATTGTGATTGTGTACATTCACGATTACGGTTGTGTTCCTTTGTTTCACTTTGTGAGATTTTATCTATCCTCGCAAATTGAGCGTGAATGTATGAGCTCATGATTTGTCTACGTTTTTCTTCTTTAGATGTCGGAAGAGCCGTTCAAGCACCAGCACACATCGCAGAGAAAGTCATGCAGCTATTCAGGAGAAAAAGTGAATTCACCTTTTTGGCCTCCATCCAACAGAAGTCCTCAACGTCAGGTGTCATATTCTCCATCCATGAGTCAGAACACAGGTAATCCATCCGTAATCCTCTTCATTTTGTCCGCGGCTCCTTTCTGGCACAACTTTACGGCAACGGATTAGCCTTCTCTCTTTGTAATAAATGGAATGAATTGTCATGCTCTAGTGGTTTGCAGGTGGCTGTTCTAGAGGTGTACTGAGGACTGGCGTTGAAGATCACCTATTTTGGTGTCATTTTTTTTATCAGTAGTTGATAGGGGGAAATTGAGTGGCCCGGGATAATGCAGCATTCGCTTGGCGCTGCCCGGGCCGAGTGATAAGCTTCTGTGTGTGTTGTGTCTGTCAGAGTCAAAATTCTAAGCCTGATGATATTGCTTATCACAGGATGTTGCATAAACAGCCATGCAGTTCAGGAAATGGCCTTGCACCTGAACTTGTACAAGTACATGTGCACAGATCAGCCTCAAAATGCTAATCTCCTCCAAGACCTGCTGCACCCCGAGCAACGCGGTCAAGCCCAACGGAATTTTTGCAGTGTGCGCGCGGGGGTTCTGCTTCTAATTACGAGTGGATGGCTACTGCTGCAAATGTAATATGCTTCAAGGTACAAAGTGCGATCTAGTTGGTTGCCATACCAAAAACAGTATATATGGCGTGTATGGAAAGGTGTCTTGAAGAAGACTCAAACAGTTTTTGCCACATTTTGTCTTGAATTCAATGGACATTGTGATGCTCCTTTTGTGCCATGGTCACCAGAGAGCAGTGGAGTACATCCGTCCATTTTCCGATCCGCTTTATCCTCACAGGATTCGCGGGGGTCCTGGAGCCTATCCCAGCCCTCTTCAGGCAGTAGGCAGGGGACACCCCGAACCAGTCGCCAGCCAATCGCAGGGCACACAGAGACGAACAACCATCCGCGCTCACACTCACACCTAGGGACAATTTTTGGAGTGTTCAATCAGCCTGCCATGCATGTTTTTGGAACGTGGGTGGAAACCGGAGGACCCGGAGAAAACCCAAGCAGGAACGGGGAGAACATGTAAACTGCACACACAAAGCACTGCACTGTGAGGTCGACGCGCTAACCAATGACCCACAAGTAGAGTACAGTCATGTGGATATATTGTACATTAGACTGTCACAGCATCTCTGTCGTTGTGAAAATATGGACTTGCAATCCACCCACCCTAGCCCACAAGTGTGTTCTTTTTTTTTTTTTTTTTAGTCTTGGACGCTTATTCAAATCCAATTGTCAAAACAGCACAGGAAAGAGGAAAAGTACAATTGTTGTCCACTTGCAGACAATTAGACCTATTGTGATCTGAATACAAGTTAATTCGGGTGAGATTATTGGAACATGCTACTCATGTAAACAATGACTTGCATGGTCACAGATGAGTGATGAAAAGACACTCAAAACACACAGATACGCTACCTCGATTCGTCATCGGTCTATGGTTGTAATGACAGCACGGTGGAGGTACGGTCGCCGCTATGACATGCATAAACTTCCACGCCGCCATGCTGGCTGGGACTGTTTTGATAAAAGCCGTTGCGAGTCGGACTTCAATACCGCAAGTGGACACTAATTGCAGTCAGGGAGATGGACAGAACCTCCAATGACCCGATGCTGACTTATGTTCCTCTGTGAACCTGTGAATCCTCTCCGAAGGCCCAATTAGAGCATTAGTTCAGACCTGTCATTCGACTACTTAATAATAGACAGCTAGCTCGATCATGTCGGCTGTGCCGTAATTCTCTCTTGTCGCCTTGCTCTTCGTATTTCTCACTGTACGGTCCAAGCATCCTCTTTTCCCTCCCGCCTCCTCTGCCGGGCTCAGCTACAAGGAAATGGCAATTTTCACTCATCCTTCACCCTGTTCATCCTCAAAGTGAAAACAGCGTTTTGAATGCGAGCGTTTCACAGTCCCCGCTGCAAAATCATAACGGCCTTTCTTCCGCTTCTTTGTGCTGCTTTGTTGGGGCTGTATATGACAAACCGAAACCATTTCTGTCCAGTCAGCACTTCTCCTCAGTCACCCCTGTAAAAACACTTCTTGTCACTGATTGTGGCAATGGCTCTGTGAGAACCAAATTCAAAGCTTGGTTTCTCCACTGCTCGAGACACAAAAGATGCACAGCGAGTCTCTCTGTTGAAGTGGTCCGCACTCGTCATTCTCAAGGTCTGCGAGCCGCTCCCATTCATCGGTTCTTTGGCGTAAGGTGCCGCGTGTTAAGGATGAGTCACATGAAGTTGAGCTTGACAGAAGTGTCGAATAACACTGCTGTAATACCTGTCGACTTTAGTTAACAATACAGGAAGCTTACCGGAGTGCTGGAGCGGAAGGTAAATACTGACAGAAAACTTCTGTTAACGATAAATAGTTGCCGGTGTGTTGCCGGTACGGCCCCAGCGCAATGTTCAAACAGGTACACAGGCAAGCTGACATACGTGCAAATGACGCGAGTGTTAGGAACACGTTCAAGTGGACATGGCTTGAGGAAAATGACTTGAACGGAGATTTTTTTGTCCGACGACATTAGAAAGATCGACAAACCTGGTAACTCAGTTAAAATTCTATATATTACATGCTGTACATATATTTGTTTTTTCCGGAATTTTCAGGAAAGTCCACTTTCATCTCTAGTCATTAAAACGTCCAACTCTTAAAATCTCAATCGACTTTTTGTTTGTATCCGGTGCAGTGCAGAGACATTCAAGAGATTTCCTTTTGTTTTTTTCATTGTGTGGCAGGCCATGTTTATTAGAGCTCGCCAGTAGATTATTCCCCCTCATTAAATATTCCCTATTACAACAGCTCCGACTAAATGTTCTATAAAACAAACGCCGGCTGTGAAGTGGAGTTAATGGCTTTGGTGATTATTTCATGAGTCGAATCAAGATAAAGGTGCGTCTGCCCACTCGGCGAATCCAGTGAAGCCTCGCTAAACTTTGACGAGGCTTCCATCAAGCGAGGAGAGGAGGCTGGCGAGCTTTTATGATGGCTTTACTCTTCACTCAATGCAAATGAATCTTCTCTGGCTGACAAGTATCATTGATGGCGACGAGCTGTCAGGTCAGTGGCGGGCGTAGCCACGCGGTGATGTAGTCATTTCATTTCGAGGTGATGACACGGTGCTTGATGACGCGGAGCTCGAGCCGGCCCGCCGTGACTTTTATTTCCATCGCCTTTATCTGTGATGCGCAAATACACACGCGTTGGTGCTGTTGGAACGCTATCCCTGCGCCATGCGGGCGGGCAATGCGACTTTTTCTGACACGTAAAGCACTTCGTTTTGACACGTAATTTACTTTGCTTTGATCTAACGTAAACACAGTGTTCATGTGATCTAATTATGAGCCTGGCCTGAGTGGGTGGTGATGGGCCAGCATTAGCCGTGTCACAAGGGTTGATCTTCTTGATTATATGTGATGAGCTAGGCCTCCCCCATTTCTTTCTTTCTTTCTTTTTTTTTCTTTATCCGAGTGAATTGATTGATCGCGACTCAGAAAAAGGCACACATTCATGCGCTGCATTTCAAAACTATGTTTGTTTGTTTCTCTGTATTTGATGAAAACTGAGAGCTTGAAAGCAGAGCCCAACCTTTGACATTTGAATTTATTCTTTATAATCTCGAGTCGACTTGGATAAAACTCGTTCCAAGTTCGCTATCGGGAAGATGATCGTGTCTTATATTTATTGGTGTTGTCTGCATCGGGGGACTGTTGACTTTTTCTCAGTTTCATTCAATTTTTCCCAACAGGAAAAGGCATCAGTCTACTGCAGCGTAGCCCACATTGATATTCACCGGGAAGGGTACACTCTCCCGCGTCATTAATATACATGATACACTTGAGCTTTTGCTATTGAATGGGCTTGATTCCAGTGCCGTTGTGCGTGGGTTCTCGCGTACGTCAGTATATCGGAATTGGCGAGGAGGCTGCTCACTTTGGGCAATGTTTTGTACGTTAGAAATCATTTTTCAGTGGTTCTGTCGTTTAACATGTCCGCGTTGTGCCAAAGGTCCCACTGTTCAGGTCACCTGCTGCCACGGGGAGGCTAAAATGCCAAGACTCGTTGCCTGCAGCTCTGAAGCGGCTGCCGCGGCTGGCTGCCTCCTAATTCAGCATGGCTCATGAGGCTGCACACAATGCAAAAATACAGGTCAAGTGCCTGAAGTTACAAAATAAAAATGGAAATAGCAGCTAAGAGAGTGAAGGGAATATTATTTTTATTTATTGATTTTACAGTTATCTTTTCGTGCCATGCTCCTGTTACAGTTTGACCTAAGGCTACAGTTTGGGCAGGAAATCCTAGACAAGAGCTGAAGGGAAAATACTGTGCTTGTAGTTTAGTCTTGTAAAGAACAGCACCGATTTTTTTTTCTTTCAAATCACGTTGTCCTTTATGTCGCTTGAACAAAAAAATTACTCGGATTTCTGCATAAATGATGTTCTTCGACAAAATGTCTTGGTAAACTTGGGAATCCATTTTTCCTTTGATGATAGCAATCTGTCCAGGCCCTGAGTGAGCAAAACAGCCCCAAACCATGATGCCCCCTCCAACATACTTCACAACAACGATGAAGTTTTGATGTTGGTGTGCTGTGCCTTTTTTCCTCCTTCCTAACGACTCAACTTTGGTTTCAACTGTCTACACAATATTTTGCCAGTTTTGCTGTGGGACATCCAGGTGATGATCTTTTGCAAGCTTCAAATTTGCAGCAATGTTTTTTTTTTTTTTTCTGGACAGCAGTGGCTTCCTCCGTGGTGTCCTCCCATGAACTCCTCTCTTGTTCAGTGTTTTGCGTATTGTAGATTCGTCCATTGAGATGTCGGCATGTGCCAGAGATTTTTGTTGAGAATGTTGTTGCATTTTTACACACTTGGACAAAAGTGGTGGTACCCTTTGAATGAATGAAAGAAAATGTTTCCAGGAAAAAGATGGACATGTTAAACTAAATTGTGTCCTGTAGCCAGCGCAACAGGTGTCTTCAAACTTATGTCAGCAAAGGTAACCTGTCCTTTCTGGCATCACTGCTAATGCGTGCACCACAATAAACGTGGCCCAGAGAAAGCTACGATGACAACTGTCTGTACAGATGAGAAAGAAAACTATCAACAAGCAGGTTAAATGGAATAAGATTCTCCAAACTGTTTGTACGAGTCTTAATTCATGAAGCTGCGCAATTTCTTCAGGAGTATGTTTTCGTTCCTCCGAGCTGAACACCCGGCCTCGGAAACAGTGTTTGACTTTGATCCTCTCCCCTCACCTTTAGCTACTTTGAACTGGAGAGCAGCGGCGTTCGAGAGGAGATCCGCTACCACTATCGCTTCAAGGGCAAGCCCCGCACCGAGTCCTTCCCCTACCGTCTCGCTGATGGCCAGTGGCACAAAATTGCCCTCACTATAAGCTCCTCCCACCTACTGCTGCACGTCGATTGTAACAGGTACCCCACACACAGCACACACTTAACACTTTGGTAAGATAAGATAAGAAAACCTTTATTCGTCTCGCAATGGAGAAATTCCCAATTCACAGCAGCAAAGTAACTGTGCCAACACGAAGCCATTTTTACTGCTGCCGCTTTTTGATAGGGCACATGAGTTGTGGCTCACACACACACACACACACACACACACACACACACACACACACACACACACACACACACACACACACACACACACACACACACACACACACACACACACACACACACACACGTGGTTCACCCAGATTCCGCGTTCCATAATAAAGTGGAAGTTAACAATAATATAATCGCTCATTGATTGGGCGGTCAAGGCCCTTTTCTGCAAGAGCTCTCCGTGGGAGCCGATCTATAAACATGCTCTTCAAAGGTGATGATCCCTCTCAGTCGTCCCCCTCAGCCCCCCCAAGAGTCAGGGAGGCATCGCTTGTTGCTTGTGCACTCGTTGCAAGACCGCCACTCAGCGGCGCAAATTTGAGAAGTGCGAACGCCTCTGTCATCCATCCAGGATGAAAAGTCGTATGATTCACAGGGGTTGTGTTGTCGTATTGATTTTTTTTTTCCCAGCCGCCTCTTACTCCCATCAAGCCAGAGCTCTGTCGATTAATTATAGCTGCAATTTCTGCTTGCCGTCTCCATTCAGAAGATAAAAGCCGGCAGGAGGGGGCTGTGAAGAAGAACAGATGAAAACATGACTGTTTAAAGTCGTCTTCAGACTTTTCTGCTCATGTGCTGTTGTTGGGCGGCACAGGTGACAAGGGGTCCAGAAATAAAACACAAATCCACATATCTAACTCTCACAGAGTCCACAGCGCCCTCCCATCATGAGTACACTACTAGTAAATCGCGTGCTTGTGTACCTGCTTGATCCAAGTGTAGGTTCGCTACTTTATTATTATTCTTGTTTCCTCCTGCTAACACAGTCATACCTCTCCAGCAGCTACTCACAGTACAGTACTCACAAAACATGGTATCAGGAGTGGTTTTGCAATTTACTCATTAATGAGGAATGTCTCAATTGCTTCAATTTTATTCGTCATAGACACTGAACCTCCACCTCCAATTTCGAAATTCTTATGCTAACTCCTGGTGTGGTAACCAACTTCCAAAGTGCTGTACATAAGCAAAATGATTCGCCGTTTTACCTGAAATACGGTGGCTCTTCACGAGATGTTTTATGTATGGGCATGGAAAGTCGTCTCACAATATGCTTGTAAATGAATACATCCGTCTTGCTCAGGAAGAGCAGCCATATACAAATGAACTGATAAACAACGCATTTATTGGATTGTAGCGCTTTGCTGTAGGCCTTTTTCATCACGCAAACACATTTGTGTGACGTTACCTCCAAAAGTGTTATTACGGAGCGCGGGCAAGGTCATGCATTCACAGGACTCGATTGCATTATGCAAATATGTCTCCATATTCTCGAAAGCGAATGACTGGCATACACCCAATATATTCACATACATCCTTGTCACTCAGAGTCAATTTTTTGTTTTGGAATAGCTAATCATCGTAATGAAATAAGCCGTGCCTGTCACTTACAACCTTGTGTCCGTCCTCTACTTACAGAAGGTCAACTTGTGTGCACACTGGCTCGTGTTTCCCAAAGGGCCTCAGCTGTTGGGCTCATTACTGCTGAGTTCCTGATGCCAGCTCCTTCTCAGCTCCTGCGAAGCCTTTTACTTGGCACCCAGTTTAGACAATGCTCTGCTAAAAGTGTGATAAAAGCCACCCTCAATGCGGAGCTTGGTTTCTCCTCCTTGGGGTGCCACATGGGCTGCGAACAAAAGCAGCCCCTTGCTGAAGATCTCCTCAATCAGTCTTTGCTTCTCTTTTCTGCTCGAAAGCTCTTATTGCTCGAGTGGCTTATACAAAAACGTTTCCCCTTGTCACCAAGTCTAAAATGTCTAAAATATCTAAAACTCCACCCTAGCACTTATGGTAAGAACATTTCATTCATCAGAAAAAAAATCTTAGTTCTGCTCCCAGCTTTGCCTCTGAGGCACACTTAGACTTGCAAGATGCTCAATCAGTGAACATAGTGGCAGATTAGATGTGTCTTCATTGTGTGTGTTTGTGTGTCTCTCGCAAAAGGACATTGTCGTCAAAAGGTCACTCTTAAAAAGGTCACGTGCATTCTAAATTACTTGACATCATCTCCTGATATGTATTGTACACCTTGAGTGACATTTTTATGCAATCTCTGCCATTTTCCGCACCTCATCATTTCAAAGTTTCCCTTTGTAGTAGTTCCACTAAATGCACAATGCTATTGTGGCAGCTCAGAGGCAAAAGCATTTTATGTTGAGAGGGAAGAAATTTCATCTGTGCTGTATGTTACACATAGGTACAGCACATTTGATAATAAAGTTGTATTCAATTCAATATTTCAGTGACGCTAGTGAGACAGGAAATAGTTCTTGTTTTTCTTTGGAATTGTCAGTCTTTCTTTTTTTCTTTCTTCTCCGCTATGCTGGTTTCACTCTAGCTCCAAAGTCTTAATGTCACTCACATGCAAAGAATTTGAGAGTCACAAAATTAAGCGGGGGTTGAGGGGGGGCAAAAAAGGCTTCATATTTTGCATTAGAACGAGAGCTTTTGCCCCAGCATGGATAGTAATGCTCAGGGAGCAATATCATGCGATACTATACATTTATCCTGGTTTGAAATATTTATACATTATGTGATTACGTTTAATGTTAAGCATCATTACTGCAAAGAATAGAATCATTTTTTTCACAAGTCAGTTTTCAAAAGGCCTACCGTGAGGACTACAAAATCTGGATATGGTTTATAAATATATAGAGTTCCCACATCATATTAGTTGATTGGTGCCGAATACAAATCTAAATGTGTACAAATCTTGGCACAGTTAGAAAGAAACGGTTTGCGCTGTTGTGGGCGTGAACACAGTTGAGCTGATTTGCAGCCAATCAAAGCTTCTCCTCCCATTCCCTTTTAAAATGACTTGCGAGAGGAGGACAGTCATTGACATGGAGGAAGCAGAAACCAGATTGCTGGGGTCCAAGGTTGAAGCGCAAACATTATGGTGAACTGCAAGCAGACCTCCACTGGGACATGTAAAGTTGGCCGGGGCGATCACAGTCCGCTGTGAAGTGGGTGCTTGCAAACTGCCTTCCACCCCGATAGCACATGTCTGTGTGCTATGTTTAACGTTCTGCATCATATGAGCTATTATAAAAAATAAGATCAGTTATAATCATTGATTTGTTCAAAAAGTCCTACATTAAGCAAAATCTGTAAATGCATATGGCTCATATCGCTTTCCCTGGTCACATCTATTCACAGATACAAGACATTTTCAATCATCTGTCTCATTTATGAGTGGTCAAAAGAATGCGCTAAGCTAGCTTGAGGCAGGACCGTATGTTAATTGTAACACAACAAAAAAATGACATTAAAAACAACACCGTTCCGCTCCTACCCGGCTAGTCATTTCAAGCCATTTTAAGCCTCACATATTTGTGGCAGTCACCAGCATGGCTAATGCTCCGTGTGTCCTGGCTGCAGAACTCCCCCCCCCCCCTGAAGGCACGCCATCTTGAGACCCAGCTGCTACGGCTGGGCCACTTCAGCCATGACAAAGCAGTCAGCTTAGTGTTGGTCCTCAGTGCCTCCGACTGTATAAACGTCTGTCAGTGGTGGGGGGAATGTTAATGGTCTCCAGAGGGAAAAGAGAAAAAAAACCCCTGCTGACCTCCCATGTGTATTGCCGCGGGTTAAGATGCTACATGATCAGAGTGAGACATTCACCTTCAGGTTAAGTCGGCCAAATTTCTATATCTACTGGTTCTGCAAAGTCCTGTTCCATCTATGAAAACGTATAAATCACAGCCAGGCCGTCAGTCTGGAATACCACTCTTAGCAATATTTCTGTTGTTATATATACAGTATATATACACAGTATATACAGTATGTGTGTGCCGGAACAGCATAAGGACACGGTCAATTTGTTTGGTATGAAACAGTAAGTTCAACAACACACCGGTGCATGTTATACTTTAGATCAGGGGTCACCAACCATTTTAAAGCTACTTATCGGCTGCTGAATAGCGCAGGGGGCTACCAATTTGATGCAAGCTTTTGAAAGAACAGATTTGCTCAAAATACGGTTAAATGTGACATTATTAAGGCTAGGGGAAAAAAAGAATTGGATCACTCTGCGAATTCAACAGCAAAAATCGGTCGACACAAAATTTGTACTTCGAAATGAAGGGGAGTTGTGATTACCTGAATGATCCATCTGTAAGAAGGCACTGATCATGTTAAAGATTTCTCACAACAATTAGGAAACTCGTAAATACCAATAGAGAACACGTGATCGCTGCCAGTTCCTAGAAAATCACAATGCCACACCACTAGTAAGCTATTCTTGGAACACGCCCACGGGCTTCTCATGTGGTTCTTAGGGGCTACCTCGTACCCGTGGGCACCATGTCATATTTCTCTCAATACTAAGGGTATGTTTCACATTCACAGGGAACTGCAAAACTGCAAAAATGACACTGCTAGTAACTGCTGGAACGTATTGAATACACGGTGACGACGACGACCGTATTTGTCGATTCAGATTTGCAGTTATGGGAGTAATAATGTCTCGTAGTAAATATACACTTTGCTGGAGAAGCATCAAAGCTTATTTCTCTTGAGCGAGCACTTGTCCTGTATTTCCCACTATTTCCACTGTGGCCTTCATTTCAGAAAGGATGCGTCTTCGACACGAGCGATAAGGCACCCGTGCAAAAGCAGTCAAATTGATGACCTGTTTTTTTGGGGTGTTTTTTTTTTGTTTTGCTCTCAAAGAGGGCCAAAACAGCTTTGTCTTCAAAAAAATCCCCCAAAATACACCAAATCTTGGGATGCAGCATGATTTTATCAGTGACTTTAAAATTGGCAGCCATTTTGCCCCTGCATGTTCACAGTTATTTAAGACACACCACAGGGTTATTGATCCTTTTTGTTTGTTTGTTTATAAATACACCATTGCTGATGTAGTTTTCAGCCTCAAATTTGGGTTTGTCCGTGTCTCTGCATTCGTTTAGTGTTTATTTATCATTGACTTTTCCTCATATATCCCTTGCCATTACGGCAGGACGAATAAGATCATTTTGGGCCTCTGATCATTTGAATCGTTAAAATGAAACATTGAATTGCCGGCAGTTTACGGACATTAGTTTCATGGCGTCAGTGCCTAATGAAGGAAAGAAACTGGGAGCGATACACCTTGAAAGTCTTATAATGATGCATGTTGTATTACCTTTGTGTCCAGCAGCCATAAAATGACATCCTGCGTTCCTCATTTACTATGCCAGTGCGCTCAAAGACAGATATGTCTTTTTTTTTTCTCCATTGCTCCCCAGCATATCAGCCTGGCAAAACGTTGCAAATGATAATAAATTACTATATGATTAGATTTTGTTCAATTGGTCTGGAGAATTAGTCTGATGATGAAAAACCTATTTGGATGATTGTGAATTGTTTTTACTTCCTTTTTGAAGTGGGTTACTGTATTTCAACAAGCTACGAAAAATGACATTGGAAGACTCGCGTGCCATGAAGTTGAAAAATGATAGAAAACTTGAAAAAACATTCGTAATAGTTGAAAGCCGAGTCTTTGATTGTTGAGATCAGTATTGTTCAATTGAACGCATCTCTGACACCTTGTCTGGCCTCTTCACACTTTTCAACTATGACCTGCGCGGAAATTCTTCTGTTTGAATGTTTTATCTTGTTACAGCTCTAGACGGCTTGATGTGCAGTTATTGTGTTTCAATCCATGGGCAACAGCCAGCACGTTTAATCAATGGCTGCTTATAAGCACCTGAGGCAAAAATCTCGAGTGATTTGACTCCTTGCCAGGCAGCGTAATGAAAGGCATTTGAAAATGTCATTGATGCATTGGTTTTAATTTGATTTTTTTTTGGTACACTTTTGTTGTGAAATATTTAGCAGTTTTGCTTGAGAGGTCCAGCTCGGGTTGCAACTCAAAATAATCACCCTGCATTTAGGAGAATGCGGTGACGGAATTAATGGCCACCATTTGAATTAATCTGGCACTCAGCCTTTAATTTATGTCGGGTTGAGCGTTGAAACCTGCGTAGCGTCTCATCCATCTGTATTATACCGAACACGTGCTTTCTTCTGTTTCATCGCTTTACAAAGCTTATTGTGAGCCTTTGTCGGACGGGATGACATTCATCAAAGCTTCCTTTCCCCCGCCTCTTGATGGGGATTTGGTATTTATTTTGCTTTCCTCTTTGCGTGACCAATGCCTTGATTTCACAATGATTTGATTCACAATTACCCGCCGTCAGAAAGCGTTGCCCAAACTTCTTGTTGTGTGACAAATGTGGTTGCTCATGCCAAGGTCAAAACCCGTGAGTCCGCCACTCTGCCAGCTTTCAGCTATCATTAGCGTTGCTAAGCTTATATCGGCCTGCTTCCCCAGTTACGTTTTTGCTTTCAGGCTCTCCAATATGGCTTTACGTGGGGGCCGGAGGGGGGCGGGTGGTTGATGGAGTGTGTCATCAAGAGCGCCAAGCCATCTACTGCAGTCAGATGCCCAAATATGGGCTCCCCGCTGTTGATGAGGCAGAGGTGTGACAAGCAGACTCGAGGGACACTTGAATGCACAAATGCACGCCCTACAAGACTTTGCATCGTTGTTTTTACTTTTAATTGTTTTTCATACCAATGGAAAATAACTCTGGTGACACTACTGTCAGAAAAAGGGCAGGCGCTGCGATGAGCAGATGAGGTCATTGTTCAGGTGAGGTAAGTGCAGATAGGAAGTGGGCAGACTGGGTGAGGACACCCGATCGGGATCCATCTCGATCCACGTATGGCATGCAAGTCGTGTCCTCGGCAACAGGTCATGATGCATCTGCTATCGTATCGTATGTGCTCTACTTTCAGACTCAAGTTGCCTTTTTTTGCCGCTTACCGTTGTGCCCTCTTTTTCTTTCTCTCTTTTTTTTATTAATTTTTTTACAACAATGTCATAATAGAAAAAGATATCCCATCATCCTTTTGAGATTTGGAGGTGTTTTATTTCCATGGACTGGGTTTATGGAACTGGTGAGCAGCCACGTCAATCACAGACTTGTCGTCTCGGACGTTGCATGCTGAACCGCAAAATTGTAGTTATGGTACATTCCAATTCATTCTATTAACAAAACTCAGAAACGGAAGCATGAGAGAGACTGATAGATGGCCTTTTTTGAAATCTACGACAGATACGTTGCGCTGCAATGACAGAGCCGGAATTTCTAATGCTTTCGATGGAGCCATCAAAAGATGAGAACAGAAACGCTACACGAGTGCAACCTCACTCCCAATCCACAACACGACGTAATGAAGTTACCGTGAAAACTTTTCCTGCCTCACAGATTTCATTTAAAAAGTTCGACCACTTGGCCGGAGTTTTCATCACGCACCCGAAGCCAAAAACTGAAGAAAAATGCCCAGCATAACACTTGCGCTACGTCAGCTGAGTTGTCTCTCAAGTACTTGTTGTACTTGCCTCGAGTGATTCCCTTGGTTTGGGTGCCCTTTATACTTGTTGACTTTAGCTCAAGTCCGCTGGAGCTGGGACTGTGTGTAGAATGTAACTAAAGACAGAGGACACTAATTTGCATATTGTATATCACTTTGGACATTAAATCATCTTGTCTTTCCGGTGTATTCAACTGAATGTTGTTGAAAAGGATTTGCACATCATTTTATTTGTGTTTTATTTATTTATTTTTTTACACAACATCCCATCTTTGTTCGTAAGGGTGTTTATAATTTAGGTCGGATACACGCACACACGTACGCCACTTGTTATCGTCCCAATTTTGCCACTTGAAAAATCCGACCAGGCCGTATTTTCCTCACGCAGAGTCGGTTTATCTCGCACTGATGAAAGTATTTTCTTTTCTTTTACGCTTACTTAAGTGGGCGAATGAACATGACTTCACAAACTGTTTGGAAGCCCGTGGCTGAATAATGAGCACCCTTGTGCATGTTGATGTGTAAACCCAAAGCCCATAAGGCTTTGTCGTAGTTTGGGGCGAGGGGGGTGGGGGGAATTCTTGTTTGTCTCGCAGGATTCGTTTACCTCAAAGTTTTGTTCCGAAAGGAGTTGGCTTCATCTAATTGCTTCCATCCCCCATTCAATGTGTCATTATATCTTCATTGGTGTGTTTTTTTGTCGTTTCCATTAACTGGAGCGTCTTGATAGTGTCACATATTTACAGTATGTTGCACAGCAACAGCGGTTGCTTGATATAACATCTGTGAGGATCACTTTCTGTCAGTAGGGAGAGCGCTGCTTTCGGTGGAAATTGAAGTCGATGCTTTCATGTTCAACTCAGCTCAGGGTTGGATAAGAGAGCGCATATGGATGTTGGATCGTAATGGCACAGGTGGCCTTGGGCATGTTCACCAACTCACTGTGTTACGACTGTCAGGAGTCACATAAAAAAAGAGGCAGCTGCTAAGATATTTCAGGTCAGGTTTTACTGGCAGCTGTTTATATTTCGACATCATACCCTGCGACAACACAGATAATATTTACTGCATCTGCTGCACTGTTCTCCAGTAATCAACACTGTAGCCGGCCGGCCACGCCTTGCGGCACGGCTACAAGAGCTTTTCCTTAAATCCAGCATTTAGTAAGAATTAGAAATATGCCGACGGACCGTCAAAATTATGCCGTGATGGAAAAGCTCTCCGCGGTGTCCCAGTATCCATAAAATTTAGTGGTTTTAAAATCGAACGTAGTCACATTTGGCCACTATCGTGATATAAAGTGGGCTGCCTTTCTAGTTAATATAAGTAGACTGTGTAAAACACGAACCTAATGGCACCTTCTCCACCATATGCTGCAATCAATGTTCCACTTCCCCATTATGCAGCACTTAGCACCTCTCCGTATTGCTCTGTCTCAGGAATGAGGACCAAGACAGTCAACTTCCTGCCTCTGATGTGAGATGTGTTTGCATGTTCTCCCCGGGCCCGCGTCGGTTTCCTCCCACATTCAAAAACATGTATGGCAGGCTGATTGAACACTCTAAATTGTCCATAGGTGTGAGTGTGAGCACGGATGGTTGATCATCTATGTGTGCCCTGCGATTGGCTGGCAACCGGTTCAGGGTGTCCCCCATCGACTGCCCAAAAATGGCTGGGATAGGCTCCAGGATGCCCACGACCCTCGTGAGGATAAAGCAGGTTGGAAAATGGATTGATGGATGTATTCAACCTCCAAATTGTGAGAAACGGTGTAATATTGTCACCTTCCATACAAATGCTGCATTTCCTTCTGTTAAGAGTTTAAATTCATTTTGACTCAAAGTTTGTGATCCTCTAATATCTTCTTCACACAGAACAAAAGAAAATTGTTTTTTGAAAGTTGTTTTGCGCAGTGATGCAAAACATTTTTTTGGTGAAATGTTCTTCTCATTATGGCATTGTGGTTGCTAACATGATCTGTTACCCACTGAAACTGGTACCATGGTGATAAAAGAGCATTGTTAATCACGCTGTACAGTATGTCGACTGGTGAAGAGTCTCTGTAATTAGCCGTTGATGGGTGCTGCTGCTAACGTCAGACTATGCAAACATGCCCCATAGCACATTGCTGTTTTAATTGGCGTCACGGTGCGCTAACGTTTCCTCTGTGAAACCTTTCCCTGCTGCTTAGCTGTTGACAAGAGTGAAGACACAAAGATTAGGGGGAGACAAAATCGAGTAAAATGACCTGACCTGGCAGCTTGTCCAGACGGGAAGACATTGGCATGTTCACAACACATTTGAACAGCTCCTAAGTGTCAAGCAACTAGCATAAATACATAGAATACATCATTGTATGCATACACACAATGCATCATGCATGATAAAATCAGGATGGTTTAAAAGTTGTCGTTGTGCATTTTCAAAAAATGGTTACTGTATGTTAACTCATTCAGTACCAGCCAATTCTAGATCAAGTTTGAAAAGACGTTTAAAAACGTCATTGGGAGTGAATGAGTTAATGGACCTTTTCGCCATCACATCACAGTATTTCTTATTTGGCAATAGGTCTGATGGAAACACAGGTAAACAAACCTGTCTGTGTCATTTGACCAAGGCGGAGCGATTGAGAAAACAGATGAAATGGCTTGAATGATCATATCAGCCTCTTCTATCGCCATAGTTTGAAGATGTCAAGCGCTGGTTGAAAAAAAGATCTTACGCAAGGTCACTTGCTTTAAAGAGAGACGTTAACTGTGATTTAATTCCAACCGCTACGTTGAGAGACTTTGGGGAAGCTCAAAACAGTAGTTAAGAATTCATCTACTTGACTTTTGCTTGCATTGGTGGCACAGATGTGTTCTTATAATTCTCAGATGGATAGCATACTCTAAAGATGGCATTAGCTGGTAGGCTAGTTATTGCGTTTTGCTCAATTACTCAAAGACAACCCCACCAAATATGTTATAGGTACTGTGCCTGTGAGAAAAAAATGTCTTCCACAAACCTGATGATGCTTTGGAGTCCGAAGTCTTGCAATCTTTCCCTGTTAGGCTCCTATATGCACACGACTCTGGTGCGGACAAACGGTTCAGAAAATGGGTGGATGGATCGATAGTTGGATGGATGGTAAAAAAACAAAAACTAAACCTAAACAAAGTTTTTATCATCATTTACTGTTCAAGTCAATGACAGTCAGACGTTTTCTGACACTCAATCACTTGTGGCTTTGATTTCTTTTTACAGCTAGCTAGTGGCTAGCACAAGTTGCTAATATATCAGCGCTCATTGACACCCAAAGCCCAGCTTGTCAAATGTCACAAACAGTGAAATGCTCAGATACATGACACCCATTACAGAAGAACCGAGTAAGTGTCCTTTGGTCATAAAAAATACTGTCGAGCTAAACGGAACAGGAGCAAAACCAGAGAAACAGCACTAACTCTGCGTCACACTCACATGCGCACACACTTAAAAAAATAAATAAAAAATCGAAAGAGAGGCAAACACGAGAGTTATTTTGAAATGTATTAAAATGAGTTATAATGAGGTGCTTTTTTTGGTCTCTTGTCAGCAAGAAAAACGGTACACATCAGTTTACAGTAGCAGACTCCACAATCCAGATTGTCTGAGGTGCACTGACAGCTCCTGTTCTATGCTGGACGCATGCATGATGACAGTTGAAGCTCCCCAAGATTTTGGAATGCATTTTCACTCGAGCCTTCCTGTGTGTCATCGCCATGTTTCTCCTTTGGCTTGCATGACTTTTCTCTGGATACTCCAGTTTCCTCCTGCATTCCAAACATCTGCATGTTAGTCTTAGGAAATACTTGTTGAAAGGTACGAATGTGAATTTAGTTGCCTGACTTCATCTTATCATACATTTTGCTTGCTTGCGTAAGATGTGGTTTTAGTTTGAGAGGTTGTGAGAACTGTTGTAGGTCAGCTCATATGCGTACACAGCACAGAATTTAAATCTGACGGAGCTGGTGGTCTGAGCTGTTCAGTGCGGGATTAGCATCTCCCCCACATTTTCTACTGTGAGGATTTTACTCAATGTTCAACAAGAATGCAGTTTAACTGAGCTCGATAACACGCTTGAGGTGAAAGCTTAAACCTAGTTGTAATTTACCGTATACGAAGAAACGTTTATGGGACTGTTATGGGCAATTACCTGCACTGCTGACCTTTCTGTCTTACAAATTGTACTTTTTGTCCTCTAGTCTGTTTTGGAAGCAACCCCCACAGCTATGAAAAAGGGTTCTTGTGATTTATCTGGTCGAGATAATGCCCACTGTCCTCTGTGGATCAGCGTTTTTATGCTGATGGAAAAAAAAAAGAAAGAAAAACGGCCTCCGCAATTTTGGCCCGCGCTCGTGCCGTCGTCATTATAACCGATGTCCAGAGGCATATGAATATTCGGATTAAATTGCTTATACTCACCATCAATTCCCCCTAGCAAAGTGGCTAAGGTACGTTATTGAGCTAACTAATGTTGCATTTTTTTGGAGTTGGTGAGCTCGTCTGTCATGAAATCACTGGTCTTAGACATGTACTGTATTCTGTTGCTTCTGTGAAAAAAAAAGTCTCCTTCACCCAACCAGCGCCGTGGTTTGCCCCTGATCTCCGTTGCATGGACGCTAATGCACGACAGTTCAGGTGAAAACTGGACACAGACCTTCAATTAAGGACCTTTTTCTCAAGGCTCTCGACAAGACTCAGCCCAACTTAATCCACCTGCTACTTCAGTATTATCTCCACGAAGGACGGCAACACCAGGTCCTCTCATTAAACGCAACGAATACCACATGATTGAAAGAAACGCAGTGCAGACCGTAACATCCAATCCGACCCACAATGATTGGAACGTATATAAGTCCCTTGCTTTGCTGTGGCTGTGCTGTACCCGAGAACATTGCTGTGATTGTTTACATGACCAGAGAAGAGAAAGTGAGCTTTGCCTGTGAAGCATAAACCATTGATAGTCCAGGTTAACATCATTTTTTTCCACTGAACCAACAACACATAACTCCTGGTTGATCTTCTGTTGAATCGAGACTTTGTCAGGGTACAACTTCAGGTCCATAACCAAAATCTACTTCAGAGAGTCCCGGATCAACTTCTTTGGGATGCAACAGAGTCCCTGACAGCAGAATATTACTACTTTAATACGTTCCAGTTTCTCAGCTTTAGAGCTCAGGTTTTGAACACGTTCTTTGGTTCTAAACTTATTGACCCATCTGTAAATCAGAGTAACGACAAATTCCGTCCCATCGCCAGGCTTCCCTTCTTTTTTTGGATTTTAAGAGTGGTTTGTTTGAAAGACCGAAATCATAGATTATGGCAAAAGAGCATTTTAAAAAATCTGTATTTTGAAAGCATTGACACTTTACTGGTCATTCATATTATTCACTCTGATAACACTGGTCAGCACATTTTGGTGCCAATAACATTTCAACGGTTTAAGGTTTTCTTTTTTTTTTGATATTGCTGAATCCCAAAATCACATAGATTTTTTTTTTCCAAAATGGCACAAGTTTTTGACACATTCCGTGTTTTTGTTTCACAAAAGTGCTGAAAGAAAATATGCACATTTTGACATTGGAATTCTCTTTGTGCCCCAACTCTGAGGCTTTATTTGTCTTTTCAAGCATGTCCAGACAGCATTCGTTCATTTTTGATGCAATGAGAAACAGGCCAATGCATATTGCGGAGAGCCTTCTATATGCAAATCAAGCAAGAATTCAGAAAATCGGGCAATGTGAGCAGTAGACAACAATGTTGCTTCACTTTTATTAGACAGCAAATGTAATTTTTAATACCCCTAAATGTATTGTCAATCAAAAAATGGTCACAAATTAGAAAAAAACTGTCACAAATCAGATTTCTCTAGAACTAGAGCTAATTCAAAGAAACAGATTTGCCACGAAACCATTAAAATATCTTTGGAAAAAAAATGGTTGGACAGGGTGATACATGGTGCTCATGCGATTGGGGGAACCGTATTATGAACACGTACAGCGAAAACAAATGCTTTTTACGGGTGATTTACTCGACACTAGGGTGCAAGATATTCACGTCCAATTCTTTGTTTGTTTGTCTTTTGTCTTGACAGGATTTATGAGCGAGTGATCGACCCTCCTCAGATGGAACTCACGCCGGGAAGCGGCGTTTGGCTGGGCCAGCACGGCCACAAACACGGCCTGTTCAAGGTGAGACTCGGACGAAGATGCATCCACAGTCCTGCAATTCCCTCGTTGGAGCTCAACGTGCTTCACATTTAAAGTTGCCTGGGATAATTGGGCAGATTTGCACTGGGCTTGGAAGTAAAAAGGGAGCCTGGTAGAAGACACAAGAAGAAGTACCGAGGGGGGCTTCAAGAGGAGCTGCATCCAGCACAGTGTGTGCTTTGAAACGCTTATTCCCAAGCTCATTACAATGTCGATCTTTAATCACTGCTCATTTTCTCACCCTGCAGCATGTGCTCAGAGCAGCCAAAAGGACATGCCAGATTATGTCAGAGATATGATTTTGTTCTTGTTGAAACCACATCCCTGCCCACTCAATCAATAGACTTTGTTTTTTTTCCTCTCGCCTACATATTGATTAGCCTCCACTCTCCGCTGTGGTGTCAATGATGTTGCTCGGAATCTGAAGGCCGCCGTCTCAGCTCCCTCCGCCGGCTCCTCATTCACCTCTTTGTAGACGTTAAGAGGATCTTTCTACTTGAAGAAAGCTCCGGTCTTGAAAGATTCAGCAATTTCCTACCCACGGTTTTGGTTTCGTGCTTGAAATGTTGCCGCTCCGCGTGCAAGGATTGCTTAAAAGTCATTGTCAGCAAAGAGACAGATGGCGTGGAAACTGGTTGGTGTGAAGTGACGGAGGAAGAGCGGAAATTTCCCCTGCAGCTTTTCGATGGTCGGGGTTGACATGTTGGCTGACAGGTGTGCTTGTAACACCTTGAATCCTGAACCTGTTGCTCAGTGTGCTGCAAGGGCGGGTCATACATCGACAAGAGTCAACCCCAGACACGGGATCTGCTTACACAACTCGCATTCATCTTTTTGCTGGAGTGTCAAAAAGTTCACTGTGCCGCTATTAGTTCTGACATATTAAATATTCATCAATTGCAGATGAGCTGGTCAGATTGTCTTATATAATATATCAAAAAGAGATCCTATTGCAGTGGCACATTGATTTTTTTTAGTTTGTTTGTTTGAAGTTGTTGTTTGGTCTTGTTTTTGCAAGCCAAAATTTTGTCTAGATTAAACTTTTTTTTTTTTTTTACATAATTTTTTATTATTAGCTTACATTTTGTTTTGATACAATACAGATTTTTGTTTTTTTGGGGTGGGGTGGCTGGAATGAACAGATCCATGGTATTTGGTTTCATTTTAAAGAGGATTTCATGTGAGTAAAAATGAGTTCTTACATCCAAAAGTAAACATAATAGAGGGCTGGTAGTAAACATTTTCTTTATACAAATATATTTCGAATAATAGATACAGTATACCATATCTTTTAGGAAGCCAACCTCCATTTTCTTCCCGGCAAGTAGATCAGATCTGATACGTCACCATTTCAGATCATCAAGCAATCAAGTTTGCGTCCCTTGTTGAATCGCAAACTTTTTGGTAAATCAGGCCCTGACTGTAGCAACGACATTAAGATTTAATTAAAGAACTACTGTTTCTGCGAACTGGTTCACATTAGTGTTGGATGAATAATATGAAAATCCAAATTATTTCACTCACATTTTTCAAACGTCACAATTAGGTGAAACACAGCCCCCGAGTTTAGTTTGAGCTATCTCTGCTCAACAGGGGATCGTATTTAAAGTTTCTGCAGTGTCAAACTTTTAATGGTGATGGCTAGTACTGTCAGCCCTAATGCATAACACGGAGAGAAAATTATTACCGGTACATTTTTTTTGGTGTGTTCAGCTCAGCAGGTCTCTTAATAGCCACAGTACGACTTAAAACACATTTAGTCGCCCACACATTTAGAGATTGAAATTGGATACTTACATTACAAATGTTCTTCATGATTTAATCGACAGGCCAGCACGGCGGGGACGAGGTTCGATGGCATGCCTCATTGCCGAGAGGCTAGAATCTTGGCTCAGGGACTCTTGGGCAGTTACGTGCCGTTTTCTTATGAGGGTTTTCTGCAGGTAGGTTGAGGGTCTCCCCCCCCCCAGATTTGGATCATAAGGAAGCGACAAGACAAGATAGGCTTTTGCTTCCTTCTGCCACTTCTCAATCTTTTAACACTTTGTACAGAGTCTCTTTCTTTACGTTTTTTTTTATTGATTGTTTGAGACACTGTACAATCACATTTAAACATCTCTACCGCGAGCAATGAAATTACCGGATATGAAAAGGATTCTTATACTAGAACACGTGGCTAGAGGTAATACCGTCTTATTATTATTGGACGTAGAAGCACACCCGTGTCCTGTATGACCCACGCGCTATAATTTAGTTCCCTGAACAGTATTCATTACGATCTCACAGTATATTGAGTCAGTAGGCCCAGCGCAAGTCTAGGGAAAAGTGCAGTCTAACCGTGTGCTCAGCCCGTGTGTGTGTGGTCTCAATCCTTGCTGCCATTCTGTTCATCTCATGGCTCTCCCTCAAGATACAGTGGCAAGGTGTTGCTTGCATCAAGGCCACGCAAATGCAATGTGAATGGATTTCACGCAAATCTCTCAAGCAAGGGAAGGTCGGTGGCAAGTGGCTGAAATAACACATTTTAATGTTTCCAGCAGCCCATTTTAAGGGCAAATTGTGTGAGTCTGCTTGAGGGGGATTTACAAGATTGGTTTTCCCAAAAGATGTCCCCCCCCCCCCCCCCCCCCATGTACTGCTGGATGTGACTTGTCATTCATGATGCTTGGCAGACTGGTCAGCATCTGGTCAGTTGTAGATGCACTAAATATGTACAGCAAAGTACTTTTTCCTTCATTTTATTTTCAAGGAGTGCTGCATTGTATTGACACATTTTGAGGAGATTTCAAATTCTGAACGTGATGCGTGTGTACTTAAGGGTAGACGTTATCTGTTGTTTTTTTTTTCACCATTTAAAACAGATCCCGGTGTCTTAAAAACATGTCCTTGAAATGCTTTTCATCGAAATACCGGCATCATCAAGAGCGATATCACACACCCTCGTTGTCGTGCTGAACGTAGCTTCATTTGTGGAGGCGGTGGCCCTGTGTCATGCAAATGAGCTCCATGTTCTGTTGGCCCTGTAGCGAGCATTGTGTTTCATTTGCAGCAAATGATTTGATCTAAACATGAAACTCAACATCTGACATGTGAAGACGCCTACTGATAAACATCAAGCAAAGGGGGACCTGATGGATCAATAGTGGGGGAAAGAAAAAGAGAATCTAATCCGTGGATCTCTCTCTTTCTGTCTTGTCAGGGCATTATCCAGGATGTGAAGTTTGTTTTTGCTCCCAACGGCTACATCAGCCAGTGCCCAAACCTTAACCGCAGTAAGTGTCTCGATGAAACATAAACGCACAGTATATTACATTTGTGTTTCATGAACTCTTGCCTTGACGAAACTGGACTTTGATATGATGGCGGTCATCAATATAATTTTGAAGAGGAAAAATCTTCTTCACGAATGCTAATTTCCCCATGGTAGTCTCCCGCCCTGTTTTCAAATCGATATCCAAAGCCTTGTCAGTATAATATGGCACGTAATTCTAGATTGTCTATTAGGCCGATCGCTCCCACAAGCCAAAAACAATGCGACCGAGACGTGAGTTTTGTTGACTATTGATCTGTGTCGAAATTGCACCATCAGTTGGATGCTTTTATCTTTTCGGCTGTGTTCATCCACTCTTTTCTTTCAGCCTGCCCAACCTGCAGTGATTTCTTGAGCCTGGTGCAAGGCATTATGGACCTGCAGGATCTACTTGCCAAGATGACCCTCAAGGTAAGAACAATCAATTGCCTCCCGCAAAGACAGACATCCATTATAGCTCACCAGACTGGACATAAAACACACTCGATTTTTACTATACTGCCATGAAATCTACAACACACTGCAAAACAAAGGAAAAAAAAGTGTCTTTCCCATACTGTCATGAATTGACTTTTGTCTCAGCTTGGGAGAGCACAAAACATTCATACTTCAAATACATAAAAGCGCATACAGCTAAAAAGGGTAAACATTCTTGCAGTCGTGACACGCGAAATAAGAGGCACGTTGCCGTCGAAACAAAAAGAGTCGTAGGAAGTTTTCTTTTTGGCCAGATGCACACGCAATGGTTCGCCTGAAGGGAGGCACTTAAAAGAGTGATGAAGGGATGTGACAAGTCCGTGGCGATGCAGACTGCTTCCTTTTGTACCGTGTGAATGTTCAGGGCAGTGAGAGAAGTCTGAGAGACGTTAGGGATGTTTACTGCTTGTTTGATCATGCTGGCGTGTTTGTTCCTTTGCTTTGTATTGGAATGATGTGATGCTAAATCTGAGAACGGGCTCAATGAGTGACCGCGATACACCGTTTTGATGTTCTGTCCGATGTGAAAACTCCCTTAAAACACTAGTGTCAAACGCGAGGCCCGGGGCCGGATCTGCCCCGCACCATAATTTTATGCGGCCCGCGAAAGCAGCTCAAACATGTCAACTTCCATGATCCTTTCTAAAATATCTACCAAAATTTTAAATTCTCATGTAATTTTTTTGTTACCAAAACCCTCATGACAGTAACTTAAACAATAGGTGAACAAAACGTTATTCTTGACTTCTTTATACTGTATGTCATAACGGCCCTCCAAGGGAAACTGTAACTAAAATCAGGCCCGCGACAAAAATGAGTTTGACACAGGTGCCTTAAAACATGCAGTGCTGATCCTTTTTGTAAAGCTCATCCATTTGCTGCGTGGAAGACGAAAGTCGGTGTCCATCCCAAGATATCAAAAACTACGGAGTAGATGCGGTGTGTCAACGGGTGCGGCTTCCCCCACAGCACAGCTCGTTGGTTTTATTCACATTCAGTTCCAGTGAGCTCTCCCGTAACTAAAGGGCCATAGTTTTCCACATACGGCTTTCCACCAAAACCACATTTTGTGCAGTTCCCGAATGCGTTAACTGGATTATAAATCACTCTACTGTAGAACTGCGGTTGTTATTGTTTGCACTCTTATCGTGAGCCAGCGCAACTATCCGGGGCACTGCCATCTTTGGATTTTGGCAGGCTTTTAAATTTGGCGTCTCCGACAAAATAATACGCAATACATGAGTCGAAACTCCTTTCTGATGAACGTTTACCACCCTGCTGTGTTGACACATTCACCTTTTAAATTCATACACGCAACACTTTGCCACCTGATTGGTTCATACAAGTCCCAGCGGGGAGGATCCGGTCATCTGCACTCCCCCAAATGTCTCCTTGCCTTTCAGTGATGGAACTGCAAGAGTTCACCAAGAGGTGAATCTTTTCTTATTTGGTCGTGGCGTACGAGAAAGAGTGACTCTAAGCATTGTATATCGATTCCCTTGACATTTGCATGTATCATATATGTTCAATGGACAATGAAATATCACACACTCAGACTATTGAACACACCCGAAGTGTGCGGTTCGAAGGGCGAGATATTATGCCGTCATTTTTTTATTTTTGGGTATTTTGCCGGAGTGTCTGCCTTGTGTCTCAAAGACTGGAGACACACGTCTATCAGCTTCTGACTTGTGTGATACCACCGCCAGTCGGTACCGCTCACGATATCCTGGATAGCGATTTCCTCTGAGGCGCCTCAGGGCTGATGCTTTGCGTTGCAAATGGGTCTCTTTTGTTTTGGGCTTTGACGGGGCCGCTTTTGAAAGCTCACAGCTCACACAGACGTCCAGTAGCCAAAACCAAGTCCAATAGTTCAGTGGCATCTAGAATTTCTTTCTCTGTCTGTCTCTCTCTTTCCTCTCTCTTGCTCGCTTTCTCTCACTTAGAAGAATCCATCATTTTATGTCAAGTCCCCACTTTCCTGACCCTGTGGCAAAAGTGGGTCTCACAGGAGAATCTGGGGTAGACTGAGGGCTGCTCAGCCTATCATTTCCTAATTGACCTTCACCGTTCAGTCCAGTTTTCTTATTCAGGTTAGATTTCTGAACATGTATATGGTATCTCAGTTAAGACGGAAAGAAGTGAGTCTTTGCATCAAATTCATCTAATGATGTGGAAATCATCCGAGGAATGACTTTGGTCAATGTGTTCCCACCGATTCACCGATCTTTCCCAACCCGTTCAACTGTTCGCACTGGTGTTGGTAATTTCATTTTCTCGTAAATGGCAGGCTCGGGCCAGCTGGACCTAATTTGCATGGGTTAATGCCCACCAATGCCAAAAGAAGGGCACAAAACTGGAGTGTTGCAGCAATGCAAGCACACAAACTGAAGATGGAATGTTTTTTTTAGATTAAAATTGTACATGTTTTGGCATTGTTTTCTCCAAGTCCTCCAGTTTTCTTCCACATTCCAAAAATACGCAGGGCAGGTTGGTTGGGCATTCCAAATTGTCCTGATCTGTGCCTTGCGATTTTGCTAGCAACCAATTCAGGATGTACACTGCCGACTGCCCAAAGACAGGCGGGATAGGCTCCCTCTTCTAATCTGTTTATCATCACAAGGGTCGCAGGCATGCTGGAGCCTTCAAATGATATCTAACAAATAAATTAACGTGTTTTATAGCATAGCCGGAAGTATGTACGGTAAATCAGGCAGGTAGGTCCGATAGCTGGTCTTTGAAAACAAACGATAAATCAATTGAGAGCAGATTTCTTAAAAGCGTCAACACACCTTCATTTCACCATATTTCTGCAATTTAAAAGTTGGATAAAGACACATTGAGACTTTCCTGTTGGAAGACAAGTTCTTCTTGCATGCAGCTGTAAATCTGGACATTCTGGGGATTGCCCAGTGGTCTGAGCTGCTGTATGCGCTGCCCGTACCACTGCCCTAGCTCATACAATTAATTTACTCTGGCCCGCGAAGCCGGGAATCCGGGGATCAATTTTTTTCCAACACGACTAGAAACTTGATAACTACATCACAGCCTCTCTGTACAAACTGGCGCATAAAAGTGGCCTAACACAGTCACACTTGTTACATTTAACAAGAACAAAGCACACCGAGAAAGCCTCCGTGCAATCGTAAAGTTAGCATCAATCCGCTAAGTCGACCACCTAAGTGACGTGGATGGCTTTGAAATAAGAGCACAAACACGAAGTGCCACGTTAGCTAACGAATGGTTACTTTGGTAACGGCGTTTAATAAATCTGCCTTGTTAAGTGTAAAGTGTCTTCTCCCATGATATGTTATACTTGCCTATTGGTCAGTTGTTTTCAAACTTGTTCAAATAAACACTGAATACCACGGGAGGGAATGATAAATTGTTTTAGATTGATGCGCGAGTTAGGTTAAAGTTGTGTATCTTCATTAAAAGGTCTTGTAAAGTAGGCCGGTCTGAGCCTTGAAACTTCAGGGCTGAAAATGAGTCCCACTCCGGTCCTGCTTGCATATACTGTATACACCACATTTTTCTTTCATCCGTGTAATTTAAAATATCGACGTCTGTCGGGTGACGCATCATAAATCCCGTCTTCGTCGACGACCCTAACAACATATCCGCAAGTGAAGAAAAATAAGCAGGAATATTTCAATTTACAAGGAACCGCAAAGAAGTCGACATTTTAAAGGAAGGAAAAAAAATATATGGCGGTACTTCTGAAAACTGTGACGGGTGTATTTTAACACTCAAACTACAGTTTTTCTATACAGTGCTTATTTAATCTTGGTCGGAACGAATGTAATAAACTTTAAAAAATATTAGCAGTCAGACCCGGTCGTCTTTCCTTTTCATTTCTTTCAATCAGGAGTCATTTGTATCACCGCGAGACGAGCAAACAGTTCTTTGGCGGATGTCAGAGAGGCATCAGAGTTGAAGGACCAACATCAAGAGAATTGGGAATGAAACAAGCTGGGAAGAAGGGCGGAAGAGTGAAAGGAGGGTTCGTCAGGATCTCGAGTGTCTGTCTGCAGTCTTTTTTTTTTTTTTTTACTGTAGCTTCTAGCCTACGGTCTGAAGTGTGAGCTGAATGAAGATGGCTTATTATTCTTCCTCTAATGACTGGCTCCCAGTGGAGCAGCGCTCTGAACAAAAGTGGGCATTCCAGAGGGCCACGGAGAGGGCTGGAGGGGTTAACGCGCTGGCGCTGTTCGACTTTTTGATTTACTTTTGTGACTGGTGATTTTATGGTCATTCCTAGCTAAATTACGCCGAGTCCAGGCTGACCCAGCTTGAGGGATGTCACTGCGAGAAGACCTGCAGTGCCAACGGCCTCGTCTACAGAGATAAGGAGCTGTGGGCGGAGCCGCAAAATTGCAGGAACTGTGCATGTAAGGTGAGTGTTACTCTTGTCTCATGAAGGAGAAAATCTCTGGTACAAAATGATCACGCTTCGTTTAAAAACAACAACAACAACAACAACATCATTTGAATATATTTAACACCACACTGTGTACGTTGTTGCTGGTAGCCTTCTTTGCCAAATCCGATACCGTTGCCGCTTCCGGGCGGCACCCCGATAATCTCCCTCTAATTAGCCTCCCTGTCTGCTCACAC
Organism: Hippocampus guttulatus; assembly: GCF_054856545.1. Taxonomy (NCBI): domain Eukaryota; kingdom Metazoa; phylum Chordata; class Actinopteri; order Syngnathiformes; family Syngnathidae; genus Hippocampus; species Hippocampus guttulatus. Next base: position 25,477,728 of record NC_141263.1, on the reverse strand, counting down.
ACACGCTAGCCAAGACTTTAAAACGTGTTGAATCAGGCCACCGAGAGCCCTTGGGAATCCGATTTACAGTATCACGAGAGAGCAAGGATTGGAGAGAATTTAGTTGGTGTGATTTGCTCCTCTGTATAGACCACTTTGCCATATGCGCGGTATCCCGGAGAAATTAGTTCCAATGAGTCATGAAATGAAGACGCATCAGCTTCAAAACTCACGTCACTCCTCCGGGGCCTCCGACAACTAAGTGTCTTTATTCATCCGTCAGCACTGAGCGATGAATCAGTTAAGAGAGTCGATGTTTACACCAGGCTAGCCAACGCAGAAGCGGCTGGTCATTCGGTCTGATTCAAGTGCTGCACACCAAATGCACTTTTGTGCCGATGCTAAAATTTTAACTTGTTCTTGACACCGTGATTAATTTTGTGTAAGTGTTTTGCGACAAAGGCGCTTGAACGTTGTCGGTGTATTGTCGTGTCACACTTGTTTTAATGTTTTGAAAGCGCAATGGCACCGTACGAATAACTATGTGCGTATACCTGGTTTGGGGTTAGTGGCTAGGTGTCCGCATCACAGTCCAAGGTTCTGGGTTTGAATCACGCCTCTGACCTTATTTCCCCACCCACAAATGAAAGGGGAACCATAATATATTGAGGATATTTGTTTTTCATGCCACACATCTGATTTTTGGCTCACATTAATCGGGTGAAATACAAAAGGCGTTTTTTTGTACGGCAGCCAGAGCGCAATCCTGAAAAGAGCAGCTTCTATTCTGAACAAATGTTTGAAGAAGATCTGTGAACTGCGCACATCACTTCTAAATTTATTTCCATTTTGTTTGGTAGTCCAGTTTTCGGTAAGTTGTAAGATATTGCATGTTTGGCTTACATTTGTAATGTTTTTAGCGCAAACAGACTGCAGCGGCGCACTTGGTTTTGTAGTTGCAAAGGAAAATCAATCAAACAATAGAAGAACTAAAAGTGAATCTCATGTATTAATCAAACCTGATTTGTTCTACTCTTCATGACGCAGGTGATGATTTGAAGCAAGCTATCCAGCAGGCCAAGCATCGCATCTTACTTTTTTTTCCTCCATCATGCTCTTGGCGCCTTCACTCACTGCATTTGGATTAATGTTATGAATGTTTCTCTCATGTCTTCTCGCTTGACAGCATTCTCTTTTTTTCCCCTCCATTCTTCTCATTAGAATTGAACTGGTTATATTCAAAGCCCTAATTAAAACATGATTACAATAAAACGTGCACTCCCCCATGTTGAGAAAATTAACAGGTTATTGCTTATGTGTCGTTTTTCGTTTGTCGCGATAACTTGGTGCTAATGTCATATGCCTATAATAATTACAAATTGAGTGTCAGCCATTAATCTCCTTTTTTAAAATATACATACAGTATATAGTTAGTATGTGCTGTATTTTGCCGCTTAAAAGTGGGTTGCCAACTCTCCGGTGCAAACTCATGTTCCCAGAAAATAATTGCGTTTTACTCATTTTACCAACATTATTTGAACTTTTTTTTTTTCTCTGTTAAAAATTTTCTTCCAGAATGGAGTGGTAGAGTGCCGCAGGATTTTCTGTCCGCCAACAAATTGCTCAGAGGACTCATTGCCAGTCCACGTGGATGGGACCTGCTGTAAGAAATGCAGACGTGAGTACACATCGCAGACATACCACACGCTTCGTCAGGGGTAAAGCGATATAGCGGCCAATGGAGGTGTCCACCCCACTGGCCACCCCGACACACCACACTGTTTTTTTTTTTTTTTTTTTTAATTGAGTATTTTTTGAGTACTAAACAAAAGGTCACTAACTAATGCGGAATAGTGGAATAAAGTAAACTACAATTCCCCCAATGCAATTTGATTTTCAATGTCAAAAGATTCATTTGGCTCCTTTTTTCTGGATGAAACACATTTGCACACTTCCTCCTCACTTTCTGTACTATTTGTGTGCCTGTCTACCCAGCGTCCTCATTCGGCTCTTATTATTTATAAATATGTACACATTTTACGATATGTCATTGGATTACATAACGCCACACACAAAAAAATAAATATTCAGGACTCTTACGGGCCAACATTGAAGTACCCATCAATTAATCCTGCGAATTTAAAAACACATATTCGGATCTTATAAAGAACTCTAAACTGTATTGGAGCCAGTGAAGGGACGCCAGAGTAGGAATTATGTGCTCCCTCTTAACGAGTACCAGTCTGGAGGCGAGCAGCAGCATTCTGGACCAACTGGAGACACTTCATGGAGGACTGGCTGACTCCAAAGTAAAGTGCATGACAGTAATCCAGCCGGGATGTGGCAAAGAAATGACTTGCTGTTTCAACGTGCTCTTGAGAAAGGAGAGACTTTACTTTCGCCACCTGCCTGAGGTGAAAGAAGCTGGATTTAACAGCAGCACCATTTTTGAGATCCATGCCTCAAGTGTGGGGGCAAAAACATCTTGGCGGATGGGCACTAGCCAACTGTAGTTCAAGAATATCGAATACGTGTTTGGTAAATGCTCCAAAATCCATGGCCGGCCGTGTATCTTGCTGTTCTGCAAACCTGGCAATCCCTTCTGCATAGATTTAATAATCCCAGCCTCACTATTCCTTTCTCTATCACTCCGCATGCCCGGTCTTCCTCCTCTTCTTCCCACCTGAACATCACAACTCCAGCACGGGCAAACAAGGGAATTATGTTCCAGAGTCGCAAGTGTGAGCTCCGTGGCCCTGCACCCGGGGGAGGAGGAAAGCAGGACTTCATACGATAGGCTTCATTTTCTATTTCTGCTTATATTGCCAGAGGAATATGTAGAAGCGTCTCTTCTGTTGTATTCTTAATGCAGTTACATTTCACCCCACCCCCTGCTGAGGCCCGCTCGCCAAGGACAAGTCATTTTCCTGACTGAATTAACTGGCTGTGTTTGCCTTAAATGCATGTTGGTGTGCAATCACGCGTTGTTCATTGGGTTCATTGTTGTTTAAAGTACAAGGATGTCGTAACATGATCCTGTTTTTTTAAAATAGATTTCAGTTTTCTCCCGCCTAAATTGAGTGTTTCTCCCCACCCCCCTCGACAGCAAAATGCAGTTACATGGGACAGGTCTTGTCTGAGGGCCAACGCCTTTTATCCAGGAGCTGCAGGGAATGCAAGGTAACTCTTCTTTTGGTGCTCTGTTTCGCCTTTTATGTTGCAATCAGTTCACCAGGCTGCATTTGTCTTCTCACGTGAGTATGTGGAGGGACCGCTCGTATTGGACTCCTTGTTGTAGAATTCATTAAGTCATTTGTTTTCCATTGTCTCGGTTCGTTTGCCTGCGTTTGATCAAAAAGCCAGGTAATTAAAACAAAACAAAAACAAAAAAAAACAACTAATGAATGCAGAAATACAAAGACCTGATTTGACCCACTGTTTTATCACTGCATTGGATTCTGATTAAAGGCATTCTTCATGTTCAGCATTGGTCGGAGGTGAGTATTATTCACAGGGAGGCCGTTTATCTGTGAAGACACATTTTTACGGACAAAACTGGCATTGTGGGTGGATATGTGCCTACAAGGAACGACATACACAATATTTCTGGAACCATGAATTATTCTTTAAAATGCCAAACCACAATTTGAGTGAATGTAAAGCCGGGATCTTCAATTCAAATTTGGAAGGCTCCGGTTGTAGGGCATTTCCCAGGGCGAAGGTCCGGACTGCAAAATATTTCAATGTGTGTAACCCAACCCATCCATCCATCCATCCATCCATTTTCCAATCCGCTTTATCCTCACAAGGGTCGCAGGGGGTGCTGGAGCCTATCCCAGCTGTCTTCAGGCAGTAGGCGGGGGACACCCTGAACCGGTTGCCAACCAATCGCAGGGCACACACAGACGAACAACCATCCATGCTCACAATTTCATGTGTTCAATCAGCCTGCCATGCATGTTTTGGAATGTGGGAGAAAACCGGAGTACCCGGAGAAAACCCACGCAGGGCCAGGGTTAACATGCAAACTCCACAAAGGGAGGCCGGAGCTGTAATTGAACCCTGTACCTCTGCACTGTGAGGTCGACGCGCTCACCACTCGACCACTGGGCCGCCCGTCTGTTTTATTGTCTTACCCATTTGCTTCCTATTTCTGTCATCGCGGTTTTAAAGTTTTATGTGTCTCACTGTGCTATTATCGAAACCTGCCTTGAGACAATGGCTGAAAACTAGTGTTTACGCTAAGTCGGGCGCATTTACACGCTTTATTCTTGCGTTGAACTCAATAAATAAATTAACTCATTAGTAATGCATTGGCAGTGTTCGGTTGCTGCCTTCCGGGTTCCCAGCTGATGCCCTCAGCAGATGGAGAGCTTGAGTGCTCTTCCCAAACCTGGATCAAGGGGGAAGTTTGGGAATTTCACATCTGAACTTCATTTTTGTGGCAACCCTTTTTGGGCTGAGCTGAAAAGATAATCGAATCAGGCTCCGGATTTTTACTCCTTCTCCACACAGATTGATTCCATTTTATTGCGTCTATGCCTGTTCAGATTTGACGAGAGGTTCTGGGTTTACAGCGATCAACTTACTGGTGTCAAATACGATTTGACAAATAAAATGAAAACGAGGAGCAAGTCGTCACACATGAGAGCGCCTTCACGGCGCTTGCTTGATGAAGAATTGGAGTTGAACGGGAAGATAATACAAGGCAAAAATCTGGGAATAGAAAAGGCGATGCGGAAGGCGGGCAACAAACGTTGGTGTTCATTTATCAAAGTGAGAACGACACAAGAGAAAGAAAACAATTTCACTTTGCCCTCAACTTTATCTGCCGCACTCTCATTTGCAGAATGGCCTGATGGTGAAAGTGACAGAAACCTGTCCGGAGCTCAACTGTTCTGTCAGTGAACAGGTATTGAGAGACGGGAGATGCTGCAATGTTTGTCAAGGTATGTCTCTTAGCGTGCCTGTTTCGGGTGTTCATTTTAGCCCTTCGTGCACAAACCCCGCAGCGTCGAGAATTTAGAGACAAATTTAGTGATGTGACTGCAATTTGCACCCTTGCAACACTTGTTCTCTCTGCAAGCCGGTCTGAATATTTCTTGGCTGAGTTCCCATAGCGGCTACCGGAAAGAGTTGATGATATTACTATGAGATGACATTTTTACTTACAATGTTGAAATTGGCATCGGAAATAAGTGGGGGCAAGAGGAAGATTTCTTTTGTAAGCGATCACAAATTAAAGCTGGCTCCAAACTCGAGTGCGACTCATGTTTTGATTTTAAGTCTCCTGCGTGACTGTGGTTGTAATTGATCATGTGTAAAGATCTGATTCGATTTGGTTTGATTTTATTATAGGTCGTGCTTCATTTCAACACGCCTTGAAGTCGTGCAATGTGTGGTGGCGGTGCACTCAGTCATTTTTGATTGTACATGTTTGATTTTTCTTGTTTTTGAATTGGGCCATCTTTTTTTCCCGAATTCGAATACATTTTATCTTTTCATGTATGATTTGCTTTGTTTTAGATTTTTTGATTCTTTAGCGATTTTATAGCTTGATCTGCTCATTTTTTTCTGCTTTTGTCGTTCTTCATTAATAGTTTTTTTAAAACATTTTTATTGTTTTTGATTTTCTCTATTTTTTACCCTGTGTTAAAATTCAGATCAGATGTTTTAATTTGTTTTTTCTGCATATTCAAAAATCGAAGGATGTTCTGTTGTATTCTTGTCATTTTATGTTCAACGCTTTGTTAACAGCTGCGGCTGCCACAGAAGCGCGATACAAACAAAGATGTATTGTATTGCATCCCGGCTGTGCATGAAATGTGGTCACTCAAAGTAGAGTTGGTGACGGTTGTGTGGCAACTTATGGCAAACCACGCAAAGCTTTTATAGCTTGCTCTTCTTTTTTTTTTTAGGTTACGACTTCTGTGCAGAAGGGGTCATCTGTGGAGAAAACTCTCTGTGCAAAAACAGGCAAACGAAAGCGGAGTGTGAATGCAAGCGTGGCTTTGCCTCCATTCAAGGGGATTCGACTTACTGTGAAGGTAAGGAGGAGACTCCTTTTTTTGTTAGTTTTTTTTTTTCCCTGATGAAACTCCAGGACTGACTCGTGTCAACTATTTGCAAATTAACGTGAAAAGAGTGTTTCAACTGCTGTTTGGCTGAAAGAAAAGTACATTGTTGTTCATCTGCATGCTCCCCTATGGCTTCCAACTCAAAGCACCAGTGAGAATACAGTTTAAGAATCGCTATCATATACTAGCGCCTTGTTACAGCCCCCCCCCCCCCCCCACCCCGGCTTCAATCTCCATCTCAACTATCATGTTTTCTGGTTAAACTGCTTTCCCGGCTATCCTCTTTAGTACTTTAATAGCACACACATGAGACTGCGTAACAGGACAAAATCTTGAAAAGTGGGCACATTGAAGTCATCCAGCCGAACCGGAACGTTTTTATCTCAGGGTGTCAGTGTGCTTGCTGTTTACTGATTGTTGGACTTGGCTGAGCAAAAACCTTGCCTCTGGGCTCCAGAGGCTCAGACGTCTTGTGACGGAGCTAATGGTTGCGCTTGATTGAGATGCTTGGCCATGCCAGTGGCCAGATTGAAGGATTTTCTTCATTTGCTATTTTGCTGTTGTCTTTGGTTTGGAGCCACCCTGGACCGAATCCTCGAAACACGCTGAGAGCCTCGAGCCTTTCAGTCTGTTTGCTGCCGCTTGATCTGCGTGCTAAAGAGGTTTACCCAAAGCTCGGCTCCCGTCCAAGATTGTCCGACAGCCTTTGAGTGAGGACGGCAAGACGCTGATTGTCGGAGCAACAATGTAAATCGGCGTGCCGCGGCATTACCCATATTTAGGGATTTCCCTGCAGACAGCTCAACTTAGTGTCGTAAATGGATTAGCTGGGTTCTTCTTCCCCTTTCACTTTAGATCACTGCATTTGACACGACTTCTCCATCGCCTCCAAAGTTGTTGATCCCTTATGCAAGCTTGAAGCGGCACAGCAACCGAACAAATACAGTATTCAGGATACAGTATATACTATATATCCGACCATCCATCCATTCTCCTCACCGAGTACTTCACATGTATGCAAACTGCATATAGATGCGACTCGATATTGAATTGAAGACTCGGTGTTGCAGGCCTGACATCTGCACTGGTATCACTCCCAACGTTGGTGAGCTGCAGTGCGTAGACTTGGTAACGTAAGAATCTTATCTCTGTAACCTCATCCGACTCAAGTAAAAATAACATTTTACTCTGTTCCTTCAAATGGTGAGTAAGAATTCAGTGGAAACCAAATTCAAGTACTGAGTAACTGGTGAGGAACATCCCATTAGAATGTTTATTTTTGTTTGACCTTTAACCCTTTGAGGGACAGAGGTCACTACAGTGGACGATTTATCATATCAGGTTACAGGTTACCATCGTCTGTGGATGAAAGGGTTAATACCCAAAAATCTAAAACAGAGATATCATTTGTAGTGAAACCAAGTTTCAGTGCGCCACCGCCGTATGTAGAATCATAATTTTAAAAAAACCCAATTATGTTTACATTTTTAAGGTGTATTTATTATTCCTAATTGGTCAATTTCTTTGTAGTTCATAGTGTTTTTTAAAAAAAATTATTGTACAACTGTACAGTGGAATGAATGAAAAAAAATCTGTGTTAATAAAATGTTAAATTACTCGATAATCATCTTTGTTGGTTGTACCAGCGCTTTAAAACTGGCAATCCAAAAGCAGTGAAAAAACAAAAAAGGTTCCCGGTCTGCGAATGTCATGTGCTTGTCTCAACCGGTCCGTGACTTAGTATTTATTTTTTTATTCTTTATTGTTGTGTATATGATATTTGCTCCATGTACAGCACTTTGTATACAGTGGTGGTTGTTTTAAAGTACTCTAGAAATTCAGTTGAGTTGAATCGAGAGTTGAGTGACACAAAAAAAAAAAAAAAAGGTTGGGGACCACCGGTCTCCCTGCTACTTTTTCCACATTTGTACTAATGGGCTTATGATCATCTTATTATCCTCATCGGCTCTTGTTTATTCTGTCAGTGGGTTCTCCCAGCACATCTGAATCCTCGCTCAGTGCCCGAGGACACAGATGCATTAACGCCGGCGACATCTCGCTGACAGTTCTCCTAATTAAAGCCTAAAACAACGATGTTTTTCTTCAAACGCAATTTCTTCAACCTAATCAACATCATCTGTTGAGACGATGATCTGAAGATAACATCATATCCATCATTTTAAGTCTCCGTTAGACAACTTACTGTATGTACACTTGAAAATAAAGGCGGGAGTGTGTGTGTATGGGGGGGGGGGGGCGGGGTTGCGGGAGGTATTATGGGAGACTTTTGTGTTGAGTGCAGCATCCCTATATTCATCCATTGGCTTTGAAGCACATATCTTGTTCACTGTCAATCACGAGACGCATATCAACAAATAAGCTTTCACGCGCATTCACACCATATTTCAGGTCTTATGTGAGCTTTCGTGTTTCTTTTTTAATCTGAGACTAAAGCAGAGAAAAAAACCCCACGCAAACAAGGAGAGAACATATGGGTGGCAGGAGCTTATGCAGAAGGACTTTTTTTCCCAAATGTGTTTATGTAAATCACATTTTGTAACCTGTTGGGCTGTTTAGTCATACAATACGGGGGATCTGTATGTCTTTTCGTTCCAGAAGGCACAGGATTGCATTTGCAGTCCCGCTGCCCCCCAGAAAAAAAAAAAATTTTTGGGTGGACATGAGACCAGCATGCTGACTACTGCCAAGGTGAATAAAAACCTCCGAGCCAGCTCAGTGGCACGAGTGCGTGCGCTGGTTCTTTGCAAAATAAATACACACAACAGAATGTGAACTGAATTTGCCTTGAATTCCAAAATGCTTAAAGACAACACAAAATGAAACAAACTCAAGCAGAGGATGGAACCAGCCAAATCCCCCACTGTGCATCGCATCGCTAACCTGCTAACTATATGGAAATACAAGACATTGTATTTCACTTTTAACGGCCACCGTGGGTCCCTTCCATCAAGCCATTTGCTTTCTGTTGTCTGGCATCCCATCGCGGCTCTGACTCGACTGCAGAACTGCGTATTTTGGCTTGCAAAATATGCTCGTTTTTTTAGCGCCTCTGATTGGGCTTGAAAAAAATGTCGCCCTAATTAACACGTATAAAGCTCTCTCTTTGTGATGGCTTTGCTACTTCACATGCTCCAATATTCTTAAACTGTATTCCATTACACTGTCAATGTGCCCACTGTCCTTTTTTCTTTCTGCTGTGGGTAACACGATTAGGACCTACTGCGAGGCTAACACATCAAACCTAACAGGGCAGTTTGTGTTTGTTCAGCTCACTTTCATTTAGCCTCTAGAGCAGCTGGACTCACTGGCTTTAGACATCAAATGTGTCCCCTTAGCTAACAGGCTGTGGAGCGGAGCGATTTACGCTGCCCGAGATCTCGAGTCAATCTCGGCTGACCACGCAGCTGCTTTCAGCATTCTTCTTTCCTGGCCTTATTGACACTGTGTTCGTAGATTACATTTACGTTGCAGTCAATATCCAGGTTCAGGTCAAAAATTCCGCTTTCGGAATAACTCCTTGACATACGTAAGCGGACAGAATTACTCCCGCGTTTGAATATCCCGATTTAATCGGCGACGCACGGACAACGTAGCGACACAAATAAGGGTAGTTTCCGCTTGATATCTTCTACCGTCGATAAAACACCTGATATTCGTGTCACTTCACCACAGGAATAAAGCAGTGGTTTAACTCCCAAAGAGCGCTGCTATGCTCTGTCTCTGCATTTTTGCTGTGATTGTTCACCGATGATTTTGTATTTCTGGCCAGTTGCACGCTAGACATCCATACGTATATATATCTATAATACCCACACGCTGTGTCATTTTTCACCGCAGAGACAGAACATAATGTGAAAACGCGGCAGGGATATCAATGTATTTAAGTTATTCAAGTAAGATGCCCCCCACCCAAAAAAAAAAACGGAATACTGTCAGGCGGCCCAGTGATTGACTGGTTAGCGGCCTCACAGTGCATCGGTGCAGGGTTTGATTCCGGCTCCGGCCTTCTTGTATGAAGTTTGCATGTTCTCCCCGTCCCTGCGTGGGTTTTCTCCGGATACTACGGTTTATTGTGAGTGCGGGTGGTTGTTCATCTATGTGTGCCCTGCGATTGGCTTTCAACCAGTTCAGCGTGTACCATGCCTACTGCCCGAAGAGAGTCGGTATCGGCTCCGGCACGCCCCGTGACCCTTGTGAGGATAAGCGGATCAGAAACTGGATGAATGGATGGATGCTGCCAATATTCGGGTTTTGAAAGAGTTATTGACTGCATGTAAACATAATCATTGTCCCAGCCCTGTTCGTAATAGTTGCTCACTGATAGGAGTACTACTATCCAGGACCTTTAGAGCCATGAAAACTTGTATTTTCCTTTTCAAAGTTACTTGTAGAAAATTGTTTCTTCTCACAATTCTGCACCCAGTAGAGGTCCAATTATTATGTCTGTAGGTGAGCTGAGATTATCTGGAACATTTAGCTTTGGGGCAGCTGGACAGTGAGGTACTGGCAGATCATCACAGCAGCCACAGTGAGATTTCTGACGGTGGGCGGCCGCAGCATCAAACACACGAGACGGATCCATGGGAGTGCAAAGCGGCAAGATTCATATCCTCGCAGTTTGGGAATGAGCTAATCAAGGGCAGTGCCTGCCTGCAGTGCTTCTGTAGCAGGGATGAAAGTGTATTTGTGAGGTCGTGTTGATGTTATGGGATTGCAGATAAACTCAGGAAAACATGATGTCTCTGCACGAAGCGCAGAGTCTGCTTCTACTTTCCGCTAAATCTTTTCCCCGCCAAGGTCAGTCACGCATAACCGGACCATTGGAGGAGGATGGTATTGAGCCCGCCGACTGTGTCGTCATTGTCTCACAGAGGTTTCACTCATTTTGCCTGCGTATCGCAGACTCTTCAGAGTGGAGTCTTTCGTGGCCCATGATGCTGTGAAATGCAAAGGAATGTGCCACATTGATCGGGGGCAGTCGGTAATAACCCTCATTTGTCCTGATTCAGCCACAGTGATGGGAGCAGAATGATGCGACTCTCTCCTGTGGGATTGGCCAAGGCGACTGACTGAATTGTGCTCACTCGGTGGCATTACAGAGTAATTGGCTCTGTTTGTTATTCTGCAACTCAATCGGGTTCTCGGTGGGAGCCCCTCCTCTGAGGTCTTAAAACAAAAATGTAATGATAGGGAACAGTGGCATATGCTCCTCCTCACTGTGGTACATTGGAGACAGAGCTGTGGGAGGAGAGCTTCAAATTATGCAATCGAGAGGAGAGCCAATATGCGGGGGAAAGATGTTCAGGTTTCTGATGCGTCAATGTCGCCGCTGAGGACAAATACTAAGTCAGTCTTGTCTCTGTGTTCGATGGCTGAGAGTGATTTAATTACAAAGTTTTGGATGGCAACGCACTATATCCAAGTCCTAATATATCACATCTAATCTTAGCTGTTTTTTTTTTTTAGACAAAATACACACAGTGAGACTTTTATGTTGTACGTTGCATTGACTTCATATATCACACCAAGACATTAAAAAAATACAAAACACTCTGTTTATAGTTTTTAATTTTAATTTTAATTTTTTATCTAGAAGTTGGGCGGCCCGCCGGTCAAGTGGTTACCGTGTCGGCCTCACAGTGCAGAGGTGCAGGGTTCGATCCTGGCTCCGGTCTTCCTGTGTGGAGTTTGCATGTTCTCCCCGGGCGTGCGTGGGTTTTCTCCGGGTTATCTGGTTTCCTCCCACATTCCAAAAAATGCATGGCAGGCTGATTTAACACTCTAAGTTGTCCCTAGGTGTGAGTGTCAGCTTGGATGGTTGTCTCTGTGTGCCCTGCGATTGGCTGAGGATAAAGCGGATCAGAAAATGGATGGATGGATGGATCTAAAAGTTGTTTTTGTCTGACGTTGTTTTGCGACCACATCTTACATCTTCCACCTTACATGTCCAAAACCATCATCCCCAAAAAACATGTTGCCATGTTGGTTGAGCCGTTCACATTGGATGGTCATTGAGAGCAAGCCATTTTCAACACTTTAGATTGGTCAATAACAACAACAGACCCACGCGGGGACTCACCAATGCACTTTGAGCTAATCTCAATGAAAACGGATAAAAGTGAGAGGAACTGTGAGAGCAGAGCGTCTTGGAGTCAGCCAGCCTATTGTGCAATGCTGGCAATGGTCTGCTCCAGCCAAGCGCGGGCACAGGACGCTGGTAAAAAGGTCATTGAAAGAGCTGTACTAAATTACAGGTGCTGTTGCTCATTTCACTACAAACAACATGATGTTTGTACGTTTTTCTCTCCAAGCACAAGACACACGCACACACACACACACACACACACACACACACACACACACACACACACACACACACACACACACACACACACACACACACACACACACACTTCAAACTCACTTTTGGGTGGCATCCATCTTTGCCATCTGCACAACACTGACTGCATGTGTTCCAAAGCTGTCCTTGGCATCACCCCGAGCCACTTGCCTCATTCCTCATATGGTTATTTATCCCTTCTTATTTCCGTTCATTTTCCGATCCATTTTTGCGCTCTGGGGATTGCTGTGCTAATCCCAAAACCAGAGGGCTTGCCGCTCAGCATGGTCGATGGGATAAAATGCTCAAATTTCCCCTGGAATGGAGCCTAAAAGCAGTCATGCCAGCCTGCTATTAATTTATTCTAAGTCGCCCAATAGGCGGGATTGCAATTTTGTTTTATTTTGTGACCGTGAGTGATTTTTTTTAATGCATTAAAAAAAACAAAAAAACTCCCTGCTCGCTTTTGTTTATTAAACTGAGAAAATAATACAGTACGTGGTTCGCGATAGTCAATGGACCTTTCATCACTTGTACAAAATAGCATCGTGTTTTAATTTATTGTTTAGTCTGGCGCACGGATGGGATTTTTCAACCATTAACATTGCATCATAAAAGAGCTTGAGCCATTTTTAACTCTAGATTGGTACATACTTTGTAAAACACCCACAAGTGTGGACTGACCATAGGAAAAAAAATGTATCTAAGTGATGTGCACATGTGGCGGCCATTTTGGTGGGGGCAACGTTCCTTCAAAGGCAATACTTGCACTTGGAAATTAAGAGTCATAACTTGCACAATTGTCACCCAATTTTCATAAGTTTTCATTACATATCTCCCCACCACCGGGAAATTTCGCGCTTGATAAACAACATGATGTAAGCAATTATTGCTATTTTTTTTATCCCGGTAGGAAAAATTGAAGCAAATGTAAAGAAATTCAGGGACATAGGATCTCGTGAAAATTCTTCAGGCTTGAAAGCGCTTTCACTGTAAGCTTTGGGCTTCAGGCACAGATGGAAACTCCTCCTCGCTCTTCCCTTCAGCCATATCCAAGTGTTAACTACAGTGTAAACGGCAGGGGCTAATGATGATGGTCCACAGGGTGATAATGACACAGTAATATGAATGTGGATATCAGTCATCACCATCTCAGACAGTGCCCTTGGCCTCACACATGCATGGACTCTCTCTTTCTCTCCCTTTCTCTCCCTCTCTCTCTCTCTCTCTCTCTCTCTCTCTCTCTTGTGCACATAAGCACACACATGCACACTCCCAAGCGGCAAGTCTGATACTGGTGATGGATGGTAGTTACTCCCCAAATAAAGTCATCCCACTAAGAAGTATTTTCGAGACGAGACACCCATTGTGTAACTTTTGCTTCAATAGTCGCCATGTCAACGGCACATTTAAAATTAAAAAAAAAATAAATCAACTTCTACCTAAATAAAGAATAAATCCACCGGCGACGTTCGTTCGATGATGAAATGTCAGCCAGCACTCTAAAACTTTCCACTTTGTCCCAGGATTTATTTTTGCCGTCAGGCTTCGTGTCGAGGATTTTGCCTTGCATTAGTGATTATATGCTCAATTGCATCGGAACGGTTTATGGCCCAAAACCATCTTCCAGGCTGTCCTATATTCATGTCATATTTAAGTACAGACAATTAAACCTGCTAGTAGCATTCCATGCTAGTTGTCGCAGCTTTAATTGCTTGAGCGCATTTGAGATGAGCTGTGACTCTGGACAGAACCTTTTCCTCTAGCAATCAGCATTTTTTTTTCCTGTTTCCGCAGTCGCACCATAAAAATACAGGTATCTATGTGTAAATTTAACGTTTCATTTAAGCATCCTTCTTGTGGCGTGACATGACTTTCTTTGCTCCACCTATTTATATACATTGTTTTGGTTCTGTCCTTTTCTATTCCACAATAAGCAAGGGGTTCAAATACTTGCCCGTGCTGTAAAAAGCTTTCATTTACGAAGTCTAATGTAGAGGCGGCGGCAGACATAGGTTGAGATTGCCCGCTGTATCTGCTGAAAAGCCGCCAGCTCAAAAAAACAAGACGCTCAAAGTTAAAAGGCCCAAAGCTTGCTGCACCTGTGGCTCCGAGTGTGCCAACTGTGGCTGCATTTGAAGAATCTATTTCGGCTTTTATTGCAGCAGTGCAGATGGCCTGCACAGTGGAGGAGATACTGTTCGGTTAGTTTATCAGCAGAATTGTGAATTATGTGGAATCTCCAAGGAAGTCAGGGAGACAAAGAGCCGTGATTTTACGTTTGTGTTTCGACAAGATTAGTGTGCGAGTTTCAGCCCACCTCGGAGTCTTATCTTTTTCTTTTCTCGGTCTAGTATAAAGCCTCTGCAGTGTTTTGCTAATGATAATGGCAGTGACAGAGCATTCTTTCAAGCTCAAATGTGCCATGCCGATTCCTGGAGCAGGCACCTCCAGACCACTTTGCAGGCCCCAGTGAGCGCACATCGGTCAAACAAAATCACAAATCTGAAATGAGTGTGGAAGTTCAAAGCAAGTGTCACAGATCATGGCAAAATACTGCAAGATGCTTGGCAGGGACACAGAAGGTGTGGCAAATGTTTCGCCGGCACAACCTACATTCTCAGCTTTGCTACTCATCCCACAAATGCACATTCCTCACAAATGTAGCAGTATTTAAAAGGGCAATGGACAGGCTTTCTAACCGTTTGAGATTTATGGCCAAGAAGCATTGTTACAACAATGAAATCATTTTCTATGCTATGTTTACAAGGGAAAACATGTTCCTTAACCTGAGTGGGCAGACCATGGAGCTGGAAGAGAATAGCACCAAATGTACGTAGAAACAAATCAATCACCGTGCAGTATCTATCGACTACAAAGCACAGTGGTACCTTTACCTACGGATGTCTCTTCATATGAAATTTTCAAGTTACAAAATGTCTCAACAGGAAAATATTGCCTCTTATTACGAAAGAAATTTCAAGATACGAAAGGTTAAAAATACAGTATGGGTTGCTAGTCGCAGCTCCAGGTTTCCTAAACGCAACATATTTACAGCTGCTCTGCCATTGGCTATTAGCTAGCATCTTCCTGGCATCCCATTGGCTCAGAGGGACATCTACCGTGTGTGTCTATGCGTGTTGAAAGATAAATAGATCAATATGTGTCGATGCAGCGTCCTCATCGTTCGCCCCTCGGTCCCTGAGGCGTTCCCATAGTTTTACATAAATGTGAATCACCCAGAAAAAGTGTTCACCAGTCGGGCAATCGCTCACTATGCTGATGTTTGCCTTGGACATTTTCGAAGGGTTGTTAAAAGCCGACACGAGCAAACGTCCTTGGATCAGTTCTTTACAAAACGCCAGGCACAAACCACTTCTGAGAGAGAACATGAACTAAAGAGGAAAAAAAACCGATGAGTATGCAGTTAAAAGTTAAATGATCATCATTTGCATTCTTTATTCTTTGTTTTTTACATTATGCACAACTATCATTTATTATACAATAATCTACTTGTAACTTGTATTTGTTACATACTGCGAGGCATTTTTATGCTTTAGAAAACATTTATGTCTGAATTTTTGCGGGGGGGGGGGGGGCTACTTCCAAAATTTTCTAGTTCAGAAATTTCTTCCAGAACCAATTAATTTTGAAAGTAGAGATACCACGGTACATATTTTAGTTGTGGTTCTGGATAATTGAATCGAACCCTGGAAGGACGGGAGCCAGAGCAACTGATTCTCAGAGAGACACTATTCATATCTGTAAGTAGCTTCTGTCTGAGTTTTCGCTATTGAAATATGTATTGGATGGAATAAAAGAGTCTGCATGCCTTGTCCGGTTATCCAACTGATGTGTAAATATCTGACAGGAAATGGTCAACTGTTAAAACTTGCATGACTTTCTAATAGCAAGCGTGCTCCTGTGACTGAGAGTTAAAAGAAGCAGCATGCGGCAGCGATGAGGAAGAGTTGGCATCTGAGCGTTCATGTTTTTGTAAGAAAACGGAATCCATTTGACATCGTAGAGAATGCAATGTTTTGCGAGATAGCTGATGCTAATACGAAATGAATCATTCAAATGGCAGCAGCAAACTCTGCGGTACCCGCTCCTCACTGGGTTCCACAAGATTTCCGCTCCCCCTGCAGCCTCACCTTCTGCTAATCAACACCTCTGTTGTTTTTTTTTCTCATGCAACTCACGTTTTATGAGCAAAAGCTATCACCTCCGACACTCAGCCACCTCAACCTCCGCAGTACACTGCTTTCTTCCTATTCACAAGAATGTACTCGTTCTTGTTTGACTGTTTCTTTGACATTTTGTTTTGTTTTACTTTAGATTATTGCCCCCCCCCCTGTACTGTAGCAATATGATAGTAAGGATGATTTTAGTGGCAGTGATGATGAATGAGTGTCAGAAAACGAGAGGAGCAGTAAATGTTGGCAGTCGTGAAAGTGGAGCTGAGGATACTGATGTGATTGCAAACACAAAGCCAGTGAACAGATTTGAGCGGTTTCTGAGATACATTTCTTTTGTTGGTCGTTATTCACAGCAGCCACAAAATGCTGATAAAGCTCCTCAGAATCAGGCCAGTGCTGGATGTACTCAAGGAATCCTTCTATTCAGCAGTGAGGACAGTGGAATATCAAGTTCTAAACCGAATTGGTTCTGTGAGCCCATTTGTAACCTCAAATGTCCATAAATTGAGGTTTCCCATTGGAATGAATGGAAATGCAATTAATCCGTTCCAACCCCTACTGAAGTTATATTTACAGTTTTTTTTATTCAGTGTATGGTCAAAATTAAATGTAATGCAATGTAGAAATAAATGAAACACTATTATAGAGAAATAAAACACTTAAAAAACATAACGACTGTATTTTATTGCTCATTGACTCTAACTAAGGATGGGGGAAAAGTGGAGAAAGAGGGCTACAGGTCATTCATTTAAAACAAATGAGCTAAATGAAGGATGGTTAGGGTGAATGCAAGCAGAAAGGCCAGAAAGCAAGATGAGAAAGGCTGAGATGAGGTTCAGCGTTATGGTCAAACATGTGAGCACATTAGCTAAACAACATTAAAACATGACGCATTTCATGTTCACAAAATGCGCCGTTCATATTTGTTGTTTTCTCAAAAACATATTTCATGAATTGTAAGCTAAGCATGCTTGTCCAACCTGGTGGACATGTCATTAAACTCTGAAAGTAACAAACCAAAGCCTGACCTAGGTCATCATAATTCATGTATGAGACGATATATAAAGGACGCTAAATAAGAAAGAACTCGGTTTTAACTCTTTCAACTGGAAACCGTCTTTCGTAGCCCGCTCGAAGGCACATTCCTGCTAAACACTCCCGGATCATCTGCTGCACTGTTTCTTCATGAATTTGAATTGACATTGAGTGGTACGTTACATAAGCGGTGCTGTTTTTGCATACCGTTTGCATACTGGCACACTGCGTGCATGTTGTTCTGAAGGGATTGTTGGCACTTAGAAAGATGACATGGCAAATTATTCGGTGTGGCGTTTACTTATGAAACAGCTATTTATATTGTTATTCTCTTCCCCCCACGTGATGTTCTCACACAGTTTTATCGAGGGTATCAAAAAAATTCATAGATTTCATAAATGCAGACTAAACTATGATTACATTGGACTCCCAAAGTATGCATATAATAAATGTCTCCAGATTCATCGAGACATGAAAGGGAGAAAAGTGAGCGATCCTCCCACAGTTTTTGCCTCCAAAGAAAAACTTTAGCCACTTTCCCTTTCATACAGCCGCACACCGCTGTCCTGAGAATCGGAGGTAACGACTCACTGTGATTCGTCCGTTGCTTTGGCACTTAGCATTCACCTTGTGGCCGACATGATTGGGGACATTCGGACGAATGTGAAAGTCACATTGCGGTTAATAATTCACCTGAAGCCAAGCATAACTTGACAGTGATACATTTTATTTTTTTTAACCGCATATCAATTAGATTTGCCCCTTTCACACTATCCGAATGCTGTCGGGTTTTTTCTCTCTCCATGTTTTTTGTCAGTTTGTTGGGAGAGCGTTGGGTTATTAATGACACGTTGCAGTGTTTGTTTGCCAGGCTTTTTGTCCTACTTCTGCTCTGCCGTTCCTCTAAAGTGTTGGTGCCACAGTTTCCTCTGCTTTTTGTTATTTTCATTGCTTAGTAATGAGAATGTGTCATGTCAGCAGCATCTCGAATGAATACAGCGAATATCTGGAATCCCAGTGGTTCGCCGAATAAAGCGAGCCGTATTTTGAATGCATAAATGTAAAACAGATATTAGCCATTCCGGCGGGAAACTACATATCGGTCAGAAAAGTGATGACATTTGGAAAAAAAATGGGGAAGTAATGCCGAAGCTTCCCTTGACGACTTTGGCTTGCCAATATATTTTTTCTGCAGCTGGATTTTCTACAGAAGCGGTATCATTTAGAACATTGCCATATTTAAAACTTCAAAAGAGAGCTCCTGTGATCTTTTTTTTTTTCTTCCCATACAGAGGCGGCATCATTTAAATTAGGGAAGCACAATATATCCAAAGGCGGCCCGGTAGTCCAGTGGTTAGCACGTCGGCTTCACAGTGCAGAGTTACCGGGTTCGATTCCAGCTCCGGCCTCCCTGTGTGGAGTTTGCATGTTCTCCCCGGGCCTGCGTGGGTTTTCCCCGGGTGCTCCGGTTTCCTCCCACATTCCAAAAACATGCGTGGCAGGCTGATTGAACACTCTAAATTGTCCCGAGGTGTGAGTGTGAGCGTGGATGGTTGTTCGTCTCTGTGTGCCCTGCGATTGGCTGGCAACCGATTCAGGGTGTCCCCCGCTTACTGCCCGGAGACAGCTGGGATAGGCTCCAGCACCCCCCGCGACCCTAGTGAGGATCAAGCGGTTCGGAAGATGAATGAATGAACAATATATCGAAAACAAATTGCCATTGTGATATTGCCGCATGCGATGCAGAATGCAAAATACGTGCAATAAATTCAAATGGAATTGGATGCTTTTCATCTAACTTTGACCAATCAGATGCAACTTTAAATGTACAATACAATACATCTTTATTCATATCGCGCTATCACAACAGGTGGAACAAAACGCTTTACATAAAAGTTAACATAAAATAACAAAATACGATATAATACAATACACTGGACGCTACACAGCGGTAGCGTCTTGGGACAAAATGTGCACCGCCTTCCAGTTGGGAAAACCGTATCGAGGGGCATAACTAACACTAAAACGCTTCATTAGATATGAATAATTAATATGTTTCTGCATGAACAAATTTATTAATTAGATACCTAATAAAGATTTAATTTCATCTAAAATATCGCAATAATATCGAGATAGCAATATCATGCAGCCTTACTTTAAATATATCAAAGTTATAATCGAATGGCATCTTTGAGGATCTTGACGCCAGGGCCGAGTGTCCTCCTTATTTATTTATGTATATATTTATCTTTTGTAGAAATCAAAATATGGTCACCATGTGGTTATTTCGTGTTTGTATTTTCTGCACAGTATTATTGGTTAGCACTATTTTCAATCATTTCTCGCGCGAGCGCAATGTCAACCGGATGTCATGTCTCCGCGGTGGCAACTTAAACGCCAGTAAAGGGTATCGGGTGTCCATGCCGGTTTCGTAACAGTTTACACGGAGAAAACTGAAAAACAGAAAGCAAAAAACAAGTCAAGCCAAGTTGGCCTCGGAGGAGGTGTGCTTTCGCACTACAATATTTCATCCGTATTAGCTTCTCTCTCACCTCCATAAACTAGAGGTTGAGTTGGTGGGGTTTTTTTTTCTTTCTTTCTTCCCTTAAGATTTTTGCTGTGGAACACTCAAGGGTGAAGTGTTCATTTGTGAGCAGTATTTTGTGTGCTCATGCTATCAGCAGCGTGCCCAAGAAAATCCTCGTGCGGGTTCAATGGCATGTGTGTGCGTTAATTGTGCCAGCCTGTTGTCCCGTAGTTACACTAGTGATGCTTCAAGTGCGTATATATTTCTCGCAGTTCACGACCATTCGATCTACCGCGGTGATTTTGAAAGCACACGCTGGGGCGACACACACACACACACACACACACACATGCTAACAAACACATAACATCACCTCAGTCAGCCATGTGACTTGCGTGAAATGTTCCTCTGCCGCAGAGCAGGAGCACATCTGACAGTTGCTCCCTGCGTCCCGTGCCCCGCCCCCCACCGCACTTCTCTTCAGTAGCTCCATGAGATATTTATAAGCATTTTGATAGTTTTCTTCCACTCTCTATCATCCGAGGTGAATGCTGTCATGTTGCATTAGTCCAAGAACCCCCGCTGCTGTTCTCCCGCTCGGCCCTGAAGATCCCAGCACACCCCACACTTCTTTTTAGACCGCTATAGAGTTCGTTGTGAATTATTAACAGCATTAGGCAGCAGCCGCGTCCTCCCTGGCCGAGCGCTTCTCGCTTGTTGTGTGCCCCGCGACTGGCAGACAACCGGTTCAGGGTGTCCCCTGCCTAGTGCCCGAAGACGGCTGGGATAGGCCCCAGCACCCCCCACGACCCTTGTGAGGATAAAGCAGATCGGAAAATAGATGGATGAATCTAAAAGGGTAAATGGTACCGAAAGGAAATTGGGTTTAAATGACTTTTTTTTTTTTTAACGTTTTGTTTTGTCAGTGGGCGTACCCGGACGAGCTCGTTGCGCTTTGACACATTTCGACGTTCCTTTCACTTCGGCGTATGCATCCACATACACACGCGTACTTGTGCGGACGGCAAATGGGGTTTGCCACTGACTACGGGAGATGAATGGTGATGTGCTCACAATAAACGAGGTGATTTCCGTGATGAAATAGAGCGATAAAAAAGGCACAGGAAAAAGTGCATTTCCTCTGGTTCTCTCTCTCTCTCTCTCCAACTCTGCTGCTTTGTTGGCCAACCATTCATCACGGGAGTGATGGAGGACACATACACACAGACAGGAGATGAAGTGGAACCTGAAATCATCTCGAGTAAATCGGCCTTAAGTTGAGTGTTAAAAATCTGTCTCCCGCAAGCACACGTCTGCCGGGTGACCTTGAAGTGACGCCGATGAGGAACAAACCGGTGTGTTGACTCTGAAATGATGAGGAGTGAACGACGCGACCGTGGAATTGTTCAGAGGTGAAAGACAAGGTCGTGTTGGCAGCATCTATCTTTTGACACTGCTGGGCACAAAGTTGGAAATCGATCGATTCATTCTCTCAGTTTCTCTACGTGTTTGGATGTGCCTTATCAAATTTTAATGTTTTTTTAAACTGTACTGGAGTTATTATCATGCTTTGCCATCACATTTAAATCGACTCTTGATGAACGGCAGTAATTCTGGAAAGTCAAAATTCTGCCTTTAATGTATAATATTTTTCATTCTTTTTAGGGCAGTTCTACAGCACTGAAAATTAAATTGTTGCATTAAGTAAAATGTCAATATAGTTCGATGGACATTTATCTGCCATCTGGTTCTAAAAATGCACTGTGGAGGGCAAGATTTCCACTTGAGGATTTGCAAAATGAATTTGGAAAAGTTAGATGAGCTGAATAGAAACACTTTGTACATACGAGCCACCATTTTTAATGCAATACAATACATAATGAATGAAAGTTGGCATAGGCTCTGCTAAAAGAAAAAAACAAAAACAACAACAGTCTTTCAGCGGATGGGAACCTTGAACAGATTTGCAAGGTGACATGTCGCATGTCAAGACAGACTGCCCGTACCGACCCTACTTGGTCATCGGGCTGCTCGAAGGCCTGCCATAACTATCAAGTGCACAAAGCACGACGTCGAGGATGTTGCACACTCACAAGCAACAAAGCTCCTTACAATTGCTCTGCTGGTTTCTCACTCCTTGGTTAAGTCATTCCATGAGAAAAGCTGGCGGGGTCATGAAAAAAAAAGACCAGCGAAATGGCTGTACACACGCCTGGCTGAGCGCCCCCCTCGCACCCCCTCCAGTTGTGCTGTCCTGCCCAGATTAGGCGACTCCCTTCGAGGACGACAAAAGGTCAGTGCCTGAATTGAGGATGAGAAAGAACCTCAGTATGGACCATTTACAGCAAATCACAGAGGCAAAAAAAAAATGGTGAGACCAGTATTGAACATCCTCTATAAGCAAAAAGTACAACTAAGCCCCACCGCATGAACAACACGACCAAATGCGACTGAACTGGACAACCGCAAACAAAATGACAGTCAGCGTCTCCTGGAAATAGATCAGTCCTGGCAACTGATCTTCGCCCTTCAGGTACTTGAGGAGAGACAATCTGACGTCAGTTGTTTGCTCACGTTGACGCAAGGTGAACAAAGATAGAGTTCACGATGTCCCCAAAATGTCATCACCTTGTCCGGAGCTTGTCGTCATTCCAGAGAATCAAGTGAGGCCATATTCCCCTTCCAGGTTCGAAAACCTCAGTCGGGTTTGTGTGTCATTTCCATGCCGTCAACGATATCTGACCAGATACGAGACGTCACTGCCGGCTGCGAGGATTTCTTTCCCACCGACGCAGCTTATCTATTTAATTGCACTTCATGTTTAAGCACTGGAGGAAATCACATTCCAAGTGCCTCCTCCTGCTGTTTGCGCCAGCGGCGTATTCCGTTCCACGCGCTTCGTTTCCATCGCCGTCCTTCAGACCGCGTTGAATGTCAGCCGCTCAGGGGCATCAGGTTGGTGTCTCAATTATAAGTTGAGAATGCTTCAGTCTTTATGGAGACCGTGGCATCAAATGCAGGCGGCATGCTGACGGCACTTTGGTGAGCAGAGACGACGATGGTGGCGGAGAGCCAAGGATAAGCTACAAGGTCATATCGAGTGGAGTCGAATGATGTGTGACCCAAACTTGTGCTGTGGTTTACTCGCCTGATTGCTGTGCAACTGAAGTGGGAGTTCAGTCCCCACTTATGATCAGTTATGTTGGAAAGTAACGCGTCACTCCAACATATACAGTATATTTTTTTCTTTTTACAGGAACAACTCATCTAACACGTGCCTTTTCTCAGTAAATTTATCTGACTACAGTGACTTTGCAAAGTTACAATTTGTTACTCTGTGGCAGGGGTGCCCATTACGTCGATCTCGATCGCCCGGTAGCTCGTGGCATGATCCCAAGTACATCGTGAGGGGTGTAGAGGAAAAAAAAAACCCAAACATTTGTGTGTCTCTGTGCATGTTAGTAATATATGTATGTATATATGTAAAGCCCCCCCCAAACCCCTTCCGTTGACTAAATAAGAGCCATAAGAACAATTAGTGCTATCCAGGAAAGGTTTTCCATTTTTCTCCCTGTGGGTCAACAATAATTACCCCCCAGCCCCTACAAAAAAAGAAACAAATCATGATGGTGTAGTTTCCACAAATCTCCTTATGTTGTTCACAAATCTTTTTAAGGTAGTGCAAACGGTCAGCCTGCTGCAAAGATTCACAGCTGACCTTTCAGAAATCAAGATTTGTGCAGTGGTGCAGGACTAATCGGCGAAGACAGAGCAAGGAGGGAGTTCTCAATCCAAGGGCAGTGGGTTGTTTCAGGCGGATCGCTGCTCTCGTTTCTTCTTACCGGTATGCTGAGTGTTCATGCCAGCACACTGAGCCAGAGGTTCAACGTTCTAGAGCAGGGGTCAACGACCTGTTTGAAAATAAGAGCGTTCGCATTCTGCCTCGTCAACTATTTATTATGCAACATGTGTTCCCCTCGAAAGACGAATGCCTGTCGTTGGTGACATTTCAAATGCTGTTTTCGTTCCAGACACATTTTTGCGTCTCTTGCACAGTGCACAATGAAATTGGGTCTACTGTCTCACATTGGTGCCAAATTCATATGCTCAAAAGTTTAAATACATACAGTGACACATCTTAAATTTAGAATAATGAGTCAAAACGATGCAAATTAAACACAATGTAAGTACCGTATTTTCCGCACTATAAGGCGCTTCGGCATATAAGGCACACCTTCAACGAATGGCCGATTTTAAAACAGTTTTTACATATAGGGCACACCGCATTATAAGGCGCATAGACTAGAAGCTACAATTGTGGCTGCGGTTACGGTATGCATCCAGTAGATGGAGCTACTCGAAAAGGATTACAATACAAGACAGCTTTATTTATATCGAGCTTTCACAACCGTTTTGCAATTGTAACAAAGCGCTTTACAGAACATTTAAAATACTACGTCCAAGAAATCAGAATATCGATTCTTATACGAGGCGCATCGGATCATAAGGCGCACTGTCGGCTTTTGAGAAAATTGAATGCTTTGAGGTGCGCCTTATCCTGCGGAAAATACGGTACATTGGATTTATATATTCTCTTATCGTGATCACTGATGTGTTAATCGTTGCAGCCACATATCCAGTAGGGGGCTGCTGGGTGCCTTCTTGAGACAGCGGGTGCTGTAGAGGTTGTTCAAAGGACGGGAGAGGTTGACCATGGATTTTCTGTTCACGGTTCATGACACTTCTTAGTTCCCTCCTGTGTGCCACGGCGCAGCTGGCAGTGCTTCAGCGCGCTCTCGATGGAGGCGGTCAGCAGCTGAGGGTGCTCAGAAAGTCAAGACGCTGAGTTGTTCAAGTTGAGTCCAGGTGTGCGTCCGGAAACCTGCGGTCAAAGAGACCAATCACGGCTCATTTGTTTTCCGCGTGATATACAGCATCAATCAGATGATTCTGGTTTGCCTTTCCGATTGTTTTTGCCGCACGGCGACATCACTTATGCAGAACATACTTTGGGAAAACTCAAACATGCTTTGATGTATGCTGTGTCTTTGTTTGCAACCCGGTGTGCAATTATCAACTTGACACACCCCCAAACATTTCTGTTGCGTCTGTCAGATGTACCCTGTCACAGTTTCGGTTGTCAGATGTGTGAAAAGTATGTCAGAGTGCAGTGCGGTGAATAGCCAATCTGCAGACTGACAGCTCGGTGAAACCTCCCCTCGCTTACTCTCCAGCCAAACTCTCCCTCCTCGATATGCATCCTCCGAAAGGACAATGGTGCCGATAAGTGAGGCGTCTCTCTCGAACAGCTCTGTCTAATTAAGTACGCAACTGTTGTTTATCACCTCCCATTCCAAAAGAGGACGCGTTGTGCCAGAGAGGGCTCGCTGTCAGGCACAGCATGCTGATGAGGTTTTTAGTTTTGATGTGTGGAAGGATAGCAGGGTCTTTTCATTCGTTTGAGACATTTGATGTCTTTGCAGAATGCTCCAACGGAGACTCCTCCGTTCAAAACAATCAGGCCCAAACCGCATCAAAATGTAATGTTACTTGTTCTTTTCAAGTTTGAAGCGTGGGAAGAATGAGGAAAAACACAGGCTTTCTTTCATCCGTCTGTGTGGACGCTAATGTACCAGTATACCACTCAGAGCATCGGTAAATTGTAAAGGGCTTGAATGGAGTCCTTCTTAAACGGTGGGGCGGCCCCCCCGGTGTGATTTCTTTTTGTTAGTTTTTTTTCTTCACTGTATTAGAATGAAGTGTAATTGCCTGTGGCAGTGGTGCTCCAATTTTCAGAGTTAGCTCTAAGGGGGCCCCCCCTTTTTTTTTTTTAAATGTACCAAACACACACACAGCACAGTGCAGTAGATATGAAACCCCGTCAAGACACCATGGAAAAAGATTTAACACTGATGAAAAAAGTGAGACTAAAAAATAAAGTTCATTTTGTTGTTCTTTGTTAGTTGCTCAATATTTCTTTTTTTCTATACTTTTAATCAGGATACAGTGTTCTACAGACGTGTACTTATAACAACCTGCTGCGCCGAAAAAAAATGTTGTGCTGCATTTACTCAGTTTTGTTTCGTCAAATGGTGACACAAAATAAAATTATCTGAATCGAGATGTATTTTTTCAGTACACTATACATCTACATTTATAATTGATCTGAGTACAGATGATTTTAATAGGCACAATCACTTGATGAAATACAAATGAGTAAATTCCACATCTTTTTTTTGTGCTACTACTCAAAACTATAAAATATTGCTGTGCTCATTGGCAATGACTGGGAATAATATTTTTAAATGTAATTGCAAAACCATGTTGTTGAGTGTTGTGTCTTATTTTATTTATTCGTGATGAGTCCATTAATTGAAATCAAAAGGGATTATATGTCTGCTCTGGAAGAAATATCAAACGCGCGCGCGCGCGCGTGTGTGTGTGTGTGTGTGTGTGTGTGTGTGTGTGTGTGTGTGTGTGTGTGTGTGTGTGTGATACTCTGCCAGCTTCAATTATCACACTGCATAATTTTTGAGTGAGATTAATTTCAGTGTAAATAGAAATAAAGAGGGTGACAAAGAGAGGTCAAAGAAGAAGGGGAATGCAAATTGCCGGGGCAAATCCCTTCACTGTGCATCAAGAACACGAGCAAAACAAATTGCGAAACGTTAATAATTGAGACAACGGCAAAAAAAAAAAAAAAACAGCCAGCAAATTATGCCTTTATAGCAAGGTAATGATCTACAAATGTGTTTATCATACCTGTTTTGCAGAGTGATGCAACAGTGTTTGGAAGCATCAAACAGATGAAAGCAAACGAACTGATAAACTGCACACCATCCTGCCCACAGACACTCACATTGACACAAAGAGGGTGGTGCCATCACACACAGACACACAAGTCCCATCATGTCTTATTTTTAGCTGTTCTCCAGTCCTGACCTACATCACTGCCTGAATAAAGCGGCAGAGATGTAAGAACGAGCAGGGGGTGATGGGAAGAAACAGACACACCATGCTGAGTTAAAAAAAAAAAAAATCCTTCCTGTGTGAAATGACAGTTCCATTTCTGTCAGCGGCCCCCAAAGAGGCAAGCACGCATTGGACACGATAAAATAGCGTGCAATAGCAAAAACCGGGAAGCCGCGTATGACCGAAAGGTGAACTAAACCTAAAGATCTTTAGGTGATAAAACCTAGAAAACAGGTGAGCTGTGATGTTTGCAATGCGAGCCCAAAGGCCCTTGGACGATGGTTTCGGTTGTCTGCAGAGGAGAATGTCGACATTTCTGCCCACTGAGATGGCTGAAAATGGGCGGATTAATCTATTTAGATATTATATCGCCGCAATAAATAATGACAAGACCATCTTTAGACTAGTGCTGATAGATAAAATCTATTTTTGCAAGAAACATTTTTGACTTGAGTTCCCCTTTACTGTGCAACCTACACGCCCCAAGTGTAATTTTTTTGTTTGTTTTGTTATTATTGCCAGGACTGTTAAAAACAACACTTGCATGATGCCATCAATGTTCATGTGTTTAACTCATAATTGTGGACAAGTATAAGACAATTTGACCACCTGTAGTAGAATGAGAACTGAGTAGTTTTCATCGCTTTTAATCGACTGTATTTGCTTTTGTTCTCAGATATCGATGAGTGTGCAACCCAAATACTATACTGCCAGTCCAACACGGTGTGCGTCAACCTTCCCGGCAGTCATCGCTGCGACTGTTTGCCAGGCTTCACCCGAGTGGATGAATATTCCTGCACCGGTAGGTCTGTTTGGTGATACTCACATTTTAAGAGCCAGGAAGACTCACTCTTATATGAATGGATATTGATTGTGCGGGTTAAGTTGCGGCCTCTTTCCTGCAGATTCACTGTTTTGACTCTTTCCCGAAATTCGGTCTGGTCAGGCACAGTTGTGCACTTTATAGGAGATTGACTAGTCAGAGATAGGGATCAGTATTGTTAAGACGATACGATAACTCTTAACAAGACTGCTTCTTGATCCGCTACTTTAGCGGTATTATTATCAGGTCTTTTTTTTTTTTTTTTTTTTTGCTTTGAAAAGAACAATACCAAATATTAAAATGAACCCTTCCTTATTTTATTTACATAAACAGTATATAGTTAGAGAGCGCTAGCTAGCTAGCTAGCTGGCTAGCTGGCTGACTGGTTGGCTAGCTAGCTTTTTTCCCTATCTGGCTAGCTAGCTAGATAGAATCTTTCTACAAAATAATAATAATAATAATAATAATAATAAAAATAATGAAAAATACAGAAAACAAATCATTATTATACTTTGCATTTACATTTACATTTTAAAAAGGTGAACTTTGTGTCGAGCAACAAGATTGGAACAAGCAATGTGGCTGCGAAAAGCACGTCTGTGAGTTGGGATACAAATGTTCTATTTGTCTGTTTAACCGTGGAGAACCCACGGGGTCAAATTTGACCCCTATAAATTCTGCTACTCAAATGCTACCCTTAAATCCCAAAGGGTCAAATTTGGCCCTCATCCTAAATTAGGATTAAAGCATTAAATATTTGGAAAAAAACATATTTTGGTCTTCAGTGAACATATAGCAGGCATTTAATGTAAAATTTATCATTTTCCAAAGAAGAAAACGGTTCTTGGGTTCTCCAGGGTTAAAACTTCCTCCAGACATTTTAATGATTGCTTGCACTTGTGTCAACATGTGCAGTGTCACCATCAACCAGACGTGGACAGTTTACAAATTTTTGGTGGGCCGTCATTTGTCATCTGTCAGTGTGGCCTGGGCACTTGACCGCCATCGCCAGTCCGTCAATTTTTCAAGACGAGGCACTTGAAGTACACTTGGCAGTTGTGTGCTGACTGGCATTTCACACAAGGTCGAATGCGATCGTTGGTGAAGACAATCGCCAACGTCTACTGTAAATGAGAGTTTGAATTTCAAAAAGAAGCCAAATACAGATTCAACAAGCCATTTTTGATTGCTAGCCATGTTTATAATAATACCACACCATCATTTTGTGATTTTTTTTCCTTCCACCCACTTCATACTGTGTTTTGTGTCTGTGAAAAGAAAAGCATGCCTATCACTTCCTCACCACTGCTCTATAGCTTCCCCACCTGTGTGCTAATTGCCCGAGGGTGGTGCAACAGCAGGTCGGAGAAAGAGCGAGCTCCTAATAGTGGCCAGAGGAAGTGCGGGTCAACCATCAGCTGCATTCACAAAGGCGAGGGACTGACTGCAGTGCAATTCTGACGTAGTGCAGAAAATTGGTGGCTTGCCAGAATCATATCGTATCATGGCTCGGCAAATTTGATGATGAATTATTTGTGATCTGAAATTAAAGCCTGCAGAAAAATAAAAGGAATTGATTTTGATGAATGCAGCCATTGTGAGAAGTGATTGCAGTCATTCAGCTTGTCCACACTTACTGTGGAGACGAAAAATGTAATGTCTCCTCAGTGGACAATGATCAACAAATAGTGTATATTTGCTTTGTCCTCATGATTGTCACGCCATGGATTAATCTAGAGCATGGGCCCGTAGGTAGGCTACTGTGTCAGATTAAAGCAGGTTGTTTGCGCGCTGTTCTTCATCACTGCTTCCTTTTTTCCCCCTTTCTTGCTCTCTTTCTCTTCGTGTACTTTAATTAGCTCAGTCTTGGCAGGCACGCAGAGACAAGGTATCCATGGATAATCAATCTATTTTACGGCTTGTAAACTGTCCTGAGCTGCTGATTCGTAGCAGCAGAAACACTCAACATGTGCTCCTAAAGATAAATCCTGGATGCATGTGCTAAAGGCTTTCGCATTTGTTTGGTGGAACTAAAAATGACTGATAGTACCCTTAATGCTCCTGTAATTGGTACAGGTACTCAGTTCTCTCCATTCCCCGCCAAAAGCATTGGAACAGTGCATGTGTGTGTGACACGCAAGATCAATATTGCCGCTTGAATTTTAATATTTTTACACAAATCGATATATACAGTATCTCTATCTATCTATCTATCTATCTATCTATCTATCTATCTATCTATCTATCTATCTATACAGTATATATATCCATCCATCCATCCAATTTCTGAACCGCTTGATCCTCACTAGGGTCGCGGGGGGTGCTGGAGCCTATCCCAGCCGTCTTCGGGCAGTAGGCGGGGGACACCCTGAATCAGTTGCCAGCCAATCACAACAACCAACCACACTCACACTCATACCTAGGGACAATTTAGAGCGTCCAATCAGCCTGCCATGCATGTTTTTGGAATGTGGGAGGAAACCGGAGCACCCGGAGAAAACCCACGCAGGCCCGGGGAGAACATGCAAACTCCACACAGGGAGGCCGGAGCTGGAATCGAACCCGGTACCTCTGCACTGTGAAGTCGACGTGCTAACCACTGGACTACCGGGCCGCCTCAGTATATATATATATATATACTGTATATATATAGTATGTGTAGCCTTTGTGTGTATGTGTGTATTTGTCAGTGCTTCATATGTTTTATTACCCCATCTGTTAAGAAATAATTTCCCTTGATATTGAAAAAAAATGCACAGTTTGTTCCTCTGAGGTATAAAATGCCATTGGACATTATCTCTTGCGATTTCTCTTTTTTTATCATCTGCCTTGCTGAGGGCCTTGTCCTTTGTGCTGACAGTGCCCAGTAAACAATAGGAACCTGCAGTAATTGTGGTTCCACTTGATTTCACCTCTATGGAAGCAGGCAAGCAGCTCAGGGGAAACAAGGATTGGACGGAGAAATCAACAGTGTCAGGCGGTGTGAGGTTCTACACGTTGGTTGTCAAAATGCCACCAATCTGAGAGTACACACACTTATATAGTTTACAGTTCATTGTGATTTGATCTTATGTCACCAAATTTGGACTTGGGACAGCGCATGTCGATGTCTAGTGCGCATGGGTGGATTTCTTTCTTTCTGTGTTTTCCGAGACGGGTGCAGGTAGGGGGCAGGTGCGCCGTTGTGGGAGGGAACACAGCTGACTTCCTTGCCATCCAATGTAAGCGGCTACCCTCATTCTCTTTAAAATTCAGTGTAGAGACAGCATTCTCTCTTCTTTAAAATACACTCTTATCTTGAAAGACTCTGGGTAATAAACGTTTCTCTTCATTCAGTCCATTAACTGTTACACAAGTATAGAATAAAAACCATCACTACTTCTGACAGCTCTTGTGATATGCTGATTATGATAGTTTGGCAACATTGAAGTCATCCTTTTTTGTTGTAGTTGTTTTATTTCGTTTAGTTTTTCTTTTTTTTTTAAACAGAGAATTTCAATTTGGCTGAGTTTTTTCCGTGTTGCGGTTTAAATTCCATTGTATTGCATTGCTACACCCTTCTGGCATTCTGGAGTGAAGGTCGTATGTATTTAAATACTGTCCACTCCAACATTGTTCAAGACATTGTCTGTCCACTTTCATTGTTATGCATTGTCGCTGGCTCATCACTGTGATATTTGACCTACGTTGTGCACTTTTTAATTTTAATTTTTTTTTTGACAAGCAGGACACAAGACACCATTCCCTGTTTAGAATCTCTCTGTATTAAGAGTTACGCTGAACATCTCACGATATTTCAGTCAGCCATTTACTCTAAGTGATTACTTATTGATACAAATAAAGTAAAATCGATCTTTCATCTTTCATTTGGCGATGAAAATTAGATTGTGTATGCAATATGCAGTACCGGCCAATTGGCAAAAGGAGGGATAATGAATGGTGTTGACGCTCAGTTTTATGACTCGGTGAAGGCAGAACACAAGTGATTTCCCCTGCGGAGGGTCATTATGATCCCTGACTTCAATGCGTTGGTGGATAATAGCTATGTGCCATCTGTGATGGTGGAAAATGTCCAGCTCCCACATTGTACTGCATCATATGATCATCATATGTCCAGATGCTGAGTCAAAAAAATTTACACATACGATTCAGAAAACTGGTGTTTTTCTTCCATTGCTGCATGATGGCATTTTCAAACTGTGCGCTCGTGAGTTGACGAATAAAGTCGCATTGGATGGCTTTCTGAAAAATGAACGATGAGAACGACTAAGAAAAGTATTGTATTCTGTTCATAATATTTGAACATGAATGTTGCGTTTATGCAAGCAACATATGATGACTGAAATGTTTATTTCATAGTTCAATATTTGAGGTGCTTTATCATTGATGCGCTTTATCGTTGAACTGTGAGGCGTGCTCGAGACGACACGCCACGAGATCACCATGTCCGTTGTAGTACCAAGACTGGCCTGTGAGAGGCAGCATAGTGCCACAGAGCATCGGACTGATGGCAAACATGTTCTGTTGCACAGAAAACGATCCAGATTAGAGAATAGAATAATAGTCATGACATTTTAGACATGACTCTGAGGTTGCGGGAAATCGGGCTCAAATTAGTCCCGAGAACGTGCGTGCGCCTTACCTAGGCAGGATACAGAAAACATTAAATGGACTGATTGACATGAAATGATCTCCCTAAAACGCCCAAATTAGCATTGTCATTTTCTACAGAGTAAAACAGTTTTTTCTTTGTCTATTAATTTCTCTACCCCCCAAGATCGATTTCAATCCACTGCCTGTTTGGTTTTGCTTCTGTGGCATTACATTGATTTCACTTGGTAAACTTAAGCGCGTTTGCTTTTTCTTCGATAGGATAAGCATTTAATTCGACAGCCTGTAGCCTACAGTGCGCATATGTTACACTCTGTTGCCTTTTGCGCTAGTCATGTATCTATCCACTCTGACCTTGTCTACACCGGGCTGATCAATAGTCCAATTGTTTCCTTAACGGGGAGTTCATATGCAATATGTTCGGGTTTGGCGATGGCTTCTGATCAAAGGGAGCCGCCATTAATTTTGTGCATGCCTGGCGACATATAGTGTTTGACATTCCGATGTTGAAAGGCCACAGTCCCCTGCAGACACATTGGTTTAATGAAAATGTAATCAAATCCAATTCCAATTATGCATATAATGAATGTTGAGCTCAGGTGTGACGAGCTTGGTCACCTTGGCAACCCTCCCTGTATATGTTAAGATTTTCAAAGATGGAGGTCACGTTGTAAGGCTGGCAAGGGAGCAGCCATTTTAATAAGCCCATCAAACATGGTTCGGGCAGGAGTCACATAAGTTTTCATCAATTTATAATTGTCTCTGAAGAGGAGAGTGTTTATATTTAGCTCCCTCATAAAGGTTTGATGCAAGAATTCCTTTCCACTTACTAGAAGGCAGTATAACCGTCCACAGTGATTTATGTCTCCGTGTTACGCCGTTGTGCGGAAAGCTTCATGTTGTGCTCTCGAGAGATGCATTGATTCCATTTCCCCCTGGGTGAATACATTGAGAGACCAGGGGGAAAATGCACTGTGCGTGTTTACTGACAGAACACATTAATGGGACACGTTTTCATTAATGCACAATGCAGCTAAAGCTTCTCTCTCATGGCCCCGAGCTGTACACATTCGTAGGGTAGCAAATTAACGACTGTAAATGCTTTGCTTCATCTGCTTGAGATGATAACATTACAATTATACTAAGGAGACTGAAAATTAAAATAAGTACAGTATACAGTAGTTCTCACTTTGCAAAAATAGAGCTTTAAGTTTAAAAGAAAAAGTTGCACTTGAAAACGGTTACAAAGGAGTTCAGCATACTTCACATGTCGAGCGCCATTCTGGTTGAAATCACTCAGTTTTAGGGGATGATATTGTCTCACGCGAATGAGACACAGCTCACAGTGAGCCTATGGGTGTGAAATAAAATAGCAAATCCACACAGATGAGCTCACTTGAAATTTCACTCATGGTGTCAGGACCACCGAATTGCGTATAAATCAATCAGTGTTGCGTGCATGAGGTGGAGATATTGCCAAATACATACATTCTACCCTTCTTACATTTTATCAAGCTGGTTAATTTCAATCACTTCGTGCTTTTATGCAATACTGTGATTTTGTTTTTCTTTTTAAGCTTGGCTGCAACGAATTAATGGCATTTCAATTCATTTTAATGAGGTACCTTTCCTTGGTATAAGTGTAAATTGAGTTGTGTCGCCCTGGAACAAATTAAACTTGTAAGTCAGGGTGTCACTGTGTATGACAAAGAAAATTAGATGTCATGTGAAAACATGAACGTAAAATATCGCAAATCACTTGAAGGAGAGCCGTTTAAACTCTCAGCTCATTCGCGAGCACAGCCGGCTTCCCTGCCATCGTATACTGTAGAGCAGCTGTGTTTAGGGTGGAATTCATTGACTTCTAGCTCGGCATAAAATTGTCGCTTTAACGTCAAGATTGTTATTGCGGGAAAATTACATATTTACTGGACTAATTTCATGGAAATCCACGCTCCCTCGGCTAAATACTGTGACAGGCAATCAATATTGTTTCCCCTTGCGACCCTGGACACGGCGCAGCCGAGTTCTCATCACGTCAAGGTGAGCATCAAGGCCGAGCTCGAAAACAAGCAAGAGGACTTTGTTTCAGTGAGAGAGGGGATAAAAAAATAATAAACAATCTTGTTCCTTTTGTGTATCACCACAGAAAAAAAAAATGGAGGAATATATTAGTCATCTAAATATACAGCGTATGCATTCATTTATCTATCTAGCTATCTATCTATCTATCTATCTCGCTAGCTGTACTCTTCCAAATCAGTTCGCCGTGTTTTTGAGCATCGTTATCAAATTAATCCTTGACCAGCATGTGAAATGCTTTGCCCTTTAAAGTCTTTTTTTTTATAGGAGAAAGAAATTGCATCTCCCTGTGTAGGAGGACAAGAAAAGCATAAAAACATTGTTGGAGGCATTTGGCAAATAGTTTTTTATTGGTCTGCCGGTTTGTTTCAGCTGTAAACAGCAGCTGCTTTTCTCTCGGCTCTTTTCGTCTGATTTGTTTGAGCCTCTAATACGTGTAACAGAGAAAGTTTGACCCATTACTATTTGTTCAGCTCTCTTGTGTCACTTTCCCTTCCTCCCCAATTTTCTTGGCCCGGTGCATTTTTAATTTTTTTTTTTTTTTTTTTTTGAATGGCGACAAACCATCTTTAGTGTGTGAGATGAAAGCATTGCTCACTGTCAAAAAGGAACAAAGCCCAAGTTCTTAAGACAAAGATTTGACCAGGTGAAGCGTTTCATTCAAGGCAAACCTTTCACTTAAATCACCACGTTATCATTAACTTTTCATCTATGGACAAAAACAAAAAAACCTTTAAAAGCCCAGTTGGAGTGTTCTTCAACGTGAGTCATTTAGCGGCGATGTGCCAGATAGCAAATCAAGACGATGAGACAACAATAGCTGTGTGGATCAAACTTACCTTTCCTTCTGGGGTAACAACGGGCAGCCAGTCAAGGGAATCTGAGCACAATGACGTCAACTATGATTCAACTTGTCTCAAAGTGGAAAGATACATCTAATTACGAAAGACGCTTTCTTTATTTTCAGGAGCTGCAAACAGCCCCGCGTCCACGCAACCAGTCTGAGTGAAGATTTCTTGGCCAATTGTTCACATGTGATACGATCAATTCCAATCTGGTGT
Organism: Hippocampus guttulatus; assembly: GCF_054856545.1. Classification (NCBI taxonomy): domain Eukaryota; kingdom Metazoa; phylum Chordata; class Actinopteri; order Syngnathiformes; family Syngnathidae; genus Hippocampus; species Hippocampus guttulatus. Next base: position 25,442,001 of record NC_141263.1, on the reverse strand, counting down.
CTGCGTTAAATCAGAACGTTCCAAATGCGTGGCGTGCAGGTGGCTGTAAACATCACGTGATTTCTCAAGAGGGAGGTCAGTCGTATCCTTAGCCACGGTAGTTGCGACGGCCGTTATTCACTTTTATTAAAGGCACAGCGTGATAAAAACAAGTTGCGAGTAAACACGTGACTGTCGTTTTCGAACAGACGATAGCTTGTCCCGCATACACAAAAGGTTGGTTCAATTCTCATCCCCCAAGTCTCTTCACTTTTTATTTTTTTTTGCTTGTCCTTGCTGGAGGCCAGCGGTGTCAAATTAATTTTTGTTGCAGGCCATTTTGGAGTTACGTCTTCCTTCAGAGGGCCAACAGTGAAGCCACAAAAATGTTGTCTCATCGCATTATTACTTGTACAAATTTAATGGATTGCTTGTTTTGAAATAAGTCACCTATAATAGCTGGTGAATTATTGTTCAAGTGAGTGTAAACAGGGTAACAAAATTATTATTTATTTTATATGACAATTTGACATTTTGATACAGCTTTTAACAAGGATCACGCAAGTTCACACACATGATTTTCTTTCGGGGGGTTGGGGGGAGCACATTAAATGACGTGGTGAGCCGAATCTGGCCCCCGGCCCTTGACTTTGACACCTGTGCTGTAGATGAAGGCACTTTCGAAACACTGTTATGAAACAAGTGAGTACGATATGACACTTAGTGATGAATGTGAAAGAAAATGGTCGCTGTGACTGGAGGCACGGCCCCACCTTTGATTTGTTAACTGCTCATTGTTTGCGAAATGGGAAATAAACCGCCTCAGATTTGGATGATCTTTCATTTCACATCATTAGCTGAGAGCCCCGAGGGGTCATGTCGACATGTTCAAGCCCAATATTGGATCAGTGTATAATCAGGACTCATTAGGCCGAGCACAATGGACTCACACAACATGCTCGGATGATACCACTGATACTCGCTCTTTGTGTTTGTCATTGCCACTAACATTCCTGCCACACAGTTGTTCTTTGCTGCGTAAGGTGATTCTGGAACTTTTCTGACACACCTCGTCTGGAACACCTCTTTGGTAAAGGAAATAAGTGTGACTACATGTGGAAATACTAAATTGCCTTAAGTGTTTTAGCATAGCACAAGAAATGTTTATGATAAAACGCTCCATGTCTAACACCGCCACTAATGTCGCCTACTTTTCATATAGACTACCTTGATATAAACTTAAGCATTTCTGCACAGCACTTGCCGTTTGACTTTTTTGGGGGGGGGTTTCACTTTCACAAAGGGAGCATTTAGTGAGAAGACAAAAGCTAAATTATTTCTGCTAGCTGCTGCGGGGCTTTAAGCATGCTGCTCATTAATTAAGGAAAATGTGTTAGTCATGACTCCCACCCAAACTGCATATTGATGAGGCGTATGTTTCCCCTGAGGAGAGGGGCTGCCTCAGGAGAGAACATACTCAATACTTAAAGACTTTATGTTCGGATAGAAGAAAGAATTCTTCCGCCGTCACCACTACAGCTACCAAATAATTGAATTTGAAATGCATTTTGTATCGCCATCTGAAATGACTCCACATTCAAATTGAAAACCATCAGCGGTTACAAAATGAGTCTGATGAGCTCAGTGGTGGGACTTTAACAACAAACATCTTCCCTAAAATGAATGAATACCATATTTATTATCAATTTGATTATAACCCTTCACGCTGTTTATGCTATTTAGAAAATGAATAATTACGGTAGATTTTTTTTTCTTTCTTTGTCGTACTCAGCCCCAGGACGTTCCTACAAAGCCTCATCAGGATGGCTCATTAGTGCAACGTCTAGTGGTTCGTGTGTAACATGTATGCAGCAAAGATTCAATTGGATCCAGAAAGTCTGAGTTGACGGAAATCGTTTACTCTTGATGTCAAATAAACTCTCCACGTGTGCCTCAGTGGGGGACTCGAGTCATAATCAGTATCGCAAACAATGAATTGACAAGTCTGTTATCTCGTTAGCGGAGCCGTAGAGTAATTTGACACAACACAGCAGGCGGAATACAATGCTTGACATGGTAAAATTAATGAAGGATGAATTCCTTTTAGCTGCCTATGTTTTAAAATTCAAGGGGCTCGACTACTAGTATGTCATATTTCACCGTTAGATCCTCTTTGTCAGCGTATAATTCTGCTTCCGGGATTCTCTTCTTGCCGGCTAATGTAGAAACTGATCAGTCATAATCAGTAGTTAGCTTGATTTATGTCGATGGTTGCCATATTCATGACTCACTTGAGGTTTGCCGTAAAGAAAGCAATTTGTCTCAAATAGTGTCTCCGTAGCAGAAAAAAAATCAGGCTTACATTTCCGCAGCAGTACATGAAAATGTCGTATTATAGCAGCACAACGGACTGGAACTCACCAATGAATTTAACAAGCTAGCATTATCCATGAAAGACGCAACAGAAATGACTCAAATTGCAAAATGACCCAATTCATACCAATTTCCTGCCACTATTTTTTCCTTCACATTTACTCTTCGGTTACTATTCTAAGTCCAGTCGCGGGATGGCAGTGTGAATAGACTCTTGTCTTGCAGTTGACCACACCATGCTCTTGCATCAATCCCCCAATCAAAGGATGCTCTCGAATATTGAATGAAGTGAGTTAGATAATAAGATTTATTTTTTTTCGCAAATTTTAAGGTTGAAAATTTTGAACCGCACTGAACTGAATCTCACTGTTAGGTTAAAACGCACTACTCTTGTTGCTTTGTGTGATTAGGCTGAAGTGTAGCTTCACTCTTAGTAGACTATAGACTAAAAACTAAAAAAAAAAAACATCCTTCCATTATCTTCCATTTTTATAAAAGTCGATATATACTCCATTTAAAAATGGGCCCAGATCCAGATGGGTTTAATTTCATGCAACCACATGACGAAATAAAAATTGAATTAATGCACACTGCTTTTTTTGGGGTGGGGTTGAGGGGGTTCAGTGTACTGTAGATGCAATAATGCAGAGAACTGGTGTTCATAAATACGAATTCTAAAAAAAAGAAAAAAAAGTTTTAATACTGACAGATTATCTTCCAGGCTAACAAATGACCCTTTCGTCAATACCCTCTCCACATTTGCATACGCACCTACTCTGACCGCCTTCCTCAATCCTTCTCTTTTACAGAGCACGATGAGTGTGCCAGTAGTCAGAACTCATGCGACGACAATGCAATCTGCACCAACACCATTCGAGGACACCTGTGCACCTGCAAGCCAGGCTACGTTGGAAACGGCACCATCTGCAAAGGTAAGTTCCCGCCCGGGGAGATCCCCCTCGCTCGTGTAAACGCAGACAACCAATTGGGAGGGATCGCGTGCATCTTTGACGGTCTGGTTGGGCCTTCCTACTCATCACAGGACCAGGCCACGGTGGCCAGGCTGATGATTCCCAAATAGATTTTGGAGCTTTTGCCACAGGTGCACCCTCTCTGCCTCAGTGCTCACGCTGCCTACTGTTGACCGTTTAAGTACCGTCTGAGCGCCCCATTGGTTTGGCTGTTCATGAGCGCACAGATGGAGCAGGGAAAGTCGTAAATGGGCGATGATTTTTTCTTTTTTTTCTTTTTTTTTTTTGAGGCAATGTCTTAGTGTGTCCATATATCCTGTAAACCACTTTAAAAATGGCTTTGACATACAGTATTAACTCAGCAGAAGTCAGTTGTGAATTTGACTTTGATTGCTCTGATAGTTGTGGCCCTGAAACTCACTCCACAAGCATTGTCACATGAAATGTTTTCAAATGCTTCCTGTGCGCTAGGAGAATTATACTTGACATAAAAGGCTTAACTTGAACAGAATTAGCAAGGTAATTGACAGAAAAATTGGATTGAAAAATCACATTGAAGAATTAAACACACTCGCAAGGCTTTAAAAGGATTTTGTCCGTCTTTAATGTACTGAGTTTAACTAGCAACTAAGGCAATAACACAAGCTTAAGGAGCCTTTCATGAAATGTTCACGATTCACACTGTGGTAGTATTTGGCTGTCATCCAAAGATGAAAGTATCATTAGTTAGGGTGTGATTCCACTAAATGACTTTTATCACGGGACAGTGGCTGGCAATGAATCACCAGCTGTGATTCTTACTGTGGTTCTTAAGCACAATGAAGATAATACTGCCTAATTGGTCAATCAGGGTATAAAAATGTTTTTATGTTTGATGAGCTCTTTTCAAAAATAGATGATGGCAAATTATGAAAAAAAAAATATATATATATATATCCCGCAATATTTCCATTTTGTTGTGTCTTGTATTTTTGGCCAAACATGTTCAAACTGAGCCATGATAACATGGAAAGTGTGTTCAAGTCTGTGAAAGGTGCCTTTGCATTTTGCTTTACAACCTTGGGTGAGTGACAGTATGTCTGCAACAAGGAAACGCCAAAAAGACAAAGTGAAATAAATTCAATTCAAAGATGATGGTTGTGATTTCGACAAAACTGTAGAAGTAGTTGTAGGCCGACTGAACCCACCCACCGTCTTTGCTGGTGTCACGCAGGCATTAAGATGGGGAGCAAGTAGGAAGCAGGCAGAAAACAGGTCTTGGGGATAGATCAATGCAATTTACAAAATGCTTCCCATTCATTTTCTGCCTCTGGAATGTCTCCAAGCTCATACCCACACTCAGCTCGACGTCTGGGGCAATATGCGGCCTGTCTGTAACGCCACATTTTTCATTCTGGGAGTCATTGGCAATGTGCAAATGAATGAACAGAGGATTAAAAAGATGGATATTTGGAATTATCGCCGAGAATATGAAATGTGGGAACTTACGAGCGTGTGCCAGTGACGAACACTATTTGGAGAAGTATATTGTAGAATAGTGGCCTGTATAGTTCTGTGTAACAGCGCATAGTCAATAGTCCTACACCAATCTGTAAATACCACGTTTAGAATGCAATCATGGGCATCAGGTAGATAACGTTCTGGAGCCTATCCCAGCTGTCTTTGGGCAGTAGGCGGCGGAAACCCTGAACTGGTTGCCAGCCAATCAATCGCAGGGCACACACAAACTTACGACTATCCACGCTCACAATCACACCTTGGGAAAAGTTAGAGTGGTCCAGAAAATGCCTTGCATGTTTTTGGAATGTGGCAGAAAACCGGAATACCCGGAGAAAACCCACGAAGGCACGGGGGGACAGCATGCAAACTCTAAACAGGAAGGCCTGAGCCAGAATCGAACCCTGCACCTTTGCTATTTGAGGCGGATGTGATAACCGGTTGCCCACAGTGCCGCTCTACACACACATACTTGAGTGCTTTACACTTGTGTGTGTGTGTGTGTGTGTGTGTGTGTGTGTGTGTGTGTGTGTGTGTGTGTGTGTGTGTGTGTGTGTGTGTGTGTGTGTTTGTATTCATGACATCTCAGGACAATTTTATGATAACACACCTTCACAATGAGGACCTGTGGAAAAATGAGGACATTTTTCGCGTCCTCATATTTCCACGCAGTCTACACTACTCTAGAGCTCACGAGGATACTCCCACACCAAAAATAAGTGATGTCCTGAAAGAGCACAATTTTCAGAAATTGTGTGTTTAAGTGTGTTTAACTTTCGACTCACTTTTCATTTGGAAAACTAGTGGCCAACTTCGGTACCTTAACACACTTTTAACACACTTTCAGTGACGTCATTGTGCAGGACCTCATATGTCATCTTTTTCGGACTGACTCACACATTTTCCCCGCCCTCGTCCTGGTAAGTCACTTCAATTAGCAGTCACACAAAACCCAACATGTGAAGCAGCCAGACAATCCTACAGCCAGATATCTATTAAACTCTCTGAAACAAACACGACCACGCGTGGATGACCACCTGGTAAGCAATTCCTTTTCGTTTATCTTACTGTAACATAGACTTTGTTCAATATAACCGTGTTTAACAGTGCCCACCAAAGGTAATGTCATTCAATTAGACAGCTAGCTAGCTAGCTAGCTAGCTAGATCGTTAGCATGCTAATAAGCTTCCAGTAAAAGTAATGTGGACATGTCCTGCAGGCAAGGTTCTAGAAAACCTTTCTAAATCTTTGACAACACAGTCTGTGGAACTTGATTTTGGTGCCAAATGTTTATTTCAGTGCAGTATTTGTTTTATTTGATTGCAGTTAATTGAAATTAGTTAGTACAGGTAGCCTAATGAAAGTGGGCCATGCACTTCTAGCCTTTATGCTAAGTCTGGTGTATTTACACTGTTTATTCTTGTGTTGATTCAATTGTACACCGTTTCAATGAAAAAACAAACAAACGTTTGCAATGAAATTATAGCAGAATTCAGCTTTGTTGGTACATTTGGTCAAGACAATATTGTGTTACTCTATTTTAATTTTACATTGTTATCTGCCTGACAAATGGTTTGCCCGAATCTATTAATCTGACCAGCAAATGTTTGATGAAATGAATTTTTGTATATTTGAGGAAGAAAATAATATTCCTTTGGCTCAGTACTTTCTGAGCCAAAATAAGTGCTGCCATTGTATTGTGCTTGCTTGTCTGGCTGACTTCTTCTCACTTTCCATTGTAGATGTTTACTGGTGGTGATAATGTCACAAAGAAGAGCCAGACTGAGCCCTGAATCTGAGGCTGCTCATTTTATTTTATCTGGAGTCGACAAGCCTTGTTTGAAAGCCCAGTGGATCAATGATTATAAAGGTATGCTATCAATCTACCTGCTATCTAATTCTTATGGCTACCACACGCACATGACAAGAGCTGCAACCAAAGCCTGTCACAGTGACAGATTTTATTCGCACATTGTATTTACCCCAAAAATATCACAATAAACAACAGCATGTTTTTTTTATGCCATTGATCATATTGGAGCAAAAATAATTGAAGTACTTTTTAAGAGAATGTTTAGCAGCCATTATCATTCAATTCTTGAGAATATTGTATTGCCATGTAGAACTAGGAATATCTTGAAATGAAAAAATAGAAATAGAAATTATTCGGCTTCTGTTAAAATATTGTGCTTCAACAAATATCACAATTCATAAAAAACGCATACTATCTGTAATAGTCGAGGAAAATTAGATGTCTTCAAACTTCCTTCACAATGCCTATTTCACCTGATTGAAGAAGGCTGTGGTAGCTGTTTGACAAATCCACATTTTTATCAGCAATTTGTACTGCCCATCAAAGGTCTCTACTTAGTTTAAAACTGAAAGAATGGTCACAGGAATTATGTATGTCATTATCATTATGACTATTATTGTTGATTGCTTAATTTTTATTTTAGTCATAATGTATCTTTTCTATGTGCAGTGGTGTATATTGCTCAGTGGGATTTCTGATTGGAGATCGGAGGTGTGAAACGCCAGGACAGCTTACAAAGAAATTAGATGAATCCTTTCCCTCCCACAATTGTTAGAGTTGCATTTGTATTTACAAAGAGAAAATAACAAAAATAGAAACGCACAGTTAATCAGATTAAAAAAAACATCCCATCCAACCATTTTCAAACCCATTTATACTAATACGGGCCTGGCTGTGCTGCAGCCGATCCCAGCTGTCTTCGGACAGTAGGCAGGGTACAACTTGAACTGGGTGCCAGCCAATCACAGGACACACAGACAAACCACCATTCACCCTCACAATCACACCGAGGGACAATTTAGTGAGTTCAGTGAACCTACTACGTTGCATGTTTTTGGAATGTGGGAGGAAACCAAAGTAGTCGGAGAAAACCCATGCAGCCATGGGGAGAACTCCACACAAGAAGGCACTGTGAGGCGGACGTGCCAACCAGTCGCACACTGTGCAGCCGCATTAGGTTGCCTGTGACCAAAATAAAAACTATGGTGGTAATGCATTACCAACATTGCTGCCCATACTTTTTTTGACCTTATTGCTCTTCTCTTTCTCTCCCTCAACCATATAATGCAGTTTGGAGTGGAATAGTATAGGAACTGAAATTAGGTTTCGAATGTTATCCATTGAGGAAAAATGGTACTTCACTTGACTTATGATGATCACTTTAGTCAAACTGTCGGTCAAACCGCTGGTATTTTTCTTTGTTATTCCATACATTCTGTTCAATTGAAGGCAAGCAATGTAAACAACTCTGATGTAAGGAGCCACATTATTTTGTGCTGATACAAATTGCTAAAGAAAATTATCAGCGATTCTGATAATTGTTTTTAGTTTTACATGGAATTATTTTGTTATCGTACCACTAAACATGTTTTTTCCCCTCTTTAAATTTTTATTTTTTGGTCTGCATGTATTTGTGAATATCTGATTAACTGCATTGTGTAAGCCTGATTTGGATTGTATTAATCAACATTTAAGTGTCAACTTTTCGTGTCCTAGGACGTGGTGTATTTACAAGTGAACCAATCGAAAAGGGGTTATTTGTGGTTGAGTACCGTGGAGAGTTAATCTCAAGTTATGAACGAGACAAGAGACAGAAAAAGTACACAGAGAAGCAAAATTGTTTCCTGTTTGATTTTGAATGGAAAGGAAGCACATGGTGGTAAGTCAAGATCTAGAAAAACATCATGTGGTTCTGTACAACATTGTAGTTTTACTGGAAAAACATTTCATGTTTCATTGTTCAATTTCAGCATTGATTCCTCCCATGAAGATGGTTCATTAGGTCGACTTGTCAATGATGCTCACAAAGGCCCAAACTGTAGAATGAAAAAGCTGACAATCCAGGATAAACCTCATCTTTGCTTGTTTGCAATTGAAAATATCGAAGCAGGGAATGAAATAACCTATGACTATGGAGATTCTCAGTGGGCATGGAGAGCACTGGTAAGTAATGCCTGAATATACACCTGTAGACAACCAGATCTAATAAGTAAATCATTATATTTCATAGGTGAGTGAAATATCATTTTCATCAACAGTTTATTACCTTTTAAAAGTTAACACAAGTGTCTGTTTTAGAGGATTATTTGACGTCAACAGAAATTCAAAGACAGGAACATGGACTCCACATTTTTCAGTCATTACATTGATTTAGTCTGAAAGAGTATGTTTCGGGTGTTGTCTTTATTATTTGAACTCAGTCGTGTCTGATGTCCTGAAATTGTTAGCTATCAGAGCTGTACAGTGGTAAGTACCATAAAGAGTACTGTACTACACAGTACTTGTGCTGTGAATGTGGTCACTGAAAAAAGTAGTTCAATTTATTCAAAAGTCATATAACTACGACATATTTCTGACACTCTATGGTTGGTATAATGTTGCTTTTCATGATTTCAGTCATGCCCTCATACTTCTTCAGTTACTGAAGAATACTTTTTAGAATATTTCTGATACTGTAATATTGCTATGTTGCAGACACCAGATGTTGGTATCCTGACTGAACCTTCTGGAGACCAAGAAGGGAGTGAGAGATCCACTTCATCCTTACAACAGGTGACTACGTCTTATCATTATATACCAGTTTTGAGTTTACAGCTTTCTTTGACAAACACAGGAGAAGTTATAAATCAGAAACGTGGCCTCTCCATGATTTCAGTCGTCATGTCCTCATATTTCTTTAGACCTGAAAAACCTGAGTGTGTTTCAGGTGACATGACTTTTGTCTTAACCTAACTCTGGAGAGCCTGTGTTCGAATGTCCCCATATTGCTGTTCCACAGAACTGAACAGTGTTAACTTTCTACAGTGTGGTATATTAATCCCAAACTCTCCTGTGAGCTATGTTCAATGAGAAATAATGTTTATTCATTTCTTAATTGGTCAGAATGAAGAATGCTGAATATTTTGACACCGTAATGTTGTTATGTTGCAGATACCAAGTGACGGGATCCTGACTGAACCTTCTGGAGACCAAGAAGGGAGTGAGAGATCCGCTTCATCCTTACAACAGGTTACTACGTCTTATCATTATATACCAGTTTTGAGTTTACAGCTTTCTTTGACAAACGCAGGAGAAGTTATAAATCAGAAACATGGACTCTCCATGATTTCAGTCGTCATGTCCTCATATTTCTTTAGACCTGAAAAACCTGAGTGTGTTTCAGGTGACATGACTTTTGTCTTAACCTAACTCTGGAGAGCCTGTGTTCGAATGTCCCCATATTGCTGTTCCACAGAACTGAACAGTGTTAACTTTCTACAGTGTGGTATATTAATCCCAAACTCTCCTGTGAGCTATGTTCAATGAGAAATAATGTTTATTCATTTCTTAATTGGTCAGAATGAAGAATGCTGAATATTTTGACACCGTAATGTTGTTATGTTGCAGATACCAAGTGACGGGATCCTGACTGAACCTTCTGGAGACCAAGAAGGGAGTGAGAGATCCGCTTCATCCTTACAACAGGTTACTACGTCTTATCATTATATACCAGTTTTGAGTTTACAGCTTTCTTTGACAAACGCAGGAGAAGTTATAAATCAGAAATGTGGCCTCTCCATGATTTCAGTCGTCATGTCCTCATATTTCTTTAGACCTGAAAAACCTGAGTGTGTTTCAGGTGACATGACTTGTCTTAACCTAACTCTGGAGAGGTTGTGTCTGAATGTCCCCATATTGCTGTTCCACAGAGCTGAACAGTGTTAACTTTCTGTAGTGTGGTACATTAATCCCAAACACTCCTGTGAGCAATGTTCAATGAGAAATAATGTTTATTCATTTCTTAACTGGTCAGAATGAAGAATGCTGAATATTTTGACACCGTAATGTTGTTATGTTGCAGATACCAAGTGACGGGATCCTGACTGAACCTTCTGGACACCAAGAAGGGAGTGAGAGATCCACTTCATCCTTACAACAGGTTACTACGTTTTATCATTATATACCAGTTTTGAGTTTACAGCTTTCTTTGACAAACGCAGGAGAAGTTATAAATCAGAAACATGGACTCTCCATGATTTCAGTCGTCATGTCCTCATATTTCTTTAGACCTGAAAAACCTCAGTGTGTTTCAGGTGACATGACTTTTGTCTTAACCTAACTCTGGAGAGCCTGTGTTCGAATGTCCCCATATTGCTGTTCCACAGAACTGAACAGTGTTAACTTTCTACAGTGTGGTATATTAATCCCAAACTCTCCTGTGAGCTATGTTCAATGAGAAATAATGTTTATTCATTTCTTAATTGGTCAGAATGAAGAATGTTGAATATTTTGACACCGTAATGTTGTTATGTTGCAGATACCAAGTGACGGGATCCTGACTGAACCTTCTGGAGACCAAGAAGGGAGTGAGAGATCCGCTTCATCCTTACAACAGGTTACTACGTCTTATCATTATATACCAGTTTTGAGTTTACAGCTTTCTTTGACAAACGCAGGAGAAGTTATACATCAGAAATGTGGCCTCTCCATGATTTCAGTCGTCATGTCCTCATATTTCTTTAGACCTGAAAAACCTGAGTGTGTTTCAGGTGACATGACTTGTCTTAACCTAACTCTGGAGAGGTTGTGTCTGAATGTCCCCATATTGCTGTTCCACAGAGCTGAACAGTGTTAACTTTCTGTAGTGTGGTACATTAATCCCAAACACTCCTGTGAGCAATGTTCAATGAGAAATAATGTTTATTCATTTCTTAACTGGTCAGAATGAAGAATGCTGAATATTTTGACACCGTAATGTTGTTATGTTGCAGATACCAAGTGAAGGGATCCTGACTGAACCTTCTGGAGACCAAGAAGGAAGTGAGAGATCCACTTCATCCTTACAACAGGTTACTACGTTTTATCATTATATACCAGTTTTGAGTTTACAGCTTTTTTTGACAAACGCAGGAGAAGTTATAAATCAGAAACGTGGACTCTCCATGATTTCAGTCGTCATGTCCTCATATTTCTTTAGACCTGAAAAACCTGAGTGTGTTTCAGGTGACATGACTTTTGTCTTAATCTAACTCTGGAGAGCCTGTGTTCGAATGTCCCCATATTGCTGTTCCACAGAACTGAACAGTGTTAACTTTCTATAGTGTGGTATATTAATCCCAAACCCTCCTGTGAGCGATGTTCAATGAAAAACAATGTTTATTCATTTATTAACTAATCAGGATGAATAAATTAGAATATTTCTGACACTGCACTGTTGCTATGTTGCAGACACCAGGTGTTCGGATCCCGATGAAACCTTCTGAAGATCAAGAAAGGATTGGGAGATCCACTTCATCCTTACAACAGGTCATTGCATTTTATCATTATATACCAGTTTTGAGTTTACAGCTTTCTTTGACAAACACAGGAGAAGTTATAAATCAGAAACATGGACTCTCCATGATTTCAGTCGTCATGTCCTCATATTTCTTTAGACCTGAAAAACCTGAGTGTGTTTCAGGTGACATGACTTTTGTCTTAACCTAACTCTGGAGAGCCTGTTTTAGAATGTCCCCATATTGCTGTTCCACGGAACTGAACAGTGTTAACTTTCTATAGTGTGGTATATTAATCCCAAACTCTCCTGTGAGCAATGTTCAATGAGAAATAATGTTTATTCATTTCTTAACTGGTCAGAATGAAGAATGCTGAATATTTTGACACCGTAATGTTATGTTGCAGACGCCAAGTGACAGGTACCTGACTGAACCCTCTGGAGACCAAGAATGGAATGAGAGATCCACTTCTTCCTTACAACAGGTTACTACTTCTTATCATGATATACTAGGTTTGAGTTTTCAGCTTTCTTTGACAAACACAGGAGAAGTTATAAATCAGAAACATGGACTCGCCATGATTTCAGTCGTCATGTCCTCATATTTCTTTAGACCTGAAAAACCTGAGTGTGTTTCAGGTGACATGACTTTTGTCTTAACCTAACTCTGGAGAGCCTGTTTTAGAATGTCCCCATATTGCTGTTCCACGGAACTGAACAGTGTTAACTTTCTATAGTGTGGTATATTAATCCCAAACTCTCCTGTGAGCAATGTTCAATGAGAAATAATGTTTATTCATTTCTTAACTGGTCAGAATGAAGAATGCTGAATATTTTGACACCGTAATGTTATGTTGCAGACGCCAAGTGACAGGTACCTGACTGAACCCTCTGGAGACCAAGAATGGAATGAGAGATCCACTTCTTCCTTACAACAGGTTACTACTTCTTATCATGATATACTAGGTTTGAGTTTTCAGCTTTCTTTGACAAACACAGGAGAAGTTATAAATCAGAAACATGGACTCGCCATGATTTCAGTCGTCATGTCCTCATATTTCTTTAGACCTGAAAAACCTGAATGTGTTTCAGGTGACATGACTTTTGTCTTAACCTAACTCTGAAGAGCCTGTGTTTGAATGTCCCCATATTGCTGTTCCACAGAACTGAACAGTGTTAACTTTCTACAGTGTGGTATATTAATCCCAAACTCTCCTGTGAGCTATGTTCAATGAGAGATAATGTTTATTCATTTCTTAACTGGTCAGAATGAAGAATGCTGAATATTTTGACACCGTAGTGTTGTTATGTTGCAGACACCAAGTGACAGGTACCTGACTGAACCCTCTGGAGACCAAGAATGGAATGAGAGATCCACTTCATCCTTACAACAGGTTACTACTTCTTATCATGATATACTAGGTTTGAGTTTTCAGCTTTCTTTGACAAACACAGGAGAAGTTATAAATCAGAAACATGGACTCTCCATGATTTCAGTCGTCATGTCCTCATATTTCTTTAGACCTGAAAAACCTGAGTGTGTTTCAGGTGACATGACTTGTCTTAACCTAACTCTGGAGAGCCTGTGTTAGAATGTCCCCATATTGCTCTTCCACAGAACTGAACAGTGTTAACTTTCTACAGTGTGGTATATTAATCCCAAACTCTCCTGTGAGCAATGTTCAATGAGAAATAATGTTTATTCATTTCTTAACTGGTCAGAATGAAGAATGCTGAATATTTTGACACCGTAATGTTGTTATGTTGCAGACACCAAGTGACGGGTACCTGACTGAACCTTCTGGAGACCAAGAATGGAATGAGAGATTCACTTCATCCTTACAACAGGTTACTACGTCTTATCATTACATACCAGGTTTGAGTTTTCAGCTTTCTTTGACAAACACAGGAGAAGTTATAAATCAGAAACATGGACTCGTCATGATTTCAGTCGTCATGTCCTCATATTTCTTTAGACCTGAAAAACCTGAGTGTGTTTCAGGTGACATGACTTTTGTCTGGACCTAACTCTGGAGAGCCTGTGTTCGAATGTCCCCATATTGCTGTTACACAGAGCTGAACAGTGTTAACCTTCTATAGTGTGGTATATTAATCCCAAACCCTCCTGTGAGCGATGTTCAATGAAAAACAATGTTTATTAATTTATTAACTAATTAGGATGAATAAATTTGAATATTTCTGACACTGCAATGCTGCTATGTTGCAGACACCAGGTGTTCGGATCCTGATGAAACCTTCTGAAGATCAAGAAAAGAGTGGAAGATTTACTTCATCCTTACAACAGGTCATTGCATTTTATCAGTGTATATCAGTTTTGAGTTTACAGCTTTCTTTGACAAACACAGGAGAAGTTATAAATCAGAAACATGGACTCTCCATGATTTCAGTCGTCATGTCCTCATATTTCTTTAGACCTGAAAGACCTGAGTGTGTTTCAGGTGACATGACTTGTCTTAACCTAACTCTGGAGAGCCTGTGTTCGAATGTCCCCATATTGCTGTTCCACAGAACTGAACAGTGTTAATTTTCTACAGTGTGGTATATTAATCCCAAACTCTCCTGTGAGCTATGTTCAATGAGAAATAATGTTTATTCATTTCTTAATTGGTCAGAATGAAGAATGCTGAATATTTTGACACCGTAATGTTATGTTGCAGATACCAAGTGACGGGATCCTGACTGAACCTTCTGGAGACCAAGAAGGGAGTGAGAGATCCGCTTCATCCTTACAACAGGTTACTACGTCTTATCATTATATACCAGTTTTGAGTTTACAGCTTTCTTTGACAAACGCAGGAGAAGTTATAAATCAGAAACGTGGCCTCTCCATGATTTCAGTCGTCATGTCCTCATATTTCTTTAGACCTGAAAAACCTGAGTGTGTTTCAGGTGACATGACTTTTGTCTTAACCTAACTCTGGAGAGGTTGTGTTTGAATGTCCCCATATTGCTGTTCCACAGAGCTGAACAGTGTTAACTTTCTATAGTGTGGTACATTAATCCCAAACTCTCCTGTGAGCAATGTTCAATGAGAAATAATGTTTATTCATTTCTTAACTGGTCAGAATGAAGAATGCTGAATATTTTGACACCGTAATGTTGTTATGTTGCAGATACCAAGTGACGGGATCTAACTGAACCTTCTGGAGACCAAGAAGGGAGTGAGAGATCCACTTCATCCTTACAACAGGTTACTACGTTTTATCATTATATACGAGTTTTGAGTTTACAGCTTTCTTTGACAAACGCAGGAGAAGTTATAAATCAGAAACATGGCCTCTCCATGATTTCAGTCGTCATGTCCTCATATTTCTTTAGACCTGAAAAACCTGAGTGTGTTTCAGGTGACATGACTTTTGTCTTAACCTAACTCTGGAGAGCCTGTGTTCGAATGTCCCCATATTGCTGTTCCACAGAACTGAACGGTGTTAACTTTCTACAGTGTGGTATATTAATCCCAAACCCTCCTGTGAGCGATGTTCAATGAGAAATAATTTTTATTCATTTCTTAATTGGTCAGAATGAAGAATGCTGAATATTTTGACACCGTAATGTTATGTTGCAGATACCAAGTGACGGGATCCTGACTGAACCTTCTGGAGACCAAGAAGGGAGTGAGAGATCCGCTTCATCCTTACAACAGGTTACTACGTCTTATCATTATATACCAGTTTTGAGTTTACAGCTTTCTTTGACAAACGCAGGAGAAGTTATAAATCAGAAACGTGGCCTCTCCATGATTTCAGTCGTCATGTCCTCATATTTCTTTAGACCTGAAAAACCTGAGTGTGTTTCAGGTGACATGACTTTTGTCTTAACCTAACTCTGGAGAGGTTGTGTTTGAATGTCCCCATATTGCTGTTCCACAGAGCTGAACAGTGTTAACTTTCTATAGTGTGGTACATTAATCCCAAACTCTCCTGTGAGCAATGTTCAATGAGAAATAATGTTTATTCATTTCTTAACTGGTCAGAATGAAGAATGCTGAATATTTTGACACCGTAATGTTGTTATGTTGCAGATACCAAGTGACGGGATCTAACTGAACCTTCTGGAGACCAAGAAGGGAGTGAGAGATCCACTTCATCCTTACAACAGGTTACTACGTTTTATCATTATATACGAGTTTTGAGTTTACAGCTTTCTTTGACAAACGCAGGAGAAGTTATAAATCAGAAACATGGCCTCTCCATGATTTCAGTCGTCATGTCCTCATATTTCTTTAGACCTGAAAAACCTGAGTGTGTTTCAGGTGACATGACTTTTGTCTTAACCTAACTCTGGAGAGCCTGTGTTCGAATGTCCCCATATTGCTGTTCCACAGAACTGAACGGTGTTAACTTTCTACAGTGTGGTATATTAATCCCAAACCCTCCTGTGAGCGATGTTCAATGAGAAATAATGTTTATTCATCTCTTAACTGGTCAGAATGAAGAATGCTGAATATTTTGACACCGTAATGTTGTTATGTTGCAGACACCAAGTGACGGGTACCTGACTGAACCTTCTGGAGACCAAGAATGGAATGAGAGATCCACTTCATCCTTACAACAGGTTACTACGTCTTATCATTATATACCAGTTTTGAGTTTACAGCTTTCTTTGACAAACACAGGAGAAGTTATAAATCAGAAACGTGGACTCTCCATGATTTCAGTCGTCATGTCCTCATATTTCTTTAGACCTGAAAAACCTGAGTGTGTTTCAGGTGACATGACTTTTGTCTTAACCTAACTCTGTAGAGCCTGTGTTCGAATGTCCCCATATTGCTGTTACACAGAGCTGAACAGTTTTAACTTTCTATAGTGTGGTATATTAATCCCAAACTCTCCTGTGAGCGATGTTCAATGAAAAACAATGTTTATTCATTTATTAACTAATTAGGATGAATAAATTTGAATATTTCTGACACTGCACTGTTGCTATGTTGCAGACACCAGGTATTCGGATCCTGATGAAACCTTCTGAAGATCAAGAAAGGAGTGGAAGATTCATTTCATCCTTACAACAGGTTTTATTTATCAAATCGTTTCATGATAAAACATTGCGTTTTATCAATATATACCAGTTTTGAGTTTACAGCTTTCTTTGACAAACACAGGAGAAGTTATAAATCAGAAACATGGACTCTCCATGATTTCAGTCGTCATGTCCTCATATTTCTTTAGACCTGAAAAACCTGAGTGTGTTTCAGGTGACATGACTTTTGTCTTAACCTAACTCTGGAGAGGCTGTGTCTGAATGTCCCCATATTGCTGTTCCACAGAGCTGAACAGAGTTAAACTTTCTATAGTGTGGTACGTTATTCCCAAACTCTCCTGTGAGCAATGTTCAATGAGAAATAATGTTTCTTCATTTATTAACTGGTCAGAACGAAGAATGCTGAATATTTTGATGTTGTTTAAATATCATTTTTAAAACATCTAACATTCTGCGTTTACCCTGAAACAAAAGCATTTTGTCCTGTCTGTTTTTTTTTAACCCAACCAGATGAAGTAACCACGAGCGATGACGATTTGAGCAAAGAAACCAATGCTGACCTTAATCAAGAAAAAGCGATTCTCACTTACACAGAAAATGGTAATGTCCTCAAGTTATGACATAAGACAGAGTAAATTGGTGCCTGATAATCTCAGTCTTTATGCACAACTATGTATGAATTAGAAACAATTTACTACAGTATTTGAAAATGGTGTTGAAAGATGCAAAATGTGCAGGTTGAAAACACATTAGGCCTCGACAGCCGAAAGAAAATTGAGAAATTAGGAGACGATTTGGCACATATAAGAAAGCAATGGTGAAAAGCCACATTCAACTATTTTTGTATAATTTTTCAAAGGCTCAAGCTCTGACACTTCTGGGAACCCAAGCCATGCATATGCGCCATCTACATCGGACAACATGGAAGGCACTTCTGCTTCAACCACCTTTGACAACACTGACGACAGTTTTGTCGCAACCCTGGAAAACATTTCTGCTCCAACCCAGTTAGAGAACGTGGACGACACTTCCTTCTCAATCACACGGGACAACAAAAACGGCAAAAATTAACATATCTTAATTGAAGCTGAAGTACTTTTGATGAACAAAAAGTCAAAGTGCTCCAATGAAAAGCAAGGTTAAAGAGCATTTTTTTCAAAATTCTCATTATTTCCTGGAATATCTTATTTTGCATTTTTAACATTTGCAATGCCATTTTTAATAAATAATGCCTTCTTTTACAGGTGGGAATAAGAGACGTACGTGGACAGATGATGAAGTGAAGGCTGTTGAGAGACATATGTTTGATTTCATAAAAAGCCATAACGTTCCAGGTAAAACGAGCTGTGAGTCCTGTCTCCACGCAGAGCTAGTAGCTCTGAAAGACAGAGACTGGGTGTCCATCAAAAACTACATCCACAACAGGATAACTGCATTAAAAAGGGAAATGAATAGATAGTCCATTGAAATGCGAGCACGCCTGGGTACATTTCAGTTCAAGTTAACTATAGCAATAGCAATGGTGCATTTAGGGTGGGATGGTCAATTACGGATTTCATATTTGTTGTTGAATACTGTTTCACATTTATTGTTTCATGAGCTTCAAGAGCAAATT
The DNA here is from genome assembly GCF_054856545.1 of Hippocampus guttulatus. NCBI lineage: Eukaryota > Metazoa > Chordata > Actinopteri > Syngnathiformes > Syngnathidae > Hippocampus > Hippocampus guttulatus. The sequence continues at coordinate 25,423,279 of NC_141263.1, read as the reverse complement.
GGAAAATCCTTGGAGATGTACGAACATGTAAGGTATACTGTATATCAGGCATGTCCCGATCTGGGCCGGGAGGGCAACTGTCGTGCCTGTTTTCCAGCTCTCGCAGCTGCATCACACCTGATTCAGATGATCAGTTCAACAGTCAGCTCTGATGCAGCATTAGAACATCCTGGGAGAGCTGGAAAACAAAAAGACAGCGGCCCTCGAGGACCGACTTTGGACACCCCTGCTGTATATAAACGTACGTACAATATACAAACTTCTCACAAAAGATAGGCTTATTAGGTTTGAGGTGATATTTCAGAAAAACCCTAAAACATTTGAATTCATCATATTTCAAGAATTTCAATACTTTTTGAAAAGTTGCTTTTGTCTAACAGGTAGCTAAAGAAGAAGTTGCTACACACATGGCACAATATATGGCCACATTTATTAAAAATTCTTCATCACAGTATTCACATTTTGACATAATCTTCTTCAGTTCAAACAACCCTCATCTATTGCACTGCCTTGTGTCATGGAGAGGAGGTGGCATGTTTTCTGTGTTCATAATTTCATATTTGTCAGCAATTAAAAAATAAGAAAGTGGACTGACCACATATTTAACTGTCTCTTCTTCTTCACAGCTTAGTTTTACTGTCTTGTATTATTACCATGAATATCAACGACTGTTTGGCACATTCGCCTCATAGTTCAGCAATTGATAGTTTGAATCTGGGCTTCCTTCCTTTGTAGAGTTCTCCCCGTGCCCGAGCATGACAATTGGACACATGTGCCTAACATATACTGTTGGTATGTAACAGGAGTCAATCTAAAAATTACACACTTTACTCTTAGCTGGTCTTCATAAGTCATATATACTTGAAAATGATGTGTATCTAGGGGGCTCAAAATTCACAAAAACATGAAATGGCAGTGTGTTTGAGGTGACTGTCTCCATAATACACAAAAACCAGTCAATGTCCTCATATGTAGTAGTTTTGTCATAAATCAAAAAAAAATTACGTCCTAGCCAAAATCTGAATAGATGGGTGTCTTCCTGATTTTTTTTCATGGTTACCATATTTTTTTGGAGCCTGTAGGACCACGGGAAAGGCATGTACCCATATGTCGGGTGAACAAACGGACGTCCTGAAAATGCACCAAAACACGTATGTGTGTGTGTGTGTGTGTGTGTGTGTGTGTGTGTGTGTGTACTCAGTTACCGCAAAGCAGCATAGAGAGAAATGAGATGAGCCCTAAAACCTTTGTAGCCCAGAGCAGAATGCCTTGCAGCATGGTTTTCAAGTTGACTTCAGGGCAGTGTTTTACTTGTCAGAAAGCTGGCCACTCAATTTGTAATGCAGTAGTGCCGCCTGATACTGTGACTTCCGAAGGCAATATCACAAAATTGGGAAACTCATACGCTGCGATATGTCCAAGATTGTTGCATCCCTAATAATGACCATCTACTTTACAGCACAGTTGTTTTTCCCTGTATTAGAATACACATGAACTTCGATAAAAAAATTACCGTAACACATTTTAGCTTGGTGCTTGACAAAGGGTGAAGTACCTTTTAATACTGTAAGACACTGGAATGTCTACTGTACTGTATAGTACAAGAAAAACAAATGTACAGCTAATTGTGCTACTAAGTCATTTCAATTTGACCCAACTATCGGGTTGCTTTGTACAACAGCCCAATTTTTTTTCGGGTCAGATTTGCTCAAGAAGTGTATCGGTCCCTTTTTGACCCAAATTGTGATATTTTTGAGCCAACTGTTTTTAGACCATACTTAATGATAATGCCCCTAAAACTTCCTATGACTTGCTATCCCATTCTGGCCAATTAGTATTATTCAAGCAAGGAGTTAGAAGAAGTGCCCCCCCCCCCCTCCCCTTGAGATCTCATTACCGTGTGATAGCGACAGTGTTGGCCAATCGACCTGTGCCTCCCATTTCATTCCCCTCATACATCACTGCATCCCCCGTAGGAGGGAATTAGTCTGAGTGCGACTAGTGCTCCTCTGTCCATCGCTGTTAATATTAATAGGACAAAGAAGCGTGTTTAGCCGGGCTTGAGCAATCTGTCCGCAGCAAGCAAGGCTAAGTCAGGTTCTGGCGCTAAAAACGTGTCATTAGCAGAGCAAGTTGAAAGCTGTGCAGGTGATTCACATCCTTCATTTTGTAGACTCTGGGGGGGCGGGGGGGACTTCCATCTGTTGCTACTTAATTGGCACGGTTATATATTATATTTATTGCATTTTGGGAAAGGCCAGGTACTACGAGAGTAGTTAGTCTTTATTCATCAATTTGCTATAATGCTAGTCCTCATTATGGTCATGGATGAGCTGGAGCCGATCCCAGCTGACTGTTACACCCTAGATAGGTCGCCAACCAATTGTGGGGCACATACATACGCAAAACAAGCATTCACATTCACACCGACTGACACTTTATCCGATGTCGCTGTGTTTGTTGAGGTTTTCATCCAAACCTGTACTGTGCCCCTCCCCTTAGTTTGGGGCTTGCTTTTTTTCCCCCCTTCCATATGTTTTCTTTCTCATCTCAGAAAATACTGGCAACCCGTCAGGCTTCCCGTTGTGTCTGTCTCTATCGGTCATTGTTTTTAAATTTCTTGGATGGGTTGTAACTGTGAATTTCATCGTTCTGTACTCATGACATGTGCAATGACAGTAAATGTGATTCCATTTCATATTTTTGGAACATCGGAGGAAGCCCGTGCAAGGACAGCTGAGATCCAAAAACTGGTTCAGCCCAGTGACTCCGAATAGGAAGTATTAGGAAAGTTCGACAAGTCAGTTATTTGTGTTTCATCCAGACTTGGTGATAATGCAACACATACGACATATTCTTCTATTTCATGCCAGTTCTGTACTTTTGCTCATATGTGACAGTTTGAGGCTGTCAGTCAACATGAAGCTATTAGATTTTTTTTTTCTAATAGAAATGCTGCTGTATTTGATGTGTGTAATGTGGCTCAAGTATGGCTCCCGAAGGGGCAATTTCACTTCTCGATGTCTGTGTCTCAGTCTTTGGCTCATGCTCTCAAGGGGGGGGTGTCCAGATGCATTTGCCACAATACCTCTGCGTGTGTCTCAACCAGACCAATTCTGTTCCCGCATGAACTTTTGAATAATGATGACACACTTCACATCACATTTGGTAATTACAGCGTCTGCTGCTCCAGAAACGCCTTGCCCCTTCAGCAACAGAGACATATCCATCCACCTGCTCTTGATGCTCTGCAAACACCGGATGAAGAAGTGTTTCTATTTCACCTCAGAATAGCTTCAACTTGTTTTGCAAAAAGTCACATTTGTGAAAGCGGTTGGACCCTGTCAGAGATTTTCTCGGACAAAGTTAAAGAAATGACTCGGCACACAGGAAAATTGTCTTCAATATCGGCGGGAGCGGATCTCTGAGAGCGAACGACGGTTAGTTGCTCCGCGATCACACTCGCCTCCCTCTCCGCCGGTTCGAACTTTTATTGCAAAATACAAGAAAGACACTGCCCCCGAGATTTGCACCCCGCGCCCCCCGGTAATGATCTGATTTACCCGAATACACAAGTCACAGACTTTGCTGATGACTAATGTCCACCTGGGCGCGACAGCTGTTCCCAAACTGTCTTTTGGTATTCAACGACTCTTTGTTCCCAATTTGTTTATTCCCACTCTGTGATTGAATTTAGCCTTCGCCCCCCTTGCTTTAACGTGATTACTCAGGAAAGGCCCTCCGCCTAAACGGCCGACACCTCTGCGCTGAGTATGTCTAGACATGCCCAAATTAACCGAAACTTTAAACATGATACAATTTTGTTCGTAGATTTCTCTATCAGACCCGAATGCAGTGACTTGCAGGCAGAAGATGTTCGGTAGGAAGAAAATATTTTACAGCAATTGATTTTATGGCTGAACCGGAATTGAGACAAAATGAGGCGTTAAGACTCTATATCTGTTTTGTTTTGTTTTTTCGTAGTGCAGCTCTCACGGGGGAAGAAAAGGGGAGCCACTGTGTCTGTAGCCATTTTATTGAGTGACAACACGATAAATAGGCCACAGTAATTCAACCAGAGGAAAGCAAACAATTATAGATCAGCATTGTCTCAGTGTCAGCCTAATGATCGGCTGCCTCTTGCAGAGCTCATGTCGGTTGTCGAATAAGTGAGCTAATCGTGTTCATGGTCCATTTCGTCTCCGAGGGTTGCTCTGTACAGACCAAGGCGGTGGAGTCGCCAGGCTGAAAAGCATCGGGAGACAAAAGCAATATCTCTTTCTGTTCTCATCTTCCGACCAGAGCTAATCACAGAGGAGCCATGTTTCACTCAGCACGCAATTAAGGAATGATAATGTATTCCGAATCATCAAGGGAGGACATTTGCTTTAGGAAGGAGGTGGCGGATGATAAGCACAAAAGGGTGTGTGTGTGTGGGGGGGGGGGGGGGGTGTTGGGAAGAGCCTTGATTTTTCCTTACAAGTCTGAAGGATTTAATTTGATGTTTACATAATCGTTGTTCCCCTCCATCTTAGTTGAAGGCAAGATGTTGCAGCTTCTTGGCTGTGTCGTCTGTGCCAGAGGGCAGTTGCATCTCTTTTTAATTCAGTGAAGCAATAATTAATTGTGGATGGAAAAGAAGCAGAAGAGAGTGCATCTTTTAAGCTGTCCGGCAATGATCATTTGAGGCAATGAATTTTTGGGCTGTGCCTCACTTTTAGGAAAGCAATTGTGAATGGGCAGCATGGTAAATGAGCGCTGCGCACATCAGCCTCACAGTTCGGAGGTTGTGGGAATGAATCCAATGCCGGGCCTTTCTCTCACATTTCAAAATCATGCATGTTGGATTCAATGAAAACTCTAAATTGTCCTTCGGTGTGAATGTGAGTGTGAACGGTTATTTGTGTATGTTTGTCGATATTTGCCCTGCAATTGGCTGGCAACCAGTCAAGGGCGTACCATACCTTGAACCGAGTCTTCTGGTTTCCTCCCACATTCCAAAAACCTGCATGGCAGGCGAATGGAACACTCGAAAACTGTCCCGAGGTGGGAGCGCAGATGGTTGTTTGTCTCGGTGTGCCCTGCGATTGGCTGGCAACCAGTTCAGGGTGTCCCCTGCCAACTGCCCGAAGACGGCTGGCACCCCCCGCAACCCTTGTGAGGATTAAGCAGATCAGAAAATGGATGGATGGATGATATATATATATATATAGATATAGATATAGATAGAGAGAATAGATATAGATAGATAGATAGATAGATAGATAGATAGATAGATAGATAGATAGATAGATATAAATAATATGCGTGATCTTTTGATGGATTAAAATGTCATTCACAAATCTCAGAAAAAAATCTGTGTTCCTAACATGGCGAGCCAGCGTTAACTGTCAGTGAATCACACTTCTTAAGTGTTTCCGCCGCCTTCATTGCCAGTTTACGCTTGGTGGGCGTCACAAAAGTCTGGACGGGAGAATGTGCGCCGATGAAAGGTCCACAAAGCCAGGCTTTTCAAAAAAGGACTTTCTTGCAAAGAGGAGAATATAGCTGATGGTTCTTTTATCTTTAATGCTTGCTATAAGATAAGATAAGAAAACCTTTATTAGTCTCGCAATGGAGAAATTCCCAATTCACAGCAGCAAAGTTATGAAAGGAAGAAGTAGAACAACAAAATATAGGAGCTGCTGGAAAGGCAGCCACTCTCGCGGCGCCATTTTGAAGTCAAAATAACACAACACAACACATAGGACACAGACAGTCGTGCAATCTTCACCACTTTTCTGCATACACTTTGTTGTCTGAAGCAGTTCTAGATGAAAGAGGAGAGGATCAAAGTGTCCTTTCACCAGTGGATCAGAGACGTCACGCTGAAAATGTGCACACGTCTGCTACAAGCTAAGTTTTGAAAGCAAACACGAAGCTGTAGCGTCCATTGACGAAAAGAGATGAGTTCACTTCTCCTGTCCCACGTAATCCGCTTCAAATACTAACATTAACTACCAGAAGACTATGCAGTATATGCTCAGTTGAAACTAAAGGATGCCAAAAAGATTGAGTACATGAGCCGTGCAGCCATTTCTGCCGGCTCGGAACGTCTGCCCCTCAACTATTTGCCTTAACACCTTTAACAGGAAGCTGATGGAATTAACCAGACAATACAAACAATATAGAATTGCTTTCTTGACTGATTATGGCGTGTTTCCAAAAGTCGACGAATTTTAAAGTGGACCTTTTCATCCTTCCAATTTTCAGTATGCGGCCGTCAAATGAAAAAGTCTGGACACCCCTGATCTAGAATAACACGCTGGAGAGTGCACAACTTAGACTGAACAGTAATAATGCCAATTCTGATTGTTTCCTCTGCCCCGGCATAGTTGTGAATGTAGTACTGTATAACAGTACTGAAGACTGTAGCATAGTTTGTCTTTAGCTTTTCACGAGAAACACACATTCATGCTCAGTCTGCCTTTAAAATGTCATTCTTTATATCCTTAGCCTCTCTCAATGTGGATTTCTCTGCCTGTCGTCTGTTTTTTTTTTTTTGACATCATCATTGTCTGTCACTCTCACTGCCGGATCCATGCTTCATCATGACCATGTGCTGTCGTTCAGGATGACTGGATGACGCTCCCGTGTCATTCCTAGACTCCTTTTCTTGCTCAAAGTGAGAAAGGGAAGAAGGGGATTTGATGAGAGCTGCCCACAATTGTGATCAAATTCATACAAACGTTGTTTCCTCCTTCCTTTCCGTTACCTCTTGGCTGACGCCTCTCAGCCGACGTGATGTGCTTCTGTACGTTGGAACATCCTTGAACTGGCCCGGGCGACGGTTTGAGAGGAAATCAAAACAAACAAGTCCTCCCAATCTCCTCTTGGGATCAAATGCATCTGAGCTTTTGTGTCCCTCCTTCACACCCTGGCAGCATGTGTCGCGCGTAATTCCAGCGCTACATTATGCATCTCAGCAGTAAACGCCATTTTATCAGTGAAACAGCGGACAGCGGTTGGTGAAAACTGTGGCGTCAGCGACCTCGGTGTGTGTGTGTGTGTGTGTGTGTGTGTGTGTGTGTGTGTGTGTATGCGTGTGTGTGTGTGTGTGTGTGCGTGTGCGTGTTTCAATAATGGATTTGGACGTAGGGATTCACTGGTCCCGCTCAGCATATAGTTATGAAAGCTCCTCACATCCGACTGCCAAGGGCGTCCCTGTGCCTCCCCTCTTGCTCCTCTGATAGCCCCATGTCCCTGTGACTCCTCCACAAATTAAAATAGATAAAATCATCCATATGTGATGGGAATGGCTAGTTTGGCAGTTCATGTTTAGTCACATGTAGCTTGTTGATAGAGTTGGTGATTTCCACTCCCCCCCCAGATCATTGTCTTACTGGCCCTTCATTGGTATGCAGTTGCGAAAGTATCATAAAAGTAAAATACGTTCAGATATATTTGGGAGTACGTTCAAACATACATGCAAATACATTAGAGCAAACGTGTAGGCTAAATGCTAAAAACTTTGCATTTTCCCCAAAATGCTACCTTGATTTGTCAAACTTTGTACCAACTTTTGTCCAGAACCTGTCCGAAGCCTTTAAATGTACAGACTTGATTCATCAAAACTGTATCCATCAAATGTTATCTGTATTGTTATAGCTGTAATGAGCTTTTTTTAGCCTTATTTGGGAGAATTTTCAACCACATTTCCATCATTTGCAGCGAACTGAAGGCGATCCATCCTTAATTTGACAGAAATGTACCGAGGCTCTTCACAGTGAAAAAAACTCTAAAAGCGCACAGAGGGGTAATAAATTGTCACGTTGGCGGTATTGATCACCTGCTCTCACAACCCACTGCGGATGCATTATGAAAGTAAAACTCATTCTTACTGCATCTTTAATCCGTGCAGGCCACCCGGCGCAGGTCTTTACTGTCATGTAAGCACAGTCATTATCTGTGATGTTGAAAAAGCTCAACAGGGAGGGTGAATACCTTGTGAATTGGTATTCCGAGTGATGTTAGAAGTCTTTTGTTGTTGTTGTGGTTAACTCTTTTCTAAACCAACAGTAAGAGGCAGGTCTGACGAAAGCAGTTGACCCGCCCGAACAAAGCCATCAGTGAGGTTTACCAGTCACCCGTACAATCCACCCCCGACTCTGACCTTAGTGAGAGTCGTCATTGTTTCCAGAGCTTGTTTGTCCCTCCGGCAGTACAAACAACTGGCTCTTCTTTACAAGTATTGATTCATTCACTCATTGTAAACTCAGTGGCTCACAGTGACTTCTAACTCCCCGTGCTGATCTATAGCATTGCTTCCCACTCAAGGGAGTCCTGTTATTGATATTCAATGTTTAGATGGCACCGGATTCGGTATGTATCATTCATATTTCAAATATCTCAGCATTTTGAAAGCGGACGTCGAGTCAAACATTCCTTTGGATTAATATGTTCTGCAGTATGCTCTGAAAACAGATGGATTAGCCCTAACTGTTATTCCACGAATGCAATATTAATCAGAATACCGTATTTAAATGAGAAAATGTTATTGCAAAGAGTTGTTTTGACAAGACTTCCACTTTAAACATACACTTGTAATTTCCTAGCTTGACTTCCAACAACATTTTGGTGTTTTGAATGAACAAAATCTGCCTTTCATCTTAATGACCAATACGAAGGCATGGAAGTATGTCCTGTCCTGCCTTTTTTCAACGGAACCTTTAATAGTGTCATTATCACAAGACTAACAAAGCATTAACACGTCACATCAATGAGCTGTGCAGCCGCGGAAGCCCGTAATTAGCCGAGTTCTCTTCCATGTTCTAATTAAAATGCACTTTTCATATTTCTCACAATTGGTGGAATACCCGTTGGGTTTCACCGTTCACGTCAACACTAATTCTGAGATGGATCCTTAGATGCCCAATGACCGTGAACGGGGCTGTTAGCTATGGCACATAGTGGAGTGATTTCATTCGCACCACCCACTGGAAAGCAATCTCGGCCCATAATGGGAAACTCAAATAGCAAATCTGTGAGTATAAGCATGTCTTGAGAAGTCACGAGTCAGCAACAGGCTCACTTGAGCAGCAACATAGTTTAACTGGAGGTCACAGCAGTGACATTGAAGGTGGCGCGATCATAGTACAGATTATTTGTCAGCGTAGCAAGGTCTCCGGCAATGTAAAATGGAAGTGGAGCCAAGGAAAAAGTGTTTGAGGAAAAAAAAAAGGAAATGAGGAAAAGAACTACGGTTGATCAAAGCCGCATGATGAGGGGGACAGAGAAAATGAAAAGTCAGATCTTCAGCCTTAGTGTTAATATGATGGCATTCAAGGGACAGATGAGACTTTGATTGTCGCAGCTAGTCTAGTCTTATATCTGCTGCCGCTACGCTTTTATTGGAGTCCAGGTCACAGTAGTAAGAGTACCGCATGAAAATTAAAGGCAATCTTGAATTTGCAGCCGTAGGTTGTCACAGTATTTACATATCCTGCCTGAATACACCAGGATATTCAAATCTTTCTTTGCCCAACAGATCATGATACTATACCGTACATTGGTTTCCAATTATGTCCGACAGAGGTCACAGACGTAATTGTCAAAGGTCATTGTGTTTTTCTCTCTATCTACCTATCTATCTATCGATAGGTATTGCTATCTATCTATCTAGCATTGCTATCTAGCTAGCTAGCTAGATAGCTAGCTAGATAGCAATGGCTAGAGAGAGAGAGAGAGAGAGAGAGAGGGAGAGAGTGAGACATTGGTGATCATGTTTGCCTTGGCAGAGGGCCGTTCCTTCTAAATGTTTGTTTTTGTTATTTTCTTTTAATATTTTTTGAATGTCGTTTTTATCTTTTTTTTTTTTTGGTGTGTTTGATTGTGTACATTATTTGAGAAGCGATATATATATATTATTAGTGGTTAGCTATGTTTTAAACTCAATCAGTACTCCTGTGTGTGAGAACCAATTTTGACGTTTCATTTTAATTCAACCCATGTCTGTCCGTCAGTCACGTATTCCCCTGACAACAGAGCTACTGAATATCCATAGCCTCATCAAGACGAGGAGGAGGCGGGCTGAAGACAGATTGCTATAATTAAGACTTCATCACCAGATTACCAAAATACCATATACATATTGAAAATCACAAGACTTAATGAAGCCTGAACATTAATTTTACTGCAGCCCAATTCATTAGTTACATAGAGATACACTTAATAATGAATCACAAGTATTACGACGGTCATTGTGGTTTCCCCTCCCCGTGTTTGAAAGTCATTAGTTGGAAAAGACAGGCAGCGCAATGCTGCTGGTGGTGAAATGATAATTAGTGCTGGAGATAGATTGAGTCAATAAAGTGTCATTAATATTTCAGTGTGAGGTGTATAAGTACAGGAGCAATCAGGCTCCTAATGAGACTTTTTCCTCAAATATAAAATCAATGGTATTGAACTCAGATTTTCTGTCAAAATATTTGTGTTTTCCAGCTACTGTTGTGATTTTTTTTTTTACAACACTCATACACTAAAGAGGTAGCACGTGATTATACGTCGACATGACTCGATGTTTCAGTCCATTGAGGCTCGCCTTTCAACTCATTATTTCAGTTTGTAAATACTCAAGTCATTTCTTCTAAATTAGACTTATTAAATGCTTTTGACATATCCTCTTCATTTTGTGTGTGTGTGTGTGGGGACGGGGGGCATTTGTGCCGGATTTTCTAAAGAAAAACAAACCGTCTGCTTTGTGTTTCTGAGTTTGCTGCTATATTGAGGTCTCACAGCATCTACAATCGTAAACAAAACTCCACATGGTTACATAAGCACATGCCTTTCAGATTATTGCAAGATACAAGAAGGAAATGTAAAATATCGCTCCCGTTATCAGTGCACAATATATTTCAACAATTCTTTGAAGGCAGTAATGGCATATGAGTGAGTGATAAAACTATTGCCTGACAGAACTGAGATAGAATCCATTCGCACATGTTGCCTCAAAATAGCGTGTAAAATCCAAGACCTGCAAGTGTGGAGTGTTAAGCAATTTTCCTTCTTTATTTCCTCCGTCTTCCCAGCTTTCTGTGAAGAGGGGTGCAGGAGCGGCGGCACATGCGTGTCTCCCAACACATGCGTTTGCCCTTCAGGATTCACGGGACGATTCTGTGAGACAGGTAAGACCGAATGATGGCCGCCGGTTGACTTCTCAGCCTCATTTCGCATCACATTCGTCAGCCGTTGTCACTCAGGGATGGCAAACGGGCCCGGCAAATGTTTTGCTGTACAACTGAAGTCACTTGACCAACATCCTGTATGTATTAGCACATGAGGCCAATAGAACTTCACGACACCGAAATGAAAGAAAATACCGAGTCGGCGCCTTGTTTAGCTGTAGGAATATTATCTGTCAAATAGGTCCCCCTGCTCACTGTTGACAGAAAAGTCATATTCTCAAACATCTACTGAATGAACAGCAGAATGTTATCCCCCTTCCAAGGAATAGCTACTGCCCCACCCCGCGATCTGTGCCACATTCGCATACTTCTCACCATGTGTGTGATCACTGTTAATTACGCATTTCATGAAAAGCAGCACATCTCAGGTCACGTTGCTTTCTGCACTGCCAACACCAAAAAGTGTCACTAGACACTTGTCAGATGCGCACGGCGAACGCTTTTCTTCATGTCTCAGGGTATGTACTGTACCCCCATGTTATGTATCTTATGTCGAGTGAATCGTCCACAAAATGAAACAGAAGGCATTATCGGTGCTCATCTTTTGAATATTAAGAGAGAATATTTTGACAGGGCAATTCATTCAGACTGAAACATCCAAATACAATACATATTTATTTACATAGCGCTTTCATCACAGCTGCAGCTGTGAACAAAGCACTTTACACAACATTTGACATAAAATGATCATACGGCAGTACACACAACAATCAATCATGAGCAATAATACAATTGTAGCAACTATTCCTACACACGACTTGTCGTTTGAAGCGGATATAGATGAAAGAGGAGAGAATCAGTCTCCTATCAACGGTGGTCCAGAGACGTCAAGATCACAGCATGCACGGCCCCCGCGCACGTCTGCTACAAGCTAAGTTTGAAAGTCAACAAGAAGCCGCAGCGTCCATGGACCGAATACGGAAACCGCTTCAATTCCCATGTCCCTTTTCGATCCGCTAATATACACTCAATTCCAAATACTGCGCACATCCCCACTCGGCGCCGACGCTCCTCTCTCCTCCTCCTCATCATCAGCTCCACTAGCCACCCATCCGGCGGCACCAACGCAGAAAACGAAAAGCACGTCTCATTGAGGAAGAAATCAACAGACTCAAATGTCTGTTGTATAATGCATGAGCCATGTCAGATTCCACATAGGCAGATATGTGAAAATGTCGATGAAACATTTCAGTTACATTTTTAAATGACGCTATACGCTACGAGCTAGCAATTTCTTCCCTTTGGCGCAATGCTAACAAGAAGAAATGCCAGCCTTTTTTATGAGCCGCAAACGTCATAACGGTCCAAGTTTGCAGTGCTGCAAATCCACGTGATATTTCCCGAATGGTCTTTTTTTTTAGTGGGTTAGTAGGACTTGGACAGAAATGTAAAACTGCGAGAGCTGAGGGAGTCTCTCGAGAGCTCCGTGATTATTTTAACTGTGGGGATTAATTTGCAGCTAAAGTAAAATTGAGAGCCCTTTACAGTTTAAACCTCCATAAAGTCTTCACGTGCCCCCCCCCCCCACCCCTCCTTGGAGAAACCCCGGCTGATGGGGAGCAGAAATGTTGCCCTGCAGAAGGAGCTAAGTGGTTACTAATAGAAGAAAACAGAGATACGTGTGAAACGACTTCTTCCCTGAGTCTGGCTGAGACGAAGATGGATCGAGTGTACGTCGCGGTCAGTGAGCTGCACTTATAGAACGACTCTTCACCTTAACAGGAGCGACCAGGTTGTCTCGTAGCCTACATTCACACCTCCCAACAGATCGCACAAAAGAAAAAAGAAAAAAACACATATTGCGAACACCAGAGGCGACAACCAGGGGAGGCAAAAAGACATCGCTCTGATAATATTATAGTTGAAATAAATAAATAAAAAGGAAAATTGACCATAATTGGACAAACAGGTGCATGTCCGCCTGACAGTGACAATCTCTAAAGTGCTGTACTCCAAAACCTCATTCCATATTCCCGGTATTAGGTTGAATCTGCTTTACATCAAGAAAATAAAATAGCCGCGCTAACAGTACACATCCATCCTTGTTTCAACATGCATAAAAGGAAAAGAAAATGGTGTATTTTCAAGCAAGAAATGGATGAAATATGGAAAAGAGAAAATAAATGCTGACAGTTTGTGGGGGGGGGGGGGGTTTGTGGGGTTCTCCTAAGATAGCAGAGCACGAGCCCACAGCCGGTAACATTTTGTATCGGAGGTGAAAAGCATTTTTGGCTGAGTCTCTTTTCATAAAAGATGAAAAGGGATATTTGCGAGCACAGCAGGATTATTGTTGCTATTTGGAAGGCTGTTGGCGCTGCTGCCTTGCAGCTTGTATATACTCACTGTAAAGTGGATGGAGCTTTGCTTTTGTGAAGGCTCCTTCACAGGTCCATCAACTTGTTTAGGCATTTTGGGAAATGATTAGTTTCACCCTGCTTTTCATAAGACGATTTTTGCTTGTATGCATAATGACACAACACCAATATTTTCAGTAAAGCATTATCTGGATGAAAAGACACAGCAGAGAGAGCGAGGTTTGAATGAGGCCAGGGTCTGGTTGCAATGCCCCATTAGAAACAGATCGTTGGGGTGTGCGGGGGGGGGGGGGGGGTTAGAACACAGATCCTCACTGGGGATGGTTGGGAAGGTTGCTGATGATTAATTTGACTCATGAAGTTTTTCCACGAATGCCTTGAATGCACTTAACGCTCATTTGATTATTAGTTGCCTCTGTCTTTATATGTCGCTATTGTCTCTGTGCACCACAACAAAAATACCACACGTAGCCTAGTTGTTGTTATTATTTCCTTTTTTTATGTGTTTCAACCAAAGATTATCAGCACACACCAGTCTGGCCTTAAACTCCAGTTTCGACTCTTTGGTTTCACCCTTCACCATTGTGGAATTAATTAGAACTTCCTTTTCCCTTTTGGTTACTGTTTGCATTTAGGACTGTTTGCATAGTGTGACTGGAGGTCAGGGTTTTACTATCCCGGTGTGTGAGCAGGTCGTGTTTCATAGCCGGAAGGGAAAGAACTGCAGATGAGCAGCAGAATTCGCATGATACATAATGGATGAGAGAGATTTACTCACTTGAGAAGGAGCTAAGACCTGCCGCCTCTGGGCTGGGCATGAGTATTTACTCCACTCGAGAGAAACAAAGCGAGCTGGGTAAACGTGCAAGTGCGCACGCTTTCATCCCTGCCGCGATGGAAAAGCCGCAGAGATGGGTGGCGTCGAATGCGGGCAGCCGCTGGCCCGGCGCCACTCTCGTGACAGTATTTGGCACTTTGATGGGATTAGCTTCCACTGTTGCGAGCAGGCAAGACAACCAAAACAGCACCGATGTTTCATGTTCTTAATCAAGCGTGTTGTGCGTGTGTGTGTGTGCCCAGATATCAACGAGTGTACGGAGGGCCTGATTGAGTGTCACAACCATTCCCGCTGCGTCAACCTCCCCGGTTGGTACCATTGTGAATGCAGAACTGGTTTCCATGACAATGGCTCCTATCTGCTTGACGGGAGCTCATGCATCGGTGAGTATACAGCGAGTTTTAAAACATTCTCGTCACCACTTCAAAATAACAGCTGACCGGCCCCTGCAGATGGTTACGTCTTTCAAATTCCGATGAGAATTCTGGATACTTTTACCCCCTCCCCCTTGCGTTCTCATTGTCACTTTTATTCGTGATCCTGTTGCGCATTCTGCTTGAAAGGAGGCCTGTGTGGCAGTAACCCGCGTTTAAAATCAAGCTGCCTGTCCTGCTTCCAATTTGACGGATACACCTGACAAAAGGAATGACAGGAGTAAAAGCAATACCAAATGATGCACGAAGGCATCCAAGCTCAGTCGTGAGTAAAGAAAAAAAAAATCCCGAAAGGTTTAAAGTGGCATGATTGTGAATCTCATTCTTTGAGGAGCACAGGTGTATTCTACTTTTTTCTTTTTTCTTTTTTACACCGGAGAGCCTTTTAACGCAAAACAGATAAAAACATTAACCTTTTGACTCAATTCATCAGTATTGAGCACACTGAAAACACTTTGGGAAATCTTCTCTTTGAAAGCACATTAGTGCTCATTCTGGGCTTGCGTAAATATATCGCAGCCATTGACAGTAATGGTTGAGCACAGCTGTGTCGTAATATTTGTGCTCAGAACTCTTCCCCGGCAGGTGGAGATTTAATGTTTTGTGATTTTGAAACATCATTTTTGACAACGTTATGGTCTGTACAAAATACTTTTCAAGGATGCATTGGGGGGGTGAACAAAAATTCTAGTTCTTACCAGGTGGTTGTTGTATAACTCAGTATATGTGGTGCAGAAAAGCGCAAGTTGACAATTCTGTAAACAACGGAGACCTCCCCAAAGACATTAGTGTCTATTCTTTCCATAGAAGCCATTTTATCAGCAGAGGACAATATTTCTTCATTAAAAGAAGAGCGAAGCACAAAAACACTGAAGTCAATGTATGAAAGGTGTACTGGGAATGAAATAGGCACCCCCTTGAGCAATCAGCAGTCAATCACAAGGCTGACGCATTCCCACCCGCAGACAAAACATGTTTACCGTATTTTCACGACTATAAGGCGCCATTAAAAGTCTCAAATTTTCTCCAAAATGTACAGGACGCCTTATGATGCGGAGCGTCTTGTGTATGCGCTGAGTTCCAAAACCTGACTGACAGCCGACACGCTGTTTATATAGAGAAAAGGCGCAAGTGACTGTGGACAGGCATGCGGCAAAGAAGTCGGCCAATCAGTGATGGGTGGGCGTGTATATATACATATATGGAGAGCGAGAGAGAGAAAAGGCAGACGTGAGTGAGGACAGGCATGCGGCGAAGAAGTCCGCCAATGAGTGAAGGGTGGGCGTGTAAGTGGACGCTAAAGGGACGTCCCAAGCAGGTACCAACACCTGTATAGAGTGTGGCTATGTGCATTGTTGCAAAACAACTTCGGTTTTGGTTTCTAAGAACCCCCGAAAATAAATTCTACAAAGAGACACGCCTACAAAGCTCAGTTCAAACTTCAAGCCATCGGTTATGCTTTTGGCCTGCGTGCCCATCTCACAGCAGCGGTGAAAAACCAAGTCAAGCAAATGAACTCTGAGCTTGCCGTTATTCCCGGAGGCTTGACTAAAGAACTCCAACCGCTGGACATCGGCATCAATCGGGCGTTCAAAGCAAAGTTGCGACCGGGCGTTCAAAGTAAAGTTGCGAGCGGCATGGGAACAATGGATGATCGATGGCAAACACAACTTTACAAAGAGTGAGAGGCAGCGCCGGGTGAGTTACGCCACAATTTGCGAATGGATTGTGTCTGCTTGGACGAACGTGTCTGCTTGCACTGTTGTTCGAGTTTTTGGCAAAGCCGGCATCATTTCTGTGGAGCCACATGGCAATGAGACTGACTCTGACAACGAGAGGGAACACAGCGTTTTTGATGGATTACCGGTACTTGCACAATTGTTCAATTCTGATACAGAGGATGAGGACTTTGATGGATTTCTGGGTGATGATTGATCGAAAAACATGAGTACATTGTACGATGGCTAAATAAAATACAACGGAATTCAGTTTTGCTTCCGTTGCCTTTTTAAAAATGTGTTTTTAGCTTGTATCTGTATGTCTTGGCATGCTACCGTATGCTTCAAGCTAACGTGTTTTTAGCGTGCGCGCATGCATGCCGTATGTTTAAGCTGGCGTATGTTTTACCACTGTAAAACTGCGCCCAATAATACAGTGCGTTTTGTCTATGTGTCAAATACAGAAATAGCACCCATTAATGAGACTGCGCCCAACCATACGGTGCGTCGAATGGTCGTGAAAATACGGTACATTGAACGTGATTTTCATGACATTACACATCAGAGTTTGAAGGTGACATCAAAAGTGAACGTCGTCACAGTTGCTAGTTAACTGTTTTTAAAAAATTTGTCCGTATAGTAATCCGAGTACTATAGAATTATATTTATATTCATATTTAATAATATTTTATTTCTACAAGGCTTTAAAAAACACTCAAAGGCACTTTACATAGTAAAAGACAATTTTAAAAAAAAAGAGAACAACAATTTATGCATTCAACAAAAGCAAAAAATAAGACAATCGCAATGTTAAAAACTATATGGGTACAACAGTATGTAATAATAATAGATTTTATTTATAAGCGCCTTTCAAGACACCCAAGGACACTTTACAATAACAAAAAACACAAAACAATACGGGTTGAGCAGCGGCAGCCAAAACGCGCCAGTGTTCACTCAACCCGAAAGTCAGATTATTATTATTATTATTATTATAACAGTATGTATTTTTTTTAAAACTGCCTCAATCAACCCCATCAGAAACAACCGCCCTGCTCTGGTAGCCATCAAATATTGCTGCAAAAAAAGAAAAAAGCAACAGCTTCCCCCCTAGGCATTAACTTTTTAAACAGCTGACATACATTTTTATTTAATTTAATTCATTTATGTTTTTATGACTGCATTTATTGCTGAAGCTCAATTATTCCGCAACATTTGCGTAGTTGTTGTTGACCAGTATCGCAGCACTGCTGGACACTTATAATTGCTTTGTGAGTCTCAGGAACTATGAATATTTATGTTTATGCCCGAAATGTATATTTTGTTCGAGTTGCCGTAGAATCAGATTGATTGTGTCTTTTTACATACTTGGTCAATCAAGATGATTTTGATTGCTCACTCGTCATCCGCAGTTCAAATTCCATAATGGACAAGACATTTGTGTGCTGTACCCTTTTCAAAATACGAACTGTGACATCAGTGTAGGGAGTGCTTAATAATTTTGACTACCCATGATAGAGTGGATGCAGCACACCATCACTAAATGCTTTAATAGTTTGATATGGATGTGCACCGTTGAGAACAGGAATGAGGAATTTCAAATTGAATTCACCATTCTTGACCTAATTTTAGCCGGCTCACTCTGAAAAGTAAGAAAAAAGACTGTTTTGGCATTTACCAAATTTTGGCCAGGTGTGTAGAAACCTTGGAACCGCCCGGCCAATGGTCGAGCAAATGCGTTAAGCGCTGAACTGCCAAACAGGCTGTGGACCACATGCAATAATGTGGCCCATTTTGTGGAAACTGTTTCTTTTTTTTTTTCCCCCAACTGCACCGAGGTGACAAAACTGAATGAAACAGCATATGCTTGCAGTTCATTTTGAAGCACTGCAGGACGTTAAATGGCATTGTGATGTGCTGCGTATTCACGTATTGGGGATGGCAGCAGCTGTAAGCTGCATTCCTCGCGCATGATTGCTTCGACTGAGAGCTACATGGGTCGCATCTCGAAAGACATACATTATGCCTCAAGCGTTAGCGAGAGTCGTGGGGCTCGAACGGCAAGATTTTCCACAAAGATGAGAATAATGCATGCTCAAAAGTCTCCCTGCATAGCAATGTGTAGGTATCCCCTTTCTCGTTGACTGTAATTGACCTGACCTTTCCATATGGGGACCCGCAGCACAAACGTAATTTAGATTTGCAAATACAGAGCTTTGGAATGCTGGAAGCACTCACACAGTGAGATGGATTTTTATTGACTGCGCGTGAGATATGTATTCCGTGGTTTCGGCGCATTCGTTTCTGACTTTTAGGTTTTCCATTTGGTTGGCTGTGCTTCAGCTGCGTTCTCCTAATGACTTTTGTGTTGCAGTCTTGCGTGTGTGTCATCTGCGAGAAGCGGCTTCTGGCGGAATGTGGTGAATGTAGCATGACGAGCATTAATCCTTCAGCAGCAGAGGTGCATGTCCTACCGACTAATGGGGATTTTATGTAGTGTATGCAAATAGTCTGTGGGAGGAAGAATACATTCTCCGCTGAGCTGTTGTGCACTGGCTCGCAAACTTGATTCTGCAAACAATGAGTGAATGTCTTCAGCAGCGGTACAGTGTATTGCCATGGCTTCAACATGAGCCAAGTTTCATGTCGTCTCAGTGGCTTGCCTGCCAAATGCAACTGTATCTTGAGTGTGAGTATCTTTGGCCAAATGCATCATACATTCTGGTTTTGTTTGTTTTTTATTTTGCTTAACTTTGAAAAGCTGACATCGGTGTGGCAATTAAATGGAGAAAAAAGTGGCATCGATTCAAATGGCAGATGGAGCTAACCCCAGGATTTGGGCAAAATGTCATATATGCTTTGGCAAAAGAAAATGAAAATGCATAACATTACAGCCGAGGCTTGACAGGCACCTGGATGCGGCTGAATCACGAAGACATGCATAGAGAAAGTAAAACGTGATCACGCTCAGTTCAAATTGACAGTCAGGGAGAGATGCACTTTCAATATTTAGTATCATGTCGTGTGTGTGTGTGTGTGTGTGTGTGTGTGTGTGTGTGTGTGTGTGTGTGTGTGTGTGTGTGTGTGTGTTTGTGTGAGTGTGTGTAATATATACATATAGTCTTCGTTTGCACCAGTGATGGAAAAATGAAGCTTCAAGTTGCTTCATGAACCAGTTGTTTACTGAGCACTCGAAATGGAACTCTTTGTTCATTTGTTTAACATTGTGCTGAAAGCATACTAACTTGCAATTTCTTAAACCTATTTCTTTAAACTGACAGTGCCATCTAGAGTAGTTGAGAAGTACAACAACTGGTTCATGAAGCAAATACGAAGCTTCATTTTCCCAGCACTATGTTTGCACCCTTTTCCACGTATAAATCATGTAAAGTCAATGAAGGCAGAACTTGTTGGACATGGTTAGCTAATTATATAACTAATATTACAAAGTATTTTTCTCTGTAGTGTAGATTTTCTTTTATGCACCTTTTTGAAAACTCAGATAGCTACACATTAGGTGGGTGACACTCAATTTTTTTAGGGCAGCTGACTACTTCGTAGTTGCCAGCTACATGAATCCAATGGAACTTCAAATCAAATTTACAACCAGGCTTATTTTTTACTGTCTTTGTTTCTTATTAAAAGCAATATTCTTTTATGCACAATATTGTAGTATGAGATTAATTGGCAACCTCGGGCCATCAACAACTATATGGCTTTTATGATCAGGTATCAATGCTATGTTTCTTATTGAATCAGCATTAGGATATGATGTGTTCCACCTGTTTTGTTTTTATGGTGCCGGATAACAGACTGCCAGAACGTAGACAATCCATGAAAACAAAATCCATGCATCTGTATTGTTGGCCTTCTGTGACTTGCTTTCTGTCTGCCTCCTAGATATCGATGAGTGCAGCTTGCAGAAGCACACCTGCTGGAATAACAGTGTGTGCGTGAATCTACCCGGAAGCTACGACTGCGTATGCACATCAGGTCCAGGCTGCACTGGGGACTGTCCACAGGAAGACGGCATGAGAAGGAACAGAGAAGACTGGAAACCCAGCTATGACATCTGCACTATTTGTTCCTGCAAGGTAACAAAAGCCAAGCAAATACTAAAGGGGCTACACATGTGTTTTGACAATGTTGGATGTGTCTTAAATGAGGCGAGACTGCAGTTTCTTTCAACTCACTCACTTCAGTGGAGGGGGGGGGGGGCTTCCTTTGTGTGCAGTCTGACAAGTTTGTCACAGGTAAACAACTTTCGGGATGCAGACTCTGAAGTCGGCTGCGTGACATCACTGCGGTGAACTTGGATATTGATCAGAGTTGTCGATGGAAATATGAGTGCATTTGCATCTGTGATGATATTTACCCTGTCAGTATATGGAAAAGTGTTTTTAGTTTTCACAGCCATGTGTGGAGGTTGCCCGCCTTCTTTTTGCTTTCACACGTTGCATGATCAACTGCGGCGCAAGGCGATCCCTGTGCCGTGTGTGTGCCAGCACAATTCAAATTCAAAGATAAAGAGACTCCTACACGCTTAGCCTTTGGCAGGGAGATTCAGTACCCAAAAAAGACCAGATGAATTAACCCACGTCAAAAACATCTCCAACAAAGGCTATATTGAACACGTCCCATAAATAATTCATGTAAAACGTGTCAATCACAGCACTGGTAATTATATTCATTATGAAGCTGTTGTCAAACACTAAACAGGCAGCACTGATGTGGACTTGCGGGAAAAATCGGAATGCAGCACCGGAATGCATGCATTTACTTGCTGGCATTGCCAGCATGCCACAATTGGCTGTAATTCCCCAGCAGGCTTGAGACCGTAAACATAAAGACCAAGGCCATAAGAATTGGCCTCATGGTTACTGAAGCGGGACAATATGCAGAGATAAAACATTGGCTCGCTGTTACCTTTTAATGGTATGCAGAGTGATTTTATGGCCCTCGTACGTTTTCTAACGGCCCTTTCTTGTAACATTTTTATATCCACCACCGCGCTGCCATCCTTGAGCCAGACAGTGCTTGCTGTTCTGTGTAAAACCCACCATTATGTTTTTTGCAGGTGGAGTGGAAGATAGAGGGACAGAGTGTCCAGATATTTTGTCAATATACAGCCGAACACTCGCTCTTCGCAGAAGTTAGGGACTAAGACTCGCCACAAAACGCCTAACCCCTAACCCGAACTGCCTAACCCTTAACCCTACCTCAAACACCTAACCCTAACACCCAAACTCCAACTCGAACCCCAAACCCTAAACCCAAACCGCAAACTCCTAACCCGAACCCTAATCCCCTAACCTCTATCCTGACCCCCTAACCTAACACCCTAACCGCTCACCCTAGCCCTAAGACCCAAACCCGAACCCTACCATAACCCCTAATCCTAACACCCTACCACTAAAACCCTAACCCCAAACCCTAACACCCTAACCCTACCCATAACCCTAACACCCTAACCCTAATACCACAACCCCTAACACCCGAAGCCTAACCCTAACCCCAAAACCCTAACCCTAACCCCTAACCCTAACCCCTAGCCCTAACACCCTCAACCCCTAACCCTGAACCCTAACCCCAAACCTCAACCCTAATGTGATTAAGAGCTATGTTAACACATGGGACTTGACTTGAAATGGCTAGGAAGGCTGAGGCAATTTGCAGGACCATATGCATTTGTTATGGTTGTTTTCTTTTTCAGAATCTCTTGATCAATGCTCTTGAACCGTGTGACCTCTACTTTTCAGGATGGCCAGACATATTGTCGAAGGAAACCATGCGACTGCGGAGACCCAGAGGAGGATCTGTTCTGCTGTCCCAGTTGTGATAACAGACCCAGCAGCCAGTGTTTGGACCAGAGCGGCCGCACACTCTACCGGAGTGGCGCGTCCTGGCTGTATGGCTGCCAGCAGTGCCGCTGCATGGTCAGCGCACGCACACACTCACGCACTCATATGCAACACAAATGGAACCTGACCTTCGTGGCAAATCCCTGAGGGTTGTCACTAAATCTCCTCATCAATATGGAGCTCAAGATTTCAGCTTTGTTTTTCCGGCCACGGAAAGCTGTTCGGCTGACTTTGTGCGTTTGTTAAGTGACCGCACAAGTACTAGGTTGCTTTATTTCCACCCTTTCTTGTCTGTGTGTTTCCAGGAAGGGGAGGTGGACTGCTGGCCTTTGATTTGTCCCGTGCTGATGTGCGACTACACGGCCGTGGCGGAAGGCGAATGCTGCCCGCGCTGCGTCACAGACCCCTGTCTGGCTGACAGTCTGTCCTATGACATCCGACAAACGTGTTCGGACCACGCGGGCATCACTCGCCTCAGTGGGGACACATGGCAGATGCCCAACTCGCCCTGCACCAGCTGCATGTGTAAAGTAAGCCACGTCGCGTTGGCTGAAGTGCCTTAATTGGACTTTAATGTCGTTTGTTATGAGTCATCGATGTGAGTTATTTCCTTCGCTGGAACAATTAGAATTACTGAAACGCCGTTGAAATAATACTAAATTTGACTTTGTTAAAATAAAAATGGTCTTGATTTTAAATGTAATGTAATTAGGGACTGGTTGATATCACTTTATATCAGACAAACACCAGTCGCAATGCTAAAAAAAAATTGAACAAAGGAGGACTTCCTCAATGTCGATTTTTTGCTTCAAGTATCAGTGGCAGGTATCGGCAGCCACTATGAGTACCCGACACCTTAAAATGTGGCCAGTATAGGCTTGATACGGACTCCTGGTATTGGTACTCACCTATTGCAAGTTGTAATATGTGTTTATGCTAATGTTTGAGAAGTAGATGTTCACGCATGCGAGAGGGGTATGTTCAAAATTAAGTACCGGTCATACAACAGCAAGAAAGAGCATACTTTTCATGAACTGTATACTTCTCTGTTCGTATAATTGTCACGGGGCGTTGGAAACTGAAAGGTTAAATATGTGAATAATTGGCTCTCCCCAAAAGTTTGTGAATTGCTCTCACTTCACGATAGTTCCTTGGCACCAAGATGGCCGTCCCAAGATGATGCCAAAGCACTATTTTTATATTATACGAGGCTTCGGCGCCATCTTGGGGCATCTTAGTGCATCTCCGAGGGAATCTGCGAGTTTTTCACCAAATTACGGATGATAGGTTCAAACAAAAGCCACCAACGAGTGTGTTTCAACTATAAGAATTCACTTTTTAACATAGAAACGATACGAACAGGACCTATAAGTAACTTACTATACAAGCGTTGTTGCTGTCTGTGTCACGGTTGTCGCCGCACTGAATTGTGGGATATCCATGCAGGCAAAGTCTACAACGGTTGCTTCTTCTTTGTGCTCTCATGCCGCCCGACACAGAATGGAAACGTCTGCTGTTCGCTGGATCTCGACTGCCTTCAGAACAACTGAGGCGCCGCTTCTTCGCCGCGCTTTCTCTCACTACCTTTCCCTGACTCCTCCCCTTTCGCCGCAGGGCCGCCACGCCCCACTCGTTGTGAAACAACTGAGCCCTTGAGGGTTTTTTTGGGGGGGGATTAAAACTCTTGCACATTCTTCTGTATGCCATTGTGTGCATTGAAAATATAAACACACTGGTTGAGACATGAATTTCCCCCCCCCCAACTAAAACTCTGCTGGCACCGCGTGACTGCGAAGTAGCTCTGCGGGAGCCGAAGGCTGAAGCTCCTCGCATCCCCGTCGTATGTCTTCATCTTTTCTTCTGTTTCACAACACGCTGTACAGTTTGGCTATTGTCTGTCAAGTCCCGAACAAGACACAAGACGCACCGAGCTGTCTTTATAAGAGTTTGTAGCCCGGTAATGACGTCGATGAGAATTCTTATACAGTTTGAATATTGTCAACATAATCACTTGTAATGATTGTCATCACTTGTGTTTGGTATTGACAAAACATTCATAAAAATTTGGGCGGGGGTGCAAGGAATCCAAACTGCTTAAAGATGATTACATAGAGCAATATTTAAGTTTAACGCGCGTGGGAGAAGAGTTAATTGGACGTGAAGGGAAAAAAGGCTGCTCGTGGTGATTGTCAAATAAAGCGTAGACATTTCTCAGCAATATCAAACGAAGTCAACATAGCGATTTATTGCAGGCAATACCAGGTTTGACCTCAAGGAGCAATAGTGAGCTAGCGTAGCTTCCAGTCGGCCCTCAGTTTAACATACGCGTGAACAAGAAGCCAATCAAACCTCGATTGATTCAGAACTTCAAGATGTTTGCAAATGACAGCAAAAAAAAAAAAAATCCTATCAATACAAATAAATCTTTTTTTTTTTTTGGCTGATAGCTGCAACAATTATCCTAGCTAAAATCCGAGCTATGCAAATAATGAATAAAAATAATTCTACTATCGATTGGTATGACAAATTAACACTCGGCTGACATGAAATGATCTTAACCTGCGTCACATTGTTTTCGTTGAACTAATTTTCAAAGTTTTTACATCACAGCTTCTTACGTAAAGCACTTTCACATGCAATGTGTATATATTTGTTTAAAAAAAACCTGCAAAACAAATCCATTTTTTTTTCTTTCACAAAAGTACTTGACAATGGCGTGCACAAGGATGCGCAAGCAGCCTACGGGCTTTTAATGAGTCTTGGTTTTCACGTTTTGCTCTGTGATCTCTTTCTTTGGCATCGGTGCTCCTCTCCGACTGTCAAATCATTCCGCAGTGCGATGGTGTGCCACGAAAGCCCGCAGCGGCGCTATCGACATTGATTAAATTGCCGGACGTCGTTGTTGGTCAGATTCCTCTGTCATTCCCAAGGCCGCTGAGCTCTTCGCCGTACGGCGCACATGCAATGATGGCAAGACATTAAAAAGGGGAAAGGGAGATAATTAAAGGCCCGGTCGTCTGGATTGGAGTATGCCAGCAGGTGTCGAACGTGTTTACAGACGGTCAGGCTCATTAAGACGGAAAATGTCAGCGCTCTTTCCGCAACACTACACATGTTCTCACCCCATCGTCACTTCTGTCCTGTTCTCCATCAAACTGATGTTTGTCTTGAGAGGACTTGAGTGTCCCTTTCATCGCACTTTGAGGCTGTCGCCGTCAGTAATATTTGTTATGCCACCCCCCCCCCCCCCCCCCAAAAAAGTAAGATGGATTTCCCAGCACCGTATTCTCAGTTTTACCTATAAGGACAGCCACGGAAATGAAAAACATATTTCGGATTCTCTTGGATCTGGTCACCTTTTGGCCAAATGACGCAAATTCAGGACACTTTTTCGAACTGAACGGATGTCATTAGTTTTACTGATGATCCTTGAACTCATCAAGTTACTGGCGACAACAGTGTCAAAAATGTTGCTTGTATTTTTTTTTTGGAGGGGGAATGAAAAAGTCATTTAAGTTGGAACAACTTTCAAATAGAAATGATTGACAATGATGGCATATACGTTAGCACAACCGAGCGAGCAATTTGTTGGCACCAAAACGAACTGCGGTTGACTGGTTCAAGGCATACTACGAGGCACACGCTACACTGTACACTGTCAAACTAATTCGCTCATTTGGTCGCCTCTCTTTTTTTCCCCGAAGATTCTCTAGAGCTCGATTCTCACACATGCGCAGAGGAGGGCTGCGAGTGGCTTCAACAAGGGACAATTCCTTGTCTGAGCTCTTTGGTGAAACTGCAGGAAAGCTAATTTTCACAGGAGCGAAATACATTTTGGAGGCTTGTTCACGAAACAATTTTTTTGTTGTTGTTGTTGTTTTTTGCAGTGAATTTGGTAGCACACCCTATTGAGAGTCATTGAAGAGAAGGTGTAAGGTTAGAACACGATTCTCTTTCCAAAGACAGTTGTTCCACGTGTAATGTACGCGATGCATCATGTTGAGACGTGCTCATCCCTCTGCCCCAACTTCTATCAACAGATCAATGGAACAAATTGAACATTTGACATTCATATAGTCAAAGGCCTCATTGATGATTAAACATTTGGTAGGACCCACATTTAGCTACTGAAGCGGTTCGCGGCGACAAACTACGGTAGTTAAAAATGACTTCACGAATCGCGTTTTTATTTATTTTATTTGTTTTTGGTGATAAATTCAGCCTAACACCTCCCAGATATTTCATTGATTCATTAAGTGTTGATGACGAAGAGACCAAAATTGGACACAAAGCAGACGGAACGGCATGTGCATTGTGTAAACTCTCTAATTTGCCTTCTTTTTGACCTTCCCCGTGTTGGGCTTGTGAATCCTGACGGGTCATCTTGTGATCGGCGGCGTCATCGTGCCTCCGGAGGGGGACGGCGGCCTGCAGAGTGGTGCGCCGGCGCTTTTAGTTCTCGGCCACGGTGACCTTGTCTCGTCCGTTCGCCGTGGCATCTGTTTGCGTCTCGTAGGAGTGTATCGCCGTGTATCTTCCCTTCCTCGCTGCCACTTTTGTAAAAACACAATCCGTTAACTGTGCAGCGAAATGAAAAATGAAAGACGTTCATGGTGTCTGTCCTCAGTGACGTCCAACACAGCGATTGAAGGCGGACATTTGTAAAAAAGATCACTAAAAACACTTTTTCCGCGCGTGCCGTTGATTTATTTGATATGAAACGTTGCAAGTCTGTGTGTAAATGTTTTTACATACTGCCGGTATAATGAAATGATACCGTTTTCTAACGACTATTGTGTTCATGCATAACGTGTTCCTTAATGGTGACGACTTTGATTTTTCTGTGCATTTTCTCTGTAAATAGATTGTAAAGTGAAGGCTTCTGTAAAGTATGTAAGACTAATGTGAATAATTCTCATGAACTACAGCTTCTTAGAAGTGTTTTGAGTCCAATATGAGAAGCGAGTTGTATATTGTTTTGAACTGCTCTTTATTTTTCTATGTTTGCCTTAACCCTGCCATCGTTTTTTTGGGGGGGGGGGGGGTTCTCGTCACTGTTTTTAGGTCAACTTTATGAATAAGGTTAGTCTGTATGCCTTGTACACTGAAATCCGCGTTGACTGACGTTTCACTGCAACCTGATTTGGGGAGGGGGGGGGGGGGATGATAGTTTGACAAAATAGACTGTACACATGAAAAAAAGAATCAAAATGCAGCGGTAAGTGAAAAGGTTGCTCTTGATTCATTTTGAGACACACACACAAAAAGCCACTGTGTTGCTCCATTATGTCTAACTAGAGGGGAAAAGTTGCTCTTCTTCACATTTTTGATTGACAAACACACTGGAAAAATTCACCCGGTGCGTTTGCTGTTCTTGTACTCGAAGGATTAAGTGTCATTTGACTTGAAGACCGTGTTGTGAGTTTGCTGTAAAACATTCTCCGGTGAATAAATATTTTAGTTGTTTACTTTATTTGCCGTGTCTGTTTGTTTCCAAAGTGTGATGGCCACTGTCATTCCAAGTTTGGCTTTGTCAAGCCAAATCGTTTTTTTCTGAACTTTTGCTCCCCATCCAGCAAAGAAAAATAAATCCTGTTCCACCAGCAGCATGCAATCCTGGAAAAGCTTTTCAGCTTTTCCTCTCTACAATCCAAGACCATTTTATCTGAGGAAATTTAATGAATTGCATTCAAGATAACACTTTTTGTATTTCCGGACTATACGCCGCTATCATTTTTCCCCCCGGGGTTTTGAACCTTGCGGCTTTTATTGTGGTTTATTAAGGAATTATTCCTGACAAGCGTCAAGCCGCCAATACATTAACTCTTAATCTTATTACATCCGACCAATAAAATTACCCAACACGTTGCAGTGGACCAATGAACCTGCCAGAGTCCGCCCTCAGACTGAATATTCATCAGCTATTTACGGTTGGAGTGCGCCCGCACGAGAGAAAGGTGAAAGCTGTGCAGGAGAGAGTAGAGATAGAGCATCTATATACGATACAGCAAAAATAAGCATCATTAGTTTAGGTTCATGTGCATAGGGAACGAGTGCCATAAATACATTCATCTTTGAAGTGCGACGCTCGTCTCCCATCATCGCTGGCAAAGGGGACAGCAAGTCCGGCCACGGAGAGACATCTCCTCGCTGACTGAAGACTGTGTGGCTCACCGACGCGTGATAAACTGGTTTTCCAAAGCTCGTCAGCCATGTTTTGTAGTCCAGAAACTACGGTAAATGTCCTTGGGTGGATCTTCTCCGGGTACTTTGGGTTCCACCCACATTCCAAATCCATGCCTGGTAGGTGAAGTGAAGAGTCGAAATTGTTCATCGGTGTCAATGTGGGTGTGGATGATTGATGACGGGGCTCGACTCGATGTAGCATCAAGGAGAAATGGCAAACACCTGGACAAAGTGAGTTGATAAAATAATTTCAAAGCCGAACTGCAGCCAATGAGATTCAACACTTTAGAGCATTGTGAATATTGTCAGCACTTCTTATACTTTGTTGAAAGTATACAACACTCATCTCAAATCCGTATATACTGTGTTCTTATGTTCCTCTGTGTTTTGGCAGGAAGCGTTCAGCATATTTTCAAAGTCTGTTTCTGCCCCCGCATGCTTTTTGGCTGCGGTGTCAAGAAAAACAAGTCGTTTTCCACTGATTAAATCTGCACTCTAACACAAGCGAAACCATTTAATATGACCAAGGCTCCCCCGAGCTTTTCCACAAGCATTTGCTTTCCACAGATCGGTATGGATGGCGGACAACGAGCGTCTGGCAATCAGCGCAATGAGTGGTGGGCTGGGGGGGTTGGGTTCAGTCAATTAGCCTAGCGTCAGTCAGCTGGATAGCAACGTCACTGAGACTCTCACATTTACACATTTAATAGCACTCTCCTTAGTTTGTAAGGTGTAGGCAGGGATTACATTTCGATTTTATATGCACGTGTAAATGGTTTAAAACTTCCTTTCTTTATAAATCTTGTTTAATCATAAAGTGCATTACTATATTTTTCAATACCAATTACTTGTTAAAGTTTGTACAATCAATGGGATCAGTTGCAATGCATACATGTGAATGATAAAAGTAAATTGCACATTTGTTGAAGGAAATCTAAGGTGCTTCATGAAATGTTTTGTAAAAGATACGTTCATTTAATTTCAACATTATCCAAATGTTCTTGTGCATCTTTATACCAAAACAAAGGAAAGACATATTGTTTTGGTTGTTCATAGCAAAGTATGGTATCATTTTAATTGTCCGGCCCACTTGACATCTACCAAGGCCGTATGTGGCCCACCATGTGAAATGAGTTTGACACCAGTGATGTATAGTAAGGCGTTTTTAGCCCAAAAAAACAACCATGTACAGAAAGGCATTTTTAGCCAAAAAAAACGACCATGTGAAGTAAGGCGTTTTTAGACGAAAAAAACGACCATGTGTAGTAAGGTGTTTTTAGCCGAAAAAAACCCGACCATATATATAATAAGGCGTTTTTAGCCCAAACCCCCTCCCCCCGACCATGTATAGTAAGGTGTTTTTAGCCGAAAAAAACGACCGTGTATAGTAAGCCGTTTTTAGCCGAAAAAAACCCCGACCATGTATAGTAAGGCGTTTTTAGCCGGAAAAAACGACCATGTATATAGTAAGACGTTTTTAGCCGGAAAAAAAAACGATCATGTAGAGTAAGGTGTTTTTAGACGAAAAAAATGACCATGTATAGTAAGGCGTTTTAACCCGAAAAAAAACGACCATGTATAGAAAGGTGTTTTTAGCTGAAAAAAACGACCACATATAGGAAGGTGTTTTTACCCGAAAAAAACGATCGTGTCATAAGGCCTTTTTCAAAGAAAAAAATGACCATGTATAGTAAGGTGTTTTTAGCCGAAAAAAACGACCATGTATAGGAAGGTGTTTTTAGCTGGAAAAAACGATCATGTGTAGTAAGGCCCTTTTCAACGAAAAAAACGACCATGTTTACGAAGGCGTTTTTAGCCGAAAAAAACACCATGTATAGTAAGGCATTTTTTGCCGAAAAAAAACACCATGTATAGTAAGGCGTTTTTAGCCGAAAAAAACCCTGACCATGTATAGTAAAGCGTTTTTAGCCGAAAAAAACGACCATGTATATAGTAAGACGTTTTTAGCCCAAAAAAAACGACCATGTAGAGTAAGGTGTTTTTAGACGAATAAAACGACCACGTATAGGAAGGTGTTTTTAGCCAAAAAAAACGATCATGTGTAGTAAGGCCTTTTTCAATGAAAAAAACGACCATGTATAGTAAGGCGTTTTTAGCCGAAAACAACAACCATGTATAGTAAGGCGTTTTTTGCTGAAAAAAATGACCATGAATAGTAAGGCGTTTTAACAAAATTAACAAAAAACGACCATGTATAGCAAGGCGTTTTTAGCCGAAAAAAACGACCATGTATAGTAAGGCGTTTTTAGACAAAAAAACGACCACGTATAGGAAGGTGTTTTTAGCCAAAAAAAACGATCATGTGTAGTAAGGCCTTTTTCAATGAAAAAAACGACCATGTATAGTAAGGCGTTTTTAGCCGAAAACAACAACCATGTATAGTAAGGCGTTTTTTGCTGAAAAAAATGACCATGAATAGTAAGGCGTTTTAACAAAATTAACAAAAAACGACCATGTATAGCAAGGCGTTTTTAGCCGAAAAAAACGACCATGTATAGCAAGGCGTTTTTAGCCGAAAAAAACGACCATGTATAGTAAGGCGTTTTTAGACAAAAAAACGACCATGTATAGTAAGGCATTTTTAGCCGAAAAAAACGACCATATATAGTAAGGCGTTTTTAGACAAAAAAAACGACCATGTATAGTAAGGCGTTTCTTTAGCCGAAAAAAAAGGACCACGTATAGTAAGGTGTTTTTAGCCGAAAAAAAAGACCATTTATAGTAAGGCGTTTTTAGCCGAAAAAAACAACCATGTATAGTAAGGCGTTTTTAGACAAAAAAAACGACCATGTATAGTAAGGCGTTTTAGCCGAAAACCCCCCCGACCATGTATAGTAAGGCGTTTTTAGCCGAAAAAAACGACCATGTATAGTAAGGCGTTTTAACAAAATTAACAAAAAACGACCATGTATAGTAAGGCGTTTTTAGCCGAAAAAAACGACCATGTATAGTAAGGCGTTTTTAGACAAAAAAAACGACCATGTGTAGTAAGGCGTTTTTAGACAAAAAAAACGACCATGTGTAGTAAGGAGTTTTTAGCCGAAAAAAAACGACCATTTATAGTAAGGCGTTTTTAGCCGAAAAAAACGACCATGTATAGTAAGGCGTTTTTAGACAAAAAAAACCGACCATGTATAGTAAGGCGTTTTTAGACAAAAAAAACGACCATGTGTAGTAAGGAGTTTTTAGCCGAAAAAAACGACCATTTATAGTAAGGCGTTTTTAGCCGAAAAAAACGACCATGTATAGTAAGGCGTTTTTAGACAAAAAAAACGACCATGTATAGTAAGGCGTTTTTAGACAAAAAAAACGATCATGTATAGTAAGGCGTTTCTTTAGCCGAAAAAAAAGGACCACGTATAGTAAGGTGTTTTTAGCCGAAAAAAACGACCACGTATAGTAAGGCGCTTTTAGCCGGGAAAAAAATGACCATTTGTAGTAAGCCGTTTTTAGCCGAAAGAAAACGACCATGTATAGTAAGCCGTTTTTAGCCGAAAACCCCCCCGACCATGTATAGTAAGCCGTTTTAACCCGAAAAAAACGACCATGTATAGTAAGGCGTTTTTAGCCGAAAAAAACGGCCATGAATAGTAAGGCGTTTTAACAAAATTAACAAAAAACGACCATGTATAGTAAGGTGTTTTTAGACAAAAAAAAACGACCATGTATAGTAAGGCCTTTTTAGACGAAAAAAACAACCATGTAACGACTTTACTTTACATGGTCGTTTTTTTTCGGCTAAAAACGCCTTACTGTACATGGTCGTTTTTTTTTGTCTAAAAACGCTATACATGGTCTTTTTTTTTGTCTAAAAACGCCTTACTATACATGGTCGTTTTTTTCGGCTAAAATGCCTTACTATACATGGTCGTTTTTTTCGGCTAAAAAGGCCTTACTATACATGGTCGTTTTTTTTGTCTAAAAACGCCTTACTATACATGGTCGTTTTTTTCGGCTAAAAACGCCTTACTATACATGGTCGGTTTTTTTTGTCTAAAAACGCTTTACTATACATGGTCGTTTTTTTTTTTTGTCTAAAAACGCCTTACTATATATACATGGTCGGGTTTTTTCGGCTAAAAACGCCTTACTATACATGGTCGGTTTTTTTCGGCTAAAAACGCCTTTCTATACATGGTCTTTTTTTCGGCTAAAAACGCCTTACTATACATGGTCGTTTTTTCCGTCTAAAAAGGCCTTACTATACATGGTCGTTTTTTTGGTCTAAAAACGCCTTACTATACATGGTCGGTTTTTTTCGGCTAAAAACGCCTTACTATACATGGTCGTTTTTTTTTGTCTAAAAACGCCTTACTATACATGGTCGGTTTTTTTTGTCTAAAAACGCTTTACTATACATGGTCGTTTTTTTTTTTTGTCTAAAAACGCCTTACTATATATACATGGTCGGGTTTTTTCGGCTAAAAACGCCTTACTATACATGGTCGGTTTTTTTCGGCTAAAAACGCCTTTCTATACATGGTCTTTTTTTCGGCTAAAAACGCCTTACTATACATGGTCGTTTTTTCCGTCTAAAAAGGCCTTACTATACATGGTCGTTTTTTTCGTCTAAAAACGCCTTACTATACATGGTCGGTTTTTTTCGGCTAAAAACGCCTTACTATACATGGTCGTTTTTTTTTGTCTAAAAACGCCTTACTATACATGGTCGGTTTTTTTCGGCTAAAAACGCCTTCCTATACGTGGTCGTTTTATTCGTCTAAAAACACCTTACTCTACATGGTGGTCTTTTCCGGCTAAAAAAGCCTTACGTTGTCACATAGGGTCTACGCAGGATGTTCTTTACAAACCTGTTAGTAAAGTGGTTTGTGCGTCCGCGTCCCAATGCAGAGGTGCAGGGTTCGATTCTGGCTCAGGCCGTTTTTGTGTTGTCAAAAACATGTGTGGCCATCCTTTTTTTTAATCTCTTCACGCTCTCACTCACACCAAGGAACAATTCACAAAATGCCTAATGGTGCATAGCACTTTTTTCTGCAAAAATACTCCTTTTGGGACATGGTCGTTTTTCATTGTGAAAAAAATCTTTCTTTACAAAAAAAAAAAAAAAAGTGTCATATTAAGACCCTGTGGATTGCTCTCGTCCAGCCAGCTTGTCGAGTGGTTTGTGAGTCTGTATCCCAGTGCGGAGGTGCAAGGTTCAATTCCAGCCCGAGCAATTTGTGTGTTCTCAAAAACATGTGGGGCCATCCATTTTTTCACTCTCATTCACACCAATTAACAATTCACAATACATGGTCGTCTTTTTGGCTGTAAAAAAACGCCTTGCTATAAATGGTCGTTTTTTTATTGTGAAAAATGCCTTCCAACACACAAAAAAAAGCTTGACTATTCATGCGCTTGTATTTTGAAAAAGAATTGTCTTGTATCGGAACTATGTGAAGCATTCATGGCGGCCTGATAGTCGAATGGTTAGTGTGTCTGCGTCACAGTGCAGAGGTGTGGGGTTCGATTCTGGTTCCGGGCTT
The DNA here is from genome assembly GCF_054856545.1 of Hippocampus guttulatus. Taxonomy (NCBI): domain Eukaryota; kingdom Metazoa; phylum Chordata; class Actinopteri; order Syngnathiformes; family Syngnathidae; genus Hippocampus; species Hippocampus guttulatus. The sequence goes on along the minus strand of NC_141263.1, from coordinate 25,389,198 downwards.
CTTGTGTGTTTTCAGAAACAAGCGTGGCCATCCATTTTCTGATCCTCTTCTCCAGAGATTTCTTTGCACTCACACCAAGGAACAATTCACAAACAAGCTTCCTATCCATCGTCGTTTTTTTGGGCTTAAAATTCCTTACTATACGTGGTCGTTTTTTGGGCTAAAAACGCCTTACTATATATACATGGTCGTTTTTGTTTCGGCTAAAAACGCCTTGTTATACGTGGTCGTTTTTTTTCGGTTAAAACGGCTGACTATATATGGTTGTTTTTTTTTCGGCAAAAAACGGCTTACGATACATGGTCGTTTTTTTCGGCGAAAGACGCCTTACGAAACATGGTTGTTTTTTTCGTCTAAAAACGCCTTACTATACATGGTCGTTTTTTTTGTCTAAAAACGCCTTACTATACATGGTTTTTTTTTTGTCTAAAAACGCCTTACTATACATGGTCGTTTTTTTAAGGCTAAAAACGCCTTTCTGTACATGGTTGTTTTTTTCGGCTAAAAACGCCTAACTATACATGGTCGTTTTTTTCCGGCTAAAAACGCCTTACCATACAGTACATGGTCGTTTTTTTTTCGGCTAAAAACGCCTTACGATATACATGGTGGGGTTTTTTCGGTTAAAAACGTCTTACAATGCATAGTCGGGTTTTTTTTTTTTTGTCTAAAAACGGATTACTAGACATGGTCGTTTTTTTTCCGCCGAAAAACGCCTTACTTGATACATGGTCGTTTTTTTTCCAGCTAAAAACGCCTTTCTATTTGTGGTCGTTTTTTTCGGCTAAAAACACCTTACTATACGTGGTCGTTTTTTTTTTTGTCTAAAAACACCTTACTCTTCATGGTCGTTTTTTTCGGCTCAAAACACCTTTCTATACACGGTTGTTTTTTTTCGTCGAAAAACGCCTTACTTTACATGGTCGTTTTTTTCGTCTAAAAACGCCTTATTATACATGGTCATTTTTTTCATCTAAAAACGCCTATACATGGTCATTTTTTTTCGGGCTAAAAACACCTTACTTTACATGGTCGGGGGGGATTTTGGGCTAAAAACGCCTTACTATATATATGGTCGTTTTTTTTCGGCTAAAAACGCCTTACTATACATCACTGGTGTCAAACTCATTTCACATGGTGGGCCATATACGGCCTCGGTAGATGTCAAGTGGGCCGGACCATTAAAATGATACCATACTTTGCTATAAACAACCAAAACAATATGTCTTTCCTTTGTTTTGGTATAAAGAAGCACAAGAACATTTGGAAAATGTTGAAATTTAATGAACGTATCTTTTACAAAACATTTCACGAAGCACGAATATTCTCAAGACTCATCTGGTTTTTGTGTACGAAGTGCATCTTAACACTACTCGTTGTAAAGAGCGAGTCTGTGTGCCAGGGCTGACCATCTGGATGTTGTTTGGCTAAATTGCCTCAGCTGAGGGGGGCGACAATTAAACCATCATCGAGGAGGATTCCCCGTGACCTTCACACTCACGGCCTGGCCAGCGCCATTATTTCTCTGTCACAACTTATTAAGTGGTAACGTTTATTAATTAGGCAAACCGATTTAAATTGAGAGGGCATACAGCCCCCGGGACACAAATGCTATTCACAAAAAAAAAGTAAAAGTATTGGCCATTTAATTAATTCTTGAAAAGACCTTGAATGTCAGGAGGCTTCAGCAGTTGCAATGTGTCTTGAATTTGTGAGCTGGTTAACGAGAAGGAAGCGCACCTCCTTTGGAAAGCAGAAAGACTCCCTCCATCACCATTAACATCAATTGTCAACAAAGTCAAGGCATAGTGTTTTTACATAACAACCTTGGTTTACATGGACCCAATTGTGTTGAAATTCCACTGTACATTCAACCCTGAGTCTTGAAGTCACATGTTAGCCCAAAATGACGCATCGTCACAATGAGGGTAACAAATTCACTATATGCAGCCGGTATTTCTTGTTGGCAGCTAATCACAATTAGGATAGCGCTGCCATTGGAACGGAGTTACCAGTGGTCTCAAACGCGCGGCGTGCAGGCCATATGCGGCCCACATGATACTAGTTTGAGGCCCCCGCCTTGATATGAAAGTTTAATGTTAGTGCGGCCCGTGCGAGTTTGATATGGATGCTGCATGTGTTAGCGCAACCTCCGTGCTAAATAGTTCGGTCGGTCTCATTCGAAGGCCGACAGCTTCGAAGCACCCGGACTATCGCAGCAACGTGACCGTGCCCAGCTTGGATACACCTGTAAAACACAGATGTAAACAACTTGCCGCTGCTGCCTTCGCTAGTGCTGCTAAATACACATTTAAACAGATAAACAAAACGTTAGTGTGGCTGTCACCAGAGCCGGGTGCTCCGAAGCACCAGACTTGAAGTTACACATGCACAAGAACGGGGAAAATGGGTGCTAAGACGCTAACACGGAGCTAGCACCATTACATTCACACAAGCAAAGTTTTATGGATATATGTCTGTGTTAGCGTTCGTTCCATGCTAGCTACTAGCCGAACTTTTCAAATTTTATTATTTTTTGTAATTATTTCATTTAATATTAAACGGCCACCACAAACACCTTGTGTTTCCATGTTTTCTGACCTGCAACTAATCACTAACGGTGCAGTGCTTGACGTCATATGCAGGCGCAGGACCTTGAGCCGATCTGGTGCCAGCAGAAATTAGATTCTTTGATTTATTTATTTAATCTTAGTTTGAATATTTCCATAAAGGTTTGTTTTTTTGTTTTTAATAAATGCATTTTTTGGGGGAAAACCTGATGGGGCCCAGCTTCACCCAGACCCTAGCTCCAGCATCCCCCGGGTAAATTGAGTTTGAGACCCCCGAGCTAGGCGGAAAGAACGAATTATCAAATCCGTGCAGCAACGTGAAACCAAAAACAACCACTCAAACACGCATTACCTAAAGGAAAGACGGAGAAATGCGCTCAAGGTTTGCACCCGCGACAACACAAGCATACTTGATTGTTCACACAATCAGATGTAGAAGCTCATTTTATTAATCACGTGCAACCAGGAGTGCGTCCGCCAAACTCGCCGTGCCGTCCGTTTTGCACGTTCTGTGCAAACAGATTATTTGAGCACACGTTCAAACCAGAGACCAATTGCAATGGCTGATTTTGCTCGAGACGTGGGCGTGATTTGCAAAAGGGCGAGCGACAATACATTTGGCAGATTTTTTTAAAAGGGCATATTGCACCGTTGTGGGAGTGAACAAAGATGACTTGATTCACCGCCAAGCGGCTCCTCTCATTCCCTTTAAGTGTCCTTCACATGGCGGATGATTCAACGGGTTTGCTTTCATCCTGAAGCAGGTTAAGGCATGCCAAGTACATTTTAAGCAACTGCAAGTGGGCCTCCACAAGCGGATGATTTAAAGTCGGCCAGGGAAATCATGAATCTGCAAAGTGGTCACTTGGAGACCTCTTTCCACCCCGATCGCACGTACGTGTCCGTTCATTTAACATGAAACATTGTGCTGCAAATGAATGTCCATGTACTCTACGTAAAGAGGCATGAGCCATGACTCTTTCCAACAAAAATAAATAAATAAAAAGGGAGCACTTTGGAGATGTTGAATAAGAGTTCATTATGCATTCCACCTACTTCCCCACAAGGTTCCAGTTGTTATTCATGCTGGAAGAGCATCGATCTGGAGCAAAGGCGGAAAGTGGGCCAGGTTTGGTTGATCAATGGACGACCTGCGATAATCTGACAGATGCGTATTAGACATGACGTGCTGCAGCCTCCAACTCTGTCATGACATGCGTCTGCCTTTGAAGAGTTGGATGTGAATATGGCAAAGTGTGACAGCACATTGTCTCAAGCGCCATTTGCTGACTCAATGGCTGCAAGGAGACCACAAAAAATGTTACCAAATGTCACCTCGACATGCTGTCGGCATTAGAAAGGAGAAAGTCAAACACAATGATAATTCAATGGGTTAAAAAAAAAAAACCATCTAATATAAAAAGGTTGATTGTCCTGGAGATTGTGAACCTCATTCGGGTTGTGGGCAACCTTTGGATGGTTGACAGCCAATCACAAGGCACAGCTAAAAAAAAAACAACTCTTCACATTCGCATTCATACCAAGAGGCATTTGAAAGTCAGCGAAGACTTTCGAATGACGACCAGAAAAGCCTTTATGACTTTCAGCAGTCATATCCAATCAATCACTAAAACAGCTTTTTTTACCATCTGGAAAACCTTCTTCGGACTAAAGGGTTGCAGCATGCTCCAAGCAGAGCCGAAGAAACGGATCCATGCTTTTATCTCCAGTAGACTTAAGTGTCATAAGGGTCTGGCTCCCAGTCAGCGATAGAATAGATTTTAAAATTCTGCTTCTGTTCTATAAATCGTGGAATGGTGAAGTCCTTATCACATGAAAGAAATAGTCATGGTTTTAACCGAGTAAGGCTGTGCAGACTCGGGTCAATGAGTGGAGCTCAGAGTTCAAAGCAAATACGGTGAAGCAGCATTTAGCTATGATGCTGCACACAAATGGAATAAGCTGCCAACAGAAGTGAACTTAACCCCACGTGTACTGTACGTGCTTTGAAATCCAGGTTAAAAACTTTCATTCATCTTTTGAAGCATTTTTTAAAACGCGCTCTTGCTCTTCTGTTCAGTACGTTTTTAAGCTACGTTTACTCACTTTGTATTTGCCTTGCTTTTAATCTAGTTTGAACCTGACCTTGTGAAATGCGCTCCACTGTATCAATAAAGCCGCTTTGCCTTCAGTGTACCTTCCTCGCTTGTTTTTGGAACATGCGAGGAAGCCGGAGTACCCGTGGAATACCCGCATAAGAATGGAGAAAGTACGAAAACAGGCTGAACAGAAAGGCCGGATGGATATGGTGGCCGGAGCCAAACTGGTCCCTCACAAGTTGTTGGTTGTACACAAAGAAGAAAATATTTTATTACGAAAGTCATTTTTGAAGTATGTTATTTAGGATATTTATGTATGTATGTATGTCTGTTTCACATACAGCACATTTGACAATAAAGTTTATCCAATCCAATCCAATTTTTCGGTTTCAGCGGATAACGTGCTTTTTCTTCTGTGCCTGACACCGCATAATTTCATGTACCGGGTACTTGCATGTGAACAAAGCGAAGGCACAGAGATTCGTGTGCGGCAAAAAAAAAAAAAAAAAAAAAAAAAAGAAGTGAAATTCAGGTTTTGTATATGCCTGGCAGGTGGCCACTTATGCAGATGAGGTTGCTGTCGAAAGATTTTGCCCATCCGCCAGCCAGAAATGGACCCGCAATATGTCAGCGAGCGTATGCGTTTTTTACTCCCTCCGTTCACGGGCTCCTGTACCTCCTCAGCATCCTTGCGGTTGACGCACAATCACCACCACTGACGCCGTACTTGAAAAGAGTGGAGCTCCAAAGAAAGAAAATCAAATTAACACTTTCTGCTTATTTTAGAAGATAACAAAATAAGTACTTTGGACACATACTAAGATTCATTGACGTCTTTCCTCGGGCTCCCTAAACACTTTTGCCAGCTACTGAAGAGTTGTGCTATCTGTGCTGGTCATATTTACACAGCAGACCTTTTCTCTCTCTCTCTCTCTCTCTCTCTCTGGCACGCACACACACACACAACCACACACAGATAAACACGCACACACGCACACGCACGTATTTGTAGGAGGGCCTGGCTGAGGCTGATAACATCCTGCAGCGCCTGATGGAGGACAATAGTCTTTAGAAATGGGAGGGGGGGGGGGCAAAAAATAAATAAATAAAAGAGAAAACTCGCTCCACTATCACACATGCACACAGAAATGGATGTTCTCGAAAATGGGTCTGATAATCAACCGGGACACCTGAAGACTGTTTCTTCTCATGGTCATCCGGTACGCCTCAACAAGCGCATTGTTGCAAAGGTCTTCTACATCGAACTAATTCAAAGAAACATTTGGTAAACAATGAAACTGGAGCTCGGGCGGAACTTGTAAATATGGATGTCTTACATGCTTTTTAAAAATGATTATAATGGTGGCTCAGAATTGATCATGCGGCAACCTCACAGCGGTTCTCAAACTAGTTAATGGCCCTCCAGGTCCCCCGACGAAAAGAAATGACGATAACAGTTAAAAATGACGCCGCAATAAAAACACGATTGTACACATTAAATGTAATTCGGACACCACGAGTCGAATAATTGCCTCTGATGAAGAGGAGAAGCTAATAATTGACATTCTCACGATACTGATCAACTGCAAAGCACTACGAGGGCCGCTCACACGGTTTCACTAAAAGCACGTGGGCCACTTACATGCATTTGTGAGCCGTCAAACAAATCGAAGAAGGCGCAAATTACGAGGCATGTGCTTTTTGTCGCGCTCAACAGACAAACGTGACTTTCGCCGGGCCGCAAAACGGCGCGACGCGACTCAACCCCATCTTGGCTTGTACAGTTTGCATATCTTTCAACTCGTTCATTATTTGGTGAGTGTGCGAGCAGACTCGAGTGCCTTTTGGGATTTTGTTTCCAACATGCCGCTCTTGTCTTTTTCCTTGTAGCTCTAACACAGGCGGAGCAGAAGAGGACCGTGGCTCAGCTTGCAGCATAAATGAAATTGAATGCGTTATCTTGGTGAGCAGACGGAGAGGCAGCCCCTGGAAACTGATGACACCTCAGCGTACACTGGAGTCTAGACGGAGTTCTTACCAGCAGCGCGGGTACACAAATTATGATGCGCTTTGTTATGGTGGGAATGACTTTTTTGTTTGCCGGGATAATGAAGAGATATTGATATGGCTTTGGAAACAGAGACGTACAAACGAGTAGAAATTGATTCTAAGAGTCAATTAACCCCACAGAGATGGCGGGGAGGTGGATGCAATGAAATTTCAGGACACCGTGTTGAATTTTGGATCGCATGTGGGGAAGCTTGAAGCAAAGTGTCTGATTCCATTATGGAAAGGGAGCCATCAATTTCACGTAAGGAATGTCGATGAGTTGGTGTGGCGATGAATAGGAATAGTCGGGACTAAAAGCACATTGAAAAAGTCGGATGATTTCCCTGGCCGACACAGTTGGCACACATCTACGACAGCGAAGGGCTTTCTACGCTGCCCGGGTTTAAAACCTGCTGCCAAAAGGCTGTGTGTAGCCTTCTCGAAAGGCAATCTGGCGCCCAGCGGGAGTCAAGCGGAAATATGTGAGCAGCGCAGACTCTCGAGGCTGACCAAGCGGCAATCGCAGTTTTCAGTCTGCCCCTCATGACAATCATATATATATATATATATATATATATATATATATTTTTTTTTTTGATTTTGATTTAAGAGGTACCAACTTATTCAAAAAACTCAAAACAAGAACAAACATCAAGCAAAGAAGTGTATCTATCAAAGGTGTTAATCTGTGGAATAATCTCGAAACGGACCTGAAAATGAGTAAATCGCTTGCTGAGTTAAAAAACAAATTCAAAAAATAGTACAAACAACCTACATCAATCAGAGTTAAAATGATAAATTCAAAACATTAAATATAATGATAAATCAGAACTAAGTTGATAAATAGAGAAAGGTATATAAATATCCATTATGAATTTAAGAGAAAATTGACACAAGAGTGTCAGGGTGTGGAAGTATATAATCCCGATACAAACCAAAAGTTGTAAAAATATCACGGTTAAGGGTAAAGTATGAGCCTTAATGGAGACTTCTTTCTTCTTACTTTTTTCTTTTCTGATTGATATAAAAATGATTTATTAGATACAATCACATAACGGGGTAGGACTAGATACGTTTTTTACTTCTTCCTACTCCCTTGAACATAATAACTGTGTTGAATGAAGATTGATTTCTTTCTTTTTACTTTTTTTATCTACCTTATTTTCTGTCAAATTATTACTGTATATATGTTTATGTACACTGTCAGTTGAAAAATATTTGAAGGCTATGATTGTCGTTGGGTAATATATATATATATATATATATATATATATATATATATATATATATATAAACTTAAAATTGAGGGCCAAAACAAAATATTTCTGCTGCACAAGCTGATGCTGGGACCGCTCATTAAATAAGGCTGACATACTTTGCGTTACGCTGTATGATGAATGTCAACTCAATATGGTTTACTCATCATGAAACCAGAATGAATTAAAATAAAACTTCACTCAAAAAGGAAATGTTATTTCTTCCTGCTAACTTCTTGAAATTTGAACGTACCAAGAGTGTCCACAGCTCCAACTTCAATCCAAAAAAAAACAAATACAACGGGATCGTTCTGTAACGACATAATCCCCACAGAGAAAGCACTTTCCGATATGGAGAAGGCAGAAAAATACGCACTGAAAGTAAATGCTTACAATGCCCCTGGCCGGATACCTTGACAACCAACTCAATCAGTCGACTGACAAATGTCAGCTTCTTCTTTGATTTCCCATCAAAATTGACACGCAACGCCTTCTACACTGCATTAGGTCTTTGGATTTCCATTTACTATTTGCCGCCTGCCTCTGAAAGTTCTGAAAACTAAACTTGTTACTGCTGTACCACTGCTGTTTCGAGGGGGGGTTGGGTTTCTTTTTATTTTTAAATACGGCATTGTTTCTCTGCCGCTCACCGCGCGGTATAGATTCCAGCCTTTTCCATCAGTGCCCTGAGTACTTATTCAGTAAATACCACGGGCCCCGACTGAGAGCTGAATCCCCTCTTAATCCTTCAGAGCACCTGACAGAGGAGCACAGGCAGAAGATTGGCCCTCCATTTTGGAAAGGATAATGCTTCGTGGGGTGTCAGAGAATAAGTCACAATTACTTGGTTGTTTTTAGCAAGAGTGTAAAACGTTCAAGTGAAGACACATGTCGGGGCATCGTCATGTCAAATTTCATCCTAAATTTGTATTTTAATCGTTTACTGTTCCTCTCTACATATAGGCACCTGTCCAAAAGTAACGGAGCACCAAGGGCAATGACTGTATAAGGTGCTCCGGATTATAAGAGGCACCTTCAATGAATGGCCTATTTTAAAACTGTTTTCGTATACAGTATAGGGCGGACTGCATTACAAGGCGCATAATAGTGGTTGCGGTTACGCTATGCATCCACTAGATGGAGTTACGCTAAAGAGAATACATCCATCCATCCATTTTCCGAACCGCTTGATCCTCACTAGGGTCGCGGGGGGTGCTGGAGCCTATCCCAGCCGTCTCCGGGCAGTAGGCGGGGGACACCCTGAATCAGTTGCCAGCCAATCACAGGGCACACAGAGACGAACAACCATCCACGCCCACACTCACACCTAGGGACAATTTAGAGCATCCAATCAGCCTGCCACGCATGTTTTTGGAATGTGGGAGGAAACCGGAGCACCCGGAGAAAACCCACGCAGGCCCGGGGAGAACATGCAAACTCCACACAGGGAGGCCGGAGCTGGAATCGAACCCGGTACCTCTGCACTGTGAAGCCGACGTGCTAACCACTGGACTACCGGGCCGCCCAAAGAATACAATACAGCTTTATTTATCGAGAGCCTTCAAAGCTACCGCAGCTGTTACAATTAGAACTGGGCACAAATACGGACATGAAACATGTAAATACAAATGGCATTACAAAACAGTAAGTGGAAGACAAAAGTTGTGAACACAATTGATTCAACAAAAGGGTGCACAAACCTCATGGGCTCAAATCCACAAGGGGCTAAATATCCTTAGAGGTCTTGCATGTCTCCTTCCTTCGTTTAGTCAATAGTTAACCATGCTTTTGGAATTATCTTGGTTTCATAATGGCTGCGCAGAGCTCACAAAGTAGTTGTCTGAGTGTGTGTTCGCTAATGCACATGTCAATTAGTGTCGGGTAAGAACCCTTTTAGGTTACAATTGGTTCCTGTTAATAATCACCACTAGATGGCATCGGAGAACACACTAACAGGGTAAACAAATCAATGGGGACTAGAAAGAGATTGCGTTCATACATAAAGCATGTGCTTTTTGTTTGATTTTTTGTTTGCTGCAGACAGAAAACATTTTGGTTTAACATCAAAAGGTGAGCACGAGATAGAAAGACCAAAAGGATGAAGAGAGTAAAACTATTGGAACACATAGACTCAAAATTTGAATGGCAGCAAGGCAGATATGTGCAGAATGACTGGACAATCTGACATTGAAAGGCGCTATATCGTTCTGCCTGCCACTCTTTGTCACTGGCAAAGATATGTACACACGAATGTGTTTGTAATTGATAAATAATAACTTTCTGACAAATTACCTGAAATTGGATCATTGTCTGCCGGCCCGTTGATAAGTTCTCACAGCACACTCGTGTGCATGACGGCCTGATTCTGACTCACCGCAGGAAACGTTTCTCACATTCTTCCCCGCAGGATTTTCGTGGAAAGCAGTGACTGTTATCCGCTGTCAAAGAGATACCAAAAACAAACAAAAAAATTAGCTCAGTGTAGATGTTAGTGCAAGTGCGGACCCAAATTAGGGGTCCAATCTGTCAGGGCTGGGGACTGAATTGTTAGCTAGCTAAGAGCTAGCTAGAGCGCAGCGGCTTATTTTTATTTTGAAATCTGAAATCCACAACCCTTGTTCTTACTCATGGCAACTGGGCTCCACATACTCCTCAACATTAGTATTTCGACAACAAAAACGTTTTTACGATGATAAAATGAAAAAAAGATTTATTTATTTATTTTAATCTTTAAAAAAATCTTTGAAAAAAATTAATATATATTTTTTAAATTTTTACTTTTACAAAATCCTGGCCATCAGTGTGATGGACGGGTACCGAGAGACATACGACACAGCCAGCTTTCTTGACCGGCTGGATTGATCGCTTGTGAAATGGGTGTCCGTAGGCACTTTGTTCTGTTCTCTGACTGTACACTAAGTGGCAGTGTTGCTATAAAAACACCATTGATAGCCTGTGAAGAAAATACAATGTTTGGCGACACTATAGCCATGAAAACTTCAGTCAAAGTTAGCAATGAAGGAGCCTCTGTGGATATGTCTTGTTTCTAGAGTCCTCGGAGGTTTGGATTCTCAACAGCACCGTGAAATAGAGCAAGTGATTAGGCAGGCAGAATGGGGCATTCTGAAAAAAAATACAATTAAAAAAAAAGTCTTAAGAGGTTACAATGTCATTAATGTGTAAATGTGTCCTGGATTACGAAACATTGATCCCGGAAGATGTTGGCTTTGGCTGTCTCTATTACTCTTCTGCTGCCTCTGAGGGGATTTGGACTTTTCACCTTCAACATCCTATTAGAATTCCTGCCAGGCTAATCACTTGATGCATTCAAGCATTCTCCTTTGCTGCTTCTATCTGGATTCAATATTGTCTCACATTGTATCTTTTTTTTTTTTGGTTCTGTGAACCATTCTTTCTCAGCCATTCAGGGTCATGGCAATCCATAACGGTCGACTCAAGAGCAAAGCGATATCATCTTTGTTGTTAAAGGGCATACATCACTAATTTAGACACTACCAGTTTGTTAAGTCTGGAATGTAGAAGTACAACATATTTTTGTGACACTACAAATACTGTGACATCATGTTTTCTCCTATCAGCACCAAAATCTGATTGTGTGCTAAGAGAAGAGAGATTAGGTTTCTGTTTTGTTTAGTTTTATTAGTATGGGCATCGTCTTTGTTCTGATTTTCCCGTTTGTACGTATTTTTACCTTTCGTATCTTGAAATTTTTTTCGTAACAAGAGGCAATATTTTCCCGTTGAGACGTTTCGTAACTTGAAAGTTGCATTTCAAGAGACGTTCTTAAGTAGAGGTAACGCTGTATATAAATGAATAAATACATAAATAGGACCCAAACAGCGTTGCATGCTCTCCTGAAAATCGGAGGTCCGCGTGTGCAGAAATAGATTCAACTGTACCTCCTCACTAGAAACACTCTTAAAATGTTAAGTTTATCGATGACACGTTCGAGGAGGATGCGTAGGAGTGACTAATCTTTACTTCTGCCGGTGCAAAATTAAAGAGCAAAGAGAGTAATCGAAAAAAAAAATGAGAGAACATTGCTGAGCTAAGAGGATAACTTATCAAGCGGTGCGGCCTCAAATTCTGACGGGAAGCTTGATGGCGGGACACGGTCGATCTCCCTGACAATGGAAGGTTTAATCATTACTCTGCACTCCATATGAGATAAATCACTCCTTTTAATAAAGTGTCTCCGGGGAAACTGTGATCTACGGTGATCGACTGCCGATGTCAAATATCTACCTAAGTTCTTTGCTAACAATATGTCGACGGCTCCGGACAGTTTGAAGTCATCATCGTGATCCGCCACACCTTGAGGGACTTCAAATGACCGATTTAGGTCGTTGTAATGAAAGATATCAAAGGTGTCATGCGTTTTCAAATTGAGGTCGTGCACAAGTTCAACTCAATTGCATTTCAACTGTTGCGTCTTAGCACCGCTGCTAAAACAATTAGGTTGTTTTGTTTTGTGTTTTTTTTTTAAATAGGGCCTCCATCGGGCATCCGTTTAATATTGGATTCGGAATCAGCAATTAGTCGATTGAGACCAGCACATGGTCAGCAGAAATAACAACGTAAGTACTCAGAGCTGCATTATTGGTCGCTTTTTAAAGTCTCAAAATGACATTTTCAGGGGACGGGTGCGTTTTTCCCCTTGAATTGTCCACACACAGAACAGAGTTCACCGTATATTCGGGGGGTCTCGGGAGAGTTTATCTCGCCGGAAAATATACCCCATTCTCTCCCCGCGCGCGCGCCTTTGAGAATATATGAAAGCGGGGAGGGGTGGAGGGGGGGGGGCTTCAATTTCAAATGACCTTTGACCCGAAATCCTTCGTTTTCAAAGGGAAAGATTTGGTGTGCACTTTTGCACAATGCCCTTGGAGAGCTCACGAGGAAGCCAACAATGTGTTTGCAACATGGCTGACTCCCAGATATAAATCCTCAATGTGATGATTCATCTCAATGGGGAGACTCCAAAAATGGGAACGGGAACCACGGCGGTCTCCAAAGGATTTTTAAGCAGGGAAAGCAAAGACAGCAGCAATTTTCTTCCCCACTTTCCCAGTCTAATCACTCACTGTCAGCGCCTGCAAACTTGAAACGAACTGCCAATTGAACCAGAAGATTACATTTAAAATGAAATCCTTTGTGCTGTTTTAATTTCACCCTGCCAATCTAATGACTCACGATAGCTTTTCCCTAACCATGACAGTCACAAGAATCCTAATCTCTGCTCACGGAGTTCCATGTCATTAGTCAACTTTTATAAGTGTAAAACAGAAAATAAACAAGCAGCAACATTAACAAAAAAAAAAAAACCAACAACAACAACGGCCACGACTTGCAAGACGCAGCCTGGCTGGCGATAACCGGCAGGGGAAAAAAAACTGAAGAAGCAGATACCCTAATTCAAAAGGAAGACACTTGCTGACATGTTGCGTTCTTTCTTTCTTCTTCCGAAGGCAATCTCTGTTTGAGAAACTCACTTGGTGTTGTTCCAGTTCCATTCCCGCGGCGGCGTTTTCTGCGAATGACAATCAAAAGACCACACTGTGTCAATAAACTGTGGAGAAAAAAAATGACCATTTGCATTAAATGACATTCACGCTTTTATTTGCAAAGCATTCGTTTGTTTCGGATGAAAGACGTCCGAAGGCCAAACTGTGAGCAACACAAGTGACAAATTTAAACAAAGCCGGGGCGGCCCGGTGGGCGAGTGGTTAGCGTGTCGGCCTCACAGTGCAGAGGTGCAGGGTTCGATTCTGGCTCTGGCCTTCTTGTGTGGAGGTTGCATGTTCTCCCTGGGCCTGCGTGGGTTTTCTCCGGGTACTCCGGTTTCATCCCACGTTCTGAAAACATGTATGGCAGGATAATAATAATAATAGATTTTATTTATAAGCGCCTTTCAAGACACCCAAGGACACTTTACAATAACAAAAAACACAAAACAATACGGGTTGAGCAGCGGCAGCCAAAACGCGCCAGCGTTCACTCAACCCGAAAGTCAGAAAGAAACCACAAGCGAGGGAGAGGGGGAGAAAAAAAAACACACGCTCCAACTACCCTCATTTTGAGGATAATTTGAGTGAGGCAAAAAAACTCCTGCACAAGCATATGACAGTTACAACAGGTCACATAGACAACAAGACATAAACAATGAAGACGGTGAAACAAGGGAATGTATGAGGGAGGGGGAGATGGTGGGGGACTAGCTTCCGTGCATACTTTCATCAGGGGAAGGTCGAGATAGCAGATGTTGTTTTGGTAGCAGGCTGCCCAAGAATTTAAGACAGCCTTGAGTCCGTGGCTTATGTCTCTTTAGTGGCGTCGATCAGCCAAATCCGTGATTTCAGTCAATATTTGAGCACCGATTGCAGTTTCTCCAACTAATGGATCACTCATAAATTGTCCCCAGGTGTGAGTATAAGTGTGGATGGTTGTTCGTCTCGGTTTGCACTGCGATTGGCTGACAACCAGTTCGGGGTGCGCCCCGCCTCCTGCCCGAAGAAAACTGGGATAGGCTTCAGCACACCACGCGACCCTTGTGAGGAGAAGCGGATCAGAAAATGGCTACATTGAAAACAACGCAGTAGATGTTAATCGTTTCATTGAGTATGAAATCCTCCAATATGTCATCGTCAGTGCGGATGCAACCGATCGAAATCTACACCCTGCCCTCCCTCTGCGAGTAGCGTAGCAGAAGGGGAACATCTCCTCCTTCTCATGGAGGAAGCCGGAAAGGGGGCAAGAGAAATTTGGGTCATTGGTGACAACATAATGATGCTCTAAGACACCAGAACAGCCTCCGCTTCGACTCAGAACAAATCATAAACGCAACACCCCTTCACACGCGGGAGCAAATGACTTCTCCTGTCTTTCTGACGTCACGTCGTTTTATTGACCCAAATGTATGCGGAGAGATTAATTCATGACACCTGAGGCCGAGTGCGCCATATAAAGCGGCACAAGCGCCGAAAAACACAAGACATTGTGCAACTAGCACTGACGCCCCCGACAAAGATTGAGCGAAGCAAAAGGGGCATCAATCAAGGGATTAGGGGACTGAGTTCTACAGATTTCCATTATTGGTGACCTAATCGGTTTCTTCGGATGTGTTCTTAATGGCCATTGGAATGGAGAGCAAGTGTATTGAGTGTGTGCGTGCGTATGTGCGTATATGTATGCGCGAGAGAGAGAAAGAGGTCATCCATTACCGAAGGACCTCTGAGGAGGTGAAGGAGCAGAAGGGAAGGTTAATGTCAGCTGGGAGACGACTGAAGCTCGCATCCATTCGTATCCAAATCTCCCGTGGCAGGGCTGAGCAATTTAGCCGCTTCTATGCGCCGCTCGTGTTGCCGATCCAGCAAACCAAGCGAGCACACACCGTCTCTCGCCCTCGCCGTCGGACGGTATAAAAGGCATTGTAGAACAAGCGCACCCCAACGGGATTTATTTGTATGAGGAAGGGACCGCCGGTTGAAATGCGAGTGTGATACGGGAGGGTTGGTGATCATTTGCAAATAGATTAGATCGATTCTGGTGGTACCGCGTTGGTCAAATTAAAACTCGCATTTTTCACTTCTATCTTGGCACCGAGCTCTTGTTCTTAGCAAGGTCGTCCAGTCCGTGTGGGAACGGGTACAGAGGTACACGACGCACCCAATGCGCATAAATTAGGAAAGAATGAAGACGTTGACAATGTCGCCTTTCTGGAAATCGTGAAAATGTTTTTTTTCCTTGAATGCACCAAAAAAAAAAAAAGGCCCAAATTTCTCGATACATTCTTTACATCTTTTATTTGGCTACCCATTTTCCCAGTTGCATGTTTCCTACTTGTGATGTTATTTGAACTGGAACGCATCAGATACTGTACAATTGTACATCGACCAGAAGGTCACGGCTGCTACAACCGGATCCCGTGAACAAGCAAAGTGAGAAATGAGCGATGGGAGAGCGGAGGGATTTCACACGGAGCTATTACCAGTCCTGATTTTGCATTCTGGTCCCTTGCATCTCTGTAGCGACAGTTTCAAAATGTCCGTTTCCCCCAACAGCTTCACCCTTTGGCTGAGCAATTCTCTTTTGCAAATCGATGCTGTGGAAACCTGATTTGCATCATACGTGCCTTTGTGCTGTTGCACATTTTATATCATATCTTTAATTGTTGCCTTTCTCTCTTTTGACTGAGGCTGTACTTTGAGAGGCTGCCATAAAAGGAAGGTTCCAGAAACGTAGATCACCTAAACTCTGGCATGCGGGTGCTAGAGCAGTGCCTTCCAGCTTCCATTCAACCTTTCTGTTGCCGTTAAGGTGGAAAAACCAGAGTGGGTTTGGCAGTCACACTGACACCTTCCACATGCACGGCCCATTGCAGTTAATCCGACAAGTTTTAGCTCTCTTACCTTCTAACTGTGAAAGGAGTTTATCCTCCTATTTCAAGAGTGGATAAACAGCACTGACAGTAAAAAAAAAAAAAAAAAAAAAAGGGAAGTAAGACGACAGACGGGATTTGTGATCTGTGTTCTAATCTGTGTCCAATGTGATGCAGTTGGCATGAAGCGTTCCAATTATGTACAAGGTAGCGCATATCTATGGGCACAAACATGAATAAATGACAGTTTTTTTAATTTAGAAATGGACACCCATTTTAGCATGAGGACGCACGTCTGTATTTCGCAGGGCTGTCTCCATAGAATGTATTCGTTGCTTTTATTGAACACGATCCTTACGTAAATAAACATCCGATGTATGAAGCAGCGCACAGCCAATATTCATTCAATTTTCCTGAGGAGAAATAAGCACATGCTCACTATTCATCTCTGTGCTCCCTTGTGGATCTGCGAACACCTACACCGTCACCGAGCCAGATAGAAATGTGCTGCATGCTGTTTTATTCGGTGAGCAGAAGTCAGCCCGAGGCAATAGGTGCTCCGGATTATACGCCGAAACACATCCGTATACCACTTAACCTCAAACGGATTCATTGAGGGGCAACCAGACAGTCCTACGGTGTGTGTGTGTGTCCTCTGTAATTGTCTTACGACAAAAATGTTATTCAATGACGGTGGAGCGGAAAAAAAGCCCATTTGCATAAATGAATAGTTTGTCATTTTGTGAACGGATGTTTGAAATCACGTCATGTGAGTGGAGTTGTTTACACAAACAACTGCACAAACTTGGAGTCAAAGGCTACCACACGGTACACCGTTGGAAATGACTGAATCAAGCTATTCCAGGAGGAACATCTATGATTGCATCATCACATCTTATTAGGGCTGCAGCTAGAGAATATGTTGGCATTCCCATACCCTTCTGAAAATTCAAATCGAATCAATAATAATAATTATAATAATCGATATATTTCGATTTTTTACTTAAATTTGATCTCTCTCTCGAAACGTGAATAAGAATTTATATTAATCTCTCCGAGGCGGCCCGGTAGTCCAGTGGTTAGCACGTTGGCTTCACAATGGAGAGGTACCGGGTTCGATTCCAGCTCCGGCCTCCCTGTGTGGAGTTTGCATGTTTTCGCCGGGTCCTCCGGTTTCCTCCCACATTCCAAAAACATGCATGGCAGGCTGATTGAGCACTCTAAATTGTCCCTAGGTATGAGTGTGGGCGTGGATGGTTGTTCGTCTCTGTGTGCCCTGCGATTGGCTGGCAACCTATTCAGGGTGTCCCCCGCTTACTGCCCGGAGACAGCTGGGATAGGCTCCAGCATCCCCCGCGACCCTAGTGAGGATGAAGCGGTTCGGAAAATGAATGAATGAATTAATCTCTCCGCATACATTTGGGTCAATAAAACGACGTGACGTCAGAAAGACAGCAGCGATTTTGGCTGCTAAAACAACACACTTGAGTAAGTCTAGTTCATTCAAAAGTGATCAGTAGGAACGGCAACTGTCAGCACCCAAGTGTGCACAGTCGTTTAGGTCTATTAACTTGAGAGCTGACAGCCCTGCTTGCGCGTACAACACAGTGCTGGCATAATTGGCTGTTTTTTTAGCGTCCTTAATTAGCGATTGAACATTATTTCCGGAGGACGTCGTATTGCTGATGTCGGAAGCAACAGTTTGTGATAGCAATAAACGACGCCCCGACTCAGTTTGGGAAACAGGTTAAGTCAGCCGTTACACCACGAAACGCTGCCTGGAGCAACTTCAAAATAAAAACTTAACATGCGTTGATGTGGGTATATTATTTGATTGGGGAAGGTTTATTTTGAAGTTAGCCTTCTTACCCTTCATATTGATGCCAATGCATAAAAAAATGATTTCACCTGTGAAGACTGATACTGTGTTTACAAGACTGTAAATCTAGGGCACAGGTGTCAAAGTCGAGGCCCGGGAGCCAGATCTGGCCCGCCACATCATTTTATGTGGCCCGCAACAGCAAATAAAGCATGTTAAGTTCCATGATGCTTGCGTCTGAACCAAAATTTCAAATTGTCATATGTAATCCACAATAACAGTCATTATTCTTCATTTCTGATTTTAAAACTTGTTATTCATCAATTTGTTGTGCGCTGTGCATGTAATATGTAGGGGTGATAAAACATTTCTGTGGTTTCCCAAAATTCATAACGGCCCTCCAAGGCAAATCGTAACCACAATGTGGCCCGTGACAAAAATGAGTTTGACACCCCTGATCTAGGGCGTCTTTAGTATCTATTACCAGATTATGGTGACCTATTTTGTTGGAGAACACCAACAATTGAACTAATGGAATAAAATGTTAAAAATTCAATGTGAAAATTAAATGAAAAGAGAAACTGTCGGGGAATTATTTTGATATTCTTAAAATGACACCTCAAAATTTACGCGTGAACCACAAACAAGTGAGCTGCGTGAAGGCCGTTTCAATGTGAAAAGCAGGACACCGCACCACTCAGACCACGTCAAATTTCACTCACCCAGTTTTTGAAAAGAACCTGGCACTGTGGTCGGTCCAACCTTTCGGTCAGTGTGACAGGAGAAGGGCTGCACCGCTCCAATTATGTGACGGCTTGACGGTCAGCTAACGTGATTACCGGATGGGTGAAGAATGACAGTTTAGCCGTCATAAAATGGTGAAACAGCCACTGAAACGTGAAAAGTCAAAGTCCATTACAACATCCCTCAAAAACTTGTTACGTTTATGATTTAAGACATCCATCCATCCATCCATTTTCCGAACCGCTTGATCCTCACTAGGGTCGCGGGGGGTGCTGGAGCCTATCCCAGCCGTCTTCGGGCAGTAGGCGGGGGACACCCTGAATCAGTTGCCAGCCAATCGCAGGGCACACAGAGACGAACAACCATCCAAGCCCACACTCACACCTAGGGACAATTTAGAGCGTCCAATCAACCTGCTATGCATGTTTTTGGAATGTGGGAGGAAACCGGAGCACCCGGAGAAAACCCACGCAGGCCCGGGGAGAACATGCAAACTCCACACAGGGAGGCCGGAGCTGGAATCGAACCCGGTACCTCTGCACTGTGAAGCCAACGTGCTAACCACTGGACTACCGGGCCGCCCTGATTTAAGACATATTACGACAATTTAAGTCGTAAAGTGTACTTAAAATACACTAAGTCAATGGGACAATTTGCACCACACTAATTTTCTGTATGTCGTAAAAAATGTATACTTATAGTGGGCGACGGCAAAGTGGTTAGGACTGCACGACTGTCCGTGTTTTATGTTATGTGTTGTGTTTATTTATTTTATGTTAACTGTTTTGTTAAGCGCTTTGTTACAGCTGCCGCTGTTGTGAAAGCGCTATACAAATAAAGTTGTATTGTATCGTATTGTAAACGTAAAATCGTCATTTTACCTACAGCTGGCAAGTTAGTGCTCTCAAAAGGTGCATCTTTCAAAGTACATTTGAGTCAAAAAAATCTCTGGAGTCGAGCCCAATTCTCGTGTTATGCCTTCAGGCACCTGTTCGCCTGGATTAAAACTGCTTCAATTACCTTTGATTAAAGCTTGAATACCATTCTCCGATCGGGCATACGATTACAGCATTTCGATATTGGCCCGTCGAATATTAAGGGTCGTTTGAAAATTCCAATCAGGTTTTATACACAAGCTCAACCTGAATTTTAGTCCGGCAGAAAGCACACCAGGTGCTGACCCTTCACGATGACTGGTGTTTTACTGGCACCTTGTGGTCAATCGTATAACTACAACAAAAGTACATTTCTAGCAGGTAACTGGGCTGAGGTTATTGAAGACAAAAACAAGCCGGCAGTTTGTCCAAATTTTTATTCACAGACTACAAAAGCAGTAATATTTCCAACTGTGGTGCGTGAAGGAGCAGACTTCGCTTTTGATGCATGAATTAGGCCTTTGTTCTCTTCTTTCTTTGCCCACCATCCCTTCTGTCCTGCGCCCAGAGCTTCACAACCTCGAATAAAAGGGAGAAATTGAAACTACCATGAAACAGTTGGGCCATGAAGTTTGCAATGCGAGCCCGAAGGCACTTTTGCTGCCAATTTCAGTCAATGGTGAGGGGGCAGGGCATCAAAAAATGTCAGCCCCCTGAGATTGATGACAACGGGTGGATTAATCTGCTTAATTCTGGATGCAACACGATCAAGCGTGGGTGGATTCTAAAGTGGACCGATTCAGGTGGATTACGATTCAATTGAGAGAGGGTATGATGCAATTAGTTCTAGTCATTGTACATGCATTTGAATGAGGCAGCACCATTTTAAATGGCTTGATCCTTTGAGGGGAATGAAATAGTATATTTCATTAATATGAAATAGTATTAAAAAATAAATAAATAAAATATGCGGCCGTACTTTCAAGAAAGTCCTGCACTGACAAATGCTCTACTGTCAAGTTAGGAAGTGACTCAGATGGCCCCTGTGCACAGTTTGTGTCACCACCGGTCATCAGGATGGGTTCAACTGTGCCACTGCAATCAGTGACCCAACTCCAAGTGCAACTCCTCATAGTCACATCCCAGTAGTAAAATATTTGTCAGGACTCACTCTAAAACACCATAAATTAATCTGGATTTGTTCATTTCTGAAATGTGTCGAACATTTTTATTTGTCAATGTAACTACATTGAAAGGGAACCTAATAATATAAACCTCACAGGCCAAGTTGTCCACCAGGCTGATATTCTTCCTCCGATGAATCAAAACACAGGAAGGTGCCACCTCCCAGCTCTGTTACGACACTCCACTAAAAAGAAAGACACACAAAATAGACACGCATGCTTTTTGTCATCTGCAGTTTATAAAGGCCACGGTACAAAATTACAGAATAATTTGTATTGATTGTAGATCTGCAATGAATCATTAAAAACTAATTTTACAGACTGGGGAATATAGCTCAAGAATGGGTGGTTTGAGTCAGATGGCCCCTGTGCACAGCGCGTGTCATCAGGTAGAATCAGATTGGAGTGTTGATGCCACTGCAACACACCCCAAGTGATTTAAGTGCAACTCATCACTCTCAAACCCACTCCAGGGACTTTAGTTAATTTCTTCTCATATTTCAGGAAAAGAAGCATGCATGCAAATAAGAAAAGCTGAATTGGCAATTTACCCTGTCTATAAGAAAAGACTATACATTCCTTTTGCGCCTATTATTTTAGTATTGATCCTTGAGGAAACCTTACCGTGGAAAACAAACTTCACAATCTTCATTAAGTTGCTGTCGGCTTCCATGTGGGGACCGACTTCAGATTGTAGAAGGCAAACCTTAAAAAGAAAATGAACGATCGGTCAGGGGAAAAGTTGCCGAGGGAAAAGTTAACTTGAGAGCAGGAGCAACTGTTATTAAGCTACCTCCAGAACGGATGCACCCACGTGTAAACCACGTGGCTGTTTTTCCCCGTGCTGTTGCAAACCAGTAAACTACTACAGTACATTTCGAGGCGAACTGGTAGAGAGATTCATGTACGTCAATCGTTGTAAAAGGTGACTAATTACTATCACAGAGCAATGTCAGTAAGCAACTGGAACACGCAACCTCGATGTTTTACAGTGTTGATTTGGAAACAAAACAACCGTCGACAAAGCATGGTTTAAGTCCGTGCATTAAGACGCTTCCAACGAAAGTCGACGGAAAAATAAAAAAAGCGGCTTGGTTGTACAATGAGGCGTCACAACATCGTTAAGACTCGTCCGTGTTGCCTTCATCTAAATCTAAATCTCATTCGGGACACTCAAACAAATGAACTAGCTTGGGGCCGAGCCTAGCATGTTGTTCTCATTCGTTGCGTTCACCAAGCCGTAGAAGTCCGTAACTAAATGAACGTGTCCCTCCCGTCGTATTAGATGAAAACGCAATTCGGCCTGGAATACTGTCCGATAAAAACTTACCCAAACATACGATCGTTAGAAATGGTTGGCTCTCAAGTTTGTGACCTGAATTAAAGCGTTGTTTCCGCCTGACTTCGAACGCCACTTGACGCTTGAACTGTGAGCCAATAGGTTCAAATTTTCGTGGCGACGTTTATTGGCCACATTTGCTCACGTGACTGTAGCGTTACGACTGATTGGTCAAATCACGATGCGATGAGTCTTGAAACCAACGACGGACGGCCAAACTCACAAAACAACGTTCTCATCTACATATTCAAAGTTGAAAAAGATGAGTCGGACAAGAGGTTCATTGAAATGCAATTTTATATTAAAAGATAGCAAAGGGATAACTCACTATATCACACAACACAACTTGTTAGTACTGCCATGGAAATACATATACAGTCTGTTCATATTTACACATCAAATGACAACCAAACAAATCATAAATACCTCTTATTGTTAACTTTACAACAACTATATGAGACCAGTATTTCATAACATAAAGGGGGCTATTAAATAAATGGCAAAATCCCTATCATTTACAAGGTATGGAAACAGTGGTTAAAATAATCCAGCAAAATAAACAAAACGTTCTTTTCTCCAGTGAGTTTAATTAATGCAAGTCTAATTACAGTCACAAAATCCCTTTGTACAAAAGACTATACAGCTCAATCAAAACAGTATCTTCAAATGAAATGTCATATATATGAAAAATACAATTTGTACAGGTTTAGCATTCTTGCAGCGGAGTTGGAGGGACTGTGAGCTGGGATGACGATGATGGGTCGGGTCACTATGATACTCTGCAGGCCGACTGTCAACCAAGTGTCAGAGACTCATTCTGTAGCTGCCAAGACCCTCTTCCATTGGCTTCAGTGCTTTGTCTAGCAGCAAAACAGCAAGTTGCTGAGCTCTTAGCAGATTCTTCAAAATACATTGTTCTATAAACATGGTTGTTTGAGTAGCAGTATAGTTGTGTCAACAGCACAAGGAGGGGGAAAAACATTCTAAAAGGTAAAGCGATGCACGATAGCTGTAGGTTAAATGTTTTAAAGTGATGTGTTGCTAAACTACACCCCCCCCCCCCCCCCCCCCCCATGCGGTCCATCTTGCACAGTGTTTCATTACGCTACACTACTGTTGCAGATACTGCAAGTGCACTTTTGCATCACAGATTTGGAGTTGACCCAAAAAAATAAAATGACACTCCAGATAATAGTGTTTGGCAAAGCAGAGATTTTGTGATTTATGCACTAATATGTTTTTGTCTCAAAAGAGAACTTAAGAGGAAATTGCACAGGTTGTAAAATATGCTCATATTAATCTATTCAACATAGTGTTTCCAAAACGTGTTCAGTTAAAGTGTGATAGTTTTCTGTTTTTTTTCATGCCCAAAAGAACTTGGAATATACCGTGTGTGTGTATATATATATATATGTATATATATATTGTAGCAGCCTTAGAATTTTTTTTAAAAGTAACAATTTGAGGTTTTCTATAGCAATGCACTAAAAGACGTCATTACATTGAAAGCACCTTTATGCTTAAAAACAGTAATTGGCAGAGTTGAGATATTTCGTAACATCGTTAAAACCAAGAAGCAATACATTACAATCATAAGTGCTGAATATATACTTTAAAATTATAGGGACCAAGGACCAGTAATTGCTCTGATAAAATTACATTTTGTCCACATTTATGGCAGACTTGCTAGCTATGACCAAGTTAAGGACCACACACAAAGAATGAACTGATAACGGATAATATTTCTTCTTTGTGTCATCTACAGTCTGCTTTCATGGTTTATGAATCTGTATGTGTACATTTCCCTTAACTTGCCACACATATGGTATATATTTATTTAAAAGCACAACGACCTGCATGGTCACCGCGGACGCATGTGACCATATTTCGTCTGCTATGGTGGAATCAATTGTTTCATCCAATGAGTTAAATATCACGCACAGGAACATTTTTACGGCTTCTTATACAGGTGGATGGATCACAAAATATCTGGCGCTTGGGCTGTTACATTGCTGCAATTTCCTTAGTCCAAGGATGAGCAATGGTTAAATGACTGAAGATGACCTTTTTAGGACAGCATTTGCAGAAATGTACTCGTGCAATCATCTGAAAAGTTCCCAGCTCAGTCCTTGCTTGAAACTGCTAGGCTTGCTCAAGAAAATGTTAACAGCAGAGCGTTTCAACGGCGGTGAAAAGAAAGAAATGTCAAATCGCACTACTGATTTGTAGATGCAAGAAGGAGGCATGGAGACGTGGTCAAGCCCGGCCGGCCCTTTGGCACTGTCATAAATACAACAACTTGAAAACCTGCTGCACAAAGCTCAACACAACACCCACTGTTCTGTGAAAGTCTGAAAGCCCACTCAGAAGTACAAAAATCATTAATAAATAGAGTTCATAAAGAGATGAGTGGTTTTAGGGCACCACAGTTAAGAGTCCGGGGAGGATGTTGGTTCCATTGAATCCAAGGAGGGGAAAAAAAAAATCTGCTAAAAATGGTGATGTTGTACACAGAGAGATATTTGTCGCAATGAGAGTCTGCATCCTTGTGTGTTTGCATCTCTGGTCCTTTGCTGTTTTTTTTTTTTTTCCCGATTCCAGCATACTAATTAGTTTACCATTTTGCCTGTAGGCATTTGAGCACAGTACCATGGGGGCCCGTGTTTGTATGCGTGTACAAGTAGGACGGCGCCCCAGTTTCAGAGAAACCGCTCAGTTGGGAACTTGCTTGTTTGATTTGGACTCTAAATTTAAAATCTGCACTGGTACCTCGAATCGTCCGTCTGGAGCAGCTGAAAACACATACAGACGGATTTGCATGTTTTTGCGATGGAGGATGCGTGAAAGCACGCAGGCCGCCCCCTCAAACTTCACTCTCAGTGGAGGGCTTGCGCATGGACATCCAGCCAGTGTCGGGCAGGCAATGCTGGGCATGACGCTGTGGGGTGATGGCTGAAGGCGTTAAGGTGCTTATGGAGGAGCATTCCGACGCCTCCTCCTGAAGGAGTTGCTCCGTCTCGCCGTCATCCAGCGAAGCGCTGCTCGCCTGGAGTGAAACGGTGTCCGTACGCATACAGGTGTGCAGGCCCCCCCGTGACGGCTTGACTTGTTTGAGATCATCCCAGTAAAGCTCCTCGGTGGACAGGAGGCAAACGCCCTCCACAATACGGATCTTCTCCTTCGTGTACCCTCCATCCACACCACCCTGGACATGAAAGGAAACAGTTAGTCAGAGACGGTCCGTATGTGAGCGGTCTGAAGGGCGGATCCAGATCCGGACATGCTCACACTGTTCAACACCTCCAACATTGGATGGAGGGCAACAAGCAATTATTCGTTCAAAGCCAAACCACTCGCACGCAATTCAGATCAATGTTAAGAGACTCGGCGACCACATTTCCTTAACACTTCTCATGCACCGATATGATAACATGATAACACCTGATAACATGACAAGCTGTCCACTGTAAGTGACCGCCGTCCCTGAAAGGGTTAACAGACCTCAGTGGAAATGTTTCTGTCTAATTTTGCCGTTTTCTTTTTTTACTCTACTAAAATAACTCAACATCGGTGTGTGGGGGTTCTTCACACTTGCTAATTGATTCTCAGGAAAGAAGAAGAGTAAATGAATCCGTGGCCTCAAACAATTGGAAGCCAATGTTCAAGGATGATTTTCCTCCTGTGCTTCAAGATGTCCCCTTGAGATAGGACAGAAGCAAAATCTTTCGAACACAATAGAAATTAACACACGTACGGAAATAGATGACAAGGTCAGTGGGTGTTTTGGGGGGCCCGATAGTAAATATTATTCAGAATGGATGTGAACTAGGTACGTTATCCAACAGACCAAATGGATCTTTGGAATTTGTCACTCCTGCTTCTGGCGACAGTATGGATTCATTTGTATTAATACAGACTTGATAATACACTACTTGGCCTCGGCAGAAGTTTGGGATAAGATTGTACAGCTCAAAAAACTTTGTCCGTCACTTTCACTTAACCAAACATCTAAAAGAAATATCGACAAACATGCTCCCAAAAAGCTTTCACACAGCAGTCTGGTTGTCTCGAATCAAGTAGAAAAGAAGGAAAAGGAGTGGATGCCGTGTAACTACCTCTCCACAGCACATTAGGACTCAAAAGATAAAGGGGGAGAGGGAGTTGTAGGGATGAGAGAGCTGCAGGGAGCAAAAGAGAGGTAGGAAAAGATGAGTGTGCTGGTGTGGGGAACCGGCATTTCGAGATTTTAATTTGCTATTAAAACTAATCTCAGTGAGAACGAATCTAACAGTTCAAACCTCAAGTCCACTCGTCAAAATCTTTTCAAATATTCTCTTAAGTACCTCTTTCTTATATCGGAGTTGATTATATATTGGAGGCTTCTGCGAGGCCTCAATCTTGACCTCTTGCGTGGAAGTCCGGTATGAAGGGTTGCTATAAGTCAGGTTGCTAACGCCTGGGTCGGCGAATTTGGACTTTTTGTGTCTGTTGGGGAAACAGAGAAAGAACATGCAGAACTTGATAGAAGTTGTGTATTAAATATGATACGAATATTACTGTCAGTACAGAATGTGAAAGTGATGTCCAATGAGGGACTCACCGGTAAATAATAAAAGCAACGATGAGAATCAGAATAGCCAGTATGGTCAAAACGCCTCCAATCACATAGCTGACATGAAGTCCTTCCCCTGTAAAAGTGAACATTAATGTTGTGCATGCTAGACTCAACCATAAAAAAACAAAAACAAAAAACAAATACTGAATACCCACCGTGGGGAGCGGTGACCACATTACTCTGTAGGCACCCTTCGACATTGAGGTTCTTGTCAGTGCAGCTGTGAACAAAAATATGAATACAGCTTGAGAAAGCAAAAGGAGCATTTTGTGTCTTTATAATCCCTTGTGACCAATGTTCCCTCCACTTTGACCTCTCATAAATAATGGAGAAAAAAAAATGCCCTTGTCACCTGACTCCTAAAATGAAACGAAAGAGCCCCATTTAAGGGGCTCGTAAACTACGCCCATCTTTGGACGTCCTGAATGGAGCGGTCCGCGTGTTGCCTGGTGCACCGGGTCAGCAGTGAGCGAGTGTATGCGTGTCAATGTGGACTTCATACAGAACAACTGAGTGTGCACCCTCGGTTGCACTATTCAAACTGGAATGGTGTGGTGTCCCGTTTGTAGATTAAACTGGGGTGGCAATCAAGGAATAACTGTAGAAATTTAATTTTGTGTGTGTGCGATGTGAGCCAGCGTCACCGTGTGCTACTTACAGGGAGCATTGATTGAATTGAATTGAATGTCAAAAATGAGACGAGATTACTTGTTTTTGGGACCTACTTGACGACTGGGGGTCCTCTTTGGGGGGTTTCTGTTGGAGCTTTGGGGATCTTGTTAGGGACAGGGGTGCTGCTAGTTTCTCCGCTGGGAGAAGTGGGGATGAAGCCTGCAACTGATAAAGAGATGCGGAGTGTGCACTTGTAAGTCATACATTCACGATCCAAACATTGCCCATCAAAGAATTGACTGCAAGCACTGCAGAATCGTCAGCCACTCACCAGTGGAGCACGGTCGTCCGTCCGGCTCGTCTGGGCATGAGCAGACAAAACTGTTGGTCTTGGCAAAGCATAGGTGAGTGCAGCCTCCATTGTTCACCCCGCAGAGGTTGGTACCTGACGAACGAGGAGGGACGTTTCATACAAGCACAAAAAAAATAAAGTCCTAAATCCTTCTAGTTCATTTCAAAGTGGCTTTTCCAAGCTTTTTGGACAAATAGAGCTTTGCAAACCATGTGCCCTTTAGTTAAAGGTGTACCAAAACACGGTATACCTCTGCTGTTTCGGCAAACAAAGTCTTCTGCCACAGGAGCGCATCTCTTACCCGTCTGCCTGTTAGGTGATACCACTATAATGTCCATGAGACCCTCAACATTGGCCAGCACGGTTTCTTTGTTACGGCCAGTGTGTTTGTCCACCCGCTGGATGGACTTTGTCTGCCAATCAGTCCAATAGATCCAACGGTCTTGCTGTGAGAGTCGGGAGAAAGGGGTTAGAGGGGAGGACACCGGCTTCAACTGGGGAAACCAAAGGGAGAAGAAGAGAGGAAAGGAAAACACAGACAAGGAAAGGGGGAATGGGAGGAATAAAGGGGGGGGGGGAGAAGGAGGAAGAAAAATGAGGGTCAGAGTGGAAAGGAAGAAGAAATGGTCAAGTCAAATGAGCCGAGTATGAACTGGAGAACCAGCAGATGACCGGTGACCAGAGTTACACGGTGAGCGGACACGTGAGAGAGCAGGTGAGTGACGGAGGCAGCCATGAGGAAGGGGCGATCCAGTGATTGCCAGCTGGGGGACGGGTGGGGGGGAGAAGGCAGAGAGGTTGGGGGAAGGGCTACCTGTGTTAGGGCAAAGGGGTGGGACACCGGGCTAACGAGGATCTGACGCAATTTCCCATTCAGGTCAGAACTCTCAATCCTGTCCAAGTGGGCATCAACCCAAAAAATCCTGCAGCAAATAACACAGATTCATCAGTGCACTTTAAGTGAATGGTTGCAAGGACACGACTATGATTTACAGTACATGCAGAGTAAAGATAGCATGGTGTAGATTAAATCACAAGGGTTCTACATTTATATATTTTTTTCATTCAAACTACCTACAGTATTTGCTAGATAAGCAAATAAGTCGTTTCTCTCAGACATTTCTCTGTGGGCATGCAGATATAGAGTCAGAACAGCATTTTCTAAGAATAAATGCAGTCTCTGACCTTCGTGTGTCATAGTCTAAGGTGAGTCCATTGGGCCAGCCGAGGTCAGTATTGATGAGAACTTTGCGGTCTGTGCCATCCAGGTGAGATCGCTCGATTTTTGCGATATGACCCCAATCGGTCCAGAATAGGAACCTGCGCACACAAGGCTAAACTGGTGAGATGAGAAGCAAAACAAGTGCTCATATGTTCATATATCTGGTGTGAAATAGAAATGTTGTCTTTGGATCTCACCCTTTGCTTGGGAACACCGCAATGGCTCTGGGTTCATCCAAACTGTTGTTGACGAGGACTTTGCGGCTGGTGCCGTCGATGCGCGCCACCTCAATGGTGTTTCGTCCGGTGTCGGTCCAGTACATGTTTCTGGCCACCCAGTCCACGGCCAGCCCGTCTGTGGTCTTTAGACCCTGGCTGATGACAGTCTCCATGCCACTGCCGTCAAGGTTTGATCGTCTAAAAACACCAAGTCAAAGATGATAAATAATCTACGCCAAACATGCATGTAGTATTATTACCACAACAACTTTAGCCTAGCAGAATTTTAGACCGATACCTTATCACATCCAAGGCGACATCAGTGTAGTACAGTTTTGCATCGACACTGTCATAGTCTAGCGAAATGACGTTGTGCAATTCAGGCACGGGGACGTGCACGTCTGTGTGATCGTTGGTGTCCAAGGAGATTCTCCGCACGCTGACGCGGTTGGAGAAGACGAGAAAGGTTTCGGGCGAGTCGTCACATGATCTCCCGTCTCCCTTGAGCAGGATGCCGGTGGGACAAGCGCAGGAAGTACCGTTGGGGCGAGGAAGGCACAGGTGCGTGCAGCCGCCGTTCCTCCTGCCACACTTGTTGAACCCTGAGGAGGACACGCGAGGGAGGCAATGATGCAATGAAGGCGAGATCGTGGCTGGAGAGCTTGACTTGAACACTTCTGATCTCAACGCCTTCAAATTTCTCACGAGTAGGAGAAGGATTGTGAGGCACGGCATGTCTGTTCGTATAAACGGCAGGTAAGTATCATGGCCAGACGTCTCCAAATGTTTGAACTTTGGACTAAGCAATAATTCATAGTTGCTATTGGTTGGTTCCATCACAGAAGACTCACCCAGGGCCCTCTCTCTGTCCACGGCTTGAATGTCCATCAGTCCCGGCAGGTTGGAACGAACAGTGATCGTGTTGGCGCCAGAATTCTTGTCGGCGCGCTGGATGCTACGACTCTGCCAGTCCGTCCAATAGATGTGAGAGCCTAAGAGGGTTAAGCCATACGGGTGCTGGACTGGTGTCACAAGGGTGTGGCGGTTTTGGCCATTCAGATCAGCAGCCTCGATGCGCTGCAGAGGACAGGAGGGGAGATGAATCGCTTTCAAATGTTTCCTTTCGATCCCTGTGGTCTTTCCGTCTTGAATTTTGTAACATTCTTTTTAAAGGCGAAGCAAACTGGCATGGTTAAGCCATGATTCATTTCTAACTACCATAATTTCCGGACTATTAGCCGCGACTTTTGTTACCGTATTTTCACGACCATTCGACGCACCGTATGGTTGGGCGCAGTCTCATTAATGGGTGCTATTTCTGTATTTTACACATAGACAAAACGCACTGTATTATTGGGCGCAATTTTACAGTGGTAAAACATACGCCAGCTTAAACATACGGCATGCATGCGCGCACGCACACACGTTAGCTTGTAGCATACGGTAGCATGCCAAGACATACAGATACAAGCTAAAAACACGTTTTTAAAAAAGCAACGGAAAACTGAGTTCCGTTGTATTTTATTTAGCCATCGTACAATGTCCTCACGTTTTTCGATCAATCATCACCCAGAAATCCATCAAAGTCCTCATCCTCTGTATCAGAATTGAACAATTGTGCAAGTACCGGTAATCCATCAAAAACGCCGTGTTCCCTCTCGTTGTCAGTCACTCTCATTGCCATGTGGCTCCACAGAAATGATGCCGGCTTTGCCAAAAACTCGAACAACAGTGCAAGCAGACACGTTCGTCCAAGCAGCCACAATCCATTCGCAAATTGTGGCGTAACTCGCCCGGCGCTGCCTCTCACTCTTTGTAAAGTTGTGTTTGCCATCGATCATTCATTGTTCCCATGCCGCTCGCAACTTTACTTTGAACGCCCGTTCGCAACTTTACTTTGAACGCCCGGTTGATGCCGATGTCCAGCGGTTGGAGTTCTTTAGTCAAGCCTCCGGGAATAACGGCAAGCTCAGAGTTCATTTGCTTGACTTGGTTTTTCACCGCTGCTGTGAGATGGGCACGCATGCCAAAAGCATAACCGACGGCTTGAAGTTTGAACTGAGCTTCGTAGGCGTGTCTCTTTGTAGAATTTATTTTCGGGGGTTCTTAGAAACCAAAACCGAAGTTGTTTTGCAACAATGCACATAGCCACACTCTATACAGGTGTTGGTACCTGCTTGGGACGTCCCTTTAGCGTCCACTTACACGCCCACCCTTCACTCATTGGCGGACTTCTTCTCCGCATGCCTGTCCTCACTCACGTCTGCCTTTTCTCTCTCTCGCTCTCCATATGTGTATATATATACACGCCCACCCTTCACTGATTGGCCGACTTCTTTGCCGCATGCCTGTCCACAGTCACTTCCGCCTTTTCTCTATATAAACAGCGTGTCGGCTGTCAGTCAGGTTTTGGAACTCAGCGCATACACAAGACGCTCCGCATCATAAGGCGTCCTGTCCATTTTGGAGAAAATTTTAGACTTTTAATGGCGCCTTATAGTCGTGAAAATACGGTACTTTAGTGAAGCAGCCTATCTAAAGACTTTTTTTATGGCCGCCAGAGAGCACTCGAGCATAAAATGTAAGAGCGAGACAAGTTGATATACTGGATACGTGTCGAGGAAGACGTTAACATCTGTCACACTGAAAAGAATCGGCCACGAGAGAGCGAGCGCATTTGACCTGTGTTTTGGGCTGCACCGCATCCACCAAGGATTATTATGCCCAAAAAAAACTCCCAAACCCTCCAGAAAGACATTGTCATTAAAGTTGACACGAAAGCATAGATGGAAGAAAGCCTAATGAAGAAATGGCAGACCGAGTGTTACGGCAAGCGAGGACTTTTTTCACAAAAACAAAAAAGCATTACTCGACGGCGAACGGTGACTTTTATGGGTTTTTTTAAAATCACTGCTGTGGTGCTGTTACAGGCACTATTTGGAAAGAAAAGTTAAGGTATGTTATTAAAACTTTGAAAACGCTTTCTGTGTACCGTCTTTCTTTGTAAATATCTGATGTTACAATGTGGGCACCTGCGGCTTATAGACAGGTGCGGCTTATGTATGGACAAAATGGTTTTTCCTTTAAAAAATGTAGTTGGTGCGGCTTATGATCATGTGTGCTCTATAGTCCAGAAATTACGGTAGATATCCTTGGGAAGGTGGGGTGTCGGAGGGGGGGGGGGGGGGGGACAACAACTTCGGATTATATTGCTACTTAATACATTGCCTCAACGTTTTGAGATATCATCCAAATATATCTCCCAGCACTCACAAATGTCTTGGAGCTGACTGTGAAGTGACTGCACAAGCGCAACAAAGTCATGCGCTCGGAGTCAACGCTTACCTCAGTGTGAGCATCAGCCCACAACAACTGTGAGCCAGCCATGTCTATGGCAAGACCGTTGGGCCATCCGAGGTTGTTACTGATGAGGACCACTCGATCTGACCCATCCATTGCCGAGCGCTCCAGCTTCGCATGTTCGCCCCAGTCGGACCAGTACATGTAACTGTCAGAGATCCACGGAAAGGTCACGCCGTGATGTAAACACGGAAATCAAAAAAACAAGATGCGTCTTCAGAGGCTTGGTCACTGTAGTCAGCCTTTTTAGCAATAAGAATGCTAACTAGAAAATCTGTCATGCTCACCCCATCTCATGGTAAAGGGCGATGGCGCGAGGGCTGTCCAGGTTTTGCCACACCAGAACTTTTCTCATGGAACCATCCAGATTAGCAACTTCGATCCGGTTGGTTCCTGTATCAGTCCAGTAAATCTTTCGGCCTACGGCATCCACTGCTAGACCATCCGTTGTCATCAATCCTGCAGAGAGAGAAGTAGGTGGCGCTAGTCACACTGAAACCTGCTGCACTTAAGTTACCAACAGCAGTCCTGCTCACCTGTAGAAATGATGTCTTCTTTAGCAGTTCCATTTATGTTGGCTCTGCTGATCCTTTTAAGTGTACTATCTGACCAGTACACCTTCCCTGCAGAAGATACAAACGACAACAATGTCAAAATGTACGCTCTACTTTCCTGAAACCTGAGCTCAGCTCACGACATTTTACTTCTTTGACAGGACACACAAACCATCTTGCGGGTCGACTCCAATAGCAATCGTGTTTTTCATGGAACTGTTGACAGCAAGAACCACATCAGCGAAATATGGAATGTCCAAAGACACCATTCGAATGTCCGTCCTCCGTGCAAAGATCAGGAAGCTGTTCATCCCTGTTTAAAAAAAAATTAATGGGGAGTTGGAAGTGTGATTGTTTTTTGTATTTATGAAAAATACTGCAACAAATTGTCACAACCAAGAGGATGCTGGAGGTGAGGAAAAAGATTTTCATACCGGGCGTGCAGGTCTTTCCATCTGCCTGAAGGTTGATGCCAGTGGGACAAGAACAGCTGTAGGCTTTGGGAGCAGGAGCCAGAAGACAGAGGTGGCTACAGCCTCCGTTATTCACCGCACACGGGTTGTGGACTACAAGCGGAGAAACTAGAATTCAGCTCGAACATTAAATTAGGCTACAGGGTATCATCATCTTTTGTTAAGCGTTCAGCGGGATATTTAGTACCTAATCATACCTGAATGAGTTAAAAAAATAATAAATGACCAAACAACATGGAGGACAATGTTGATGTTTTCTCTACCTAGACATCTATTAGAACAAAATAGCAGAAAATGGCATGTTTACTAGCTTGGCATCAGAGCCACCGACTAAAAAAATGAATCAATAAATAAAAACATTTTTAGACACGTTTGTTGCTTGACTGCCTGTCAGGTCCACATTAACGATTCAGCAACAACAGAAAAAAAAATGTCATCTGCACTCTGAATATAGAGCAGAATTGCCAACGTCGACAGTGACATGGACATCAAACAAGTTGTTTCAAGCAACGGCTGACAACAAAATATTTAATACACTACATTTGCTGGCTAAATATAAGCTTGCTGATTTCCTGTCCCCATTTAAAAAGTGTCAAAAATGAAATGCGCCATTCTAAAGTACTCACACGGTTGGACAAGTGACCCCCCCCCCGCCCACACACACACACACACGCACGCACGCACGCACACACACACGCACACACACACACACACACACACACACACACACACACACACACACACACACACACAAACACATACACACCTGTTTCACGGTGTCTCTGGAACATGTGAATATCCATGAGATTCTCCAGGTTTTCTGCAAGCGTGTGCCGTCCCAAGCCGGTGAGCTTGTTCGCACTCTGGATGCTCTTGGACTGCCAGTCAGTCCAGTACAGCATGTCTTCATGGACAGTGAGACCAAAGGGGTGAGGAAGCTGACTGCCAATCAGAACCTGCATGGGATGGGTGTGTAAGATTAGTAGTTATTCAAACAAAACCAGGTTCTGGATTTTTCACATTTAGTTTAGATTTCGGTGCAAATCAAAACTGACAGTACAGAAGTCTCCCTTACCTGTCGGTCAGATCCATCAAAGTTTCCATACTCAATAGTTTTCATGCCAGCATCGGCCCAATACAGGCGTTTAGTCTCATAGTCAATGGCAAGCCCATTGGGCCACGTCAAGTTGGAAGAGATGATGACCATGCGACTTGAAGAGTCCATCCCAGCACGCTCAATCTTTGGATTGGCGCCCCAGTCAGTCCAGTACATGAAACTATGGAGAAAAGACGGCTCTTTGCAAATGTCCCGTCACATAAAGTCTCTCATACTCTTCACATTTCCTTGAAGTATCTCACCCTCCAACGGGGTCGACAACAATGTCCCTGGGCCGGTCAAGGTTCTCCCATATGAGTACAGTCCGCATGCTCCCATCTGCATTAGAAACTTCAATACGATCTGTACCTGGATTAAAAAAAAAAAAATCCACTGTTGCATATTTATATTTTCACAGAGTAAAATGAATATTCACATTCAGTACTGGATTATTTTCTGTGTAACGTTTTAAAACTGGGTCGGTTACCAGCATCAGTCCAGTAGAGTTTGTTGGTCACCCAATCAATAGCCAAACCTGCTGGACTCTCCAGACTGGTGTCCACCACCACCTGCAAGAGCAAAACAAAAGGCGCTTTTAAACTCAGTCATGGAAGTCAAGAGTTGGAGCCTTCATCTCAGTTTGTTCTTCTCTTATTTTTAGTCATAATTTTTTTAGTTATGGAGCCGTCTGTATCCTTTGAGGAGGGTTCATCATGCTTTGTGTGCCCGCTGGCTAAAATCTCAGTCACCCAAGATTTTTAAAAAAGGCACTTCTTCGTCTCTAGGTGGCAGTATTGCACCAGACAACTTCGAACTGCCTTGTTGAATGTGGACGCTGAAGGAAATGGAATTTCTGGTCCATTCAAGACTGACTTTTGCTTACTTCCTGCTTGCTGCCATTCCAGAGGGCTCTGTTGATGGAATCAGTGGTGACATCAGTCCAGTAGATGTAGCCGTCTCTGGCATCCCAGTCCAGTGCCACGGCATTGCGCACATCAGCCAGAGGGATGACATCATCGGACATATCCTCTGTGTCGAAGCTGATTCGTCGGATGTCCGTCCTTCGGGCAAAAAGCAGGAACTTGTCAAGACCTGATTAAAGACCAAAGGTCTTCTGTCAGTCTTCTATTTTAAACAATGGGTCAAGAAAAAAAAAACAATAACACATGTACACAACTCATGAATTACCGTTGTTATTGCACAACAATACTCTGGTTTATCGAATTAAATACAAAAATACACACACAATACACAATCTCTTTTTTTTTTGTAAATTAGCCATTAAAGTGCATAATTAGAAGACAAGGATAACTTGTGAACTCACTGTTTGCACAGTTGCTGTGGTCCACCCTCTTAAAACCAGTTGGACAAGCGCAGGTATAGGTCTTGTTGCCAGGGAGACACAAGTGGCTGCAACCGCCATTGTTAGCACCGCAGCGGTTCTTGCCTCCTACAAAAGAAAGGAACATTTGGAAAATGTCGTTGTCAAAATCAAATCGACACAGCGGCTTTGTGGATGTACGTTTCACGCGTTAATATTGCTGCGCATTTCAAACAAAACTTTTAAGATTGAGGATATGTCGCTAACAGAGGAATTAGCGTCACAGTAGAGGAACTACTTTGCGACCGCGATGAACGAGGCGACAAATATGAACAAACTTAAACCAAAGCATCCAAAATACGGGGAGTTGTCTCCTGACCTTCAGGTTGCCTCTGGGGGTGCAAGGTGTGGATATCCATGGGGAAGTGCAGTTTGTTACGGATAATCTCTTGGTTCTTGCCGGTAAATTTATTGGCACTGTTGATGCTCTTCGTGTGCCAGTCAGTCCAGTAGAGGCTGTCCTCAAACACGGTGATGGCAAACGGGTGAGGCAGGCCTAAGGAGGAAACAACAGAATAGTCAGAAAAGCTCGTAACGGGTCGATCGCGGGAGGTTGGTTGATCGAAAAGTTGATCTTTGGTCAAAAAAAAGGTTGGGCACCCTTGCTCTAGATTAACTCATTCAGTACCAGCCAATTCTAGACCAAGTCTGAAAAGACGTTTAAAAACGTCTTTGGGAGTGAATGAGTTAACAGAATACTGTATATGTCAAATCGAATATTCACTTAGTCTGTAAAGTGAGTGTTAAAGAAAAAAAAAATCAGATTTTTTCAACACGGTCAGATCCAGGTGGGTGGCTTGGCTGCCTGTGTGTTTTTCTGATCGTATCGTAACATGAGGGTGACAAATAATACACCCGCTTCCCTCCGCTGAATCACAAAAGCCCAAAGAGGCAACTAGTTTTGTCATGGTCACCTTCCTCCGTGTCATCAACACATACTACTCGTTCCCTCTGCTCTTGTTCTTTCCGGGACAGCTGGACGAGCAGCTGCGAGCCAACGGGGCATCAAGCGCCGGCATCAAGCCTCCACAGTAATGTCCCCTTTAACCTACATGTGGCACCTCTCACTGCTCTCACACCACCGCAGAGTCGGTCACACTCTCCCCCCCACTGATCACCGATAGTGGCAACGAGCAAGCATCGCTTCCAGATGGACATCAATTTGCTTGGATGGTAGCGCAAGAGATTACATCGCCAACTCTTGCGTGTGTGTGTGTGTGGTCTTAGTTCTTTTAACTACATTTGTCTTTGTACTTGACTACAGTTCATGGTGATCAAACGGTTGCCAGCGTAAATTACGGTCTTTTCTTTCGGAAACCGCAAAGCATTGATGATATGCAATAACTCACAATCAATCAACAGAGCAGCATCGCGCACAGTGCTTAGCGCGACTGCCTGACATTTCTGGACTATGGGGGGGGGGGGGGGCGAAATGGGTGGGTGGCGCTGGTTTATTCTTCATGGATGTACTAGTGTGGATTGACTCCGCATACTTCAACTTCGTCCCACATTCCCCCCCCCCCCCCCCCCAAAAAAAGACATTTATAGATGTGAATGGCTTTTTTTTTTTTTGATGGGAAAGGCTCCAGCTCTAAAATATGAGAAGCGCAATATTATTTTCAGCTCAGTAGGCCAGCCGACTGTAAATTACAAGCACGATAATAAACACCGTGCTATATAAATATTGTACCACTCTGATCGCGTCAAACAAAACTGATACTATTTCAGTGTGGACGTTTTGATGCAGTGCTTGTTTGCAAAGGGCCTCATTAGATTGAGCAGATGTAGCTAAAGTCGTGTCAAGTTAGCTTCGGATCAATGACAGGACAAATGCTACAGAAAGCATGAGACTGATTTTTTTTTTTTTTTTTTGCGAGCAAAATGTCACGTTTAAGCCTGTCAAGCAGATATTTCCACAAGGGGGCGCTGTTCAGTTGCTTTATCGTCCACTTCCGAGGACTGATTGTGTCACATACAGGAAACGACTCACGGTTTTTTTTTTTTGCACTGCACAATATCTTCAGGCACATATACTGTACTTCCAAGATCAAGTTGACAACCAAAGAACCCTCATCTTGCCTCGCCCGCCCCACACCCTGGGGGTCCACAGGTGTGTAGGCTGGCAAAAGATTAAACAGCCACACCCGCCCACTGTACAGCTCCGGGAACTTGGCACACATCCAGCGAAAGCACACAATCACACGGCGACGCGCGCAACGCGCGCGCGCCAACATGCAACATCAATGTACTGCAAGTGCAGGGAGATACTCGTGAACATTCTTCGACACAGCAGCCCGGGCAGTTGAAATGAGCGGACACACACGCACGTCCCATTTGTCCCGTGTGTTGTCTGAGCAAACAGCGGCTCTGGAGAGCGGACAGGGCCAATTACAGCCTTTTATCCTCAGAGCACACATCATTAAGGAAGGCTCGCACGGACAATGGCGCGTGCACGCGAACGCAAACACGCCGAGCGCCTCGCGCACACTTGAACAATCTTGACTGATGTCACTGGTGTGCTTTCAGGACTGATAAAAACTTAAGAAAAAAAAGAAAGACTTTCAATTATAAACGCGCCAACTGACTTGGTCAATAGCCCAAATTAAGATCAAATTCTAAGGACTTACCGGACAAACTACCATATTTTTTTTTTGTTGTAGATCTTTCTTCCACTAAGTTTTAGTAGCTCTATTTGTTTTTGTCTGCACACACACACACACACACACACACACACACACACGCACGCACACACACGCACACACACACACACACACAGGTGCCTTTGCCCCCATTTATCTTTCGCCTCTGCGAAACTAGCACAAAGAAACACGTGCGTCTGGCATCACATTGCTTTCATTGCACGGCACGAAATTGTTACAGGATTTAATTGTCGAAATCTAAAATTTGAAGAGATGAAAGTGAGACAAGGGATCAATATTCTGTTGGCTCACATCTGTGGTCGCCAGATTCCTAATTTAGCATTCACCAACAAACTGAGGCATGCGTTTTGTGTCATGTGTTCTTTTGTCGGTAAAAGAGGCATTCATGTGCCTTTTCATGCAAATACCGTGCTAATTACATAGTCTAGTGTGTGTGTGTGTGTGTGCCTAATGCGTGTAACAGTCTAAAGAGGTCAAGGATACGAATACTGATCTTTCAGTCCGAAGCATTCCGCATGAAAAAGGAAAATTTCCAGGCAACACGCGACTATCAAAGTACATTTTGTCATTCAGAGAGGAACCATATGGAAACAATGTTTATTTATGTTTAC
This sequence comes from Hippocampus guttulatus, assembly GCF_054856545.1. Classification (NCBI taxonomy): domain Eukaryota; kingdom Metazoa; phylum Chordata; class Actinopteri; order Syngnathiformes; family Syngnathidae; genus Hippocampus; species Hippocampus guttulatus. Next base: position 25,349,711 of record NC_141263.1, on the reverse strand, counting down.
CTTGGTTGATGACAGCTTTACGATTACGTCCGTCCAGATCTGCTCTTTCAATGACATGGTGCTTGGCGTCCACCCAGTACATGCGGTGGCCGGCATAGTCGATCGTTAGGCCATTTGGCCAGAACAAGTGAGTGTCGGCAATGACCCGTCGATTCGAGCCATCCATATTGGCGTATTCGATGCGGGGCGTGTTGCCCCAGTCGGTCCAGTAGATTTTACTGAGGGGAGAAAAAAAAACCCCAAAAAAACCCCGGCAGTGCCACATTAGATGACTGGTTTAAACCTCTGGGACAAGAGACGAACAGAATTGGTTATCTCTGCGCTGCGTTAGACGAAAATAAAACTGTGCTCACGGTGGCCATATTCGATTACTTTCAGATGTCTTTAACGCTGCCTAATATTAAGTGTTCTAGCTTGACATGTTTCTATAGCTTCATCTGGCATGCTCTTTCCTGCCACTGCGACACAGAGGGAGCCTTATAGCGAACTGCGTCTTGTATGAAGTCTTTGCTCCCTCCACACAGGCACTTGCCTGTGGGCGCTGCAGTGCTGCCAAACCCTAATCCCCGCTCCTGGAACTGCACGACAACTGGGACACATCCAGAGAGTATTGTGCGCACATTGGAAACCATCTGCTGTGACTCAGTTTAGTGTGTGTGTGTGCGTTTGAGCTCTTACCCTTCTATAGGGTGCAGCGCAATGGCCCGCGGCTTCTCCATGTTCTGCCACAGCAGCACCTTGCGATGAGTCCCATCGAGGTTGGCCACCTCGATGCGGGATGTCCCGGAATCTGTCCAGTACAATTTGTCATGGATCCAATCAATGGCGAGTCCACCTATTTGAGGGAAACATTTTCTGCTTCAATAAAAGGAACATTTTTAAGCAAAATACTGTGATAACTGCATTTCGCTTGTCAGATTTGAACCAAGAAAGACAGGAAGCATTGCAAAACAATGAGCGTATTTTGCGCACGATATATCGCACCTAAAGGCATTCAATTTTCCCAAAAGCTGACAGTGCGCCCTCTAATAATGTATAGGTTTCATGTCCGTGTTTGTGACCAGTTACCAGACTCATTGTTACAGCTGCAACGGTTGTGAAAGCTCTATATAAATAAAGCGTTATTGAATTGTATTCCCTTTAGCGTAGCACCATCTAGTGGAGTCGTAGCGCAACTGCAGCCACTATTGTAGCTTCTCTTATATGTGCCTTATAATGCAGTGCGCCTTATAGTGAAGAAAATATGGTAAGTGGCAAGGAGAGAGAAAATGAGATACACACTGGAGGAAGATAACTGGAACATATAAATAATATTGACTCATGTATTATTATTTATTCATTTTTCTAAGAGGCCGGTACCCACCTGGGCTCTCCAGGCCAGTTGAGACGACCTCCTCTACATTGGACCCATTGAGGTTGGCCTTCATGATTCGATCCAGCGTCACGTCTGACCAGAAAACGAGCTCTTGGCTGTGATGGAAGTCGAGAGCGATGGCATTCTCAAGGTTGTTGAGCAGCAGCGTGTACTCGGAGCGGTGCGGCAGAACCTGACGGATATCGATTCGATTGGCAAATAACAGCACCGGCTCTGGACCTGTCAAAATAAATGCATAAATAAATAAATAGGTCAGAAAAATAGACAGGAATGGAAATGTTGTGGAACATCAAAATGGCAAAAAGCTCAGATCTTTTTTTTTTTTCAGTTCAGTGGAAGGTTCAGTGCGTCTGACAGTCAGTCAGGATTTGGGTTTAACTTCCTTCTGCAACAGAGTGATGGTCTGATATACCAGAACTCAATCCAAATCTATTCCAGACCTTCAGAATATGTTGCATGGCCCTCGAGCCAGCGAGTGGATAGAGTTACTGCTGAGGAAAATGTAAACAATACGCAACAAGGTTTTTAGCTTGTGGTCAAACCTTGGACAGTTCTTTGCAATATTTTGTCAAGGTGACGGGACGGTGGATCTTTACCCAGCGCCTTGCAGCTACGCTTGTCAGGCCGCAGCTCATATCCTTGAACGCACCAGCACTGGAAGCCGCCTTCGACGTTGGTGCAGCCCTGGCTGCAGTAGCCTTCTTCAGCACACTCGTCCACATCTGGAACGCAGCATTGAGCCAAAGGAAAGTGACCGTAAGACGTCAGGTTAAAACCTCTGGAGGGTTCAAAAATCTTTCAGGGGTCATGCAAATGAACGCTGAAAGTGGTCAAAGAAGGATTTGCACTAAATGTGATTTGCATAACAGTGGTTTGACACTGATTAGCCGCAACATTTCGGGTGCCCTAAAAAAAAAAAAAAAAAAAAAAAAGCACATGAGCTTTATGACAAATTCAAAACAGAATCTTACTGGCATGGTTTAAATTTTGGGGCCCCCTCATGTAGATAAATAAGGTAAACAAAATACTACAAACATCCTAATGAAAAGCAGCTCATCATCAATGTTTTTTTTTTGTTTATTTATTTATTTTTTAAACAGTTTTACCGTGTCAATTAAAACATTATGAGCGTGTGCAAACTCCACACAGGAAGGCCGGACCCCGGAGTCGAACCCTGCACCTTGCACTGCGAGGTTGATGCGCTAACCACTTGCCCAAAGTTTGTAATTCCTGGTTTAAACCGCGGAGCTGGAGCTGGAATCGAACCTGGGACCTCTGCATTGCGAGGTCGACGCGCTAACCACTAGATTACCGGGCCGCCCCTCATTGGGAGTTCCATATGTTAATAGCCATGAGTTATTTTTGTCTCGCTGTTCAACACCTAAACACTCAGGTTTCAGGAATGCGTAATGACACGCAACATAACAACTGCCTAGTCATTGGTGTGTCATTGATATCAAATGTGTACACACACACACCACACACACACAAATACCCTGGCAGGATCTGCCGTCCTCCATCAGTCGATATCCGGTGTGACAGGTGCACTGGACCAGTCCTCGGACCATCTGACACTTCTGGGAGCAGCCGCCGTTATTCTGGTTGCAGTTGCCGTCATTGGAGCGCGGACCTGGTTGAGTACATTCAAGGATCCCAAACATTGCAGACTAACTTAGATATATAGCATTGTCATGAGTATTTGTGTTCAGCGTTTCACCCAGTAGGTGAGGATGATACTTTTTTTTCTAGTCAAGCTGTGATGGAAATGCTCAAGTTATGAGCGACTCTCTAAAATGTTCTTTCACACCGTAAGTTGGAATTGTGCAAAAAAAGTCATTACACACGTTTCACACTGTTGACACTCACGGGGCGCCCAACATTTTCCAAGATGTCAAAAACAAGGTATAATAATATTCCAAGTGTGGTAAGCTTAGTTAAAGATTCATTTGAGAGAGAGAGAGAGAGAGAGAGAGAGCCATGTTCAGAATTTAACAACCGGTAAATAGAGTCTAAATAGTTTCCGCCTGCCCCAAATGTCAACTTACGACATTCATGGTGTGGCAGTTCATCGGTCCCGTCTTCACAGTCGTTGACCTCATTGCACACCTTCCTCTGGCCAATACAGCGCCCATTCCCACATTGGAACTGGTCTGGAGCACAAGGTGACGTCCCTGCGGGGACACCAACAGGAACCTCTTTTCATTGTGTGTTGACATAACAAGCCACTGAATACAGCAAGACTCCTCAAAGTTGTTTGAGATGTTCCCACTGGGATGACCCCATTTCTTTCTGTCCCTGTGCATTCTCACTCTTCAATTTTCAGAAAGCAGTGGGAACAGAATGTAGGTTGTCCGGCAAAAAATGTTCAACTTAAAATACCGCATTTTTCGCACGACAAGATGCTTCGGAATATAAGGCGCACCTTCAGTGAATGACCTATTTTAGAACTGTTTTCATATATCGGGCGCACCGCATTATAAGGCGCATGGAATAGAAGCAAAAATAGTGGCTGGGGTTGTGTTATGCATCCACTAGATGGAGCTACGCTATAGGGAATACAATACAATGCAGCTTACTTTATGAAGGGTTTTCACAACCCCTGTAGCTGTAACAAAGCGCTTCACAGAACACTTAAAATACTACAGTATGTCCGAGAAATCTGAATATTGATCCATATATAAGGCGCATCGGATTATAAGGCGCACTGTCGGCTTTTCAGAAAACTGAATGTGATTAGCTGCGTCTTATAGTACGTTAAAATACGGCATTCTCTTGCATTACTCTCTTTTTGCAAACATCCTTGACCTCACTTAAGATGACCTCTCCCTTAAGAAGAACACTTTCAGAAATTAAGACTTGTATTGTTTTAAATTAGTGCATAAGGATTCCACATGTTATCTCCGATGCAAAACTCACTGCTGATTTAATTACTACACTGGCTCTGTATTCGTGGCTCATAGAATTACTTTAAGTATTTAAGTATATACAGAGACTGAGAGACATAATGAATCAGTATATTTAATTACATCCAGATTAGATAATATAGCGATGTGTGCTGTACATCACAGACAGCACAGTGGATGAGTGCATGACTGTTGCCTAAACTTGCCTGACATTAAATTTAAGTCCCTTGTGTGGGTTTTCTTGTGGTACTCGTGCCACCTCTCCCAGTCCAAAAAACATCTGCTTGGACATGAGAGTGGAAAATAAAGTCCCACATTGTCAGGTTTATTTACCTGATTGCAAAGGTCCAAAAATAACGTTTCAGTTGTGTTTTTGGCCCCAGGCAAGCAACTCATTGAAGACATTACAATTTTGGGCTTGAAAGCTTTTAAAGACTCTGTAATCTTCATCGGCAAGTCACAACCTGTGAGTGTTTGCTCTCAAGCAGGTTATGCTCAGCAGCCAGAAATGGCATGAGGAGAGTCAGGCGACGGCACAAGCAACTATTAAACTACAAGCAAAAGAAGCCAGGGCTGAGTGACGATTCGTCGCTCAAGACAAGTCTGACGTACGTCCTATTGTTAAAAAAAAAAAAAAAAAAAAAAAAAAAAAAATCTAATTCTGAATGTGTGTGCAGTAAAAACAAACAGAATCCAAATATCCTTCATCGAGCTTTCATGGTCCAATGTATAGTTTTTTTTTTGTTTTTTTGTTTTTTTCGTGCATGTCTCGGTCAGGTGTTTCCTGCAACATGTCGTGAGATAGCAACGTTTAAAAAGAGAAACTGAGGCGCAACTGAAAACAAGAGTTGACTTTGACGAGCGTTCCACTGTAACCATGACTACAACTTAAATGTGTACTCTTTTGAGCTTCTGAAAAGATGACAACAAGGACATTCTCACCAGCTTTTTCACAACCCTCTTCGTCACTGCGGTCTGAACAGTCATCCTCCCCGTCGCATCGCCATGACAACCGGACACAGCGTCCTGTTCCGCAGCGAAACTGGTCAGCTGTGCACATGGACGTGGCTGCAGAACAATTCAAACACAACAAAAACTGTCACCGGAAGCCACAGGAGTGGATACGCACACCAACCCACAGCGCGCATGCATGCGGTGCTTCATAAAAATGACAAAAGTGGCCACTCACTGCAATTCATCTCATCGGACTGGTCGTCGCAGTCGAACTCGCCGTCGCACCTCCAGCCTGCGTTGATGCACATGCCGCTGCTGCACATGAACTCAACAGACCTGCATGGCTGGTGGGACGCTGCGAGCAAAAATCAAAATTCCATCTGAGCGGCTCAAACAGCAAGCACTTTTTGGCTCAATAAAGTTTGGGAATCACTGTTCTACATCATCCAAAAGGTGATTGACAGGGTTGAGGTCAAGGCTCTGAAATACTTTCACACCACCTTCATCCTGTTATGAATTAGTGGACATTAATTTGTGCGGTGGAGCTTCATCATGCTGAACAGAAAAAAAAACTCTTCCTCCAACTTGCCCTCAAAGTTGGAAGCATTACATCAGCCAAAATGTCCCGGTGAAATGAATGACTAAGATTTAGCAAAAAACTCCGATGAAATCCTCGTTGCTCAACCAACTGCCTCAGAACCGTCTCGCTACTTTGATCCATTGCGCACAACAGCGAGCCGTCTCACTTTTGCAGATCATATATCACTACTTGCAATTAAAGATGGAAGAGATGCTCCAATTGGCAGCAGATGAGGGCGGAGGTGGAAAGGAAGATTAAAGCGGAATCAAACACAAGCTTCCTAAATCATGTGTGCGCATTTCTCCGACATGTTTTCTCCTGACGGCACGCGTCTGTTCCCCTTGAAGAAGGGAGCCAGAGATAAAGCTAATGGCAAGGCGGGGAGTGAAAGCAAAAGAAGAAGGGGGGGACACGGGCGACGCTTCAAGCCTGCCGCTGCCGGCTTATCAGCTGGCTGAGAGAAGACAGAGACGATCAAAACGGCAGGTGGTTTCCCCAAAAGAGCGAATTATAATCGGCAACAAGAGTGTATGCGAGGTGCCGTTACTATCATACATACAGTGATGCCTCTACTTACGAACGTCTCTTCATACGAAATTTCAAGTTACGAAATGCTTCAACAGGAAAATATTGCTTCTTGTTACGAAAGAAAATTCAAACTACGAAAGGTAAAAATACAATACGGGCTGCTACTCGCAGCTCCAAGTTTCCTGAACGCAACATACTTAGAACTGCTCTGCCATTGGCTATTCCCGAGCATCATTCTGGCATCCCATTGGCTAAGAGGGACCTCTACGGTATTGTCTGTGTCGATAGACATGTCGATGCAGCGTCCTCGTCATTCGCCCAGGAGGTGTTCCGATAGTTTTAGGTAAATGTGAATTACCCAGAAAAAGTGTTCACCAGTCAGGCGATCGCTCACTATGCTGATGTTTGCCTTGGACATTTTCGAAGGATTGTTCAAAGCCGACAAAAGCGAACATCCTTGGATCAGTTCTTTACAAAACGCCAGGCAAAAACCACTTCTGAGAGAGAACATCGACTAAAGACGGCAAAAACAATAAGGACGCAGTTAAGTTCAATGACCATCATTATTCTTTACTTTCTTCTTTGTTTTTTACATTGTTCACAACTCTCATTTATTGTGCAATAATCTAATTGTAACATGTATTTGTTGCATATTTTGATGCATTTCTATGCTTTAGGAAACATTTATGTCTGAATTTTGGGGGTGCTTGGAACGAATTAGAACATTTACATGGAAAACGCGTCTCTACTTACAAATTTTGCTAGTTAAGAAATTTCTTCCAGAACCAATTAATTACGGAAGTAGAGATACCACTGTATACCGTTCTTGTGTACGCGATTCATCCAGCTTCATCTCATTCGTTGTTTACCCTCGGGCAAACACTGCACTTTCATGTACTTTGCAATGGAGCCAAAAGCAGTATCACTGTTTGCAACTCGTGTATGTGCTTGTGCGTGTGTGTTTTCACATGAGAATGAGAGCGAGAGAAACAGATTTTCCCTAACAAAGCACCCTTCATGTGTCTGAAGATTCCTTGGAATGCTGTGGAGGCCATCTTATGCCCCATAGGAATGCCTCGTGTGTGTGTGTGTGTGTGTGTGTGTGTGTGTGTCTGTGTGTGAGAGAGACATAAACTTTTGTTTTTCTCCTCGTGGCTGAGTGAAATGGTCAAATGTTTCAAAAACAATTTCACGTAGCATGCGTTTAAGTGAGTAAAAACCGCACAGCAGCATTTAAAAACCCGGACGTGGGAGAAAAAGGAGGAACAGAGAGAAGCGCTCAGGCTGCTACGACCTTGGCGACAGTCAAATGATGACAGGGAACCTTGAAGTCATGCTTATCACCGTGCAGATAAAAACATCAAAAGGAAAGCCGGTGAGTGAGTCAATGAGTGAGTGAGTGAACAAGAAAGAACAAGAAAGCAGCTGTGTGTGTGTGCGTGTGTGTGCGCGGGCGCATGACCTAAACAGTCATTATGTTGCCAATGGATGAGTGAAACAAAGCAAAGCGAGCAGGACGGTTGACACACAACTCTCATAATAAGGACCACAGCTTCCTTCTGTGAAGCAGTTGTTGGTGCGTCAACATCATTTGCATTTTGACCAAAAACATCCTGTCCGCAATTTAAATACAGATGGTGTGGTCGTTGTCGATTGAGCACAAACTAAGCAAACAGTCAGCTCAATGTAAATCCATATGAATGTGGTGAAATGCATCTTGATGTCCACACTAAAATATTTCCTCATCCCCAAAGTGTGTTTGTGTGTCAGTACTGGATCGCTTACAGCAATCGGACTCGTCCGACCAGTCTCCGCAGTCGTCGTCTCCGTCGCAGTGGTAAATGTCCAGGATGCAGCGACCATATGCGCACTGGAACTCCTCAACGCTGCAGGTGGCTGCCATCACATCTGAGGCTGCACGCAGGCACGCACGCACGCACGCACGCACGCACGCATACGGTAAACAGATGACGGGAAGAACAAATCCGTTTTGACTGCCTGAAGGACTTTGAAGTTTGTTAGTGATGAAATGAAGGAAAAGATGATTGACGATCACGATGCACACGATGATTATCGCATCTGCATGCGCTCCCTCCTTACGGTCGCCTTACCTCCCCTCCTCGTGTATCCCTTCGTCTTCTGAGTCTCTCTATTTTATTTTTATGCAAAGTGTCTTTGAGTATTATAAAAGCACGATATAATTCCCATCTATTAAAATAATAACAATAATAATCATCATCATAAGAATTATTATTATTATGATCTGTACAAAACTCAAATTTTAAAATATGAATACGAATAGACTGCTAATTTTTCACTCAAATTGCTATTGTGTGGAACAAATTCTTATTTTCTTCTTATAATAGCCTTAAATTGATACCCAATGGGTGAATTATTACCTTCGGACTGTCTGAGAAAATCTGAGGAATTTATCGTGATGATATTGATGCTTTGATAACTTTTTTCTAAATCTGTTGAGCTTGATAAAAAGGTTTGCAATTTACATGGGTCATCAAGTCATTTCGGGACAACAAAACACACCTGATTAAAAAGGCGCAAAAACTCAATTTTGCCATAAAAAACATTTTTTACCTACATTGGTCACTTTCTATTAATAGCCGCAGGCGCCCATGAGAAAAGAGGTCACGAAGATGGATTTTTAAAAAAAACAACACTTTTTTACTTGAAGCTAGTGACACGGTGACGTCCCAGAAACTCTCTCAGTGACTCTCATTGTCACAGGCGGCAAATTAGACGTTGAGCTTCGCCACGCAACAGTGCAGCGTTTGGGAACTAGTTTGTTACGTGTTGGGGAAAGGCAGGGAATGCACACACTTAACATATATAAGTTTGTGAGGTGATGTCACCCCGTGGCCAGACTTGCGACGGTGGGAATCAGTCGCCAAACAAACAATAGAAAGACGGGGCTCTCACTGCAGTGGTGGTGGCATTTATGGCACTCGTTCCCTCTGTTCATTCAACTCAACTTGATATTCTTCTGCCCGCTCTCCTTAAACTACCGTGCAGCGCTACGCATACAAACTTCCACATTTTCATCTTAGGCAGCTTTCCTTGCCTTCACACGTCCGCACTCCAACCGCAAATGTCTGATGAATATTCCATATGAGGGTGGACCTGGATAGTTTCATTGGTCCACTGTGACGTGCTCAGTAATTTCATTGGTCAGATGTCAATCTATTGGCCGCTTGACACTCATCAGTAAAAATGCCTAAACAAACCATGTCATATTAAAACCTGCGGTGTTTACAATCTGGGGGGGAAAAAAAGTTGGGCCTTATATAGTCCGGAAAATACGGGAGGGTACAATACGGTACATGTAATGGGAAAAAAATGATTTGATTGTCACACAAACTTACGACAGTTTTCCTCGTCAGACCCGTCCTTGCAGTCCGTGTCTCCATCGCAGTACCAGTGCTCAGCAATGCAGCTGCCGTCTGTACAGCGGAACTCCTTGTCTGAACATTTACGCATGTCTGGAAGGACCCAAATCAGAATTATTCGGCCACTCGAATAAATGTGCCCACCGTGCTCGCTGCTGTGTTTGTACCCACCGCACTGCTCATCACTGTTGTCCCCGCAGTCGTTGTCGCCGTCACAGTGCCAGAGGCTGCGGATACAGTAGCCGTTTTGGCATTGAAACTCATCTTCCTCGCATTCTCGAGGAGCTGGAGAAAGACACATCCACGTGACGCGATCTATTCCGTTGGCATGTGCCGCAACATCAATCAGAGCAACGCTTTCACAGCCGTGTGGCACGCGCAGATCGATGTAAACATCACATGATTCACCAAGACTAAGTTCATTCGTCTCTTGAGCGCACTCGTAGCCGAGGTTGTTTTTACATTTATATTAATGCAACAGCGTGCGTTATAAACAAGCTCTCCCGTCGCTGACCGGCTCATTTTCAAACGTGTAACCCACGATGACGCTTCGTCGCATTTACGTCAAGACCGAGCAAGCGCAGACCAGATTCAGACTGGCTATTCTGATTGAACTTCTGTTTGGGATTTACAAATGGAATATATCAATTCTTCAGACCATCACATCGGGTTTATAGGCATGTTAATATTTGACAAAATATATTACTTAGAGAATTCATTAAATAAAAAAAATCAATAAACGGAATAAAATCCTGTTTGATTTATACGTAAACCCAGACGAAACTTACAGCTAACCCTCCTAAGCCTCACAGCTTGATTTATGCCTTAATTGGGAACGCTGACTGCGATATAAAAGGAAGAGCTATTTCACAAGACAGTTAACCTTGAGACTGGACATAAAAGACATTCGTCATGCGTGGCCTCTGCCTACATGAGGTAGTCAGAGCGAAGTCACTGACTCAAGTCCATTTTTAGCACCGTGACTTTGACATGGTTTCTTTTTTTTTAAACACTTTTTACAAAGCCAAACTCCTCCATCTCACTTTTTTTTCTTTTTTATTAAATCACACCCCTATTGATTAAAGTGCTGAATGGATTTTCAAACGAAAAAAAAACCAGCGTCTAGAGTTGCTGCCCTGAATCGATGGCAAATCTCAGCTTCACTAGCCCTGGGGCAGAGTAAACACGTTAGTCAAGGGGAACCAATGACGAATGGCTCAAGGCAGATGGCGATCTATAATTAATCGCTGTTGTGTGTGTGTGTGCGCGTGTACGTGTGATAGACAAGTGAGACAAACAGAACGAGATCAAGAGAGGCAGAAACACGGCGATGCCGAGCGAGCAGAGATTTCCGTTTTAGGATGGAGCTCTTTCAAGACGCGCTCCTGCGTCAAAGTGCGAGACAGAAGTGACATGATACTGACAAGTCGTGGAATGTGTGCGTCTGAATCATAGATCTGTGATCTGCCGGATAGGTATTACCCTGCGGAAGTGGCACAATTCTGCGAATGCATGATTTGGTTTAACTGATTCCGTGGATACGTGAGCTCCTTGCACGGTGCACAAATCAGCGCTCATAATACGTGGCCTTGCCTCGATGAAAACTGCTACAAAATGCTTGGAGGAAAGAGTTATGATTTCCCGCAAGATGTCTTCATGTACTAAATAAGAGTTTTTAAGTAGTAAAAGTTGCTCGTGACCTCTTACCGAATTATTTATACATTGAGTTGTGTGTGTATAAAGTATGAGCGAACTGATATAAAAATACCACACCTTAAACATTCATTCCAAATGTGTTTCACCTCAACACATTTACTATCAATGTCCCAGAGCTTGTGTCATTTGCTTCCATCATGGAGGTAAACAAAGGCAGGTCAAAGGTGAATAAGCCCTCAAGACCCTTATCACTCACCCGACTGCCAAACGGAAAAGGGCAAAGGGTGCTCCGAGTCATTACCAGGCTTCCTGAATGTGTGCTTGGCTTCTTTTTTGTTTTTTCAGAGTTCTTTTTTTTTAACGGTTCTAAAAATCACCAATATATCCGGGGTCGAACACATAACAAAAATCAATGGGATTGTTTGTGTGTATGTGACAGCCCTTTAAGTCACCGTCTCTAAATAATTTAATTAAACCGCGGTGCCAAAGGGAGGGAAAAAAAACAGGGTGGAAAAACAGGGAAAATGCATTAAATAATAAATAGTTGGGGGGGCGGGGTAGAGGAACAAAAATGTATGCTGCAAGATGAAAAATTAAAAGCCGCCTTACAAAAGACAAAAAAAAAAAAAAACGTCCATCAGCAGTCTTTTTGATGAGCGGTTGCTCGTCATTTTACTTTACAAATTTCATGGTCTGCCTCCTTGAAAATTCTACTCCGTAAATAATTGAGCCGCAACGCGCACCAAAAAGTGCAAAAACAACGTGCCTGTCGCGGTCATCATATTCTACACACACACACACACACACACACACACACACACACACACACACACACACACACACACACACACAAATAGTGACAGTCAGTGATTTTCCAACATGGCGCATTGTTTTGGTTCAATAAATAACCCTGCCTAGAATTGGGGGAAAAAAATATTGCATTTGTACCATACGATCCCCCAGGCACCTGTACGAGCATCATCCTTATTTGCAGAATACCTCGGCGTTAAATGCTACAATGTCAGATGGACAGGCTAGCAAGTATGAAAACAAGCTGATAGCACGAAAAGAATGACAATCTCTTTTGTGTTCCGTTTTACCATTTTTGCTGGCCTATAATGCTCTATAAAGTGGGGCTTTTGTGTTGTGAGAAGGAGGGGGCGGGGCAGGGCGGGGCGGCGGTGGGGGTAGGGTGTTGTCGGTTGGGCAGGGGGACACTTTGTATTGATCTGTACTGTATGTGATGAAATTGGCTTTTTAAAGGGCACTAAGTAACCCTTTCTGCCACCGGGGGAATCATGCTCAACCAGAAAGTGATTAAACAGAATCTTGACACTGCCCCGGTAATCACATCTCATCTGAAATCTCAAAACCGGATCATCCCAGTCAAAGGAATCGGGTTAATTTTCTCCAACTTTGAGGATGTTTCGTCAGTGTCCTCTACAGCTACAGTTCGCCGCACCAAAGAATTTCAACAATATCACCGCACCTTCATGAGAACATTTGTATATGTCTATATTTTCTAAATAAAAAGCAAAAACGACTCACTATTCTGTACACGCTGCACAGCTTTGACACTCTCAGGGGGGGGTGATTAAAAAAAAAATGGTTTGAAATGGTCGTGAATCAAAGTCTCTCCTGTGGTCTTTTCTTCCTTAACAGCAGCCAATTTAAGCAACAAACTAGTTGGCCCAAATTAGCTTCAACTGCGGGTGGTTTGTTGATACATAATTCATGTGGCTGACATTTCAACACAGTTTATACATATGTTAGATGCAATTTACCTATGTGGATAAATCTTACCCATACCACGTTACAAGTCTAAGCTCTTCCAATCAAGGTGGGGGAGCTGACGGAGGAAACGTCACAAATGCAAAATACTGACACAGCATTTAAGTTGCACGTAAGCCTTCGTCCATGGTGTTCTCCTTCTGTAATTAATCCCAACAAAAGTATAAAAAAAGCGAGCCCACATAAGTACAAAAAAGGCACGCATGGAGTTTTCTATGCTAGCATCCTATAAGGACTGCGTATTGAAAAGTAATTAGAGGCTAACAGTCTCACAGCGAGCGCTAAACACAACCACTCCGTGGGGAAGAATACAGTTTTCTGAATCTAATTCTGAATATAACTCATACACTTCCGCTTGACTTGATCTTTTATTTTATTTTCGTTGCAATCGGCGTGAGTGCGTGCGTATGCGCGTGTTGTGCTTATGGCAGCGGCGTGTGTGTGTGTGTGTGTGTGTACATGTTTTTTCCAGGCAAACAAGCCTTCTTGGAGTGAAGAGGAGCGCTTACGACAGTCCTGCTCATCGGAGTCGTCCTCACAGTCGTTGTCTCCGTCGCAGACCCACGAACGGCGGATGCATTTGCCGTTGTCGCAGTGGAAGTCCAGCGGAGAGCAGGTGGGAAGCACTGCAAACAAACAAAGCCAACCAAGTTTGTCCGTGTGAACACATGAAAGATAAACAGCCACTAGCGCAGCGGAAGTGAGTAGATTGCCGCGTTTTTCTTGCAGGCGAGCCTTGTCGTGAAATATCATCATTTTTTCCGGCCACAGACGCACAAGGCTTCAGAAAATAAAAAAGGACCCGTTTGTTCGGCAGGAGTTCGGGAATGATTTCTCCCGAAAACCAAATGGAAGGATCCCATCGTTCCATATACAGTAGAAAAATGGCACAGCTGTCTGCCTCCGACTCTTCTAAAGCGAAGTCATGTTACAATGCCTGCCGCGGCATACCTGTTTACTACGCTTTTATAGATTCAAGGTTAAAAACCAGTACATTTGGATCGTTCTTTTGTTTATTTGCCTGGTGTGTCTGTTCCAGCTTTTTGCAAGAGGCGGAGAGCCACAATGCCTCCCCAAACTCAACTCAGCACATTCCCTGCCTAACTTCATCTCCGTTATAAGTGCAGCTCCTCACCGTCTAATGACTGGCTCTTTGTCATGCGCAGACAGAGCTAATTTAATTATGGCCCACAGATGGATGAAAGTGGGCGGTGGGGGGAGGAGAGCTTGTCTTGCTACTACTGGGCTCGCCTGTCAATACCAGATATTAAATATTGACTGGGCTTCGCAGACTTTATGAAAAATGCATGACGTCACACAGCGAGTTAACCACCATGGCAGACAGTCGGACCACTCGGGGGCTCGGGGAGTGAATTAAGTGTGTGTTTTGGGGCGTGGCTCTAGTCTCCTGGGGTAAAGTAAAGCCCCACTGACCCACATACCCTTGCTTGGATATTACATTATTCAAGACAAAGACAGCGAGACATAATCAAATAGCGTCCAGCCCCTCGACATTCTCTTCACGTCTGATGAATCCGGTTTGACGATAAATCGAAGGCCGTCACGATCATCTGGCTCGTTTATTATTCAGATAGGCTACTGTACTAGACTTTTATCGGCCATGAGAACAGCGCGATATTCGGATATTATCTGATATAATTGAATTAGCTTTCACATGACAGAAAGACAAGTGGTAGAGTATTAAACACCAACAGAGACAGAAACCGATGGTTGAATTTTTAAAACAATTGGAAAATTGTCACATCAAGAAATAAGAAACGTTATTGTATTTGTACGGCACCTCTTGACTTTCAATTCCTGAAAAGGGTAGATTTGGTGAATGACAATATGTTATGACAACACGAAAATGAAAACATACCAGCGCAATTAAAGAAAATAACAGTAAATCATTGCGCAAATTAGAATATCCATGACACTTGCTTCTTGAACAATTTCTGAATGGATATCAGTTATCAATCAGTTCTGATTTGTTATTATATTGAGACACCTCAAATAAGTATTCATTTTAATCAAAAGAAGGCAACCTGCCGACGCTTAGGTGTTGTTGAAGTAGGAAGATGTTACATCGTTCATAGTTGTAATCCGCACTATAAGTCACACCCAAAAGCATTCAATTTTCTAAAAAGCCGACAGTGCGGCTCACAATCTGTTGCGCCTTATACATGGATCAATATTCTCATTTCTTGGACATAGTATTTTAAATGTTTTGTATAGCGCTTTGTTAGAGCTGCAGTGGTTGTGAAAGCTCTATATAAATAAAGCTGTATTGTACTGTATTCCCTTTAGCGAAGCTCCATCTGGTGGATACATAATGCTACTGCAGCCATTACTGTAGCTTCAATTCTATGAGCCTTATAATGCGGTACGCCCTACATATAAAAACAGTTTTAAAATAGGCCATTCATTGAAGGCACGCCTGTTCCTCCGAAGCGTCTTATGGTGCGGAAAATACAATACCTTGAAAATCACACACACAAACGCAAAAGATTTTTTCCGCAAAATTGGACAACATCAACTTATCGTTGACAACTATATAACGTTAAATAGAAATTGTACATTAAGAGAGCAGCGCTGTAACTCATGCAAATGCGTCGAGGCAAACCGTGTTGTTGTTTTTTCCTCAACATAAGGAGCAAACCTCCAATGGTTGACAAGCTCTCTTAACTTCTTTAATCCCGCTTATCAGATTTGCTATCAACGCATTCCTCCCTCTGGGACCGACAGATACACACGTGCACACCCACACACTCATAAAACCCTCATAACATGTAATGTTTCCCTTGGGTGGTGGTTGACGCATTCCAGGAATCAACTGACTCGATTTTAACCTGACAATAAGATGACGGTCTACCTGTCATATAAGTATGACGCCACGACAAGCAACTGACAAAGGGACGAAAAGATAACGGCGTATGCCTGTAAACTACTTTAAGCAAAACAAAAAGCATATGAAAGCCCCCCCCCCACAAAAAAAAACATTATTGTAATATGCTCGGATTTGAATTAGAAGTATGTGTCCACTTCGTAATTGCTACACGCCGCCTCAACTTGGGGATCGAAACGAGCCCTCGAATAATTTGAGCACCTCCATTAAAAGAAAATGAATTTTTTTTCCTGCCTCGTTAATTTGGTGTGCACATGGACGTCCGTGAGTGTGCACACCAATCTAGCCGCTAGCTAGTCGAGCTAGCCACGGCAGCAATAATTACATAGAACGAGGTGACAACTTCAAAATAAACCTTAGTTTACCAAAGAATACATCAGGGGTCTCCAACGTGGTGCCCGCGGGCACCAGGTAGCCCGTGAGGACCACACCAGTAGCCCGCCAGTGCTAGGATTGTGATTTGCTAGTAGAAATTATGATTTAAAAATGCAAACATGGGCAGTATTATAGATTCTATAGCTACCTATTTAGCGATCTAACTAGCTAGCTACAGTATATATCTAGCTAGCTAATATTCTAATATTATTAAATGTAATTTGTACAAATGTTATTTCAGACGTGTATCAATTTGATAGCCCTTCACACAATCAGGACACATGAAGTAGTTCTCACTCTCAAAAAGTTTGGTGACCCCTGGAATACATGGACACTCATTCCTTGGCACGCTTTTATTTTGAAGTTGTTTCCGCGGCGTGGCAGCTGCCTTGGCAAGGCGTCGTTGAGAAAACACGATTTGTCGTTCATGAAAAGGAAATGCTCACTGCATTTTTTTGCATGCAAATGTGAGTGCGTGTGTGTGCATCTTTAAGTGGCCTTGAGCAGCAAGTTAATGGGCCGCTCTTTCCTGTCGAGCAGCGGAATCAAGTGCCTCTAATGGGGCCAATATATCTGTCTTAAAGCTGCTTATCACCGGGGCTCAACAGATGAAGGGATGAACGAACAACCTCAGAAAGAGAAGCTTGTCGAAAAAAAGAACAGATGCGGACTCTCGAGAATGACAGAGGAGCACAGCAAAGGCTTTCTTTTTGTGTCCAACACATGCCATTTCGTCTCCAGATTACTGTCATGTCCCATGGAAACAGTTCAACACAGTGGTTATTATGTTCCACGCACAGATCGAGTGTGAAGCACACCCAACATTGTGACAAATATAATTTAGCTATCAGTGAGCTTCATAAGAATTGTTAATTATCGTTCTGGAAGCAAGATACTGAATCATAAATAAGATTTGATTAATTAACTAGATTTGTTTGTATGTTTGTGAGGATGGGAGTGGGTGGGTGGGTTATTCAATACTAAATTATAAAACTCAAAAACATGCTTTTAGGACACCTGTTTGCATTACTATCACTGTTCACCCTAACAAAGCTATTGAATACGGAGTTAGCTGATTTATTGTTGCCGTTTTTGTCTTTGCTGTAAATGAGCTCGTCAAATGTTACACAGAAGACCCTTCGTGCGCCGCAAGCAGACGCATAAAAAGAGCAAAATTACCGCAAACATGTTTTAATGGTTTCACGGTCCCAGATTTCATGTGTTATGCTATTTTACTTTTATTTTCTTTGGTGGGGAGGTGGGGCTGTCATATGCATACAGTCAACCCCCTCACACACATACAAAAAAAAGACCTCAATTGATGGAAAAATGGAAAAAATGACGCTGAGGTCACTTGAGGCTGTTGCACCGCAACTGAAAATGTTCCTATGGGAATGATTGCTGCTTTACAGAGAACCCTGAAAATGCCTCCCCTTTGTCAACGTGATCTCTTCTCCCGCACTTGGGCTTATTTGACACAGCGGGCTTATCTGATTGTAGACAGTTCTAGTCAGCAGCAAGAAAAAGTGGCAGGGCAGAATAGAACTACCGGCTGAGTTCGTTTTTTTTCTTGGCAGAGTATCCAGAAGCGGCCTGCGCGATGGCTTTTATTAGACATCCTCGACCTCTGTTGCTAGCCAACCACTAGGCATTCACATTCATAAACTTTCTTTGTCTGAAATCTATACATCTTGATTTAATCTACATTTCACAGTAGTATTATTAGTATTAAAAGTCGTAGTAGTGTACAAAATGTGAATTCAGGTTTTAGGACGTCTGCCTATGACCATTATAGAAACCAAAAATAGAAGAAAATACAGGGCTGGTCCCCTTTGCGGCGCCAACAGCGAACACTATTCTCATTTTCGAACTTTCTGCAAGATTCAAGGTCTGTCATTCTTGGCATGACCTCAAAAGGCTGGAATGCATAATGTGAATTGACGCGGTTGAATTCTGCAATACACAGATTGCGTTGTTTGAATAAATTGCAGTACAACAATGTTCGTAGAGATGAGGTGAAGAAAATGTAAGGCTGTCCTTGCCAGCGATTCATACTGAAGGAAAGTCGGCTGGCGTCACCTACTATTTAACGACATTTCTATGCAGGAGAACTGGACAGGCCTCAATCGACATTTTGCCAAAGTATTTATCGGTCGCATAAAGGCTAGTTACTGGTCTATTTCAAAACAGTGCGACATTGTTTTTGTATATGCTACATTTTATAGCCAATGCACAGAGAGCGCACGTTAAGACAGGGCAACTTAATGCCAGCAAAGTTTCTACTTCAAAGGACAGGAATGCTTCTCAGCAGCTTTACCCGCTACACTATAGCGAAAAAGACGGAAATAATCATGAGACAAAAAATCAGCTCTACAAACAAATGCAGTGTACCTGCAGTTCCAAAAATTCTTTATAAATATGTGCATCTATACAATCGAATGAGACACAATACCATTGACCCCCAAAATAAATAAATAAACGTGCAATTAAAAAAATTCAACATGCACAAATACAACTTTTGTCTCCTTTAATTTTATTTTATTTTTTACAGTGCATCCTATCGTACTGTGCAAATATCCAAAGTCATTAGACCGCTGGATGAATATGAAGATGTGAAATGAACCGTTCACAGTTTTGGAGCGTGAAACTGCAAAATAAACACGAGCCCTAAAATCGTGGCTGGATTCCGAATGGCTTTGATTTGTGAGGTGGTGAGCCAGGCCTTGCTCTTCGAGAGCAAAAAGCCAAAGCTGTCAAACTCAGTGCTGATACTGGATCATGGCAGGAGTTGAAAAAAATGTCTCTTGTAAGATGCCAAGACTAAAACTGTCTTCTCCACCCGGATCATGTTTACGCCAGACGACTGCTGTATCCCGATTCCTCCTTGTACTCTGGGATACCGTATAATCACTGGGAGATAAATTGAGCTATCAAATTGTTTCTTATGATGAAACTTGTTTGTGATCCATCACCACTTAATATACTTGTATGGATGACATATCAGATGAAAACATTTTGGATTAACCGTTCAATTAAAACCCAGATCCTTAAAAATGCTCACCTCAACAAAAAATTATGAATTAAAAAAACCCCACAAGACTAAGAAAAGTGTCATTATGATTCAGTGCAGATGAATTAACATATTGTTGCATTTTAACTACTGGTACTGCTAATTCCAAAATTGAACAGCAAGCGCTGATGAAGTTTTTAATATTGGGGACAATCACTCAATTAATCTCAAATAAAATACAGTGAAAAAGTGTCATTTTATTCAACCGTGGTACAGGTAGTTGTTTTTGAGCGGAAACTTGCTCGCACGCCATAGTGTGAATGTCATCTCTGTAACGTTTTTGATGATTTCGAGTGTACCTGCGGTGACTCATTTTGTGGTGTTGATGGCTAAAGGCAATAATATGATCAAGGTTGATTAATATCTGGTGTTCGCATTTTTCTGTCTAGTCTTATATTTGCCAAAAATAATCCCCCCTGGGGGCGGTCCGGTAGTCGAGTGGTTAGCATGTCGACTTCACAGTGCAGAGGTACCGGGTTCAATTCCAGCTCCGGCCTTCCTGTGTGATGTTTGCATGTTCTCCCCGTGCTTGTGTGGGTTTTCTCCGGGTCCTCCGGTTTCCTCCCAAATTCCAAAAATATGCGTGGCAGGCTGATTGAAGACTCAAAATTGTCCCGAGGTGTGAGTGTGAGAGCGAATTGTTGTTCGTTTCTGTGTGCCCTGCGATTGGCTGGCAACCGGTTCAGGGTGTCCCCCGCCTACTGCTTGAAGACAGCTGGGATAGGCTCCAGCATCCCCCGCGACCCTAGTGAGGATAAAGCGGTTTGGAAAATGAATGAATGAATGAATAATCCCCCCCTGCTTAGTTTTAATGCACGGCGCCATGTTAGGGTGTGATTTCAAGTCATTTACTACGGTCCCTTGCACCCTCCAGCTGCTATTAAGTGATTGCTTCCTTACGCATGTAAATCTGTTTTATGAACCGTCATGGGAATAAACATGAAAAAAAACTAAAAGTCCACTGCCAGGCTGACCACAAGCAAGCACGTCAGCACCGCCCGCTTCCTCATTCAACGAGACGTCCCGGGAGCCAACTGGCCAGTTAAATGGCCGCGAACATAGCATCCAGACTTGGATATTTATTTATTTATGTATCTATTCATTTATTTAAGCATGAGGATATAACCTGATCCGAATCACAGACAGACATCCGCCCTTCCATCAGTACTGACTCATGAAAATGTGCAGAATGACTCAAATTCTGACCTCGAAATTCTGTTGCATTGATTTGGAGGGGACGGTCTGGCCAAGACGGTTTTCAACACCGTTGCATCACAGCTCCGCTTCTTGGGGACAGAGTTGGCTGTGCGCATTGGCTGTCATGGCGTCTCGACACATAGCTTCCTCGAGCTATTATAAAGCTTGCGTTCATGCAACCAGTGTCGCCAAAAATGTGTCTGGATGCAACGAGTGTGAAGTTTGGGCAGCTGTGGCTCAGTTGGTACAGCAGGTCGAGTGACCAAACGGTCACCGGTTTGAATCCCGCTGTCAAAGTGCACTCGGGCAAGACGCTGAACCAGAATTTGCTCCCAGTGGGCCTAGCAGCGCCTTGCACGGCAGCATCCACCCATTGGTGTATGATGGTGTGCATAAATGGGGTGGATGTAAGGCTTTGTCAAATGCTTTTGGCACCGTACGGTGGAGATAAATCTCTTTAGAAGAGCCCTCCATTTATCATCCGGGGGTCATTGCATTATATTTTCAAACTGAAACAATGTCCTAACCGCATGAGAAATGGGGAAATCCATTTTAAATCCCCTCAAGCGATCTTGTGAAAGATCTGTTGTATAAAGACGGTTAAATTAAGCTCTTCTAACACATATCCCTTTCTGTGCCCGTATCAGCGTCCAAACATGTCTTCTCTGTGCCAGCTTCATTTACTGAAGAGGCTGTAAATACTGAAGGAGGAAGTGGAGGAAAGAAAACAGCCGGGAGTAGGCAGGGGTTTCAGGAAAACAGAGGCATGTAGAGGACGAAGGAGAAGGAGGCGGAGGAGGATTATGCTAATGTTTCCCAAGCTTCGATCAAAGCTGGAGACAGAAAGTCGCAAAAAGAAAAGTACAAGGCACGAGGAGATGGACTCCAAGGCAAACATGCTGAGCGAAGCAAGAAAAACTTAGGCGAAATAAATGAAAGTCTCGGATTAATATAAGGTGAGAAGCATGATAAGGGGATGGCGGACAGGATGCTGTGATGATCTGATGGTAGGTCTGGAGTGGGAAATTGACATGACAGAGAAGATGGGAATGGGGTCCTAATCTCCATTCCTGCTTTTGGGCCAGTTGTGCTCCTGCTGTCCCAGTCGGTTTCGGATTGGCTACAACTCCTCAGTGGTGGATTAAAGGAGGTTTTTCTTAATTTTTTGGTAGATGTTCTATTTTTGCTCATGCGGAAATGGTTCCAGGAGAACCAGTTAGAATTTTGAACATTTGTAAATAATGTTAACGAGCAAGCTTGGATATTACATTAAACTGCTAACTCTTAACTCAGCATAACCTAACTCAACGCACACACACCAAAAAAAAAAATCTTTAGATGTTTGTGCCGCCCCACTAGTCTGAACACGGCATTCTGATTACTATTGTGTTCGTGGAATATGAATTTGGCAGCAAAAGGGGTGGGGGGGGGCATTTTGGGATTTGCTGTCTACTGATGATGACTTCAAAGCAGCTCAGGGAAGGACCAATCACAGCTCAGCTTTTTGAACGTCACACAACCAAACTCAAAAAACAGGTAAGCCGTGATTGGTCGTTACCTGAACAGATGCGATGTCATGATCAATCAACAGCAAATGGCAAAATGGCCGCCCGCTGAGATCGATAAAAACTTTTTTCTACTTTACAACTTTACCATCCACACCTGATATGTGAAAACATGTATGCCACATCCTGATATAAAAAATAATTCTGATCTAAATTTAGCACAGAATTATCAAAAACAATAATTTCCAAAGAAAAATATTGCATTATAATTACAATGCCTCAAGTACGAAACCTCTTGAGCAGTAGTCAGAAATGAAGTAGACAAGTGACTTTCCAAAAATTCGTTGCCATTTGGTTTTTTTTGTCCGCAACAGAAGTTGAACAGTGAGAGTCCTCCGTGAATACAAGTCACACCTAACGCAGTAAACCAAACACACCACCTCTCCATAAAACAGTTTCAGATTAGGGATTTCGCCGCAGCTGTGATTTAAAACACCAGCATTACAGAATGCTGGATCAGTACATTTGCACACACTTGGCTGGTATATTGCCGCCGTTTAGATCATACTACAAACAAGCGAGGTTGCGTCCTAGTGGGCTCATATTTATAGCTATGCTTCCCGGTTTGTGTGTGAAGGAGGCTACACACACTGAATTGTACATCCATCTCCTTTGCTTTTATGTCACCTGCGCTCGCGCTGAAAGCATTTACACTCTAACATGCTCAACGACTTTCAACTCAGCAGGAATCCAAGCACAGCTCATGTCCCGCTTGCATCAGCGTAGTGGAAGAAAAAAAATCTAAATAAATCGGAATGATGGGCAGAACATCGAGGGAGGCAGCAAGACACAAATGGTAAAATTTCTGAAGATAGATTAGTCAGTCACGTATTTTGTTTGAATTAGTGTGGGTTGTTGGGTTTTATTACATTGAACTTTGAAAAGAGTTCATGAAAGATAATTCAGATAAGACATGCGAGACAGACGGATAAACCAGCCTTAGGTTCCACGACATTATGAGGTTATTTGAAGGGTTCACAGGGACACAACGGAGGTGAACTATCATGCATTTATGAAAACACACCATTGCCCAAAAAAACCCCGTGAGGCGCACAGAAATACGGCCAAGAATAACACTGAAGTCATAAAAACTCAAGGTTCTATTTTCGTGACCGGTGTCAGTCTGGCACGAGAAGTGGTCTAAATCTGCACAGGGCCGGACTAGTCTTTGTTTTGGTATTTCTTCCAGACACACGTAGCTTGGCGCAGTTTAAAACGGGCGTTTTGCGCCATTGTGGGCGTGAACACGGCTGATTCGCCTCCAGGAAAGGCGGCCTGTCTCATTTCCTTTCAAATTGGGGTGCGAGATGTACATTTTCTTTGACATGGCGGAAAGAGAAACTGATTTGCTGGAGTCCATGCAGGAGATTGAAAGCTCCCAAAGTTCGTTTGTAAGGAATTGCAAGCACACCACCGCGGGCGGATGATGGAATGGCGGCCAGAGAGCTCACCGATGTATAAAGTTGGCACTTCGAGACTGCCTTCCACACGTATTGTGGGGTCGTGAGTGCAGAGAAAAACCCTCGACAGATGAAACCAAATCCAGCGTACACTACAATCAAGCACAGCGTCTCATAGATGTAAGGAAGGGCTACCGCAGCTTGATGCCGAATCTGTTCCTCTCCCTTTTAATTCATTTCAATTTGCTTTCTCAGACAGCACAGACGACAACCAAAAGACTCACATCTTTACAAAAACAAAAACAAATAAACAACAACTCCAGCTACGATCCTTCTCACACCTCAAGTAGGTTCATAAATGCGTCGGCTCTAAGCGCTTTCACATCCGATATTGATTGCTAATGAAATGGCGAGTCACGTCAGAAGCTCTGGAAAACAGCAATGAGTGTTCATCTGGCCACACGCCACCAGACTGATAAATAAAAACAAAAAGAGGATTTATTAAAGCTACGAAACATCTGTGTTTAGCGTTTTATGAAGTGTCCAAGTGCTGTCCTTGAGACGTGCTTTTTTACAATTTGTTCACAGGAGAGGTGGTAACTTCGACGTTCATCCATCATCCTTTTCTAGTGCTTTAATCATTTGCGGAAATATTTGTCTCACTGAAGGCAAAAAATAAAAATAATTTGCTTGGGTGTAAATTTGACCGACAGTTCACTCCAGATCTGTGATTTCCCTTGTGTGCCAAAGACATTGGGACACCGCAATACTTGAACATCCTCATTTTCTGAATACGTCTGCCAAGAGTTTTGGCCCTAAGCATCACTGCATCAACCCAACTCCTGACAATTGACAATCATTTAGCAACATTCTTTAATTTTAAAATACTCTGAATTTATGTGGTCCTCCAGGAGAGCAGACTGATTCGCTATCTTGAATCCAAATAAAATATTTGCAAACATTAAATTTGGAAAGCAATCATGAACATTTTACTCATTTTCTGACATGTTAGTGATCAAACCAGTCACTGAATCAAAATTAATTTGATTGAGTTTTTTTTCTCCACCGTCAATATGAAATTACAGCCGTTTTTTTGAACAAAGGAATAGAAATTGAAACCTGTTAGGGGGTTTTTCATGACATTCAATGATTAATCGTGGAATCACCAGATCAATCGCTTATTAAAAATTTGCTGTTTGCAGCCATAGCCAAGTATTTTTGATACAATTTACTCAAAAATTATTAGGTATAAGAAGAAGAAGAAGAAGAACGATAGCAATAAAAGTTGCAAGCATGCACAACAAAGTAATTACATTACTGAATTAGATCTCTCCATCCATCCATTTTCTGATCCCCTTTACCCTCACAAGGGGGGTGCTGGAGCCTATCCCAGCTGTCTTTCGGCAGTAGGCGGGGGACACCCTGAACCGGTTGCCAGCCAATCGCAGGACACACATAGATGAACAATCGTTCGCACTCACACTCACACCTAGGGACAATTTAGAGTGTTCAATCAGCCTGCCATGCATATTTTTGGAATGTGGGAAGAAACCGGAGCCCTCGGAGAAAACCCACACAGGCACGGGGAGAACATGCAAACTCCACACAGGAAGGCCGGACCCGGAATCGAACCCTGCACCTCTGCACTGCGAGGTTGATGCGCTAACCACTTGTAATTCCTGCAGTTCAACTAAACGTGAACAAAATGGACGCACCCCAACCGAGTGGACAGGAGAACCTGCTGCAAGGCCCATTTGCCATTTTACTACTCACCTTGAAACTCCATCAACTACATTCGTGTTCCCTGAGTGTCATTTTCTCTGTCTTTTACATCGATGGGCTCGCATGCCTCTAAAGAGGAAACTGAATGTTCTTCAAAGTCCCCCATCGACTCTCCTTTTCACCTCGGGAGTCTCAGTACAGCGATGAAACTTTATCTGGAGGAAAAAGGGCACGAACCCTCGCACTCGCAGACAGGCAGCACAAGCGGAGGCAACATCTGCACCGGACAATTTCCATGCGATTCCCACATTGTAATTAGATCCAAAGTTTACAAGGGAGAGCTTCGCAGACTTCTTGTTCTCCACATTCCTCCAGTGTCATGCAGAACAATGGCCGCTTTCTCGAGAATTTTTTTGGGGGGTTAATTGACATAAATGTTCACGTTCAAAAGAAAGCCGAGAAGCCACAGAACCGCACTGTTCGAAATATGCTGAGAGGAGCAGTCCACGTGTTTATCAGTGTGTTTTTGTGTTATTTAGGGTCTACGCTCCCACGGTCACACATGTCTGTTGTTCCTGCTGAGTTGTGTAAAGTGCTCCCTTGGAAGGAAAAAAAAAAACCTGAACACATTCAAAAAAAATATAAATGTAATTTAACTGACACGCAAGGCTGTGACTTTACATTCTCACAGGGGGAATTTCTTCCACCTCAACCTGCACAATACACAGTTCTTACCTGCTGAGTGTTTATGAAGCCACCATATTTGACCATATTGAATGAATGGAAAACCAGTACCAGTCCGCGGCCCGCGGGTTGAGGGCCCTGCTCTAAATTGTCCCATGGTGTGAGCGCAAATGGTTATTCGTCTCTGTGTGCCCTGCGATTGGCTGGCAACGGGTTCAGGGTGTCCCCCGCCCGAAGACAGCTGGGATAGGCTCCAGGATGCCCTGCGACTCTTGTGACGATAAGCGTATCATTAAACGGATGGATGGATGGTGTAACGGTCATCGGTTTCTAATATATTAAAATGACATATCTGCACATACTAATGATAAAACTTGCACTGATGTAAGGACCATGCCAAAAATTTGATGTGCCATTCAAACAATTCAAAGCCTGTGATCTATTATCTGTCGACTGCTTCCATGCGTCTCCTTCAATAAGCGTCACACAACAGATCAATACGCCACAATCAGACGCTTAACCGTTCCCAGATCAATAACACTTGGCGTCCTTTCTCCCGCTTTGCAGCTAGTTTGATATGACAGACAGATTGATGGAAATAGACTATCATCACACCCAAAGAATCCATCGAGGCGGCTACCCGGAGGGCAGCTTCTTTCCTTTTCCGCGGTTCTCACGTTGACATTTCGCATTTGAACGGAAAATTTTACAGGTGGAGAAGACACCTTGCTCCCGACGCGCTCCTGACAACCATCGCCGTCTCAAAGACCTTTCTCAAGTCAAACATTCTGCGACAGAATGTCTGTCCCTCAAAGCAGTTAGCGTGCCAGGTCACAATCCAGCGATGCAAAGTGCCTCTTGCCTGCTTCTGCACAAGAAAGAAAACCCTCCCCGGACCAGTGAACCATTCCGTGTTTCCCTCGGTGATGATGGGAGCCATATGGGTCCAATTATACTTTTTCTTTTTTATTATTTTCTTCTTATTTAGGCAGGAAATGGCTGCACATGCGTTCCATTCTGGCATTATTCAGAAGTCCGGTCGTTTTACAAATTAGCACCATGCGGGAACGAGTTAAATGGGTTGAAGTTACACGTCCACTAGAATCAATATGAGTTATAACTCAAAGCTACAAAACTGTAGTCTCGATTTCCACCAAGAAGTTCGCTTTTATAATGATAAGCATTTTAGGCACTTCCATTGGAAACGTGGTATAAAATAGCTAATAATGTAATTTGACGCTTCCAGCATCTTTAGTGTAGGTTCATGTACGCTCGTGCACTGTGGCGCCCTGTTGCTTTTCAAACGGAAAACCTCAAAACTGTCCGTTTTGGGTTGATGATGGAATGTAATTGAAGGGAAAGAAAGTACAAACCAGTGCAAAAAAAACCTTGGTGTTTGTTTACGGATGATGTCAGCTCACCTCGCTGTGTGTTTTGCGTTTCACTTCATTGGCGTACCGTCTCGCTGGTATGATGTCACGTTATTTATGTAGCGGACGCAGCCATTACCATCCCACCCACAAAATGTGTGATGGAAACACAAACCGCATCAGGTTTTTATCGTTGTGAAGCAAAATCTACCACTTGATACTCGGGTAATGTTGAGAGTAAACAAACAATGGATGTTCAGGTTGAAGTTTGAACCACTTGGCGTGTTGGTTTCTTGCTTCTAAAAGTACAGAAATTGGTCAAGTGATTTAAAATCCTGACCATGAATTTTTGCACACTGGACGTTTACTGAAACATGAAAAATAATGGTCAAGTAAAAGAACTGAAAGAGGAATACCGATAATAACATTAATAAAAACAGTCGGGTGAACTCACTGCATCCGTCCTCATCACTATGGTCCCCGCAGTCGTTGTCTCCGTCGCACTGCCACTGAGCCGGTATGCAGGTGCACTCGCCAAACGCACTGACCGCACACGTGAAGTGGTTCCTCCCACAGGAACACTCAGCACTGCCCTCAACTCCTACACACAGGGGGAAAAAAAAAGATAAATATCCATGGACAAAAAATGATTCAACATCTAAACCAATTCAGTTTGTGGTTGTTGTTTTTTTTGCATAATTTTGCTAAAAAAATGAAAGTATTGGTGATTAAGATTAAACTCTGTAAAATTGTGAAATGCAAAGTTCTTGTGTTGTGCATTTGAACAGGTCACATATTTCAATCTCAGCCAGGAGTTGGAATGTGTGACATCATAGGTGTCAAACCCAAGGCCCGGGGGACCAGATCTGGCCCGCCACATAATTTTAGGTGGCCGGCAAAAGCAGGTCAAACATGTCAACTTCCATGATGCTTTCTAAAATGTCTACCGAAAATTTTATTCTGACATGTAATAAAGAAGAGAGATATTGTAAGCATTTTCTTGTTACCAAACCTCTTGTGATATTAGCTGAAATAAGAGTTGAATCAACAGTTATTCTTGACTTCTTGATCTGGTTTCAGTCATAATGCCCCCCCCCCCAAGGGAAATGGTAACTAAAATGTGGCCCGCGACAAAAATGACTTTGACACCCATGTTTTACATCTTCCTGAAAATACACTGCACAATGAATGCCTAGAAAACAAAACAGAGGTGAACTCAATAGGCACGCCGATATGATTTAATGTGTGATGGAACATCCGTGTGTAACGCAAGTTTCTACCCGCCGAAAGATGTCATCCTGCCTATGTCTACCAGTTTGAACAAGCGCTGTCATGACAACTCTGATCCCTTTTGAGATAACGTCTTTCGAAAGCAGCACACCATTTCATCCAATCGCATTACCAGTGCGGTTCTTCTGTCCAAAAAAAAAAAAAATCACTTATTAACTTATTAAATTTACAAGACAACAATCTGGGGGAAGGACACAATGTTTTGTTTAGGTAAAATGCTATTTTGGCTACAAAAGCTATCGTACAGTAGGTAGCCCACGGCCTGGCCATTAGGTTTTAAGAAATAAGTGATCTCCATGAATACCGTAACACACCTGTTTTCAGGAAAAGGAATAAATAACGCTCTTGTTGACTTGAAGGCACATTAATGACCGCCTTGTTTGATGAAACTAGCTTTATGCAACAAACTCAGTGGAATACTTCGGCGTTTAATGGATGGTTTTGGATAGTGCGATCGTGTGTGTTGGCATTCGTGTGTGTGTGTGTGTGTGTGCGCGCGCGGTTTCTGGCCTCTTCACAAAGGCATCAGTCAACCCAGGAGGGCCTGGCAGAGAGAGCTCAGTAACCTTCAGATCCCTCCCACTGCACTAAATTAATGGCCTCTTTCTTTTTTAGTCCCCCCCATTCTTTCTTCTCATTCCTTTCTCTTCACCATCCCTTCATCACACTCCCCCTAAAGCTGTCCCCTCTTATTTCCAGCCCTTCCCCACCTTCTCTCCCTCGCTGACCCTGATTTCCAGACCTCTCTGGCTGCTAGCATGGAGGGAGGAAAAGGCAACACCCTAATTTCCGAGTTTCCTGGTTCATCATTTCTCATTTTTGCGTTGGTTAACCTTTTTCTGATGGGTCATCATCACGCAAATGTTATATAATACTGGTAAGCGCTTAAAAGTAAATAATCTCGCATGGCTGCCTGGGGAATAGAAAAATGTGAACTACTTTCATTGATCGCGAACCAAAAAAAGGTACATTCTGTGCCTCATTCATCAACACGGATATGTAAACAGTTCAAAATGAAATCAAACACATGAAACATATTTTTATGAATTCGGCCCAACATATTATTAGTTTACGGAGCCCATTTGGAAGCGTATCAGGATCGGCATGAAGCTGCCAGGCGTGGCCGTTTGGTGCTTTGAAGACCACCAGCATGACTAACCTCCGATGCGTCCCACAGATAGCAAATCACATGCCGGGCTGTTTTGAGGAGACACTGAGCTGTATATGTGTGTGTGTGTGTGTGTGTGTGTGTGTGTGTGTATAATACGCTCATTCACCAGTCCGTCTATAACAAGAATATAAAGTTGGGAATGTACACTCGCGTTGCTTTGCTGCTGTGTTGCTTTAATCTGAAACAATCACCGATCCGATCGACCGGGGGTGTCAAAGTCATTTCCGTCACGGGCCATTTTGGAGTTGTGTCTTCCCTCGGAGGGCCGTTATGACAGTGAAAACACACACACACAAAAAAAAGATCACTTGTACACAACAAATTAATAGATTACTGGTTTTGAAATCAGTCAAGTCAATTTTTTGTCAATGAATTGTGGGTCAGTCAGCATACACAGACTTGTTTGTGCTCCATGTCTGCCCTGTCACAAGTGGCAGAACATACTACACCAAGGTTTCTAGTTTCCATCCACTAACAAAAACAAAAAACAAAACAAAAAAACCACGCAAAGTGAATTGTTGAACTTGGTCGTCAGGCAACCCTCCCTTCACCTGCTCCTGCCAAAAAGGGAACGGTGAGAGAGGAAAAAGAAAACAAAGGCCACCAAGGATTCACCACAAACTGTCTAAACAGCCCTGCTGCGGAACAGCACAGGTGGTCCCACATCTCAAATAAACACAAATGATACCGCAAAAATCACCCCAACACCCCACCTCTCAGGGACCCACATGAAGATTCTCGGCCTCAGAGTCCAGTTGCGCTCGGCACAATGAGCCAGAGGTGGCTGCAGAACGCAAGTCTTAGATGTCACATAATTTGCAGTTGTTATAATTGACACGTGCGGGGAACCGAGGAGAGAATCGTGGGGCCAAAACACACAATAGTAACCCGGGCTGGAGAGCAGGTGGCCCACCGGCTTGGAGCTACATAAAAAGGCGGCAAGTTAATTAGCCGCGGACCGCCCAGGAGACTACCTGGAGGGTCGCAATGACATTTTTCTGTCTGTCATCCTTTGAAAACTGATAAGCAAGAAATAGACGAGGGCTTGACTGAGCCATCGGACATAGTAACCGTGCACGGTGGGAATGCGGAGCGAATGTGCATGTCTTTTGTCAATTCTGTCCGTCACCTTTCCAACTGCTGGAACGGCGTAGCTGCAGCAGACCAACGGTGTCCCGGCAACTGTTGAGCTTGAACCATCCAAAAAGCTGGATCACAATATATCCAAGGGGTGTCCCACCTCACCGTCAGCCAACGGTGTTCATGCTGACATAGCGCTACGGAAGAAGGAGCCTCCGAACAAACAATAACAAACCCCCTGATTCACGAGTAGGAGAGCAAAGACTGTAAACCTGTTTGGTAGTATGGGAAAAATCTGTAAATGAAATAAAAGCCCAACACAGGAACAACAGATTGAAGCCAAAGAATTGTTTTGCAGCGATGGAACTAATTAATCACAATTCTATTCATGCTGTGGAGGGGGGGGGGGGGGGGTTGTTTTTTTTTGTTGTTTTTTTTCAATTCAAATGGAGTAGGTCAACGCAGATGTTCAGAGAAATGAAGAAAGTCTGTTCAAACCAAACTCCGAACATGAGCAGCTCTTTAAACAACCGCAGCTTGTGGCCGATTTTGTGGCTGGTCCTTGTCGAATCTGCGTTCAATATGATGAACGCAATAAATGCCACATACGAAAAAACAAAACAAAACAACAAAACGCCCACAAAGGTCAAAGGTAGGCTGACAGAGCCAGGTGAGTTGTTCCGAGTTCGTGTTGTAACTTTATTGGAAACCGCCCAGACACAAATCCCTTCATACGGTACATACAGTAAGTGGACCCTACAGATTAAAAATATTAATTTACATTCAACTCAAATAAGGGAGCATTCCATTTCCCAAGGTCTTTTTTTCCTATTTTAACTCCATACTACACTCTATGAAAACATATGGGTACTTTTAAGTTTCGCCAACCCACAAAGAACACATTCACGACATTCCCTCTGGTTCTGTGGGCTCTGTCACGCTGACATGACGACGAGATGCCAAACAGGCCAGTTCCTCTGCTCCATTGGCTCATCTGCACCTACTAATTTGCCCATCGTAGGTCAGGCTGCATCAGCGCAGCCAGCCGGTAACCACAGCAGCAGCGAGTTGAGCCGCGAGTTGTATGAAAGAGATGCTTTGGAATTCAAAAACGCACCAAAAGATCTGCTTTTGGGACTTGGGCATGTCTCGTAAAATGAGCGAGGAGCTCTGAATCGATGCCAAATGTTCAAAGCGTAACTAAAAATCTTTCTGGACAGCCTCATCTTCACAAACTCGTCCCTCTGGCTTGCCCACTCGCATACTGTGTGGGTTTCTTTTTACACCTGCTCATCTCAGGCTTTCATTAAAACTCTTATCGCATTGTGGCAGTCAATCAATTTCTTATAACTCAGCAAGAGGGTGTGTTTATGTGTTTTTTTTTCTGACTGACGCTGGCCAACCTTTCATGCCAGACAATCTCCATTTTAACTTAAATGCAGAGAGACACTGCCGCATTAGTCACGGGCAGTGATTCATTCGAGCGCGAAACAGAAAGTACACAAACTTATAGTGGGCAAAGCTCGTGCCAATTAACTAAGTGCAAGTGAGAAGAAGTAGGTGGGAGGACGCCTACTTTCTTCCCTTGAAAAGAAACGAGAACATCATGATTAGAATTTCACTGAGACATCGTCCTGCTGCTAAAGGAACTCTTGGTTGAAATAAGGAAACGGATGAATTGAACCGCACACACATTCACGGCAAATGCACAGGCGCACACACACGCGCGATCCATAACTGGCCAGCCGTCTCTGAATTCAGTTCAAACATAACACTGACTTGGCCGGGGATGAGTGGACGGCTGCCCGTCATTCTGGCCGCCACTTTGTTGAGGAGGGGAGAGCCAGACAGAATGAGACCAGTGTGGAGAAGAAAAAGAAAGGAGGTTACAAATAATTCGAACACAAAAACAAGGGGGATGGGTGTCGGGATCTCAAAAGGGACGACTACAAGTGGAGGTTGTCGTTTCTATCCAAGGGTGAAATTACCAGCAAACATATTCAATATGTTTGTGACAGGATAACAACGAGGCGCTGTCCTCCTCTTGCAATCGTTGATTTCATTTCACATGCTGGCGGTGGTGTTAGCAAAAGCTGGTGCCACATGAAGCGTTCAGAAGAATGTATTTGATCAACTCCAATCGTAGACCTTCAACGAATGTGAATGACACACTGCAAATGATCACAAAACTGTATATAGCGCTGCTATGTCGATCTAAACCTTGTAAAGTAGGCTACTAAATTCACGTCTCATCCGTTGAGCCTTGGACCCTCCATCCTGTCCTGACCTAACATAAATGTACGCTACTATTTTGTTGTTCAAAGTTGGACGCTCTCCGCTTGAACGCATTTCCAGAATTACGTCTGTGAAAAGTGGATTCCATCATCCCAAGCACTGAAATCAGACGTTGACCGCGCTAGCCCATTCTTAGGTTAGCTTGACAATTAGCGCGGCTTCCCCGTCTTTCCTCGTCATCCCACACTTGTCAGATGTGTAGATTATTCGCCCCCTCGGATGTGATGATTACTGACTCAGGGGCAAGTTCGCAACGTGTTTAGCAACATTAGTAGCTAGCGAAGCCAGATGCTAGCTAACTGGTTGGGGCAAAAGTAGCACCGAGCTTGCCTCAATCGCCCATGTCTCGTGCCGAAGTGACGTATTATTACTTGAGGCGCAAAATACAAATGCGAAGAAAAGAAGCCTATTTCCAGCCTTGATGGTGAATAAAGTCTGTGTTTAGATGGGTACCTCTGTCTGCGGCTAGTGTACTGTAAGCGTGTGCACTCGTTCTGGTCACAGGACCGTGAAGGGGTTAAGGGAGAGCGAGGCTGGCATACTACATTTCCTTTTCCACTACTGTTAGTCTTTGGTCATGACTCAGGCCATTGCACACTGTACTTATGTGGCTCTGGTACTCCGTGTGTGTGGAGCAAAAGCTATATTAACATCAAACGAGAAAACGCATGAAAGACAGCACAGGCGGAACTGTAATAACTTGATGGCCTTGATGGAAAGGTGCAAGGGCAACAAACACGCTTAAGGGACGAAGATGCAGATGCTCCTGTTGAAGCCTTGAG
Organism: Hippocampus guttulatus; assembly: GCF_054856545.1. Classification (NCBI taxonomy): domain Eukaryota; kingdom Metazoa; phylum Chordata; class Actinopteri; order Syngnathiformes; family Syngnathidae; genus Hippocampus; species Hippocampus guttulatus. The sequence goes on along the minus strand of NC_141263.1, from coordinate 25,315,617 downwards.
GAAAAGATGGATTCCGCCGCCTTCGGTGCAAACACTAAAATGGGCAGATAAAGAACTGCGGGTCTGGTGGTCATAACCGTGAACGGGAAAGCCTCATGTGGTGTTTTTATGAGGTGCGGGTGAGAAACCAAGCACTCTGCATGGAGCCAGAGAGGAGGGAAGTCGAGAGAGAGAGCGTGAGAGAGAGAGAGAGAGAGAGAGAGAGAGAGAGAGAGAGAGAGAGAGAGAGAGAGAGAGAGAGAGAGAGAGAGAGAGAGAGAAAATTCTGTCTATTTGTTCAAGGCCTGCTGAGGCAGCACCGTGACTGTCATACCAGTCAGATAAATGGCTCGCCGCTGGAAGAGAATGACAGTTTTGACAAGGTTGGCACAGACTGAAATGTGTTGAAAACAATACGGTAAGTTTTGGAGGTAGTTCTAAGTTTGCTGCATTTTCTCCCAATTTGGAGTCAGCCTTTTGAACAGAAATCCAAGCAATGTATCGCACTAACTAGGGCTGGGTGATTAATTGTTTGAAATGACACCGTTTTTTTGGGAGGGGGTCACCAAAGTCTGCTGAGATAGACCGTTTACACCGTTTTTTTCCAGTCATCTGGAAGTAGCTCAGGTTTGAAGCGTCAGACGCTGAGCAACAAACAGTCTGCTGAAAAGTAAGTTTAAAGACTGTTGAAAACAAAGCAGCAAACATGGAAGCAAAAATTTCAGCTCGAAAAAAACAACATGATTTATCGATTTTTGCCCGCATGATAATAAGGGGACGGTTGGAGGTCAGTCGGGGTCGATCACACTGTTGAAGACATGATGCCCATTTAGACATTGCAGATTCAATTTCTTCACACACTGATCCACTTCAATGGTGGTAGCGATTGTTGTAAACGGCATACAGTCTGTAGTAGAACTATAAGCAAAAACCGTACACAAACTGTTGTTGTGTGGCCATCAATTCATATCAGGTGAATCAATTATTGAATCCGTTCATCAACTAGATGGTATTGTTATTTACTGTTGAACGACGATTAAAGACGTTATCCCGGTGTCTCAGGTGTCGGGGAGATCGCGAGCGAGCGCGCCAGAGCCACCCACTTCCCCATCCTGCTCGGCAGAGTGTTTGAGACTCCCCGCGATTCACCCGCGCACCCAGAACTCAACTCAGGTGCAGTGGTTGTGGAAAGACAATCCTTAATATTTGCTTTTTTTTTTTTTTGGATTTATCAAAGTGTGTGTCTATGTGTATGAGTATGCGCCTATGTTTGTGCGCGTGTGCGCATGTGCGCGTGCGACGCCTGACAGTGCAAACACAGCAGCGCTCGGCACTTTGCCTCTGGCTGTGAACTCCATACTTGACGGGTAATGTGCTGAGAGAGCACTTGGTGTCCAAGCTCACCCTAATCCGCAGATTGTCCGACAGATGACGCCCCCACTGACACACACGCACACACATAAACCCAAAAGACATCCACAAACACATCTCCTTTACCCCCGAACAGGGGCCTCTTCTCAAGCACACACGTATCAAAACTTCACCATGCCCAGAAGGTCAGTGTTCACTCGAGTAGCAATCTCTTCTAGAAATGCCTTTTTTTTTTTTAACCTTTGAAACTACTTTGCAATGTGTGACATAACAGCGAAAAAGCAATCCAACAGCCAAATGGTTTGGTCGCACACGATACTCTCCACATGTGCCAATGGTGTTCCCTTTTCTTTCCTGTACTCTCTTTCCTACCTACAAATACGAAAACACTAAAGTACCCAATGATGAATAAACCCGAGAGAGGAAAAAAAAAAAAACAATCCAACAATCTAACATGAATTGAGCCATTTAGTTTTCCACTTATACTGCTGTATATCCATCCATCCATCCATCCATCCATCTTCTACCGCTTATCCGGGGCCGGGTCGCGGGGGCAACAGCTTTAGCAGGGAAGCCCAGACTTCCCTCTCCCTAGCTACTTCTTCCAGCTCTCCCCAGGGGATCCCGAGGCGTTCCCAGGCCAGCTGGGTGACATAGTCACTCCAGCGTGTCCTGGGTCTTCCTCGGGGTCTCCTCCCGGTGGGACATGCCCGGAACACCTCACCAGGGAGGCGTTCAGGAGGCATCCGAATCAGATGCCCAAGCCACCTCATCTGGCTCCTCTCGATGTGGAGGAGAAGCGGCTCGAGTCTGAGCCCCTCCCGGATGACCGAGCTTCTCACCTTATCTCTAAGGGAGAGCCCGGACACCCTGCGGAGAAAACTCATTTCGGCCGCTTGTATCCGGGATCTCGTTCTTTCGGTCACGACCCATAGCTCGTGACCATAGATGAGGGTTGGAACGTAGATCGACCGGTAAATTGAGAGCTTCGCCCTTTGGCTCAGCTCCTTCTTCACCACGACAGACCGATACAACGTCCGCATCACAGCAGACGCTGCACCGATCCGCCTGTCGATCTCTCGCTCCCTCCTGCCCTCACTCGTGAACAAGACCCCAAGATACTTAAACTCCTCCACTTGGGGCAAGATCTCTCCCCCGACCCGGAGGGGGCACTCCACCCTTTTCCGACTGAGGACCATGGTTTCAGATTTGGAGGTGCTGATTTTCATCCCAACCGCTTCACACTCGGCTGCGAAACGCTCCAGTGAGAGTTGGAGAGCCCCGTTTGAAGGAGCCAACAGCAGCACATCATCTGCAAAAAGCAGGGATGCAATACTGAGGCCACCAAAACGGACGCCCTCAACGCTTCGGCTGCGCCTAGAAATTCTGTCCATAAAGATTATGAACAGAATCGGCGACAAAGGGCAGCCTTGGCGGAGTCCTACCCTCACTGGAAACGATTCCGACTTACTGCCGGCAATGCGAACCAAACTCTGACATCGGTGGTATAGTGACCGAATAGCCCGTATCAGGGGGTTCGGTACCCCATACCCACGAAGCACCCCCCACAGAACTCCCCGAGGGACACGGTCAAACGCCTTCTCCAAGTCCACAAAACACATGTAGACTGTATATGTCCAACACTTAATTGAAATCACCGATAAGTAAATGGCACTCCATTTTTAACATGTCTCCATTTGTTTAATGAGTAAAAAGTTTGCATATAATTAAAACCTGTATCACGCCGAACGGCAAACATTTGCAAATGTGCGCACATGTGGCGTATGATTTTCGTCAGGGGTCGTTCAAATGCTCGGTCGACAGTCGCAAAGACGTTCGCCAGACATTCCCAAACTGTTTTAATGGTTGCAAACCATGTTCAACGTTTCTTTGTGACAAACAAAATCGGTTCGAGACCATTAAATTTGTTGGCAAACATCATTGTGACCGTCTGTGACCTCAAATGAACCCTGATGAACATCCGCGAGGTGCGCACAAACTTTAAAACCTTTGCCTGTCACTGAGATACGGCCTTAATATAATTTCAATTGACATCGAAAAAGTCGCTAAGTGACCTGAATTTTATTTATTTATTTTTTCCCTGTGGAATCAACCAAATTCCAAGTTTTGGGGGTTCCAAAAGCAGTAGACATGCTTCAACTGGCGGCCAGGTAGAAACGAGGTTGTCAGATGAAATTTGAAACCTCCCAGAATGTGACAAGTTGCTGTTTGCATGTAGTGCAATACATACACAAAGTGTATGCAGAAAAGTGGTGAAGATTGCACAACTGTCTGTGTCCTATGTGTTGTGTTGTGTTATTTTTGTTATTTTGACTTCAAAATGGCGCCGCGAGAGTGGCTGCCTTTGCAGCAGCTCCTATATTTTGTTGTTCTACTTCTTCCTTTCATAACTTTGCTGCTGTGAATCGGGAATTTCTCCATTGCGAGACTAATAAAGGTTTTCTTATCTTATCTTATCTTTCTGGCAGTCCTTGCCCACAATGGATACGGTCTGCTCATTCATGTTTTTGTTTTTGATTTTTTGGCGTGACTGGAAGTGATGTTGGCTGGATCAGACCAAAGAGTCCGACTTTAACTGCTACATGAGTCACTTGTCTGTGCCAAAATACACGCCGTCCCCTCTCCACCTTGGAACTTCTCAATCTCGAGCTCTGTGACTGCATGACGAAAGATTGAAGTCAATCTGGTGAAGAAATCATCTCAATTTACTCGATAAACAGAATCAAGGAGAGAAGACCGGGCTTGACTGTAGTTTTGCTCACTTCCCGAGCTTTTCATTTGCATCTTTGGATTCATGTTTTGAGCAGCTTCAATTCAAACGTTTTGCTGAAAATTCACATCCCAAGTGCAAATGATTGCCATGACCTAAACCGGGACTGAAAGTGGATGTCTATTTTTGACCGGCAGTGATCAAACCTTAAAAACGTCTCCGCTTTGCCACAAGCGGGCCCGATGGCAGGCCTAAATTGAATGATGACAGCGCACAAGGTTCGCCTGTTGGAACCGTTTGAGATCTCTTTCAATCGTCTGGTGTCTTCTCTGCAGACACGCAAAGAGAGGATGGATTTTGCACATGAGCAATTTTCTTCATTATAAGACCTCGAAGCAGCTGCAAAAGCCAGATAAGTACTCCCGGCTCCTTTTTGGTCCGAGCCTGCGAATGTGAACTCACAACGAGGGTATAAATGTAATAAGAAGAGATTATTCCATGTGGGCAAGCGGTAACTCACTTTATGGGCTTTGGCTGGATGAGAAGTGCAGGAACTGAGGTTCCAGCTGTGCAATCAATATTCAGTTAAAAAAAATGACACGGCGTCGGGGGTTTCACTTGGCAGCTTGAACCTCTACTGTGTTGGCACGCGTTCCCCGCGTGGTGTTAAAACGGCGGCGTTGTGGGGCCATGAGATGGGAGCCGGAGTTGCCAACGTCAGTATAAGGATTTTCCACATTAGTCTAGCATTTGCTCCCGACAATTATTTAAACTTCAGGGCGCTTTCAAAGTGGGCAAATCCGAAAAACGGGTACCCAACTCATCAACAATCAATCCAGCAGTGGTGGGCGTAGAGACTTTGCAACGGCGTCGAATGGCAGAGGTTTTTTTGTTTTTTTTCCAGAATTGAAGCGGACAACCTGTGGTTGGGGTTGAATTCTTTCCCTTTCTGCCTCCTTTCAGAATAAGAGGGGGGAAAGAAAACGGCAAACACAGACCCCTTCATTCAGAGTCATTTATCCCGATGGCCAAGCCTTGTTTGCCGGCCGCAATAGCCCCCTTGCGGGCCTGCCCAGCAGGATGCCTGCAAGTGGCGTGTGAAACTCTCCTGTCTCGTTCAGCTCCAAAGAGAAGGATGAACAATAGTCCACGCCAGGCGCTGGCCCTGAACAATCCCTCTCTTCTGCTTTGCTCTCCGCCTCACTTTCTCCATCACTAAAAAGCAACCACGAGGTACGCCTTCAAAATCCACATTCCGGGCCACACAATCATACCGGTTCCTTTCTGCTCATTTAGTTTACGTTGATGTGCTGCTTACCTCAGCCTCCTTTCCGTAAACATTTCCTGCTTTCCTCCTCTAGGTTTCTGTGGGGGAAAAAAACCACACCCACAAACCTCAACTGGAAAGAAAACGCAAATTATCCATACCCTTTTGATCTGGTTTGTCAGGACCCAGTTTGACCCTTCTTTTACCCAAAACGTCAAAAACCGCAGTCCGACCTGCCATCAAGTATGACGAATCTTCCGTTTTTCAGAAAGCTCTGATCGAACTGCACTGCCAAAAAGAATTTGGGCCAAATTTATCGAAACATGAATCGCATATTTGTAGGGGATTTTGAGGTGCACCGATCAATCGGCCGGGAACGAAATCGGCACAGATTTCCTTCATTTTGGGGGTGGGAGGGAAGGGTGATATGGCTGATCCCTTAAAATCAAACCGATCTTATCCACCGATCTCATTTCCCTTCGCAGAGGTTTGAAACACTCAGCCAGGGTCCTCTCCTGCTCTGAGATGATGAATAGCCTTTTCAGTTTTATTTTGAGAACTACTTCCTGTGCAGTTAAAACAACCCATTTGTATTGTTTCAAAGGTTTTGGTTCCATGTTTTACCATCCATCCATTTTCTGATCCGCTTCTCCTCAGAAGGGTTGCGGGGCTTGTTGGAGCCTATCCCAGCCGTCTTCGGGCAGTAGGCAGGGACACCCTGAACCGCTTGCCAGCCAATCGCAAGGCACACAGAGACTAACAAGCATTTGCGCTCACTATCACATCTCGGAACAGTTTCGAGTGTTTCATTAACCATGCATGTTTTTTTTAGAATGTGGGAGGAAACCGGAGTACCCAGAGAAAACCCACACAGGCAGGGTGAGAACAAACCAACTCCACACAGCCCAGAGGCGGGAATCAAACCCTGCATTTCCGGACAGTGAGGTATTTCGAAACCCGGAACTAAAAACACCGCTCTCGCTCTCATCCGAAGGTGACGAGAGAGCAGGGGTTGACCAAGCATTTCCCCTCCGACAACCCGCACAGCTCTTGCGGAAGCCGTTTTTTACTCCCAGTACGCCGCCATTCACCAGCGTCTCCTACAGAGCTATTGAGCATTCACTAAGGCACCTCCACATCCCGACAAGCTCAACAAAAAGCATTTTCAAGCAACACCCCCCAACAGTTCCCACACTATTTCACCTGTCAAATGCTTACAAAAAAAACCCAAGGAGGGCCAAACAGTACTCCGGGGCGCCACTGCACACCTCTTGCCAGCCTCTGCCCCACTAAATACATTACTCCTCTCGAAGAAAATAATACACTATCAATCTTTCCCAGCTACTATCTTGAGACCGTTTTCATCCGCGAGGGCCAGAAAAGACCTTGCACCAAAACAAACCTCACCTCAAAACGAGCGAGGAACCGAAAGACATCTATTCCTCTTCGAATCAGTCTCCCGGAACAAGGGAATGAGTCATCTCAGAAAGATGTTCAGAAAATCAATAGACACCAATTGTATGTTTGAGGAAGGAGACAAGGAAAAAAAAAAGCAAAGAAAAGGGCAGAGCGGGAAATGCATTGCCGGAGAAAATTAGGAGGCACCTGCAGAGCGACAACTTTGTCTGACTGATTGATCATTTCACCATTGATGTCCGTGTGCCAATAGCGCCTCAGAGTTGGCATTTCTCAGGACAATTACTGACTTGAGCTTTTCTCAAGTTAGGAAAAAAGAACAAAAAAAAAAATCTCTGAAAGAAGACGTGTCCTGAAAAAGAAAATAAACACAGAATCGGAGAGAAGCGTTCGAAAGGTGATATCAACGGCAGGTAAAAGATCAGGGTCACGGCCCCGGTGAGACAAATTAAGACGTTGAGCTTGTCTTAATGGAAATCTACCCAAAGCCCTCGTTTTGCCAGGCGACATGAGCCCTCCTGGAGCTAATTTCTCACAACAAGAATAACATGTATGTCTTGTTTCAGAGAAACTGCTCATGGCTAATTGACGACAAAAAAACGTCTGCCATTACTACGCCGCATAAAAGATTAGCTCTCAGCTTGTTTCCTTTTTCAAATTGAGCCAAGCTCCACGGATTTAGAAGATATTATTTTCACGTAACTCCCACTACTTTTGCGTGTAGGATGGAGAGGCACAACATCACCTGGCCTAATAATAAGAGCTCACCAGCTAGTTGCGTTGCTATGGTGCACACAATCTGTTATTTGCTGTACCGGGGAAGTAAAATATACTTTAGCTCAAAGGGTGCAATGCGTTGCTAGGGAAGAAAAAAAAATCATTTTAACGCAAGTAAACACCAAACAAGTCATACAAACTTGGATTGATGTTATCGAAAAGTGTTCCTTATATAATGATCCATTTCACACTTGACTGCCCGAATGACCTCCCTGGTGCATAAACGCATCCTATGTTTGCTTTGTCATCACAGAGCACTCGTCATTAGCAACTAATGATTGCTTTAATAATCGTCTAATCGATCGATGATTCTGATGATCGCTCAATGAAGGGAATTTGGACATTTGTTGGACTTTCCATTTCTTTATTCAAAAACAAGACTTTATTTCAAATGGACAGCATGGGAAAAAAAACGCACTAATGGATGTTTCGCTTAGTGGTTAGGTCCGGTGAAATGTCAGAACACAGGCCAAAATGCTGTTCATTGTTCCCCAAAGTGGAAGCAGATGCGTGAAAACGTCTATTTTGATTCAACACATTGATCGAGTCGATTTTCAGGGAGGACGACTCTGAGAAGATTTACCGTCGAGGGGCTCAAATTCCGAGGATTTGGACCATTTTAAATCAAACAAGCTCTCAACTTACAATCTTATTATGAAAAAGAATTTATTCGATGAATTGTTGCATCACTTGAGTGCTATGAAAGCAGTTAATGGGAACACACCATTCCAAGTTTTTTATTGTGACGATAAACTGCTGCAAAGATGTGCCAATTACAGTACGTGGTCCGCATATTGCAGCCTGAGTACTATTCATCTCGATCACCAATTACGCAAGAGCGAGCGGGTTCTTTTAATAGATATTATATTTGGGATTAGACGCTTCCCCTGGGCAGATCGGAGTGGTTTTAATAAAAGGCCCTTTAGGTATTGTGTTGTGTTTCAATAAATTTTGATGTGCCCCGAGGCATTTGGGAATATGAGGTCATCAATCTTTGATGGCCCAAGATTAGTCGGTGACAGCTGCGGACGAAAAGCACCAGCGCCATTAAGTGAAGATGGCGTTAGGGAGAACAAATAAAAGTTTCCGGTTGTGCCAAATTAGCAAATACGATCGTTGCCTACCTGATTTTTATCTTTAAAATAATTTGGATCGTGTCCTCAAATTGAATTTCTCCCAAAGCTAAATTTGGGGTTTCCACTTGCTGTAGTAATCATCAGACTAAAAATCTAAATAAACCCTTAAATTTTTCACTCTGCTCAGTGAATCTATACAATATATAAATACACAATTGAAGAACTAAAATTAATTTGTTGACCTTAGGTGTCACCAAAAAGCAGAACAGGACACATGCGCAAGCACTACGAGGGAACCACCTGCCTTCAAAACAAAGCTAATATTTTACCTTTGGTTGCTGCCACTCTCCCAACACAAACAGCCCAACTATCTGTTGTGCTCTGCCCTCTAATCTTGCATCGCAAATTGCTATCCCACGATGACTTTGTCCTTACTTTTTTTGGGGGCGGGGAGTGACTCTGTTTGCGGCACCGAACTGACGGGCCTTTCCCTTGGTCCAACTGTTTCGAGGATCATCTGTCGGTGCTGATTAAAAGCACAGAGCCCTCCAGGGCACTTCAACACACAAACCATGAGGGCAGTCGTCATATGACCCGGACTCCAAAGAGAAGACAGCGGAGGTGCCGTCTGACGTTTGAGCGCGGGGGGGCCTGCGCTGGCTTGCCAGCTGCCTCGGATACCTTGAGGCCTGTATAGAACTGTGAAAACACACACCGTCGCAGAGAAACATTTTCTTTTTCTCCATATGAAGATGGCACCGCAGTCATTTGACAATCATCTTGTGATGACTACTGTTACTGGATGATGCGCCATTTGAGACGGCCCATCCTGAAGAGTTTGCATGTCAGAAACACATTGAGGTCACGGTTCCGCATTTCTAAGTGCAAAACTTCCATTGCAGCAACTTATTTGATGACTTAATTTTAGGGATGGGCGAGGACCGATACCAGGAATCGTATCGGCCCGATAGCGGCCGTATTTCAAGATATCGGATATGGGCGAAAGTTGCCGATACCAGCCACCAATACTGAAGGCAAAAAAAGACCGGCGTTGAATAAGTGTTCCTTGCCAGTAGTTGTTCCTACATTGCGGCCATTTGACACATCAAAGAATCATAATACGCGTCAGAAAGACAAAAAGGTTTTTGTTCAAATTCATCTGTCATTGTGTTGATTGAAATGTTAGGTTTCGTAAGTACCAGCAGGACTTAATTGGTATCGTGGAGTACTCCAAAGTAAATACGGATACCGGTATCCGTCTGACAAAAAGTGGTATTGAACATGAAATATTTTTAGTCGTTAAAAGTTCCAACAATTAAAATGACAAATTTATGCAAAAAATGTATTTTATTTTTATTTTTTTATATGGCAAGCACATTTAGCTTCACCTTCAAGTTAATTAAACATGTCCAGCTAAATGTATACATTTCAAGGGAAACTCTCCAATGCGGTGTAAACCAGTGATTCATTTTGACTTCACCAGTATTGACGACAACAAAGCAGCGGCCTTAATGTATACTCGAAATAATACTCGAAACACGGCACAGCAACTTCAAAAAGGGTTGGAGTCCATATATCTTCTACTTATTTTAAGTTTGTGCTCGAACTATAACCTTTCCTGCTTTTTTGTGTCTTTGTGACGAACTGCCTGTCTCGGGTGTGTTTAAAAGAAAAAAAAAAAAGGCAATGTTTTTGATTTGTTGAGGGGAAACAGAGACAAGATTTAAGGGAGGAGAAGGATGGGGCAGACCGAAACTGTGAAGCTTCTTCCACATGATGTCGGATTCAACGTACAGTACTATCACTCAACTTTTTGCAGAAAAAAAATTGGGGGGGGGGGGGGGGGGGCGCCATGCTAACAAGCTAACACACCGACACGGAGCCGTGAAGCTTGTTTTACTTTTTGGACCAACACACAATTCCACAATTAGTTGGTTGGTATGAGTCCAAATCTTTTGTCAGCCAATCACAGGCCATACTTTCAATGAATCTATAGGGTGTTTCCTCGCCCTTTCCACAATGTTTTCTACGGGCCATAAAAATGGAACATGGCTAATGCCCGTAACAACACGCGTTCAAACCGACACACAATGATCCTCCTCAAATTTTCCCAAGTTGCTGAAGGTGCTGGCAAATGAAACAACTTGTTTTAGTCGTTCATAAAGAGTTCAACAAAACGAACGCAGCTGTTTGGAATGGAAATATGATTTTGATATGGATTAAAAAAACAATTCTGTTGGGCAGCGGCCTGTGTCCATCCGCACACTTCATTGTGGAGGCGAAAGCAATTAGCCACTTACTGCACTTGTGGCTAAACTCACTCACACACACACACCCACACACACACACACACACACACACACACACACACTCACATGCACGCACGCACACATGAATAAAAGTGTATGCTCTCTCTCTCTCTCTCTCTCTCTCTTTCCCATAGTACCTCTTATTCACATTTTACAAAACACAATACCGGCTTGATGGACACGCGCACGCACACACACACGCACACACACACGCACACACACACACACCTCTTTTCAAGACCATTACATGAACGACCACGTCCAACTTGCAGGCTGCAAACCCCAATTTGTTTATTCCTTGGGGGATTATGAGGCAGAGGAGGGATGAAATGCATCTAACAGAGAGTTGGGGGGGGGGGCCCCCCCTCTCAAAGCTCTTTAATTACGGCTCCTCCTCCCCCCGCACCCACCCCCTCACCCTGCCAACTAAACCGACTCCCGGAACTCAAATGCAATGAAGTTGAGTTAACTGCACAGTCTGTCTCAGAGTGTGTGCATGTGCCCGTGACAGAAAGATATAGGCAACGAGTAAGGAAGCAATAGATCACTCGCCAAACAGCACCCCCCACCCTCCACCGCCCCCAACAGTGCACCCTCCTCCTCCTCCTTTTTTTCTACTGCCATCAAAGCGTTCCAAACTCGCAGGATGCCGACATGCAGCGGTGAAGTGAGACAAAACCAGCGGCTTCCGATCAGATCAACTGAGCACGGCCGCGTCACCTGCAGCACACCTGTGCCAAGACTGATAAAAGTTAGGCCGCACTTCAGCCGCATTTCCTCTGTATCCAAAATACGGCGCAGATTCATTGACAAAGTGAACAAGAGTAAATCATTTGCCCAACTGTCAGTGTGTGTCTTTTTTTTTTTTGCTTCATTGTGTTTTACAAATAAGTTGTGGAAGTTGCCTTTTTGTTTTGTTTCTTTTGCAGACTCGAGATAGGTTGTTAGTAACGGAGCATGTGTAAGCGACCATAATGTAGACCAGGGGGGTCAAACTTATTTTGGTCACGGGCCACTTTGGAGTTACGTCTTGCGTGAATGCTTAATCATCAAATCGTATCATTACTTGCACGCAACAAATTGATGGATTACGAGTTAACTATGTGTGTGTTGTTTGTTGAATTATTGTTTAAGTGAGTGTAAACTGGGTAACAAGTTTCTTGCAAAATCTCAATGTTATTGCGCATGACAATTTGACATTTCGGTACAGATTTTAGCAAGGATTATTGAATTTGACACACATGATTTATTTACGCGGGCCTCATAAAATAACGTGGCAGGCCGGATCTGGCCCCTCGGCCTTGAGTTTGACACCTGTGATGTAGACACTGAGGAAACAGGCTAGGAACAGAGTTTTTTCTTTCTTTTTTTTCTTTTCTTTTTTTCCTTGGGACAAGGCTACTGTCTTGGTTTTGTTGTCCAATTCAGTGGCCTTGTGAAGAATTTACGGCTCTTCCAGCATAACAACTATCTTGCACGTAATAAGTTAGCCAGTTGGTAGCGGTTATACGGAGGGTACAATTTAGTTTCTTCAAATGATTGTACAATGCAATGGAATCCAAAGGTTAGGGAGATTCTTTGTTGGCACTGGATATAAAAACGGCAGGTAAAAACGGTTGGCTGAGGTCAGTTCCATGAACCATGGAATGCTCAAGTCACACATCAAAGAAATAGAGGAGGGACAATTTCTCTTTGGATTTCAAACCCCATTTTCTCTCCTTTTCTTTTCTCGGCTACCTTCCTCCTCTGTCTTCATAAGAGGAAGACAGACGAGTGGGGGGGTCGAATAGACTCCTTTTCAAGACAAAATAGAGGAGGAAGAAAAACAGCGAGGGCAGCTAGTGTGGGGCGCCATGATTGATTAGAGGCAAGAGAGGAAACATGGTGGCGTCTCACATGAAACACTGAAGCAGTTACAGATGACGCTATTCACGGTCGTTAAAAGAGCAGTTTCCAAAAGGCGCTTGCTCCACACATAAATAGAAAAAGACTCAATCCTGCACTTAGAGACACTCGCTGAGAGAGTGAAACAAGTGTTCTGAGTCACACAGAAAAGGATCATTCGAGCCAAGTGAACACTTGCAAGCTAATTTTAAATACAGTCTGTTAGAACCAATTACACTTTGGAAATAATACGACTACTGCTCCAACAAAATCGTAATAAAATACGATGAGATCCAAAAGCTATGCTTATATTTCAATGTGCGAAATAGAGCAACAGTCTACACTGTCTCAATCTGCGAAAAAAAAAAAAAAGTCAAGCCATTTTACAACATCAGATGTTATTCACACACCAGGCTAAATCCTTCCTGCAGGGCAGTGGTCCCCAACCACTGGGGCGCGGACCGATTCCGGGCCGTGGGTCATTTGGTACCGGGCCGCACAGAAAGAATAAATAACTTCCATGACTTCCGTTGTAGAGCAGATTTCCTCACTCTCCACCCATTCACTGACTCACAGTGAATGACGCACCCACGGTTTACATTTTGGCGATAGAGACTCTGCGCCCATCTATTTTTTTACATGGATACCTGTAAATAATGTTAAGTACTGTTGCATAACACAATATGTCGACGGTCAAACTATCAAGTGGTCGCTACCTTAAAACCTGGAAATGTATTTATTGTGTGTGAAAGTGGGTGGTCACGCTTGGTTCCGTTGTCCCTTGTCGGTGCTTATACTCGAATATTGCCAAAAGCCACACAAAGTTCTGCCCCGTCAGTCGCTGTGCAGTGGGCCAAGATTAGCTGAAATCCCCACTTGCCACAGCCCAGGCGAAGAACCGATGACGAATTACAACAGGTGGATCGGTGGCTCTGGACCCATGGACACCCATGTTATCATCATGTCTGAGGGTTTTTGGATCGTGTCAGAAATCCATCAGAAATTTTGCAGATACCTGATCAAACAGCTTGAACGCATGTTGCCATATGCAAAGATGATAAACGGGCCGAGAGAAACCACGCGAACAATAGGACTGTCAAGTGGCATTGGCCCCTTGGTCCGCAGGGCCCATCCATGGACGCAAGTGCAAAGGGAACTTAACTCTGATCTTATGTGCGACTACACAAAAGGCAGCATAGGAGGGCTTTTGGTGGGGCCTGTTCTAACAGAAGGCTGAGGCAGACTGGTCTTTGAGGGGGCCGTCCCACATTGACTCTGGGGAAGAGAGCAAGGCTGACAGGTCAGTCTTAAAGCTTAAAAAAAAAAGAAAAAAAGAAAATGGGGCCAGGATCAGGGGGTTCGGTGGGACAGGAGAGGGAGGGAGCCTCAAACCTTCTCCCTCTACTCCCTGAGGACAAGCAGAGGCTTACGGACCAAAAAATAAAAAATAAAGCAAGGTTGTGGATTTGAGGTAAGCTAATAGCAAGTGGTGGCTTGGGACAAGTTATGGCCGGGAAAAGGCAAACGGGGCACCTGGGTGGCCGATCCAGAGAAGGCGACCCCACCTTGCCCCAGCCAGCTGTCGCATGGAGTCACAGCAGTTTGCATCATCCATCTCCTCCTCACTTGCCTGCATACCCAACAGCGAGGCAAAGTAAATCAAGAGACAATTGAAACCCCCTCTCCACCTCTCCAGACTGGCAGGATAGGCGCTGATCTACAAGACGAAGGGGCAAAGGATCAAAGCCCATAGGAGAGGAACACAACAGCTCCATCCAGCTGGACGCTTCCCTCTTGTCACCTCAGGGGGGAGGGGACGGGGCGGAGGGGGGTGACCAGGAGATGGGGGAGCGGCTTCAGTATCATAAACTGCAAAACAGCAGGGTACTTGGTTGTATAGCATGTGTGTATGTGTGTCTACGCGAGTTGATGTGGGAGGGGGGGTATCCTAAAGCCAGTTGTGATAGAATTTAAGCCAAAGTGCAGATCTGTCACGGCTGTCATTGTTGCTTAGCAACAGCGCAAATAAAAGAACACGAGGTGATGAAAGAAGTGACGATGGTAGAAGCCCCCCCACCCCCCCCCCCCCAAAAACATGAAAGATTGTTGAAGAACAGCAACTCTTCCATCTCGACATGCTAACACCACCACAAAAGAAAGAAAAAAACCATCAAGCAGGACACAGTTGCCTGGTCATCCGACTGATGATTGTTCAGCCCAAGTGTGACCCCACATCCCACGTCCACTGACCCGGAAGTTAGGTCCATTGGGGGCATCCTTTTCTCAACTCTATAGAAGGAGAAAGCGGAACTGAAGAAGACTGAGGGTGGAAATGAAGGGGCAGAATTATGAAGTAGCAGCACAATGATCACAACTGTGTTTGAGTCCAGCCCAGTGTTTTGGGGAGGTCAACGCATGCGGGTTTGAGAGCCCAACACAGCAAACAGCATACCGAGTCTGAACAGCTGAGGGGAAAGGTGGCAGTAACTACAGATAAACGCAATAATGGGCTGTCAATACTTGAATATATACATACTGTATGTATATATAAGAATAGCCTAGGGCTGGGCATTTAATTGAAATTTCGTCGTGATTTCAATTTTCACTTCTCACGATCATAAAATTTGAATCGAGGAAAAGCAATTCATGTGCTAAAAGGGGGCGTGCGTAAGCAAGTTCCCGTGCTTTGAAAGAACTCCGACTGCCGTTGTGCTGCTTGTTTGTACATAAATGGAGTTAGCAATGTAAAAAGATCGAATATCTGTCAACGATATCGGCGAGAACTCAAATGTAACTACCCGTATTCGTAAAAAAGTGATATTGCCACATCCCTAGTCCTCATGTCAGTAATGCCTTCAATGGGTTCATTCTCATTCAAAATTGTGAATCCATTTCGGTATAAAAGCATCTCACAGAGCGGCCGGCTGTGTGGCAACAGTGAATGAGTTACAATTGAGTTTCTGTCTAGCCCGCGCAGCAAGACAGGCACATGCAGAGCCAAATTTAAGATGAGTATATTTAGCATCCTTGGATTGTGACATTCTTCACCTGCTTCTCCTAAGCCTGATTTATTTTTTTTCACTCCCAGCAATCTTCGGACAGGAGGCGGGGTACAGCCTGAAGTGCTTGCCAGCCAATCGCAGGGCACACAGAGACAACCATTCACACTCACACGTAAGGGCGATCTAGGGTGATCAATTCAATTCACATACCATGGTACCACTGAAGGTGTATAATGTGACTAACAGTCAGAATGTTACATGATTTGTTGTTTTGTTTTGTTTTGGGGTTCTTTTGTGCAAATCAAAATTGTGTGAAAATAACGATAGACTTTGGAAATTATGTAATCGACAGAAAAAGACTGATACAAGTGTTGGTACAGTGAATGGCGGCTCTGTTGCAACATAGCGAGCCTTGACAAGCCGGATCAAGAACACGAGGGCAGCACTTGATGTTCCGTGAACGTTGTTTTCTCTCCGGGATTTACCCATCATGTGAATTACCGCCGGGCAAGCAAATGCTAGCGTCACTGTGGGGCTATCAATTTAAATTACATTAAAAAAAAAAATTACGTAAGCGGGGAAAGCCCTCTGCTGTGTGACTTGCCAGAACATCTCGATCTCATCCTCACTGAGTGCCATTTATTTGAGATTCAGAGGAAATAAAAACATCAGTACCTTGAAATACATACATTTGTGGGAAATAACTAATATTAAAAAAGAAAACTGGAATTCAAAGAGTTCACTCCATTCCCGATTTAGGTCAATGTGTCTTTTAGAGATGGACTAGTGTACTGTATCGTGGTCGTTTAGAATTTTCCTCGCCACTCTTTGGCTCTCTCAACACCAACAAAGGTTAGAGGCAGTTCAAGGGTAAGTGGATCATTCGTTTGCATTCCAAATCACTTCAGTACTGCTTTGAGGAGGCACACGCTTTCCTTGTTCTCCTCTTAGGGCAAAGGGTCATCTTATACGGGGTAAGGAGTAGGGAGTGGCGGGTTCCTAGAAACCACTGCACCCCTTTTCTAAGAATAGCCTTCAGCAAAACTCTCGAGGCAAGTGTGATCCCTCGGACACTTTATCTTCAACCAGTAACACGACTGAGATAGTTGGTCTTTAATGGACTCCTTTTGGCTCTTATTTCAGGAGAGCATCTAAGTAGGTTAATATTTTAGTCCATTATTCCCTCAGAACATTTCCATGGTCAGAGGCCACGGATGTTCGAGGAGATGTCACGGCTCACAATCTCTACTCCGGTTCAACCGAAAGCTGTTTGATGGGGCATGTGACTTGGCTGGCCCGCAAACGCCTGTTGCCGCATCGCTTAAGTTGGCATCCCGTCTTCTTTTTGCGCTCAGGCCAGCCTCCAGTCGAAGAAATAATTCAAGTCAGCCGCCCATAACGATTTTGCGTGACTGTGACAGGCCGGTAAGATGTTGCAAGGGCCAACTTCAAAATAAAAGCCTACAAAATAAGAAATGGACATCCATGCCTTGATAGGCTTTTATTTTGAAGTTGGCCCTTGCAGCAAGCTCACAGTGATTGGATGGTGACTTCATCCCTGCTTTACATCACCACTAAATAACAGGACTCGAGCAAATGTAACCAACTCCTAAGCCCCTTATTACATGAGCAAAAATAAGAAGATGAAAGGCTATCAACCACAGGAAACAAATTGAATATCGCTCGCAATTCCAGACGTTCAGAGCACCTCCAGCAGAGGTGACTAAGCTTGCAGCGTAGCGCAATGTTTGGACTTGGGCATTGTCTCCTAAGTCTCCCTCATAAATCAGCGCTCGCTGGCTGAGGGTGGGGTAGGAAAGGTGCCAGCACTAAATCCACTTATAAAACCGGCTGGCACCACTCAGTCTGATGACAATGTCTACCTGAACCTACTGTGTGACAGTAAAGCCTAAGTCTGCCAACTTGAGCGGTGGAAGCAAATTGGAAAAAAGTCACAGAAAGCACGTGACTGCGCGCATGGGTGCGGCAAGCGGACAAAGGCACGTAACTGAGAGGGGCCTGACAGGTACCCGTTAAACCTTTTTATTTCAAGCTGGCTGCTGCTTCTGAAAAGGGCAGCTTGACTTCTGTCTTATCTCACATCAAAATCACAGAGCAGAGACAAATGCATGTTAATTAAAAAAAAAAAAAGGAGACGAAAAAAAACATCTGCATCCGTCAATGGTTTGAGTGAAAAATTATTGGAGGGAAGTACTGGACTTGAAATGGTGTCTACAAATGTTTGGTTGGATGCTGAACAGCCATCAAGAAACAAGAAGGTGGCCGGTCCCAAGTTGTTGCATTCCGCCGATGCTGTCATAAATGTTCGAAATGTTTCAAAAAGGTACTTTATTTAAAACCATTTGTCCGGTGAAGTCTTTGGTCTTCGTGGTCTCGAACAAACCGACAGGGCCTTCACAAAACAGTTCTTTTTATAATGACAGTAAAGGCTACAATAAGTCAATTCCATGTTATGTAATCCGCTATTTGCATTTATAAAACTGACAAACAAGAGATAATGTACAAAGATTACTGATAAAAAAAAAAAATAATAATAATTAATTAATTAATTAATTAATTAAAATGGAACATCAGAATTTAAAGGATCACTGTGTAGGTGACAGCTATCTTTCGCATTCAACCACTGGGGGGGGGGGGGGGGGGGGGACAACGGTTTTGTTAAAAAATGTCATTTTTCTTTTTGCATTTGTGAAAGTGTGTATGAAACTTAAAAAATAATAATAAAAAAATAAAGGTAAAATCTGACTCGCACGAAAAGCTGGCACAACTGGAAATAGTCATTTAACATGCCAGGCGAGTACCTGGCACACGCAATGCAACCGCTTAGGTCTAACCAATGCAAATTTAGTTCTCCATCCATTGGTTCGACTTATCTTGTCCTCATCTTGGCCTGCTGGAGTAGAAGTTCTATTTTTAAGTTGCTGTTGTGGAGCATAGAGTACAAGTTGCGGTATGACACGGGGTTTCCTCGGGCCAACTCTTTAATCAGATGTTGTAATTGCTGACAATGCGAACGGGGAAATCAGGCAACAAGAACCCGAGTCCTGGCCTCAGCTTTGCTCAAGCCCAGGCCTTGCAAGCACCCGAGCGTTGAGGAGCAATGAAGGGCTTGCAAATTGACGACATTTTGGCAAATTAGGGGGTGGAGAAGGAGAGAGGCAAAAGGATGAAGAGAAAGATGAGGTACTAAGGACAGAGGGCATGATATACCGCGCATCCCTCAGTGGCAGATTTGAGAGCTTTGAGGAGTCCAAACACGGCTCTCCTCTGAATACTAAGGCTTTTGATAGAGGAACTGCTTTTGAGACCCAACTTTTAAGCCTCCTCCTCTGAGGCCCCTGCAATATATGGGGCTTCCAACCGCTTATGCAAGAGTATCCCTAATTGGAAGGCGAGGCAATGGAAGCAGGGGGGGAGGGGGGTCGCGAGGCAGTCGCCCAGGAGGGGGAAAAGAGGCAAGGCGGGCTGCTGCTTGATTTAAGAGGCCATTGTTTTAGCAAGTACTTTCTACCTCCCTCTGCTTTCTCCTTGTGGCCTCCCCTTCAGATGCCCACACTCCTAAGAGTCAAAAGGCGGCGTTTAGCCCCCGTGAACAGCAAGGGCCTGGGCTTGTTTTGACACTTTGTCCTCCTTAGCTTCTGTGGAAAAAAAAAAAAAAAAAGCCCCACTTCTATGGGCCACTCAAGTTCATTAGGGAGCGAACTGCTTTCAGTTGTGTCCCCATTCCAGTTCCAGGCTTCAATGGGGCCTCCAGAGCCCTTCACTGTTTGTTTAATGAAGTCCTCAGGCACCTTCACAACAAGCAGCTCCATTTCCATCATCGCGGGCTCGGCTGAGCTGTTGCCACCCGATTATGGGTCAAAGGTACACGCCATCAAGTACAACACAGGTTCAGTAGTTAGCGAGCATTACCTTCAAGCAATGAGGCAAGCACGGTCTTCTTTCACGTCAAGCTTGGAGTTTTTTTTGTGAGTTGTTTGCATGCTTGGTGTGTCCAGTGTCAGGTTTCTGCTCTCACACTTTGAGTTCACATCATTGTGCAGCAGTGTCGAGGGGGCAAAAATGAAAGTTGTCACTGAAGAAGGGCAAAAGCGCTCACAGAACACACACCCTGAGAATGTTTGAGCTGCCTCTGTGCGAGTGTCTCAATGTGCCAACGGATTTCACGCAAGTTTCCTCCAGGAAAGTGAAATAGTGCGGCGGACCTTCAATTAAGCTAGCTTGCGGGCGCTTTCCTGTGGCAGCTTAAACCAAATTGTATTCCATCAAAAAAGGGTAGCCTCACTAGTCCCCTGATTTAAAATAAAATGTTAAAATTACTTACCATACTGTAGTTCCTTGAAAACAATGTTGTTTGTTGTGGGCATTTTTATTGTTTGTTTTTTTTGGGGGGGGGGAACAATAGCTTACTAGCAAACCGAAATTTAGTATGTCAGTAGTAAGTCAGCTAAGAACTGTAACGACAACAATTTCAATTACCAAATTCCAAAAAAATGTTTTTACTTAAAAGGGTCGTTAAAATGTTTAATCTCAGTTCCGCATAAGCAGTTTTACTGAACAGGTTTCTGATTACATATGTGCCTCGGCAGGCCTTCTACTGATTTCAACTGGGAGACGGACATAAGATATCTGGCAGGTGGTTTCCGACAGTTGTCTCAGGGAAGTACAGGATTGAAAGGTGATACTACCGCAGGTTCAGACTGTAAGCAAGATGGGGAAAAAAAGCCCTCAAATCCAATCAGCTGTTCTAACATTGATGATCGGTGATTGGGTGTCCTCTAGTCTAATTCTGGCAATATAACAAAGCTCTTTGTTTCATTTCTCAAGTAAGCGCATTCATTTTTAGAAGCACACTGGAACTGGAATGATAGAAAAGTTTCTATCGTGACATTTCTTTCCCATCTCTCTTGCCCAAAATTTAGGTTCTGTAATTTTGGTTCTTGGGTACGTGGTGCACCACTCGTCCAAACCAAATTGCATTCAGGTTTGATCTGAACATACGGAATGCTCAAACATGCGTTAAATGCATGCTGGAGTTGAAGGCAATAAGAAGCCTTCATTCAAGGGCTGGTCTTAACACGGTCGACATGAACTCATCAATTTTCGGTGCATCCTTGACAGCAAACAGATGCGTTTCCATTAGGCGGCCTCCATTTCGATGCTGAAATGCTCTTGCAGTTTAAATCTCTGTGAATGATGGCTGAGTGAAGAAGCCTGTCCGTCTTTGAGGTTATTTATACACTGAACTTTCACCGAATCCTTTTTTTTGTCTACAGTGAGGTAGAAGGACAAAGCTAACTCCTCTAGCAGTTAGGCAGTGCTAGCGGTCTCCATATAGATGCTAAAATGCACTTGCAGTTCAAATCTCTGTGAATGATGGCTAAGTGAAGAAGCCTGTCCGTCCATCTCTTGAGGTTATTTATACACTGAACTTTCACCGAATGCGTTTTTTTTTTTTGTCTACAGTGAGGTAGGAGGACAAAGCTAACTCTGCTAGCATCACAGGTATTTGGGTTAGATTGTGAAATCTTCGGGTGCTTCTTTAAAAAGAATGCAGCTTACTTTCCTATTGTCTGAAAAATCCTATCAAGAGACAAAAGCCAACAAGGCAACAGGCCTTGTGCGGCTCCAACTGACAAACCCTCGCTGTGCCGCAATCCCATTTGTTCGTAGGGGAAATGTAAATATATCCATTACAAAAGGAGTGAAGTAATAAGCTCAAACAGCTGGCTGGTGGACAACAGGGCAACAACACTGCACACTTCTTGGGGGCTATTTTGAGCCTCGCAAGCATTTGGTGAGCATTTACAACAACAAGAGGCTATATGTTGCATTTTGTTACACTTTACACAGAGGAGACATGTTAAGCTTGTGAAGCTGGTTCGAATTCACAGATAACTCGATTTTTACGTTGGAGAACTTTCCGGAGAACTGCGGACAACTTTATGATAGTTTTAGATTTAAAATGCCCTAATGGCTCCCTGGAGCTTTTTCAAAATTGTTTTAAAATGGAAAAAGGTGGGGGAGGGAAATATATTTTTTGTTTTAATATTGTTTCTGTAGGAGGACAAACATGACACAAACGTTCTTAACATTTTCCAATGCTGGAAAATATGTGTAGAATACATTTTAAAAACATTTGATCATAAAGGCTCATTGTGTATTTGTAACCTACTTAGTCATTTTGATAGTAGGCTAATATAGCTAATATTGATACATACAGCATGTGTTGCCTTCATTGTAAGGCTTATATTAGGCTTTTAATTTTTTGCGGCTCCAGACATATTTGGGGTTTTTTTGGGGCTTTTTTTTGTGTGTTTTTTTTTTTTGGTCCAATATGGCTCTTTCAACGTTTTGGGTTGCCGACACCTGCGCTAGTAGTAGCAAGCGGTCAGCTGTCATGAAAACTTGCTACTGAGCAAGGCAGAAAAAGAGATGGCCAAAGGCCAGCAAGAGCATGGCGGAGAGATCCAGCCCAATGGTTGTCTTTGACCCAGTAGAATGTGGAGTGGGATGAAGAGTGAGCGTGCCCGACACTGATCCAAACCTAAAATGAGCCAATTTCACAATGTCAATAAACAATCTGTAAAAAACATGTGTACAATTTGTTGGACCTTTGGGGTATTTTGATGAAAGCCTGCCACAGGCATGTTTATAAAACACCTGAGACCTGTTGTAAATTATTTCAACTGGATGTACATTTGATTTGACTCGCTACCTTAAAAAAAAAAAAAATAAAATTGATCTTTTGCCCAGGAGAAAAATACTTTTCCAAACCACATGTGCTGAATGTGTGAGACCAACTGCGCAGTTCAACTCGAGAAATGTGAAAAAATACGGCGACCCAACAAAATGACACTGGAAAAGTGTCCTACATTTCTCACCAAAGGCTCGAAAGATGTGCTCCCAAAGACACACCGCGTAAGTGGCTTTTTTATAATGCATGGCGGAGCGCACACTGGGGACGTCGAGACTCTTGTACCGCAACAATCTGTCAAACGTTTAATCTTTTTTTCATGCCTCTTAAAGAGTCTTTCACATTTTCATCTGAAGTCACAACTGATGCTTTTCCAGTTAAGTCAAAGCAAGCAAAGCAAAGCTTAAGAATGAAGTTACGATGGATCTGTGCATGTACGTGTCCTTCAAAATGCCTTTGCGTCCCTTCCCCCGCACCCCGCTCCTCTGGTTGTGCTCAGACAGTGAGTCTCCAGCACTGCTTATCATTCTGTCCTTTACAGCAGCCCCCTGCCGAGACAGAAAAGCAGAGTTTATTACAGCCTGTAATAATCTGCCAGCCCCGAGGAACTCAACTACACACAACAAGACCGATACACCACAAACGCCCCTTTCGACAGCAATAGCCATGTTTATGTTACATCCTGACAAAATATACGGTAATAAAATGGTTAAAAAAAAAATTTAACAACTACTGGTACAATAACAATACAGTACTCATACCGTATTAGTGATTTAAAAGTTCGAACCTAAAGTCCGTTGTGTGTCAATATCATTTTATAATTCAAAAGTGAGGCTTGTCAGCCAAACTCGGAACTACCGGTATTCGATTCCCTCGCAGGGAAAACTGCATCTCACAATGTCAAAATGTATTTTCACTCATAACAGGGCTAATGCGAAGGCAATGGGCTATTTTTGCACAGCATCCCCCCCGCTGACAAAAACTCGCTAAGTCTTTTCTGTTTTTTTAGGGAAAACGACAATACTCCACACACAGCGTTTCTAAGGCTGGCTAAACTACCATTCACAGACGTACATCCATCATCTTTGTAAAACCTTCTCCGGAGCAGCAAGCAGCAATTTCAAGAAGGGCTTTAAGATGCGTGCCTTTTCTTGCATCCCAATGGAAACGAAAGTATAAAGACAATCTTTTTTCTAACGTTGTGGTCGTACGTTTGCTATAAGTTATTGATATGTGAATGAACAATCCCGGTTTGTGATTGAATATGTGTGTAGTAATGTAGTGTTGGTATGAATATTTCTAGTTATTTATTATGAAAACCTGATATGTTGGTAAAAACAAGGGCAGGTTATGACCAGGAAGTTTCTGCCTTTGAATCAATGCCCACATTTTATCTAAAAAAATCTTTTATCAAATAAATCCCACTGAAACGTCGAGTTGTTAGTCACCGACCGACTTGTACTTGTCGAAGCAGTAGGTTGCCCGGCGCTGACTTTGATTTTTTTGCTTGTGTGCTCTCAAATCTGACATCTGTGACATATATCATCATCAGTGAACATAATTGAAATTGGCCTCTGGGCTGCGGCATCGTGTTCTGAAATCAGACACGGCCCCCAAAAAGAGAAGCCTGTCGGTCTCTCGCAAAGGAGGTTCGCCCCTTCCAGTGTGAGCGAGCGCTGTGATTTATAGGAAAAGCCAAGGAACATGAGCATAGGAATGTGGATCGGGGTGGGAGGGAGTGCCGTTTGAAACATGACATTTATCCATATGAGAAAATGGTGTGCGTGCGTGTGGGGAGGCAGGGGGGTGAAATCGAGTAATCATAGGTTAGTTCCATTGCTACCTCGGAGGTGCAATCGCATCCCTTTAGCTGGGCCAAACAAAGCGCAGTGGGGGTATCAGGTGGCTCATTCTGACGGGCCCACACTGAATGCAAAAGCCTGCCTGACACAAACCTCACCAGTTAGACCAAAGATGGTGAGCACACACACGTATTTCGAGCATGCCGATACTTTGTCTAACACATTCTTTTGCAATACTTGTTCATGGTGGGATTGTGGCACCACCATCACACCGAACATGTCAGTTTAAAAAAAAAAAAAAAAAAAAAGAGGAGGGTTGGGGGAGCATCGCTGTGCTAAATTTGGAGCGGTGAAAAGATGGAGTGTCGACAAGAGACCCTCGGTTGTGTTCTGTAGCGCAGCAGCACAATTTAGAATATACGACTCGAGGGTGACATTTTGCAGTCTTCATTTAGCCGAGAGTTTATTAGCTCAGCGGTGTAAGTCGACGTCTTCATAATTGCAGCACTGCAAACTCATGAAGAATTTGCCCACCTCCGGCTCCTCAAGCCCCCAAAGAGGCTAAGGATCAACAAGAAAGTCCGGGAAAGGAGGGTAAACGTTTTGCATACAGTATGCGTTTTCAGCCAGAAAAAACGCGAGTGATTCATCGACATGCGTGAGGGCCATATCCCGCAAAAGAACTTTTTCCTGTTGAAAAGAAAATATGAGTTGCGGAGTGGAATCTGGACAAAAATCAACTTGTGGCAAGCAATAAATCTGTCCTTTTTCTCAGCAGGCATCAAGACTGCAATGTCCATTAACGCCATCCAAACAACTCTGGGGGCACTTCATCTAATGGGGTGCTGGTGCCATTTTGCAAAACAAAGTCATAAATTGACATTTTAAGGCTTGCTGGGTAGGCCAAGGGACATCTGCAAGTTCTTTAAAAGGCCACTAGTGAGACAGTTGCGGTGGTGCTTGGTCCTGATGAGAGGGCAATGGCAAGGAACTGATCAATGTAATTACAGGACTCGGCCAACAGATAAATGTTGAGCAGAAGTGGAGAGCAAACATAAACCCACCTAATCGTCACAATCGTCTTTCTACCATTCAAGTGCCAGTGGCATAATGATAAAAATCCTCTTTCCACCCAACATCTTCCAATTTGCAAAATTGAAGATATTCTTGCCCATCAGTCTTCTGTGGCTATCAGTCTTCACCATTTTCAAGAAATCTTTATTTTGGTATATATATATATATATATATATATATATATATATATATAAACATTTTTAGTTTAGATTAATACACCCAAAAAGGTATCAGTTATCAGTATCGTTTGAAAAGTCAATTATTTTGCATCCCTGCATCGCACTTAATCTCGCGCCACATTACCTCTCTGAGCTCATCCGCCCCTACACACCTGCCCGGCGCCTCAGGTCTGTGGACCAGACTTTATTAGAAGAACCAAGAACTAAACTGAGGCTCAGAGGGGATGGAGCCTTTTCTGTTGCTGGTCCCTCTCTCTGGAATGACCTCCCACTGAACATTCGGCAAGCCTCCTCGCTGCCCATCTTCAAAACCCTCCTCAAAACTCACTTGTATTCTTTAGCATTCGACTCAGCATGACTTAGATTTGTTCTTGGTTTTACTGTTTGGTGCTTTCTACCGCCTTTATTACCGATTTGTCTTACGGTTTATTGTGCATGTTAAATTGCTCCATGTACAGCACTTTGTATGCAGCGACGGCTGTTTGAAAGTGCTCTATAAATACTGTTGACTTGACTTGACTTAATAAAAAAACAGCTGAACAAGAAATAAGCACATTGTTAACACGAAGAGTATAAGCTCCTCCACACAATGAAGTATTTTAGCACAAATGGTATTTTAAAACTACCTATCCTTGTGCAGAAATGGACAGAAATTGACATTTGGAACAAGTCACATATTGACTTTGTCATCTTGTTCTTCCTTTTCATTGCTTGGCCGATAAAAACAAACAAAATCCACCCGAGCAGAGAACAGTTGGAACGCTGCCTGGTTGTGAGACTGGTACTGAAACGTTGTCTTTGTTCCTGTCTCTGTTCACTTTCCCCGAACCAAAAAAAATAATAATAAATTTAAAAAATGTTTGCATTTTAACCCACGCCTGTACGATTATTTACATGTCGAAGTGCGTGCGTGCGTGTGTGTGTGTGTGTGTGTGTGTGTATTTCAATTGCAGTTTACTTAAATGTACGAGTTAATGAAGAAAAAAGAAAAGAAAAGAAAGAAAAGGGTTTGGGCAGTGAGAAACAGGCTGAGTCGCTCACTCTGTCCCAGAGTGCATTATTAAAGTGCACACGATGCTCTCCAACATGCCATTAGTCAAACTCGGCCAATTACCGCAAGGCCACGAGGCACATCAAGGAAGGCATCTTGACCTCCCACCAATTACACACACTCAAACAATCACGCAGGAGTTAAACATTGTCGGTTCATTTTCAAATAGATAGAACCGGTTGTCTTTATGATGCCAAACCCTCCGCTTCTCTCTGTAGATCAATAATGCTTATCTTTTCATAAGACGACAACGAATAGAAGGAATGCCACGTACACGGTATCCCTTATCGGTATTTGTTGGCGACATGACGGTTTGAAGTCTTGTAATTTATTTAACCTCGTTGACAAAGGAAAATGCATGTTCCGATAAATTAATATTTGCGTACCGCAGACAAAAAAACAAGATCAACGATCCAGCGCCGACCATTGTTTTGTGACAGAAGCGCTCTATAATCAAAGCAAGCAGAAGATAGAAAGGTTATCGAAGCAGGGAAACACTGATAACCAAGTCGGAGGTGATGACTAACACACCAACACCGGATGGAGGATATGGCTGATCCAGGGGTCTTTTGTTTTCAATTGGGTATTGGATCCCTCTGGTTGACATTTTGAAGAGAGTCTTATGGTGACATTTAGCAGCAGAAACAATCACCACAGCCTCTCTTTCAAGTCCAAATAGCCAATTACAGATGTGATTTTTGCCTTCCTGTCTGGTCTAATTTTAAGGTCATGTCATAGGGCATGGCAACCGTGACTGCGTATGAGCGTCCGTGTGTCAATACGTGACGCAAAGCCTGCTGTGGTAGCTTAGAAATAGCTTCGGTAGGGTCTGTGCATTCCAGCGGCTGTTCTGACATGTTGTAAATACAAGGTGTTGGAGAAAACATAGGAGGGGGGGGGGGTGGAAATCACTCAGAGCAGCTGAGGGTGGGGAGGGGTAGGAAGCAAGTTACATCCATAAACAAGAGAGTTCATCCGCAATCGGAAAAGGGAGAACCTCTGTTTTTCTAACCTGAAATTCTCAACAACGATACGTAAAAATGCATCAGAGTGAAAGTTTGCGTTTCACACCCCATTGTCACTCCAGATTCAAGGTCATCTCCCCACACATCATCTAGGACTGCCTCGAGGTAAATCGAACATCAAACATACGGATATCGGATATGGCAAGCTTAACCTTCATTTAAACCTTGAAAGTGAAAAAAGTCAAACCAAATAATGAGACATCAAATCACAGACTACTATAGTACACTCAGAAACTGCACATACTATACTACACATTTTGATTGCAAACAAAACATCCAAACGTCAAAAGTATCAATAAATGACGGAAGTGAGTTCAAGAATATCTATGAATATTAAATAAATATGCATAAAATTAGAGGTCTAAAGGTGAGAGCCATCTTTTATCTGTGTTGAAGACGACCTCTGTCTCCGGCATAAGACCACCGATGTGACTACAAAATGACCTGAGCTGATTTTACACACGCTGACGTGTACATTCATTTTGCAGCACTTCATGACAAGCATTTTCTTACCTGCACTCAGGCTGAGCAGCAAAGTTATCAGTGCAACCCACGCAACGGCGGCCGGCTGCATCTTGGAGCCCGCTTGTGTCGCTCGCTCTTCTCCGGGCTTCCCCCCTTGCGCCTTCTTCTCAATCTTCACTAAAGTCAGCGGGCTTGTGACATAAAAAGACGCTCCGGCATTTCACCTTAACCTAAATACCATGACTGAGGTTGTCGCTCCTTTTTCTCACCCGCCTTATGTTTCTAGTTAGTACGGACGAAACAATACTGGGATTTAAAAGTTAACTTGGTCGCCTGCCGGTCGGCCACCGTCTCCAGCGTGTTGTGCTCCACTCTCGCTGGCTGGAGTTACCATAAGGGGCTCTGGACTGTACCAAAGCAAGCCAAGGGGAGGGATAGATTGGATCTTTCGCGGTACATTTTACACTGAAATGTAGATGATACTGCGAGATATTTACCCCGTTACCTTATTTAAAATAAAATTTGGAATGGAATATACCGAATACCTTGTTTTTATCATTCCGTATATTCTCTTACTTCAATACTGTACCTCAAAAGAAGTGGACTATTCCCCGCTCTCCCTCAGCGATGAGTGCATCTTTTTTTGTTGTTGTAAATAGCAAAGTCAAAATGAATGACGCCCGTGGCGGGCAAACTAAATAATCGTGAATAATCATACGTGAGCAAGTTGTGTCTTCTTGTTTGCAAGTCGTTTAAGATGGATGTAAATTGTGTATGTAGAATGTATACAAATGGACAGCTCACCTTCAGTGGAAGTACTCAAACGACATTATCGAAGCACAATGCACTACACACTTTCAAATACCGTTAGGTCCATATAAACAATAACGTTTCAACATTTATCTTTGATTTAACATCTTTCCATTAATTTGATAGTTACATTTTAGCGGCCGTAAACTTTATTTTGACTTCCAAACAACCTTTAAAAAGTCATTGAAACTACATTTAACCTCTTTCGAATGTTTTCATATTTATCTTGTTATTTTCCCTTCTGTGTCATTGTAATGAAATGTCAATTTAGCATTTATTTACTTGTTAGAATGTATTTTTTGTCAACAATTTATTTTTTTTCTTTTCACTTGTACTGCAATTCTTTTATCTGATACGATTTTCTGTGAATCGGAGTGGAATGTTGCACATGTCCGTCAACCTTCACTTCCTCCTTGAACTTTTTTTTCAAATTGAGCTCAATAAAGAACCATAGAAACAAATCCAATCCAGCCATTCATTTATATTGTGCAATTTATCCTGTTCAGGGTAACTGCTGGATTAGAACCAGTCCACAAAGAGACAATCATACACACTCACAAAACACAATATGGGCACAGCGGTACCTCAAATGTGAGCCAGGGGGGTTGTGTGTACACATTTATGAAACTGCATCAAATACAGGTCGCCATGGTAGCAGTGTGTCTTCCAAGGCTGGAGAATCCAGTGCTTTCATAAATGGCATTTCTCAAATCTCTCATCTTTCTCTCTTTTTGGCTGGATCTCCACATCAGTCTTTGTCATCATAATTGTAAGAGAATGTTTCTCAAGAATGATTATGACAGTGGTTGAGGTCATAGTTTCTCATAGGCAAATGTCGTATTCAGACTTGCGTTGAAATATAAAATGTGTTTGTGTGTATTAATATTGCTAATGTTCAAAGTGAATAAAGTTACAGTAATTTGCTGTGCTGATAACCATCTTCAACCTGCCATTGCCGTATGAGCAGCTGTGGCCTCTTTCTCCAACATCCCTCCTGTTGAAGAGATGGAGACGTTTAATTCAAGTCTGTGATTAATGTGTCCGCAGTGAGCAAGATTCCCTCTCTGAATGTTACCGAGGCCTTCTGTCCCACATATGGATAGACAATGTTTTTGTATGCACACGATCCTGTGCTTACTTGTCACACACAAGGACTTAATTGGGCTGATCTCAACTAGATGGTTCAAAATTGCATGTTTTGCACAAAATTTAAGTGGGCATTTTGCATGTGATCTTCTAACAATGCCATGTTTTTCCATTTAAAAAGAAATCTATATAGCGGGCACATTTTTGTTTTTTTCACTCTAACTGGTGGTGACCGCATTTGGTCGTTCTGATGGTTTCATCAGTCAAGCCATTTACAACCCCCCCTCACCCAACCACCTCCAAAAAGAAAGAAAACAACCAAAACATGTTTTTACAACACTTCACAACTCTTACTGGCTGTCCAATTCAGTGATTTCCCCAAATGTGGCGCCCTCCAGTGGCACTACAAGGGGGTGCTGCAGGGACCCGATTGAAATCAGGAAGACTGTCATGAAATTCGACATGATTGCACATTGTCGACAACAGCAGTGAAATGGCTGAATAAGCCTGTAACTCTGTAACTGTTCGAGCGATGAGCTCAGATGTTCCTCGACTTGCATTCTGACACTTGACACTGACACTCAGCTCCACTGGCTTTTTCTGTCCCGCATCCTGCTACCTAATTTCAGCGCGCAGCTGTGTTCGGCAAACCTCTGCTTAACGTCAATGCGGGGTTTGGAACTGGATGCCCTGTTTTGCGGGCTCTTTAAGTACAAGGCTTTTCTGTGTGACATTTATTTTGTGGATGCTCAACTCTCTGAGCTTTCTTTGGATTTCGTACTCATTTTGACGTATGCGTAAAATTACAAAAGAGCTCAGTTCTTTCTTTTTGTGTGGGGCACAAAGCAAATGATGTCCGAGGCCTATCAGACAAAAAAAAAAAAAAACAATCTGGATGCTTTTTGTTAAAATACAACAAATAAAGGCGTGCACGTGCCAGTTAACATGCGCGATCCAATATTTAGTGTACACCAAAGAGATTTAGCCCCAAATGTACTTACTCAACACCAAAGAAAAACAAACACACTCGATCCCGCAGGTGTACTTAGCATGAATGCCTCCACATGTAAGTAAACACACGCATTCCGCGCTCAGCGTACGGTGCACACTTTTCAAATCCCGTCTGTCGAGGTTCAACCTGGTGTCTTGGCAACCGTTCTTCAAAATCTCTTTAGGAAACCATCGCATCTTTCATGACTCATTGTATCGTGCCCTCGGCGCAGCTATCAGAGACCCAAGCTCTGAGGCTTTTTTTTGCGAGGCTCTTTTACCCGCGCCGAGCAAACGGGGAATTTCTGGAAGATCTAGGTGGGGCAAAGTACTGTTAAGATGTCGGTTCAAGCTGCTGAAAGGCAAAACGAGCGGACCTGCTCTTTTATTGGCTTTGTGGGCTAAAGAATCTCTGAGAGTGAAATCTAAATAACACCCACCAAAGTGCTGACAGTCGTTCTTTGGTTTGAACAGATAATATCATTTACACTTAGGCCTGGGACGAATGAGTTTTCAAATCTTAAAAGATGTTTTTTATCCGTGGCAGTCCCCATACATAAAAATCCATTTTCATAATTTATTTTTTTAAGATCTCCTGAAATAAGTTGAGTGAATTAAAATGCTGTACTCTATCCCGGGGAAGGAAAATGGCATTAAGAGTACAAATGTGGAAATATTACTGGCTTTTTAGTGTCAGTATATTAGTAGCCGAATAGCCAAATGCCAATGGAAGGTTTTGCATTTGGATGGACATTAATAAATGAGCGACTTGTTTATTTGCTGCTGGCAGAGCAGCCCGTGAAGTATTGAAGCACACATTTCACTCAGACTGAATGCAGTACACAATTGTCCACGAGTAATAGCACCAAATACTGACGCCAAAAAAAAAAAAAATTAAATTAAATTCAAACGCAGACACAGGGCCCTGCATTCATTGAGGCCTGCCTCCAGGTTTACACAAAGTTCACAGTTCATCTTCTCATTACGGTGGTCTCATACCACACTTGCCAACAAGGAATTTCACGAGAAAAATGTCGTTTGTATGCGTAAAATAAACACAAGTGTGTGACTTTCATGCTATAAATGCACAAAGCATGCATTCAGTCTGCAATGTTTGGACTGTTTCACCCTGCAGTAACATTGTGACCTAAATGCTCTTGACAAAAATATTGCTTCATATGCGCGACACAGAACTGTAAACGTTAACAAATATTTGTTTGAGGGTTACATTCAAGCAAAACAAATGTGGCAAAGAGATTACTTCATACCCACGTGTGTGTCTAATGCTATTCTGACCGTCACAGGAGGAATTATTCAAACAAACCAGTCTTGTGTACTCTCTCTCTCCGCTTATCCTGAACAGGGTCGCGGGGGAGTTGCTGGAGCCTATCCCAGATTACTTTAGGTGGAAGGCAAACTACACCCTCGACTGGTCGCCAGTCAGTCGCAGGGCAAACGACCATTATTCACACCCACATCGTCATTGAATAACAACCGATCCTAACCTGCCCGCTCACAAGTCAGGCGTGTGTACCACTACACCATCAGCGACCTACCATATACTGTATATATACAGTATATATCCATCCATCCATTTTCCGAACCGCTTGATCCTCACTAGGGTCGCGGGGGGTGCTGGAGCCTATCCCAGCCGTCTTCGGCCAGTAGGCGGGGGACACCCTGAATCAGTTGCCAGCCAATCGCAGGGCACACAGAGACGAACAACCATCCACGCCCACACTCACACCTAGGGACAATTTAGAGCGTCCAATCAGCCTGCCATGCATGTTTTTGGAATGTGGGAGGAAACCGGAGCACCCGGAGAAAACCCAGGCAGGCCCGGGGAGAACATGCAAACTCCACACAGGGAGGCCGGAGCTGGAATCGAACCCGGTACCTCTGCACTGTGAAGCCGACGTGCTAACCACTGGACTACCGGGCCGCTACAGTGTGTGTGTGTGTGTGTGTGTGTGTGTGTGTGTGTGTGTGTGTGTATATATATGTATGTATGTATATATATATATGTATATATAGGGCGGCCCGGTAGCCCAGTGGTTAGCACGTCGGCTTCGCAGTGCAGAGGTACCGGGTTCGATTCCAGCTCCGGCCTCCCTGTGTGGAGTTTGCATGTTCTCCCCGGGCCTGCATGGGTTTTCTCCGGGTGCTCCGGTTTCCTCCCACATTCCAAACACATGCATGTCAGGCTGATTGGACGCTCTAAATTGTCCCTAGGTGTGAGTGTGGGCGTGGATGGTTGTTCGTCTCTGTGTGCCCTGCGATTGGCTGGCAACTGATTCAGGGTGTCCCCCGCCTACTGCCCGGAGATGGCTGGGATAGGCTCCAGCACCCCCCGCGACCCTAGTGAGGATCAAGCGGTTCGGAAAATGGATGGATATATATATATATATATATATATATATATATATATATACTGTAGCGGCCCGGTAGTCCAGTGGTTAGCACGTCGGCTTCACAGTGCAGAGGTATATATGTATACATACATATATAATAGTTAACATGATGTAATTGTGATACGGGTTCCAGTGCTCATCACACACAAAAAATGGATAGGTTTTGTATTAAAAAATAAATGTCTATCAAATGTCTGCTCTTTTGATCCATTTGCTGTCTTTTGTGTGTGTGTGTGTGAAATTAGATTTTTGGACTGCCTCTTTTTTGAGACAGCTGCACTTTCCCTGTACAATTGCTGAAATGTGACAGTATATATACAAAAAAAAAAGTCCTCCCAAAGCCGATCTTTGTCACACATTGTATATGCGGGTAGAAATGTGTACACAGAATTCTTATTTTCTTTTACAAAAGCTTCGTAGTATTCTCTGCGGCTTGTAAATGTTTTTTGTATTCTGACTTGTGCACGCATGTGTGTGTGCGTGTGCGTGTGCGTGTGTGTGTGCTTGGATTTTCTTTTAACCTTCAAAATAACAGATTGTGATGTTTGCAAGTTTCTATGGAATCTTTTTTTTTTTTGCCAAGTAATATGGGTCTAAGTTAGGGCCTGCAGCTGTGTCAATAGACAACCAAGCAAACCCAAAGCACCCTCAAAATCCTGCAAACTCCCTATTATGTTGGCCATCTGGCTATAAGGGCGTCTTATACTTTTTTCTTTAAAAAAAAAAACACCTGTGTCTGTGTGTGCGCGCGCACGTGTGTGTGTGTGTGTACCTGTTGAGTGACAAACAGCACCTGTTTGTCAAAAGAACGCTGGATTCTTGGATCATTCATATATCGGAGTCAGTAAGCTTGCGTTAGATGGAAAAACAAATTCAAAGGGACAAAATGTCATCCTACTATTTAGATTTTCTTTACATCAGCTGAACTTTGAATCAGTCAACGGGAAAACTGTTAACCATTTAATAGAGAAGAGTCAGAATACACACAAAATACAATGAGTCCTTTACGTGGGCCGGAATTGCAGTGGGACGGGTACTGGCGCTTCACAATTTTAGCCTTGAGCATACATGAGCCACCGGTACCCTCTCTTGTTCTACTTTTCTCTTACTCATAAGACATTCTTATAAGGTAACACACTGCCAACGCATATTTAATTTCAAAATAAAAGCATTCCAAATAATACACCAATACAACAGCCTTAGTAGGCTTTCATTTTGAACTTGGCCCATGTGCAGGTGTTTAGTGAATAAAGCGCTGTTTCCCAACTATCTAATCACGTTTTACTGACTGTTATGCATTGTAAAGGCGTTCCAGAGGTCTCAAGAAAAATGTCTCAATCTTTGGTCTCTGACCTTTAAGTTCATATCCGATGCTCCGTCTTCGGTTTCGCTGCGCCGCTCCCAGCATGTTATGAGTCAGGACACGCAGAGCGCACCGTCTCCTTCGCCATTCCAAAATTAGCAACAGAGCGTTGCGAAACCTGCGGTGAACACCCTGCTCTTGACGCTCACAATCATTTTGCAGCCCTAATAACAGCACAACTATGCAGAGCAGGAATGCAGCACAATCAAATCATTTTCCTCCATCTCCACATCTGTGCTCCGCATGCCTCCCCGATCTTTTCAGTCCAACGGGGGCACAGATCGTCACACATATCAATGTTTACAGTCGACAGTAAAAAGTACTGTGTGAATACGATTCGCACTAAACGATAAGAAAATCAAGTCCGCTTTTGGTCCCGACTGAACAAGCAAACGAAAGGGGTTTTAATCGTGAAAATAAATACTATATATTGAATGTTTTCCAGGGCGGCCCGGTAGTCCAGTGGTTAGCACGTCGACTTCACAGTGCAGAGGTACCGGGTTCGATTCCAGCTCCGGCCGCCCTGTGTGGAGTTTGCATGTTCGCCTGTGTGGGTTTTCTCCGGGTACTGCGGTTTCCTCCCACATTCCAAAGACATGCGTGGCAGGCTGATTGGACACTCCAAATTGTCCCTAGGTGTGAGTGTGAGCGCGGATGGTTGTTCGTCTCTGTGTGCCCTGCGATTGGCTGGCAACCGGTTCAGGGTGTCCCCCGCCTACTGCCCGAAGACGGCTGGGATAGGCTCCAGCACCCCCCGCGACCCTTGTGAGGATCAAGCGGTTCGGAAAACGAATGAATGAATGAATGAATGTTTTCCGCTATGCAGATCCACCGATCACGATTTTCCATTGAGATTTAATTTAGTTTATTAACTGAATCATGATGGGAGTGTGGTAGAGCATGTGGTAGCATAGCTGCCTTACCACAGGAGGTTTAGGTTTGGGATGTGAACCCTATCTCAGTTTCAGCTTTGGTTGGCTCTTGCTCTAAGTGTGCTTGTGTGGCTTTTATCAAGGTAGCTCGGTTTCCTCCTGCAGCTGCTAGCTTGATTCAGGAATCTAAATTGTCCCGAGTTTTGAATGTTTGTCCATCTCATCACATCAGTCCGGTGGTGTGATCTGTCCAAGTCAGCAGGGATGGACTGCAGCTTTTCGGTGAGCCTGCACATCATACCAAGTGACATAGAAAAGGGGTCAATATAATTCTTTTGAATGCGTAAATTCTTGGATTTCATTTGCCATCAATGGATGTGTGGGTTTTGTAGGATGATTCTGAGATATTGTAAGTACAGATTTGTATAAAATTAATATTTAAACATTGTTGTGTTTTTGAGCCATGCAAATTACTCCGAAGAGAAACAGGATAGCCTTCACACTCCTCACCCACTGCTCTTCTACAAAAGTACTAAAATCCATAATTCATATTCTCTGTGAAACAAAGGATTGTCTCGCGTGAACAATAAGGGAGTGTTTTGATTAAATCAAGGAACAGTTATTGCCAACTATTGCAAAATCAAAATTGAATCATATGTTGTCACGGAGACATTTAAACAAATTCCATATTGCCGACAGTACACCGAATAGTACAACGGGATGCTCTCAATTCTGGAAAAACGTCATCTCCAACTCCGATCGTTAACATCAGACTGAAGTGTTTGGTTTCATATGACTGCCTTGGACAGAAGATTTCTGACCAAACCATTCTGTGCGTCAAGAGCAGAGGGATCTGGCGCCATCAGCTCTCAAAACATGCCATTCTTGAAACCACAACATCAGAATGACACATCATCTGGGGTTTTCAATTTAAACTGCTGTCATATAAAAGCATGTAAAAAGTTAAAGCTGGGGTAGGCAACTTGCAGCCTGCGGGCACTAAGTGGGTCTAGGCCGCGCTCAAAGTGGCACCTTGGTTAATTTTTACGAAAAGATCCCAACTTTAAAAAAAATAAATTAATTAATTAACAAACAACCAAAGTTCTTCAAAAAGACACTGAGAAATATTCATTATACGTTTTCCACAAATAACAGGAGGAATTGGGAGGAAAATCCTGCAATACAGATTTTTTTTTTTTAAACTGTGGAAAAAATGTACCAAAAATAATTGGGAATCTGTGTGGGCCAAATCGAGTATGCAGGGGTTGAGTGTAGTTTTAAATTGTAATATCACCATGCTCCACTAGATGGCAAACATGACTTATTTGCACTGACTAAAATTGCCCTGTACTACAATGTGAGAAGGCCTAATATTTTTGGGCAGATTTGAAATGAAATGCAGGAGCAACATACTGTTGTACTTTTAATGAGGGAAACCTTTGCAATGGAATGTTGTTGTTTGTTTGTTTTTTACAATATTTGCTTATTTTATTGTTTGCTTCAATCACATTGTTTTTGAATAGTCAATATTTTTATATATGCATTGATTTGATGAAAAATGACAATAAGGGAACGTATGATGATTCAGATGACTCCGATGTATTAACAGGGTGAGTGAAGTTCGGGTTAGTGTGATTGTACCAGAAGAGAGAAAAGGTAGCAGACCCTTTTGAAGCTCATTGCTGAAATGTTTAGCGGCTCTGTGGTCTGTAAATCCCTCGGGTCTCATTCAGGGTTATTACCCCTCCTCGCTCCCCCTGTCCCGTTCACTACTTAACCACTACTCCCACACTTATACTGTCCGCTCTGATAGATTGGAGGAAATGAACGTCTGCAAATTGGCTCTCAGTGGTGAGGTGAGACCATACACGCAAGATCTACTTTCAAACCAAAGTCTGGTGGTCTCCAACCAATCTCCTCTCTCTTTGTTTTCTGTTTTGAATTATCATAAGAAAGATTCCCCCCACCCATATAAAGATAAGTGCAGGCTCCATTTGTGTTTAGCTTGGGCAATGTCTTGGTGTCTAATAGTGTTTAATAATAACGGAGTGCTACGTGAAAGGCTGCAGTGTAATTTACGTCTTGAGCAAGCGTAGCATAAAATTGTTTGCATCAGATGTGTACATTGTTCTTTAATTAGGTTTAGAAACGGTGGAGTGTTTTAATGCACTCTGAAGTGTGTATAGTTTGATGTGTAAATGATACACTTGCGCTTTAAGGTGAGGCCTGTGCATTCAGCCAATCATAATAAGTGTTGGAAACATTTTCAGGCATGTGTTCACTCATCTTTGATGAATTCATAATTTTAATTTGCAGGAGACTCATTAAAGTCTGCTTCTGCATTCACATAATGACATAAATTGTAGATGCCATGAAAAGATATAGAAAAACATGTTTGGAATTGAAAAAGTGCTGCTTTTTTTTTCTCCAAACATTGTGTCCATTATTTCCCATGATTTTCATCCACATATATAGTACTTCTGTGTATACTTTTATGGGACTGTTTTGACCGCTCTGTGGAACAACACGTAACATTTTTTTCTTAGCCAATATCCCTCTAAACAGTATTACATTACATTGACTTTCTTATATAATTTGACAGTAGCCAAGATTTGGTTTGATGTTGGCAGAGCATGACTCAGAAAAAGCTTGGTTTGGCTTTGCAAACTGAACGCTGTTATTTTATGAAGCAAGCAATTGTGTTCATCCTATAAAGAAACCGGTGTTGCCTGATGGAGATAGCAAGCCTTTTGGTTTCATTCTCAGTCATTAAAATAGCTGTTTTCCACCTTTTAACAACATTAATACATGATAGCCAACTAGCTCGCTAGCTAGATAGCGCGCTAGCTAGCTAGCTCACTAGATAGATAGATAGATAGATAGATAGATAGATAGATAGATAGATAGATAGATAGATAGATAGATAGATAGATAGATAGATAGATAGATAGATAGATAGATAGACGTGATTTGGATGCAATGACGTCCACCGCAAAACATTATTTTATGAGCAAAGACAAGTTTAGAACTTGGAACTGCTAATTTTGGTGTTTAAATAGTAAAGCTCTGGGTGACTTGTGATGGGATAGTGAAATATAATTGACCAGGAGACCCTGCCAGAGGCATGAAGCTCAAGTTAACTTGGCTTCAAGGATCATTGGGACACACAAACCCCTCCAGTACAATGGAGGTGAATGGGAGGGGGGGGGGGGGGGGTAGAAAAGCGGAATGCAAAAAAAACGGAATCATCCGTCTTATAAAAGGACATAATATATATCAATATTACAGCAATTTAGATAAGAAACTGCAAAGTGTTTATATGCACAACCAAAAACAGAATCGGGGTAAACAGATGAAACAATGATGCTGTCGTATTAAAGGGAAAGTTCTGCCGGATCAGTTCCATGCTACAAACGCATTCCTAGTGCAGCGGCGTGCATGTGGGCGGTGTCAGCATGTCACAGACCGGGCACTCAATAGGTAGATTATGGAATTTTTTTTAAAAACACTGGTAAACCTGCCTCGAACATGCCCCAAGCAAGAGTTGTCTTTGGGAAAAGTTCCAAATTCCCGAAAAATACAGTATATTCACATCATTTGTCGATCAATGTCTATGTATTTCGCATAGGTTTAGATACGGTTTACTGTTTCTCATGATATCTGCCATTAAGGTTAAGAACTAAGAGTGGATTTAAGTGTAGAACACATCTCAATGAATACTTTAGCCCGGCGGTGACAGATTATTAGAGGTGTAAAACAACAAGAAACCAAACTACAAAGTAGGTCGTCAGAGAGGTGTGGGACACAAAATGATGATGGAAGTGGAAAATTTACAAAGTCCCTTCCACCTCCATACAGTTTTCGTCATTGCTGTTAGTGTTGTGATGGATGCTGACTCCTGTCTTTGATGCCCTTGTCATTTGAAAGAGACTGAAGGTGTGAATGCACCGGTCCTTTGGTACAAGTCATAAATTTCAACTCTCTTGCACAAAAGCACACACACATCAGTCAGTGGTTTTTGCTGAATATCCCCTTCGTCGTAATATTTAAATGAGAGTCTTCTCATTACATTTTTACATCTCTGGAAAGTTGGCGGGATGAAGCCGTCTTTTGAATCCATGATTCTATAGTCCGAGTGCCTCTACTGAGGTTACATTTACCGTACGTCGGTTTGAGCCAGTAACAAAAATGTGAGCAAATATCATCCGCACTGTTCATTTTCCTATTAAATTAAGTCTAAACAAACCGCAAATGATTCTAACAGACCACACAGAAAGAATTTGCAGTATTAAAAGCAATCCGGTATCATGTATTCCACAATGAAGTTTATTATTTCCAGTTGGACCGAGAGGTTGGAGATTGTGCGGGTAATTCTTCAAACCACATTGCTCGCATATAATTTCTAAACGTGTTTTTAAATAATTTTACTCAACCCTGATGCTTACATTTGCAGATTTGTGGGGTTTACTTTGTAGCTAATGTGAACTGTTTCGATTTGCGTATGTTTCCAGAAGGTCATTTCATGGCTGCTCGTGGTAAGCAATCGCCGCTAATAGAGTGTGTGTCTGACAGAGGTTTGAATAAAGGACACAAAGTCTGTGGGGAGAAACAGGCAGGGTGACAAGGAGAGAGAGTGGCCAGCCAAGGTGATGAAATTAGGGATGGCCGGCGGCTAAGATTGGCTTGACATAGACAGCATTTGCTGTGAATGTTTGATGGAGGCTGAAACATCCCTTGCCTCCTCCTTTGGCTGCCTGCCTGTAAGCTCATCCTGAGCCCACATGCTGAGAAACTATTTCCAGGTGTGAAATGGATCCACTGTGGCACTGCTTCGAGGATTTGGAAAGGCGGAAAATGGAAACTTAACGTTGATGAAGGCTGCAGCTAAAGCAGAATCTACCTTTGCCGGGCCTCTGTGGCTCCCAGAGTCATTACGAGCTACACTGGAAGAGAATATCCTGCGATACACCACAAACCCTAATATCATTCAATCGCAACACAGATTAACAGGTCCATGTCAATCATATGAACCTTAATTGCAACGGTGATATGAAGCCCTGAGGAAACTCATTAGGCACACCCCCACAACCCCTAGCTGTAGCCTCAGCTGGAGAGACATTTCTTTATTATTACTCATATTTAAGTAATATTATACCGAGACCGGTGGCCCGGTGATCCAGTGGCGAGCGCGTCAACCTCACAGTGCAGAGGTACCGCGTTCAATTCCAGCTCCGGCCTCCCTGTGTGGAATTTGCATGTTCGCCTGCGTGGGTTTTCTCCGGGTACTCCGGTTTCCTCCCACATTCCAAAGACATGCGTGGCAGGCTGATTGGACACTCCAAATTGTCCCTAGGTGTGAGTGTGAGCGCGGATGGTTGTTTGTCTCTGTGTGCCCTGCGATTGGCTGGCAACCGGTTCAGGGTGTCGCCCGCCTACTGCCCGAAGACGGCTGGGATTGGCTCCAGCAACCCCCCCACCCCCCCGCGACCCTTGTGAGGATAAAGCGGTACAGAAAATGGATGGATGGATTATATCGATACCAGGGTTTGGATCTTCCATTGTAGTATTTCCTTTTGACTTTTCATCCATCCAGTTTCTCATCCGCTTATCCTCACAAGGGTCATGCTGGAGCCTATCCTAGCTGTCATCGGGGGCCATAGGTGGGGGACACCCTGAATTGGTTGCCAGCCAATCACAGGCCACACACAGACGAACAACCATCCGCGCTCACAATCACACCGAGGGAATATTGACACATCAGTCTTGCTTGTACATTTGGTGTTTTGCATCATTTCCTTGATATAATTTATGCAACATTCAAGTTCATGTAGCAGACCAAACACGCAAGTTTCAATTTCATCTATCGCCACACATAATGTTCACAGACACATTTAAGTACCGGAAAAAACACTCTACTTCTTACCCACTCATTCAGGAAACCTGTTTGGGATTTGGGAATATTTGTGGACAGTATCTTTGTTAGCGCCGTTTCTTCACTCCTGCGATGGTGGTCAAGTTTGCTGGCTCCCTTTGATCTGTCACATCGGTGAGGAATTCGGCAAAAACCAGTCACATTTCCCGACGTGCTTTGATGGAGTGAGTGAACTTGGAGGCGTGGCATGAAGAACACACCAGAAGACAAAAGCGGCCATGTCTGTTGTTGTGGATTTCAAGTCTGATGAGGCCTGGACGCGAGTGCCAGCAAGAGAGAAAACTTTTGAAGTCCCGTCACTTCCACAGGCACGGCCCGTGAGCCAAAGTCAATGTTATCCTTCCTAGCTCAGTCTCAGGTAAAGTAAGTAAAAAATGCCCACTGAAAGGATGCATGGATGGAAAGTGACAGCGACGGAAGTTGTTCAAATTCAAAAGAGTAAACGGACCGGATTTTCTCACCTCATCACCGGTGTCACCTTGTTCCGCCTGCCACCTCCATCGGTCATTTTGCCTTTCACTGCACGGCCGTTGTTGGTTGCGCGTTGGCTACTCACAACATTTACCATGGCGTGGAAACCAAAATAAACACACAAATGTAATAATGGCTTTGTTTGCTGAAGAATCAGTTTCACTTCCAGTAAAATTAAGGTCGTTAATCATTTTTCCAAGATAATCACTCACTGGCCACACAATGATTTAATTATTAACTTATTTTGCTGCAGGAGCGGGCAAAATATTACAGGTAGAAGTGCCTTTGCTTTGTTTGCCTTTCGTAACTTAAGGAATTAATGTTAATTCATTCCTAAAATGTCATTAAACCAGATGGTGAGTCAGAGATACTGCAGACACGCCCCCCCCCGCCCCCCCAACTGCTGGAGGATACAAAGGCACCGCATGAACGAAACTGAATACATAATTATTTTAAAAAGTAATTTTCTCAAGTGCTTTCTCTGCGTATTGCATTGTGTCATCTGTTTGCGTCGTAAATCATAAATACAATTAACATTGAGTGTCTTGACACTGCTGGCACTTCTAACAAGGGTAGTTTGCAATGCAAGACTGTAATGGATTCAGTTTTGAAGGTTTGTGAGGCAGAGCAAAGTCCTGTCAATTCGACTGCTCTTCATTCAAACCAGCCATTTTTTTTTGTTATTCATCCAAACGGTACCTGCCTATAATTGCAACTGTGCTCTGCTGAACAAACACCGGAAATGAGATGCTATAAGACTCACGTTGAGAGCAGTGAGTCCAAATAGAGTGTCCAATTTCCATTGAGTATTTCAGGCCCATGCCAGCAGGAGATG
Source organism: Hippocampus guttulatus (assembly GCF_054856545.1). NCBI lineage: Eukaryota > Metazoa > Chordata > Actinopteri > Syngnathiformes > Syngnathidae > Hippocampus > Hippocampus guttulatus. The sequence continues at coordinate 25,272,721 of NC_141263.1, read as the reverse complement.
ATGCAATGCTGAGCCAGGAGATGAGATCGCAGGTGACAAACGGGACGAAGGAGCTGAAGAAACAGCAAGTGAAGAGGCATTGTTTAGCCCGAGAAAACAATCTAGGGCAGACTTCAATGCTGGAGGACGGCCACAATTTAGAATTGGTCTTAGTTGGGGGGAGTCACAAATAACACTGCACCTCCGAACTAGGTGCATAACATAAGCACCATTTTAAATATGGACAAAAGACAATATGTGCTCTTATTTTTCATTTTTCATAATACATTTCTCAGTGCATGTATAAAAGGTTAACAACATAAGGTTTGAAATAAAGAACAAAATAACCACATACTGTTTTTGTTTTCCAGTGTAAGGGGCTCCCTTACGTAACAAATTACCATTCAAAGACAGCACAAAACTGCTTAGCACCAAACCAACATAAAGTCATTTTGTTCATTTTTTTTTCATAAAAATCATCCATCCATCCATTTTCTGATCCGCTTTATCCTCACAAGGGTCACGGGGACGTGCTGGAGCCTATCCCAGCTGTCTTCGGGCAGTAGGCTGGGAACACCCTGAACCGGTTGCCAGCCAATCGCAGGGCACACAGAGACAAACAACCATCGGCGCTCACATTCACACCTAGGGACAATTTGGAGTGTCCAATCAGCCTGCCATGCATGTTTTTGGAATGTGGGAGGAACTCAAAATTAGATTTTTGAGGTACTGTGTTTGCCCTGCAAGCGGCATCATTCCTAATCCGCATAAAATTTATAAGGCCCATGTTGTAATACAGGCCAGTATAAAACCTGGCGTAAGCGCGACAACAACTAAGCGATGTCTGCCATCTAGTGGTGAATGGTGATATTACATCTCAAAACTATAGTTAACACCTGCATAATCACGGTCCGGCAACCGCTGATTCACCTATTCACCATTATCTGGATTTTAAAAAAAAAAGTCCATTTATATTCTGGGATATTTCCCCTCGTTCTGTCTGTTTCTCCTGAAAAACGCACAATGAATGTTAAACTTTTCAGTGGAACGTTACACCGCTACATTAAAAAATGAAAATGTTTTATAGTGGCAATCCTAGAAAATATACACAGGTCCACCAATCCTGGGGTGGATTATCAACACTTGAACATTTTTTAAAATAAATCATCTTCAGGGGCCTTGCATGGATTTATTTTTATGCAAAAGAACATCTTATCACTCATGTGCTTTTTTTCTCCTCCAAATGAGCTCATCACATTTCCACATCCGCAACCATTACAAAAGCTTTTTTTCTTCTTTTTTGCCCACAATCCATCTTGGCTCTATTTGTTTCCCCTGCCTCTTTTCTGGTAAACACAAAGTTGATCTTTCAGGGGTATTCTCTCGCTGCAAGCAGCAAAACACAAATGGATGTGTGTGCGGATGAGCGAACGAGAGAGCGAGAGCGACCACCACTTCCCCTCTTGGCTAATGGCAGGTTTTAAAAATGGAACCATGGATTTGAAGGAGTAGCCTGAAAACATTTGCCAGAATGACATCATGAAATCCAAAAACAACACGGAGCTAAAAATGGATTGGGGCCTTTCGAGCGCAACAAACTCCAGCAAAGATGATTGCCTCTCCTTGCATTGATTGAAGGCAAATGTGGAAATTAAGAGGACTGTGAAGAAGCGCTTTGGATGAGTATACGACTCGCAGCCGACGCATCAAGTGTAACATGTAAGCAAAGCGAAAAGCCAGCGTCAATGTAGTTGTGGGCAGGAATTTACGACATGCGTGCGGCTGGTGCTGATCTTCCCCAAAAAGCCTCACTGCTTCATGTCTTGCGTGTGTTGGAGGAAATATTCCTGTGATTTCCTCTGTCGAGCAGCCTCAAGTGTTTCTTGATTCAATAAAGCTTTCACTTGTTGACGTCCCCCCACTCGCTATGTTTGTTTGCAAGCTCGCAATCATGAACGCTCGCGTTTCATCCCCAACGCTGCAGCAGGAGATCATGTTGCTCTGCGGTGTGTTTCCACAGAGAGGAGCAGGGGATCAACCATATCATCGCCGTGTCTGAGCTAAGGTGAGAGACAGATGTCTGGCCTCTGATCATAACAGGTCACCGCTAACGTGATCAGAGAAGCAGCAGTGACACGCTGACACCGCACACAAGCACGCCGCTGCACAAGGAATGCATTTGTAGCATATGTAACTGATCCGGCAGAAGTTTCCCTTTAATGCAACAGCGTCACTGTTTGATCGGTTTACCTCGATTCTGTTTTCGGTAGTCCATATAAACACTTTTCTTCTAAAAGTTGTTGTAATATTTTTCGGAGTTATGTCATTTTGTAAGACAGATAATTCATGTTTTTGCATTGCGCTTTCCTAGCCCCCCCCATCACCTCCATTGTACTAGAGGGGTTTGTGTGTCCCAGTGATCCTCGGAGCCAAGTTAACTTGACCTGAATGCCTCCGGCAGGGTCTCCCTGGCCAATTATATTTCACTATCCCATCACAAATCACTCACAGCTTTACTATTTAAACACCATATTAGCTATTGTAGCTACTAAATTTGTCATCGCTAGGAAAATAATGTTTTGCGCTGGACGTCACTGTATCCAAATCTTTCTAGCTTGCTATCTATCTAGCTAGCTAGCTGGTTAAGATGGCTAGCTTGCTCGCTCGCTAGAGAGCTAAATAGCTAGGAAAAAAAAGCTAGCTATCAGCACAGTGGACAATTGGTTAACACGTCTGCAACATTTTTGAGGTTTGGGATTTGAAATTCAGAGACATGAAAAGTTACCATGACGACGAGAGGCATGGCTAGCCATGCTTGAACTGTCCAGACTGCATATGAATGGCGCTTGCGCAAAGCCAACACTGGCCAATAAATGTCCATTCTCTCTCCTGGACTACACCAGGCGAATTTACATTCATTCTGTTGACGGGTAAAATGGTACCAAATTTGCTGCATTGCAATCTACAAGTCTACAATCACGGTTTAAAAGTGTCTAACAGTGTCAATATAAAGGACATCATCATCATCATCATCTTTGGTCAGACATATTTTAGCGACTCTACTGCGTTCCATTTTGCAATTGGTGATATTGTTGTTGGTTTTAACTTTGGTTCAACTTTACAAAAAAAAGAAAAAGAAAGAAAAACGAATAGGTTAACACCTAAAAATAAAAAGGCTGGCTGTTTTTTTAGTCAGCCTCATATAATTTCTTCACAGGTGGTCTTTTTTTTTAAACTCCCCACTGCTATTTGCGAACTATAACAGTGTCTGAAACTTGAGAAAAGCTCCAGTGATCTGTTCAGTGTTTCAGGCAGCCACAGATTTGTATTTTTACTGTAATTCCATCAAGCTTCATTACAGCGTCAAGCCTGAACTCGAAAGTGGTGGAAGGGCTATCTGAGTACTGGAGAATGGCGAATGAAGAGCGTGATAAACTTGGTTGCACAGCACTCCAAGATAATTTGAGCTTGGAGACTAATTTGAGAGCCTCATATGATTTGGAATGGAAAAGTTTACAAGGCTCATTTTGACACTTCATTCCAAACCACAAAAGACTTGGAAACAACAAAGTCATTTTTATTTGATGTTTAGATGACAGATTTACAGATGAGCTCATGGATTCTTCCTCATAATTAAATTGTTCTGTCCAGTAATTCACATCAATATTCTCCTAAAAAATTATAATATACAGCATATGTGCTTGTAAAACGAGTGTAAATGTTTGTGGTCATTTTTTTTAGACTTCTTGTAATTCTAATATTGCTCTGAATTTTCTTCACCTTCGGTCCGAAACCAACCAAAACACATCTGCTGGCAATGACATCTTCCTCTCCATTGCGTACACATTTTAGCAAGTTCAATGGGAGACAAAGAAGGTCACCACTAAGTTTTGGGAAAGGAATATGATATTTTTACGTCAATCAAAGTATATCCAATTGGTCCGGTTTTATCTTGTCAGTCTTGACCCGCTTTCCATCATGAACGGTTTATAATTTTGACATGCCCGAATAATTTGCTGGCTCGAAGCAAAATAGAAAGCCTTTAGAGAGAAACATGACAGAATTATTTCCTCCTGCTGAAAGGGGTTTGGAACAGCGACAGGCCATACGGTCCACGTACGATCTGTCCAGCAGTCGTTTCAGAGCTGCTCCTAATCTGGAGGCCACATGAGTCCCTCTGCTTCATCCAAGTGTGCCTTTATTTCTTCTAACTGACTTTTCAATGCAATCATTATACTATGCTTACTCATCACTCGGCCTGTGCCGGTTCAAATTTGTTCTAGGATGTGTACTTTTTCATGTATAAATTCAAACAGACATTCAAAAAGATACAGTCGAACGACACGCACGGAGCAAGTATCAACTTAACTCATGCTTGCAGTGGCATCTAATAGAGAAATTATCCTTCATAATTAACCAGGGCGGCCCGGTAGTCCAGTGGTTAGCACGTCGGCTTCACAGTGCAGAGGCACCGGGTTCGATTCCAGCTCCGGCCTCCCTGTGTGGAGTTTGCATGTTCTCCCCGGGCCTGCGTGGGTTTTCTCCGGGTGCTCCGGTTTCCTCCCACATTCCAAAAACATGCATGTCAGGCTGATTGGACGCTCTAAATTCTCCCTAGGTGTGAGTGTGGGCGTGGATGGTTGTTCGTCTCTGTGTGCCCTGCGATTGGCTGGCAACTGATTCAGGGTGTCCCCCGCCTACTGCCCGGAGATGGCTGGGATAGGCTCCAGCACCCCCCGCGACCCTAGTGAGGATCAAGCGGTTCGGAAAATGGATGGAATGGATGGATAATTAACCAGTTCAAGGTGGACTCCACCTACTGGGATCGGCTCCAACACGCCCGCGACCTATGTGAGGGATAAGCGGCGCGGATAATGGATGCGTGGATGAATCGTTTTATAAGATTGTCAAAAGGGCAAACGCTGCTGCGTGTGGGTATTCAAAGAAATCACACTGGGATTTGCGGGGGGTGGGACATTATGGTTTGGTGCAGTTGAGTGGAAAGTGGACCCAAGTATAGGGAACTCAACGGGTTCTTCTTCTTCTTCAAAAAAAAAAAAAGTTTCTTTGTAAAACATGGCAAATATGTCTGTTGTGCTTAGACTGCTCGATACTGCAGCATGAGTAATATATATACAGTATATATATATCTATATATATAGATAGATATAGATATAGATATCGTGATCATAGATAAAGGGCAGAGGAAAGCCGTTGTAGTGGATGTAGCGGTCCCAAGAGATGGAAACATCAGAAAGAAGGAACATGAGAAACTCGAGAAATACCAAGGGCTCAGAGAGGAGCTGGAGAGAGCCTGGAAGGTAAAGGTGACAGTCGTGCCTGTGGTGGTCGGAGCACTCGGGGCAGTGACCCCCAAACTAGATGAGTGGTTGCAACAGATCCCGGGAACAACATCGGACATCTCAGTCCAGAAATGTGCAGTGCTGGGAACAGCAAGGATACTGCGCAGAACCCTCAAGCTTCCTGGCCTCTGGTAGAGGACCCGAGCTGAATGAGGGACGGACACCATCCGAGGGGGGGTGAGACGAGGATTTTTTTTTTTTTTACACATACATGTATATATAATTTTTTGTTTTTTTCCAGATCTGGAATGATATGCACCATAAACACAGTACCTCAATAATTCTAACATTTCGAGTGAGCGTGTATTTGTTGTTACACTTCATGGCACTTGATGCCGACGCGCGTTGCCCTTGTTGTCAAAGTCACAATTATAAAGGATTTGTAGTCGGAATCTGGGAGGCAAGAAAACGAATTCATGAAAGAAGTGTCTTGAAAGAACTCATCCAAGTTTTTTTGCACGTTGATGCCTGCACTGTTTCACACCGAGATGTTATTCGGATAACATGAACTGTTCCTCTCGGCAATCAGTCATTTTGTTGACAAGCTCATCTTTTCTGTGAGTCAGCCATCCGCCGTGCGTTGTTGGCTTGATGTAACTGCAATGACGGCACTCAAACGGAATGACAGACCTGGGCTTTGTGTGAAATATGGTTATTGAGCTTTTGTTGAGGAAAATTCCATGTTGTTTCCACAACAACTGGGACTCTAATTGGCTGCCAGAATTCACTTGAGCTTTTACAAAAGCATTTAAACCATCCAGTTTGTACCTCTCAAGTAATCACTATTGTGATGTGATGGCAAATGGATTTATGACTCTTCAGACAAACCGTGGAAATTATAATTGTAGGAAACACTTGATGCACGGCAGGGCGCAACATGCTGTTTGGCTTTGTCTTGAAACCAGACGCTGTTTGTGGTGGTGGTGGTTGGTGGGGGGCTGGCTTAGTTATTATTCAAACTACCGTAAAAAAACAAACAAACAAAAATAGTTCTAAGACCCGAGTTTCTGACGCGTACAGAAACTCTGAGGATTGAACAATGCCCAAAATTTACACCAGAGAGGCTTCAATGACATTTTTTCAGCACAATGATATTAAATATTCAAGGTAGAGAAATCTGCCCGTTTTGTGTTTGACTCAATCAAACAAGAAAAAGCCTCCATTATTCATGGCAGTGACATTTACTTTAAAAGAAGCTACTTGGTGGTGAGAGGGTAATTTTAGCTTCTGCTGGCAGAGAAATGGAGGGAGGAATTTGGGGACAGATTGCTGATGGAAATAATGACGTGTTATCAAATCGTGGATGACCACAAGGAAAATGAGTGCCTCCAAGCACCAACACAATATAAAATGAAATTGACTGATTTATGTTGAATTAATCATGACATGTCATGTAGCTATCGGGGACAGTATGCTACATTTACATTGATTGAATTGATTCTGAGGTGGCACGCTGGTCGAATAGTTAGCACGCCCACCTCATGTTGCAGAGGTTGAATTTTTTTGTTGTGGTGAGTGAAGCTGAATCTTATAAATGATTTTTATTAAAGCCGCAGAATGTATCATTTGTCGCCCCCTAGGGTGGTATTTCGCATTACAACAACCGAGCTGTTGCTTTGATGGACCATATTGCTGGATAAGCTAGCTAGCTAGCTCGCTCGCTCGATCGTTCAATCGATCGATAGATAGATCGTACATCGATAGATAAATGATAACCTAGTCTTTTATTCAGGTTTTTACCGCAACACAAGTGAAACATCTTCACTCTTTTCATGAGACGGCTTGACACAAAAGCAGACAGCTGCAGTGTCAGTTATGTGTGGCAAGTGGTGCCATGAGCGTGGTAATCAACTAATGAAGTAAACATGGGTTTGAAAACAGCAAAAGGGTGTGGTGGAACCAGATGGTGGAGCTTCGCTTGAGAAAAACAAACTCAAATCTCTCAGTTAGCATGAAACATCATGATAGGCGGCTTTATTGGAAATCTCTCTTATGGGAAATTAATACTGATGCACTTTACATTGGCTGCAACTCAGTGCGCCAATACCCAACCACTGCCGGTCCCAAACCCTGCTAAAATTTGGTTGGGTTGCATCTCCAAGACCAAAAAGAACGTGCCACACAAATCATGCAAGTGACTGCTGGTCACTCCTGATGGGACAAGACCTTTTTAATCTCAGTCTGCGAATTCTGTTGATACTGGTAATCACCATAACCATATCATATCTAATACTCTTTAATACAATACAGACTGGCTCCTTATCTCAAGTCCAGTCCCTTTCTCTCTCTCTCTCTCTCTCTCTCTTTTTCTCTCCGTCTGCAGGGTTCTGCTGGTCCCTAAATGTACGAGGAGCAATCTCCTTGACCCTAACATCCAATATACAGTACATAGTGAATACAACATCTCTAGTGTTCTGTTCTCACAGTCGCACTCGGTGCCGGGCGGCGCATTTGGGACTTCATTGGGGAATTAAGTCACAGTACCTGATCCATTTCTTAATATCACCACTATCACAGCGCAAAAATACATTTCTACTGTTATGTCTGGCATGACAGAGAACCAGAGGGAGAATGCCGTTATTATGAAAGAAAGAAATTCATTAAACCTTTATCTTTCATGATATCAATTCCCGACAAGTCCAAATAGCTCCATTACTATAGTAATTCAAAATCATTTTTTTAATCTGGTAACTAGATATGTTAGATGATAAGGTCGATATGTTGCATTTCATTCAAAATCGCCGATCGTGTGTGTGTGCCCATATTTCAGGTTGTGCATGACGGTTGAAGTGAGATGCGCGGCCTCTCAATGCAGACAATTACCATCCCTTTGGGAGAAGACATGTTGATTTTGTCAGCCGTGCTTTCGAGGAGTGGAAGCGGATGGTGGGGAAGAAAAACAAATATGATACAACAAAGGAGGGGAATGAGGGGAGAGAAAATAATACAAAGGTTTGACTCAAGGACAACAGGACATAATCTAATATTGAGGGTGGGAAGCCAAACAATGTTTGAATCGTGCCTCCCTCTGCAGTCAAATATTTAATCCTCAGGTCGTTCTGTTTTTCAGTAAACAGTGAACACCGCAGCAGGATTTCTGCAAGCCTCTCTTAGACACTAAATCCGAAAAGGTTGAATCTCCGACGTAACTTTTGGAATTAGATTTTTGGATAACACTCCCATCTAAATAATTTTTGGAGAGCGTAATAATAACAGCAGGTAGATTTATGCCCTGCCCGAAAGGGATTTAGAATACTGCGTATGAGTGATAATCCTAAATCTGATACTTTGCCGTATGCAGAGTTTTTAACCCTGACTTGATTTCTTAATAGGAATATCCATCCATCCATTTTCCGAACCGCTTGATCCTCACTAGGGTCGCGGGGGGTGCTGGAGCCTATCCCAGCCGTCTTCGGGCAGTAGGCGGGGGACACCCTGAATCAGTTGCCAGCCAATCGCAGGGCACACAGAGACGACCAACCATTCACGCCCACACTCACACCTAGGGACAATTTAGAGCGTCCAATCAGCCTGCCATGCATGTTTTTGGAATGTGGGAGGAAACCGGAGCACCCGGAGAAAACCCACGCAGGCCCGGGGAGAACATGCAAACTCCACACAGGGAGGCCGGAGCTGGAATTGAACCCGGTACCTCTGCACTGTGAAGCCGACGTGCTAACCACTGGGCTACCGGGCCGCCCTTAATAGGAATATACTTCCTAAAAAGCATCAAACGTGTGCGTGTGAGACACTGCTGCATCACCTCCTCTGCGACCAAAAATTGGCCGCCTGCTGTTCTGACAGCAGCCTGTTGGTGCTCTCAAGGTGTATGAAATTGTGCATTCCCCAGAGAAGAAGAGCCTTATGCTCCTTGCACAGACTGAAAAAAAATAGTGCGATGAATTTCCTTCATTTTATTTTCCTCAAGCGGTTGCACGAAATGCGGATCCATCTGGATACGTTTTGTTTTAAGTACAAAGCTACTTTTAAAAAAATGTATCTAAATCAAGATGGTTGCGTTGTGTGCAGCCACTTGATGAAATAAAGTGGAGTTAATTCAGCACGCCATTTTGTTCTGTGTCGTCCACATGGTGTGTGAAGTATTTAGTGGATGAAACAGAGGAACATGGGGGGAAAAAGTCTCCACTGACCACTTTGATAGTGGCGAGAAACTGAAATGGTAAATCTCGCGTTCACAGCATCCATGGGCTCACTTGCGCTGCCTGCTGCGCTTGACGGTTGAATGTAAACAAACAACTGCCATTTTCTCATCGTCACGTGTTGGTCCGTGGGCGAGTATCCTTACACTCCCCATAATGTTGAATCTAAAGAACAGCTCAAATAGCGCTCATCATTGGCGGAACGTGTGCAAAGATTGACTTTCAAAAAGTAGTGTCATGCAATGATGTGACATGATGAGATTCTAACTCTCTCCCAAATACACGTTTTACGTTGTTTTCATTTAAATATATCCTGCCGTCAAGCAGCAACAAGAAAATCTACTAAGCTCAAGACAGTTTTTGACATGAACCACAGCCCTCCCCCCCCCACCCCCCCAACCAAGCATCTTAATTAGTGCCTTTAAGTGCATGCAAATCTTGATGCACAGCACCATATGCCGGACTGAATATTCATTGAGTCACTGAGCAGGCTGTCCCCGCTATGGACCAAACTGCGCATCTCTCTTGCCCTCATTATTCCGACATGCTGACAGAGAGCAACACAGCAAAGAACAAGGAGGAAAGAGCAAAGTCAGACTCCAAAGTTCACTGCAAACTTCATGACACCAGTAAACAGGAGTGGAGGACAAAATCTGTACTTTTCTCATGTTCTTTTGCTTCTGTGAGAAGCATGTTGCTGAGTGTGAAGGATCGTTCGCTTTTGACTCTTGGACAAGAAGAACTACTTCTAAGATACTGTTCATTAGAGCGGTGTGCTTTCAATAGTACATATGGAACCTATGAACCCCGTCCATATAAATCACCGTAATGTGTTTCTGTCAGGACGGTCAAACTACACCCATTTCCCCTCCAAGACTATAACATGTCCCAAACATTCAGCACTTCATAATTTAGCGTGCGGCTTTGTGTCTTTATAATAGGGGGGAGAATTACGAGTCCCTCCTTCTTCTGTTACGCCATTTCAACAAAAGAGGGCATCGCGTAGAGCAGGAATTTTAATTGGTGCACAGGAGGTAAACACCACTATTTTGTGGAGGGTTGCCACTTCCTCCCGCACCGCTGTGACTATTTGTTTTAAGGGCCGGTATGGCAGTAGAGTATTAACACAACCCACGTGTCATGTGCAGTTGTACTATACAAGTTGGGCTCTACGAAACGCACACGTGAGTGTACACCAACTCTGTACAGTGTGACGAACGTGACTTGAAGGCGGGAGGGGGGGGGGGGGGGCTCCAAGTGTGGGCAAGGTCAGCAGAGCTCTGTCACCCCCCCCCCCCCCCCCACGCACCTATTTGTGTGTGTGTGCGTGTGTGTTTGTGGATCAAGCATGAGGCACATGGGATGAGGGTACTGGCATGTATGCAAAGGCAAGAACAAGCCGTGATGTGTCTTTGTGTTTGTTACCGTGGTAACGTAGTCACAGCACAAGCAGCACAGTGAGTATTGCATGAGCGGTTCAGTACCGTGTTAAAACATGCCAATGTCCTGTTATACTCATAGGTTGGATTGTACTTTTTTTTTTAAATTTCTGAACATGTTTACCTGCTCCGCCTCGGCACTACAGTGTTACCTTTGCGGGTGAACCTAAAATTCAAATCTTGCTGTTTTCGAAGCAGGAGCTGAGGACAGGAAACGATCAGTAACTCACCGGTGCAAGGGCTTCAAACTGCACGTTCTCATTGGGAAGTGGCTTAGTGAGCTTACTTAGGGTGTCAAGTGTGTGTCACTCGTGGCTCGGGTTGCAACGGAAATATCGAGACCGGAAGGGTCACATTTTTTTTTGTAAATATACTTGTTGATCCGTGGATCAACCACCTGTTGTGAATTTTGCTGTTCAACTCCTTCGTTCGAGCAAAAATAATAAATAAAATCTAATAAATAGCGCTAAAGAATTTAGTGCATTTTAGTTTCACCTGAAAGCTGAAAATGACGCGTTGTTTATGTTATGATCGGTGTCTTTTTTTTTCTTTTCGATTTAGATGTGGTTTTGTTTCATGTTCCGTCGTGTTTTCTTGTGGTTCATGTCTTGTGCTGTTCCTTTGGTCTTTTGTTTCCGCCTGTGGCTTGTCAGCCTGCTCTCTTGTGTCTTCCTACCACCTCACCGACGGCGTTTTCATCTTGTTAACAGGAATTTTATATCATTCTAACTAACATTGCATACCGATATCGTGTCAAATGTTGCCCGCTCGGCATCCATTGCAGCCTGGAAGGGGGATTCTCCCATCTGCGGCCCCTTCTCAAGGTTTCTCATTTTTCCCCAGATGTTTTTTTTTTAGTTTCTCCTTGCCCTCCTTGGGGTTAAGGTCAGGGGACGTTGTGAATACTTGTCAACTGTGGGCATGTGAAGCCCTTTGAGACCATTTCTTATTTTGTTCTGCGCCTCCTATTATTTGTTGCCGTTCCTGTTGCTTGCTACGTCGCCATTGTCTTAGTGAGTTTTGTGGCCCTACAGGAATAAGTCAGAATGAGCAGTGAGAGGGAATGAGGATTGGTCTTCCTCAGAGAAAGTCAATCTTGAGTGACCCTGAGCAAAAAAAACAAAACCAAAAAAAAAACTCAAAGCTCAGTCAAGTTGTAACCACGGGCAACAGACAGATAGATTCCTGGATTTTTTTTTCTGTGGTCAAAAATGTGAAACCCAGTCATGGGTGATGGATACTTGCGGTAAGGCAAAATATTAGGTGTGATGCGTCCATTTTAGCGTCTGGCCAAGCAGCTGACTGCACAAAAAGGTCACATCCTGTACATAACTGTGGTCCGTACACGAATTGGAACAAATAGCTATCGATGTAGCGAAGAAGTCAAAATGAACAGCTTTGTAATGTTGTTGTTTTTTCTTGTTCCATGCTGGAATGATGAGGGGAGGAAAATTCCTTGCAAGAAAACAAGAAAAAGAACCCTTTCATGCACCAATAATGATCACCTGTAATCCGATAATATGAGAAGGCGTAGTAACCGCTATCCCTGAAAGGGTTAAAATATGCCACTTAGATGATGTAAAAACTAAGGTCGCATCACCAGAAACAACACAGCATATTTGTGCATGAACATAAATCCACAGATGCTTGTATAAATGTATAGTGATCGTATAATCCTCAAATTGAATGAATACTTTGCTCACTCAAGTCAATGCAAGCCATATGTGTAACTTCGAACCGCCGCGGTTTTTGTTTTCTTAACTTCTACTGTTGCGCGGCGTTCGCAATTCCAAGCATCCTTGAATAATTATGTTTATTGACTGAATGCATCTCATATGTGATCTTCCCCCTAAAAAGACCGCGGCTATGTACATTTACTTTCACAATCGTTTTTTTCCCGTCATGAAACAAACACATTCTTGAGCCCACAGTGAGAGGGGAACCGTGACGATTGATGTAAACAGGAGGTAAAGCATGAAATCTCTCTTCTCATAGGAGGTATTCCAAAAATCTGACATTGGGACCTATTTTATAGAGTTGATTGCTATTTCGGTTCCTGGATGTTATTCTCTTGTGAAAGTTAGTTCAAGAATTAAGCGGGGAAAAAAAAGGAAATACCACGCGAGACGAGTGTAATTTCCAACAGACGTTACAACCCTCCTACACGGGACAGGCTTCGTAGCCATCAGGGTGCCTCCACATCACATTCTCCAGGTGCGCCATAATAATGGGATAGTAATAGAACAGAAGGGAGAGGGTTTTAGAGCGGCAAGCCAAAGAAGTCATTGATAGCTGAAATTGTTTCGTGCATTTGTATGATCGTATGAGTGTGTATGCATGAGTCTTTGTTTCTTCGAGTGCCCCTATACAGTTTGTTTGTTTGTTTGTTTGTTTATTGAACATAAAACATATATACAGTAATAATTTGACAGAAAATAAGGTAGATAAAAAAAGTAAAAAGAAAGAAATCAATCTTCATTCAACACAGTTGTTATGTTCAAGGGAGTAGGAAGAAGTAAAAAACGTATCTAGTCCAGTTCTGTCGTCTCTGATCACAACGCAACAAATCACAACATGGTGTTCTCAGATTATCAGTCACAAAACTAATTCTTCACTCAATTCACACTATGGGCCATGTTTGAATAAAATTAAATAGCCCCAGGCGGCATGGTGGTCGACCGGTTAGCACGCCTGCCTCACAGTGCAGAGGTGCAGGGTTCGATTCCGGCTCCGGCCTTCCTGTGTGGGGTTTGCATATATCTGCCCGTGACTACGTGGGTTTTCTCTGGGTACTCCGGTTTTGATTTCCTCCCACATTCCAAAAACATGCATGGCAGGTTAATGGAACACTCTAAATTGTCCCGAGGTGTGAGTGCGAATGGTTGTTCGTCTATGTGTGTCCTGCGATTGGCTGGCAACCAGTTCAGGGTGAACCACGCCTACAGATGGGATCGGCTCCAGCATGCACCGCGACCCTGCTGAAGATAAGCGGATTAGAAAATGGATGGATGGATAAATAACCCCAAATTGCTGATCGAGCTCCATGTGGACCAGGAAAGAGTCATTATGTGCGTGCTCATTTACTGTATGTTGCTTCCTCTTTAACTGTTCTTACATAGCGTATTTCGCAATTATGAGAATAGTCTACCAGTATTTGAACAAGACCAAGTAAAAGTATCTAGTTTGAGCTCACTTTACCGGCAAGCTGTGACCAGACACTCTCCAGTTGAGCTGTCAGCATTGACTAGTCTATGAACTTCCAGTGCGTCCACCTCTATCGTTACAAATGTCATTTGTTGGCCAATCTTCAGCATGAAGGCTTGGAGCAGTCGACCATGGAGCATTTCATTCCTGTAACGGCTCTTCACAACAATATCCTGTTCATCACTGCTATGTGGAGCCCCGAGCTGTCAACACATCACCCAGCAAGAATGAATAAATAAGTAATGGTCGGGTATGGGGGGGGGGTTGTTCTACCTTGACAAAGCCTTGGGGCATCTGCGCAAACTCAAACTGCCCCGGCCTTCCCCTAATCAGCTGCTGTCCATCAACCCAGCCTCAGCTCTGCTGCTGACTCGACTCATCCGCAGAATCGGTGGCTTTGCCCGCCTCCACCGACGCTTCTGCCCGTACCGAGCTGCACATGTCAGTGTACACAAATTGCTGTTAGTCGGGTTTGCTCCGGGGCATCACTTAATTGGCACAAACTTCCTTGGCAGCTCCATACCTTTCGCTTCTGACAGCAAACGAGAGGGGAGGCGCACGCAATGCGGAGGCAGACCGTGTGGATGTCACCTTGACAGACTTGAGGTGTCATGTTTCTCATTCATGCACTGAATTAACTAATATGGAGTCAGTGGCATTTTTATTTTGAAATAATTGGGTGGTGTACCACCAATTCAGGTCATCCAGGAAGACGATATCCTATCTTAGGCTGGATATAAACTGTGAGTCCTTTAGTATTACCGTATTTTCTGCACTAAAAGGCGCACCTAATAGCCTTCCATTTTATTAAAAGCTCACAGCGCGCCTCAAAGTCCGATGCGCCTTGTGTTTGGTCATTTCGGTAATAATTCGACCCCAAAATGGCTCCTTGCTCGAGACATGCTGACAACGCAGAGTTCAAACTTTAGGCGATCGGTTACCAGCAACCTTTGTTGTACTTTGTCGGTATTGTGTTTTCTGTCATAATTTAAAAAAAAAAAATCTTTTCCCGTGTCTATGTTTGTGGGGTCCATTTTGTTCCGGAGCAATCCAGAACTTGACAAGTTTAAATTTGACACCAACTGGAAGTAGAGTGCTTTTTAGGACATTTAAAATCCAATCGTAAACGTCCTGTGCCGTGTGTGTATATGTGTGTGCGGGTGTATTTGTGCGTACTCCGCTCTTAGCCATAATTCATTCATGCAAGACCAACTTCACACAATGTTTTGACCATGAGCAAAAGACCTTCTCGGTCTTTCTCTCTCACTGTCATTACCCGTCTGTTGAGTCAATCATTTCCCATGCTCTTGATAAGAAACAATAAACTGACCCCCTTCCCCTCACCCTGAGGTAATTCCTTTGGGGGGTACGGCGGGGGCCTCTGAAAGACACAGAGCAAGTGTTCGCAAGACATTGTGCGAGGCTCTGATTAATTAAGTGTGCGATATTGTGTTTGTGTGCGTATGTGGAATGGCCTGCATGTGCGTTCGCTAGCCTGCGTGTGTGTGTGAGTGTGATTGCGCGTGTAAATTTCATCACTAGTGCCAGTGTGTGTGATCTGTTTCCAATTAGCCCTCTTGTGTTCGTGTTGCCGAGAGCCATGACTAATGTCTTCTTGGGCCGCGATGGGTGGGGGGATAAAGCCCCAGCTGACGGCCCTGAAAGGGCTTCCATCTGCTGCAACATCACAATGAAGATCTGGACGGCCGCAGACAGATGAGTGCGACGCGGACTAAAGGCGACATGCATTATGGGAAGGACCGCAATGTGGGAATAAGCTATTAGGGACAAATAGCGCTTGGAGGGGAAGAGGGTGGGGGCACCATCACTGATATATGATGGATGGTACCAGAGGCACGTAATGACTAGCATCATTAAGGCGCACAGATATACATAAAGTGGTACGACATCATTTTTTCATCCATCCATCCATTTTCCGATCCGCTTTATTCTCACAACGGTCATGGGGGGTGCTGGAGCCTATCCCAGCTGTCTTCGGGCAGTAGACGGGGGACACCCTGAACTGGTTGCCAGCCAATCACAGGGCACACAGAGACGAACAACCATCGGCGCTCACACTCACACGTAGGGACAATTTTGGATGTTCAATCAGCCTGCCATGCATGTTTTTGGAATGTGGGAGGAAACCGGAGTACCCGGAGAAAACCCAGGCAGCCACGGGGAGAACATGCAAACTCCACACAGGGAGGCCGGAGTTGGAATTTGAACCCGGTACCTCTGCACTGTGAGGTCGACACGCTAACCACTTGCTCACCGGGCACCCGACATCATTTCATCCAATTATTATTTTGTCTTCTGGAAGAAGTCATGTACTTGCTTCAGTGATCATTCTGAAGCCTATTCCAAGCCCAACTGGCATGTATGAAAAGTGCTGTATGAAAAAAGTTTGATTGATTGCCCCCTGTATAATACCAGAGACGCATTTGACAAAAAGTCCACAAAAATGCGCGTACACGTGTGTGTGTGTTTGTACGTTGTGAACGACCTCTATTATGAACGACCTCTATTTGGAGGCTCTCAGAAGCCCAGCTGACTCTATAAATCACAGGTGTCAAACTCAAGGCCCGGCCAGATCTGACCCGCCACATCATTTTATGTGGCCCGCGAAAGCAAATCAAACATGTCCACTTCCATGATGCTTGCTAAAATCTCGACCAAAATTTAAAATTCTCATATTGAATACATTAGTGACATATCGTAGGCATTTTCTTGTGATCAAACCCCTCATTACAGAAACCTAAACAATAGTTGAATAAATCGTTATTATATGGTTTGAGTCATAACAGCCCCCCCAAGGGAAACGGTAACTAAAATGTGGCCCGCGACAAAAATGAGTTTGACACCATTGCTATCAATAGTCTGCAGCACTTTACCGAAGATTGGGTGCCATTAATGTGACGCACACTTGCACACACATCTCCGTTTACTGAGAATTTATTTGGAAAAATCAATCATGCATCATAATTGCATGGTAACATAATTGCTGTGTAATTATATGAGCCGAATTACAACTCAACCATGATTATAGGAGTATAAACAGGAAAAATCATAAATGACATAAAATTGTCCAACTTTTTCTTTTTTTTTTTTGCAATGCAATTGCAAAATGACAGACTCATCACGATGGAAAGATGCATGAACCTGGCGAGCCACAAGAAACTCTCTTCATTGTTCTTAGAAACGGATGGCTATGCCATGAAACTGGATCACAAAGCAGACTCAAAGACCAAATGTACGAAAAAGAAAAAAAATAACGTATCTACGAAGGAGCAATGTAATAAATGCAAGAAATGTACAACCAAGACACGACAAGAAATGGACGGCGCCTTGTGAAGCAAAAAAGCAAAAGCAAAAATCCAAATCAAAGACTACACAAAAAAAAAAAAACAACTCGAATTTACTGACTGTTAGCAGGAGACACGGGAAAGAGAAAACAGCAAGCATGCCACACAAGAAACCACGAGCAGCAACAACAGAGACGACCTAGTCAAACAATAGAGAGCAAATGGAGGTAAGCAACGGAATGTTGCCCCAATCAAGGCTACCGATTTGCGGTCAGCAACAAGTGCGTCGTCAGGCCGCCGCCCACCAAGCGCCGAAACTAAAGACAGTGACATGACAATCGCGTGTGCTGGTCCAATACTGCTGAAAGAAAATATCCCAGGTCTGACAGCGCACCTCAAAGGAATGACGACAAATGCTGCACTTTGGTCCAGTATATCAACTTCCTCCGAGGCCCAACTTGACATTCGCCGTGTGATCCATTTTTACAGCAGCGCATAATACAAAAGATTAATGGGACATCGAGCGCAGCAT
Source organism: Hippocampus guttulatus (assembly GCF_054856545.1). Taxonomy (NCBI): domain Eukaryota; kingdom Metazoa; phylum Chordata; class Actinopteri; order Syngnathiformes; family Syngnathidae; genus Hippocampus; species Hippocampus guttulatus. The sequence continues at coordinate 25,254,739 of NC_141263.1, read as the reverse complement.
GTGGCAATGACAGATGAAAATGGACAAATGAGGCCAAAAGAAAGAGAAAAGATCAAAAGAAGAAGAGGGCTTGATGGAGAAGGCCTGAGGGGGTACGCGATCAAACACCTCCTTTATGTACACACGTGCACGTTGCATGTCACTCATATGTCAGAGGACAGGCCAAAACCCTGCTGGAGATTAATTACCACACGCTATTCAGTTGGAGAATTTGGGGATTTTTTCTTTTGGTCCTAGTTGGTAGACACACACTTCTACCTATGTTGTCCCCACATACAATCAATAAATACAAAATATACTTGCTCAATAAAGGTATTCATTCAAGACAATTTCCTTACCAAGCCGTCTTCAAATATGAAGTGTACTCACAATGCCCGCAATTAAGGATTTATACAGTATGTCCTAGCATAATTTTCTGCATTAAATGAGCCACTTACACAGCGCTTTATCTTGATCATATATCGGAGTGTAGCCTACTCTGCGCGTTGGTGCTTTTTAATTTAATATATCTTACTTTAACCTCCAGTGTCCTGCACCATACTCTGGGGCCAAATGTTGGGTTTTTTTCTCTCTTTGGTCCTATTTAAAATCCATCTACCTAGCTACTAGCCTTATGCTAACTAAGCTAGTTGTTTCTCTTTGCTAGCATGGCGTTAGCAGGTCAACAGCATTACCAGGCCGAATATTCCCATCGCTAGGACGCTTTGAGCTGGCCAACGGTGAGGCCATGAGCCGTCCAAATCTTCCCATAACTACTTCCAGGCATCCGCTCGAATGAGCCGCGTGTGTAGCTTTCACAAATGTGCACTTCCCACGGAGTTATGGCAGACATAATGAGACAGGTCCCAAACGTTCGCCTCTGACGACAATATGCTATGACAGATTCTGACAAGAATAGGAAAATTCTGATTTGGCGGATAATTCACTATTCAACTCGAGTCGCCCCTGACTCGGACGCAGTTCTTGTATTATCCGGTCTATACTGCTTAGCTTGGCCATGACTGAATCTTAGCCCATGATTCCAAAGGGTGGAGAATACCGTCAACTACTTTCCTGACGCCGTACCTTTCATGGTGTGTCTTCCGTTTAGCTTTTGCTGCAATTTTGACTATGCTAGATTTGACATGAAACTTTTAAGTCAAGTTGATCCTAAATCTGCTTTGGGACGTACTTTGTCAGTATATTATATGTGGAGCCTCAAAACTCGATGCAGGTTTGCAGTTTTTCAGTTCCAGTTGAAAAAGCACTGTTGGTATGCTGCAAAGAGTCACCAACCGGCCTTTTTTTTTTTTTTTTGCTATGGTCCCCTTCGGTCGCGTCTCTTGATGCCTTGCTCAGAAAGAGTACTCACTAGTCAAAGAAAATGTCAGGAAACTCCGATTAAAATCAACCGGGGAAAACAGTTGGTGAGTAGTGACTGTTTGAACATGAAGTTGAATGTTGAAAGATGAATTATTAACAGAGTCACATCCCCTGAAGATGTGACGACCACCATAGTATCGTTATTTTTCCCCAAACTAATTACCACGCAAATAAATGTTTTATATCACTTCCAGAATTATTGAAATGTATTTTCAATAATTCATCGCGGCGGTATTTTTACATCAACTAAAACCTGGCATTTGAACAGAGCTGCGTGTACTTTAAAAAAAAACTGCTGCGTTTGTGTTACACAACCAATCATTGGACTGACATCAGAACTGGTTGACTTGTTAATTGACTCAAGCTTGGTCATTCATTTTCAATAAAACACCTCATTAAATTCCCTTCGCGGTATCTCAAGGGGAACAAAGATGGTCTTTAGCCTCACCCTTTTGTTGCCATTACGCTCAAGTTTTTCCATTGACGTGTCCTCAAATGAGTGGTTTTGTCACATCGTTTGTCCCATTTGACCACAGGTCACATCATCCTAAAGCAAGGATATGTCGCCGATCTGCCTTCTTCCTCTTACCTCACATTTGCACAACGCAGAGTCATTAACAGGCACCATTCAAACTGCCAGCTTGTCACTCTACACAATCTCCTCTTCGATAGATCTTCCCTTGTCTTAAACTCCTCTCTTCCTCCACATTGCTCTCCGTCCAACCAGTCAAATAATGGGATAATGCTACCTGTGGGGAGATCAAACTGTTAATTTTGAGTACGATGTTCCAATTTCACACCTTATGCAAGGGTATGAAATGGAGGTGGTGATGGTGGTGATTGATTTGATTTTGTGTGAATGGTTCTGTGAAAGCGACTGTCAAAAAAAGATCAGCGTGAGATTCAAATAATCAGTGGTTGATAAGTGAGGAAGTGAACGGCTTGTGCTCATGCTAACCTGTCAGATTGCATACAGTGGACAATAAAGTGTTTCAGCCGCCATGTTTTACATATTTTGGCTCTAAATTTTCGCCAGCCGCGACGAGCTTCATCCCCGGAGGAGATACGGAGAGGAACGAGAGCGATAAAGTGGAGCAAGAGAGAGAACAGAAGACGTCAGCACATTCAGTTTTAAGGGAGTGGGAGTGTAATGTCAGAGTTTCGGAGGGAAAACAGCAAACCAGTGACACCAACGATGGATACTTTTCTGGCCGTCTATGGCATTTCTTCGCATATTTTAGGATCCTTGAGAGAATAGGAGCACTGTGAGATGCATGTAAAAAGTGAGAAATTCAGTTCAATACATGAAAAAGTAGCGGCAAATCGTTTTAGTTTCATATTTGGTGCGTTCATGTCACTGCAGGTAATTAAAAGCACTTTTAAAAAGCACACGGGTGCTTTTTCTGATGTTGATTAAAGACTGCCGCCCCCTTGTGGTTTTAAGGCAGAACAACGTTTTATTGAGCAGTTACACTACACAGGGTGGGTAAAAAATAAGTCTCTCGATTTTATATTGTTAAAAAACACGTCCAGGGTTTTTTTTACTGACATAAAAAGTTAAAGGAAAAGACATATTTTAGTGGTATGTTTGATTTAAAATTCGATATGGTCTGCAACTCCTTCCACAAGTTTCTTGAGTCACCCACAAATCGGACATATTGTAACGTCCCTTTTTGGACAATACAGTTCTTTCAAAGTGTCATTTGGTGTGATCGACTTAAAACAGGTCATAAAAAAAATGCACATTATGATGTCATAAATATTCTAAAGCAGGGAATGCTCCCGCCGTTGTTTCTGACAGACACCTAGGCCATTATTTTCATTAAATTGGTGATATTCTGGCCTTTCCTTTCTCCGGCAGGTACGGCTCGTAGTTGGTGCGATGTTGAAAGGGTGAGCCAATGCACCAGAAGGAGTCGGACGATGAATAATGCATCATTGTTCTCAGACAGACATGTTCAGTATGAATCGGGGTCAAATGAAAGACACAGGCGGTGCCGTGGTGCTTTGTGGTGGGTGGCAACGAGGTTTGAATTGGATCGAGTAGTATATCGACAGTGAGCAAATTCATGGTTCAGTTCTGATTTGTCCTTTTCACTTTGTGCGAAGCATCTGCGCGGGATATCACAGAAAACCTCTTTGTCTCGTGAAGTATTTTACTACCATTTTATAGGAATTCATTTCTTAATTTTTACCACATGACTTTTAACCACGGCTCCTTTGATAACAGTATGTCATGAAATGCTGCGGACGGCAAATGACTCACCACATACGACTTACATGGTTCCAATTACAGTAGAAGAGTTATCCACATAGAAAAAACTTAATAAGGAAATAACTTTTAAGTATGTACAGGCATTTTGGAAAATTCAAGGTTATGATAGCCTGAGTCTGGAATCTCTAGTTACAAAGGTGACTTCACTTGGGTAGCCAAAGGGGATGTTTTGAAATAAAACATCATCGCATATTAAATATGTCATGAACTGCGCCAACCCATCAACATTCGCATGTGTCTTCGATTAATCTTAAGAAATATCCCTCATATGATGAGTTCACATCAGAGCTTCAAGAACAAGATTACACTGAGTCAAAATTGATTGATTTATGAGTGATTTATTGAGTGATTTATAAAATCTGTACTATTGCAATGCCTGGGTCTTTTAACACTGCTTCAGAAAGGCAGGTGCAAAAGCATGCACAGGCAAAAATCGATAAAGAAATACATGTAGTAAATAATCATGAGTAATAAAATATTTTTTTGAAATAGAAATTGGCTTGACATATCTATACAGCAATGCCGGTTTGAATGATAGTGTCACAAGAAGGAGTCATGCCATCTCACCAGAGGTAGTTAGAGGAGCCAATAATTATACTCAGGTAAGAATCCTGTTACTTTGGAATAAAGGCCACAAGTAAAAGCAAAAAGTAGTCTTCAGGAATGAGGAGCTTCAAATTGAATTCGGCTCTTCACCATCAAATTGGAGCTGGTCAGAAATGAAACAAACATAACATGCCACCACTTCAGCTAATTTTGATGTTGAGGAATGCAAGTAATATCTTTTTTTTTTAACATTTTAAGCAAGAAATGTGCTGAATATATTGTTCTTATTCAATGAATAAATTCAAGTACGCGTATTATATGATTTTAGTGTTGAAAATATCATTTTAGCTGAAGGGCTTCCACATACGAGTGAATTAAGCATTGTATCAACATACCAGGACTTAAAACATATATTTTGCTCATTGTCTATGTTGATTGACTTCGAGCAACTTTGATAAAAGTTTGGGGGGTTTTCCGCATCACGGTTGAGCTTTGAAGTTACATCATTTGACATCACCACTATTGCTGACCTCGTTGACGTCTATGATGCATTGAGAGTTTGTAGTCGCGACTGCGCAAAGGCCAGATGTGCGCGAGTTGATGCGTTTGGAGCGCCCTACTCCATTTGAGCACGCTCTACAAGAATGTTACATCTCCTAATCCTCACACTTCTGCTCAGTAGAAGTATGTCAGCTTCTATATTGAAAAGGTAATTCCTGAACGTCACTGTGGAAATGTGAAGCCACTTTGTTATGTTTTTCGTTTGTGCCGTGTCGGATCATAACAAATTGAATGGAATCGAATGGAAAGAGCAGCATAAAATTCTGCCGTACTTATTTGTTGTTGTATTCTGGAAGTTGCATTGCACCTGCAGAACTCGGGGGTGGCGGGGGGATGTCCTAGACGGTGTACAGGTTGCTTCGTTGTTGCTGAATTGCGAGTCGGATTTTGTTTAGTCAAATCAACAGTATAACATTTACTTTTTTTTTTATTTCCCCCCACCCCCGCAAGAACTGACATCCGTATGGAAAAAATTGAGTTCCATTACTCCAGCAACCTTCATCCATATGTCAGATACACTGACGGTAAGCCAGTCTCATAAGCTGATCACTTCAATCAGGTCACTCGCAGCTTCTACCTTATCTTTTGGTACAACCCCTTAAAGTGATCCTTTGTATTTGCCATTTTCACCGTTCAGCAGAGATTTCAGACGCTATTTTATTTTATTTTTTGCAGATTACGGCGAGAAGCCTCTGCCTGACTCACAAGATGTAGAAAATGCCGATTACCTCAATCTGGAGAATGCATATTATTGAGAGAAACTCATTAATGAGTTTTTCCTTGCCTGGTTGGGGGTTTTAGGACAGGGGATGTCACTGATCTTTGTCAACCGGGGGCCTGTGAAACCCCTTGAGACTAAGTTTTGGTAAAAGACTGCACAAATAAACATGACACGCTCCTTGGATCGGAATTCCCCATTTGTAAATTATTCTTTGCATTTGTTACATGGAGCTTTGCTTGTAGGTCCATCTCAACATATTTTGCATGCTTCAAGTTGAGAAACGTGGTTGTCTGCACTCTGCTGCGCAATAAGATTATTCCATTCTTGATGATAGCTTAAGAAAGGGCATTAACGATAGAAAGGGGGTAGCCGTCTTGAAATAGAAGGCCGTAATGGCCATCCGATGGCCGGCATATATCGACAATAAATGGTAAAATAATTCTTTCCGCTACCTTGATCGGATATGTGTCAGTGTTCACTCCCACAACAGCGCAAGCCTTTAGATAAACCAGCTTGTGCTTGTCTGCGAAATAACCAACTCATGCTCTACTACTTGCCTGTGCATATTTATGCCGGTATCAGAAATAGAGCCCATATGCACAAACACACGACATAAAGTTGTGTGTCACTCTGAATCGTGTTTGTTGAGAGCTAAAAGAATTTATTTAGTAGCTTTCGGGCACCGTCTGTGCTGACCAGTGTGGCAATTTGTTGTGCAATGTGAAATGGAATCAATGTGACTGTTTGCTCATGAGGTAAGAATAACAGGACGCAAGATAATCATCTTAAATTTTTTTTAAATAAAGTCACACCTAAGAAAAAATAAAAAATAAAGAGATTTCACTCACTATGTTTTAAATTAGAACATTGTTTATCATTACAGATAATAAATTTCTATGACAGATCTGTACAACCTTTCGTGCGGTCCCAAAGCAGTGCTTGTTCCGTCTGGCTGTACAAAAGTCATGAAATGATAAAGCAGTCTTTCTTCTCAGGAACTACGGGGGCGGGGGCAGGGGGCTTAAGATGATGATGAGAATCTGGTAATTTAGAAACATTCTTGTGTTAAATATATATATATAACCTATAAAACAGGGGTGCCCAGCCTTTTTTGACCGAAGATCCGACTTTTCAAGCAACTGACCTCCCGCGGGTGCACACAGACACGCATGCCACGATGAGCAACAGCCATAACGCCCCGAACACGAACGGAACAGAAAAATAAAGTCAATATAAGAGCTTGTGAGTTTGTAAAAAAGGGATCAGTGGCTACCTTAGTCGAGACCTGACGCGGCGGCATGGGGCGCACTTTGGCAGCGTCTTCAGTGCAACAACGTCACGATCGTAGCTCACGTGTATCGTTTAAATACTTTTTTCTCCTGGCACTTCAGATTCCCGTTCTTTGCCAGTGCCATCAGTGAACTGCAGATGAAACAAATTTTGAATGAGAATAATTAAAAATACTTATATATACATATATATATATATATATATATATATATATATATATATATATATATACGGCAACAGCTCAAAAATCTATTTCCCCTTAGACCCCCACCCCGCAATCGACTCGGGACCAGTTCGCGGGCGACCGGTCGATCAACTGGTTGGGCGCCCCTGCCATGAAATGATCTCTTACAAATAAATGTTAGTGACAAAGGATGTAAGAAAGCTGAGTTTTGTCCCCACTGCAAAACAACTGTGCTGTGCTATTCATTCTTCTACTTGGCTTCTCTTCTGATTACCCTTCATTCAAAACCGTCTTTAGGGTAACAAAGACATACACTGACTGGGAAACAAGGCATGCATCGCAAAGGACCGTAGCTCCAATGGAACCTGCACATGTTGCAGTACATAGCTGACTGTACCAATGCAGCACGTGAGAGGCAGTGGGGGGGTCATCAAAAAATTACATCGTCACAATCTTCATTCAATCACACACGCACGCTAGCATCATCATTTAGCATGAGTTCAAATGTCATAAACATGATGGAGAAGGTCTCGATGAAAGATGAAAAAGAGGCACTAGTAGTGAAGTTCTCCGCTCTTGTGCACCGGCTGCACGGAGGACCTGCCGTATCTTAATTCACTTCACGGAGCCTTTGTCTTGATTCCGTCCAAAGTTCTCTGCCTGACATAGGAATACTTTGTGTTTTAGTAACACGCACTCGTCAAGCGCGATCTGTCCCGGATTCAGTAAGAAGCAGCCGCAAGTTCCATCAGTCGCACTTCAGGATGAATATCTTAGTTTTGAAACAAAAAGCCCAAAGTGGTCAGCCTGTGACAGCTAGTACGCGTTCAGTTATTTGCATACGATGCCCATTTCATCCCCGCAACGTTGACTCCTATTTAGATCGGGAGTTTCCTTCATCTCTCAGGGTGCCTTCCAGTTCACGGAAAGCCAACACATCCCTCGTGTTGGATCCTAGTCTATATTGCCTGCTCTTTCGGTGTGTCGGTGCCGATAAAGGCAGTTGAATTTCGTTTCCACCTTCTGAGGCGAAGGCTGCTGAGCCGACATGACACCCCAAAAGCCGCAGTCATATGTGCTCTTTACGGACACCACGTTATCACCGATGCCTGATTTACATAATTATTTTTTATGCCTCAAAAACAATCCTTTGGCTTCTTCCTTTCTCCTCTGATGTATTGTTATTTATTTTTCGATGTGTCCTACATGCAACACCATGTTATGATACAGTGTGTATGTACTGTACAGGGCTGTGATTGAAGGCAGGACGAGGCTACTCCAAGTAGATATCTTCTGTGGGGCATGAAAACTCCACAAATTCTTTGTAATACAATTGGAAGGCTTTCCTGTAAAACAGAAACATGCCAATGAAAATACAAACAACAAACAAACCTACTGGACAACATCAGTATATACTGATATGATTAACTTGAAGTGGCCATTTTATGGAAAACAGATGGGAAATGAAAATGTCGGCCAGGGTCTAGTTGCCAGACTACATGAAAACACATGAGGCTAAAACTGGTATAGGTTTACCAGCATTCGTATCTAATAACACTGGTGAAGAGCAAATATTAATTAGAGATGGCTTTATGTGTCCCGAAACGTGTTTTTGATGCTGATTATTAAAAATGTATTTTTTTTCCCCCTCGCACATCAGGTTTTTGATATATTTTCATTTTTGTTTTTACATTTGACCTATAAAAAACAATTTTGCCATGTATTGTAATTTATAGACGTTTCAGAAAAAAAATCCCATCAGTTCTGACAATTTTTACAATAGCTAGGAATATATTATGTATAGCCTGCTTAACTTTGTAGGCTCCGTGTTATGCTAGCAAGCATTTTAATGAGTGTTGCGACACAATTAAACAACTAACTATGAATACATTTAGCCTGCTTATAAAAAAATATATCTTCATTTCGACAATAAAAATGGAATTTCTTTAGATACACGCTAACAACTTTGTAGGCTAAGTGTTATGCTAGCAAGCATTTTTAGTGCGTGTTGCAACACAATTAAACTATTAACTCATTATTACAATTTTTACAAAAAATAGCTAAGAATACCATAAGCCTGCTTATGACAAAAATCTCCATTTAGATAATAAAAATTGAATTTCTTGAGATACATGGTAACAACTTTGTCAGCTAAGTCTTATGCTAGCAAGCATTTTTAGTGCGTGTTGCGACACAATTAACTACTCACTCACCCGACTGACTCGGCAACAGCCTGAGTAGAATCTTCAGACACAAACACGTGGCAGGCGAATCTCTGCTCTGCTGGGTGCTTGGTTATGAAACCAAAATATCTGCAGGGAGGCAACAAAGAGAACATTCATCACTCCGAGTCGCCATTCATTAGATCGGAGATTTCATGGTTGGGATGTCATCTTAATTTGTGAATAAACAACATCGTTAAACCATCAAAAAAAAAGCAGGCAGGGATTGTGCTGTTGGAAAATAAAGAATAAAATAACTCGCCGCGATACGTTTGACATTCGAAAAATCTCAGGCCAGCACAATAAAAGTTGGTTAAAACGCAAGTCTAAAGAAAAAAAAGATCAGCAGGATAGAAAGAAGAAATTGGAGAGTTTGCTCTTAGTATGGTTGACTTACTTGCAGTTTTTGGGGTGATAACCACAGAAGGAGACGTTTTTTAACTGGAAAAAGTGACTGCACTCGTTACTCTGACAGAGATAAGTGGAAAAAGGAGGAATAGTTGCGGGACAGGCAGAATAATGTTTCAATGTACGTATTTGTAGAGAGAGAAGAACAAAGTTGGACATTTAAAATGCTAAAACCTGATTTCTTAGTCCCCCCAAAATTAACAGTACAAAATGATTTTTTTTGCTATTGACGTTGTAGAATAAAATTGGACCGAAACAAAATGGTTGCAATTACTGCCTGTAGTGTCCATACATGGCCACATGGAGGCGACACATCACCAATGTCCAATTTTGTTTGTTTGTTTAGCGTACATAAAAAGCACAAAGATCGGCCATACTCGATCGCAGGCGTAATAATCCTCATGAACGGCAAGTTTGATTCCCTTCACACTGATTTCCAGGACACAGGATGAGGGCGGGTTGTGCTTGACTGTCATTCTTCTGTTGGTGGCAATCTGGGAGGAATTCAGCATTCGTTAAGACATAAGTGATAAAAGACCACACCGGTGCCCCTTTCGAGAAAAGAAAACAGGCACCTTCTGCATAGCTGCGCAAAGAACATCGTTTCCTTTGTGGTAGGGCACTTGGACTGAGCCCAGGAACTTTAGCCGGTATCGGTCTAGCCACTCATGATTCTTTGCTGAAGAGACATAAAAGATGTGTGCAGTGTTCATACATTCGCATTCATTTTTGCCGTACCGTACAATTGTGAAACACATTTTACTTTGTTCATCGTTGCAGATTGCTTGCAGCAACACGAACAACAGGTCTCAAAATATTTCATTCATTTTAACAGGATTTCTTTGTATTATTTTAGATTTAAAGCCTTGCAGTTTTTATTAAACAAATATTTACTGCAATCATGACTTGTCTACTTTACGACTTTGGTGGAAAGCGAGGATCCCCCTTCCCCCATTTGAGTGCTTGAGGTGCGAATTACCTTTGAAGCTGTCAGCCTCCTTGGTCACCTCGATAGCATAGTAAGCAGGGAAAATCCCCCGGGCGCCCGTTCTCATGTTGTAGCCTTCATACCAGTAATCCTCCCCTTGCACCTCCACCAGCAATGGATCATCCACTTCGAGCTCTAACTCGTCATCGTGCCTCGGGACAAACCTGCAGAAAAAAAATCAAAAATAAATATTAAAAATGTCATAATTCATAATCAGTGATATGAATATACAAATGCTGAGCTGCGAACATTGGCGTGGTGGGTGGGCGGGGGACACTGTTGGACACTAAACATGCTTAGAATTCCACCAGCACCAAGGGGAGAACTTTTTCTTTCTTTCATAAACTAATCAGCGCGTGGGCCACATTTCCACATTTGGCCCGTGGGCTGCCAGTTGTCCATCCCTGGTCTGAGTTCATGTCAAGTATGCCGAACCGGTGAACTCGTTTATACCAATAAGTGGTGATTTTTTTCGCCCCCTTTGTTTTAATGCAAAGCGATAAGATAAGAAAACCTTTGTTTGTCTCACAGTGGAGAAATTGCCAATTTACAGCAGCAAAATTATGAAAGGGTGAAAGTAGAAGACAAAAAGTATATAAATAAATATAAAGATAACATTTAAAGTACCGGTATAAATATAAGCATATTACAAATGTATGAGTGGGGGTGAGTCCAGGTTTTCAGGACCGTCTATTCAATAGCCTGACAGCAGTCGGGTATACAATACAAGTCAAACTAAATCTTTATCTTCAACGAACTATCCCAGACTCATGAACCAAAACAAAGTAGACCCCGTCCGTATATTTGATGGCATTGCATGAACAACGGGATGAGAACAAACCAAACTCTTGTTGGTATTGAAGCAGCGGACTAGTAAGTTTAGCAAGGATTTATTTCCTGTAAGCAGAACTGGTGCGGTGGCTGCTTCACCCACCCCGTGCAACCACAACGTCTACACAGAGTGTTGCAGGAGGTGATCGATCAACAAATCACTTATATGCACATAATATGCGGTCACTGTCAGTTGGAACCAAATCGAGAAAAAAAGAAGGAGCTTCTTTCATTCGATTAGTGATTGTAGTTGTTTCATTCTTGAATATAGTCTTTCACTGGCATCCGTTTTTCTAAGCCAACGGCTATCGTTGAGTCAAACCACCTGAAAACAAACACGCGCTCCTTAACATGAGACGATGGCTGAAAATTAGCATTTGTGCTAAATCCAGTTCATTTACAATGTTTATTCTTGTGCTGATCAATGTGCACTGTCCCAATGAAATACATGAATTAAAAAAAAAAAAAACGCAACAAATGAAACAACAGGCTGGCTGGCGCTTGTTGGGCAATTGTTACCAAACGAGTGTTCAATCCAGACAAACACTCAGATCAGAAAGCCGTGCTTAGTTATGTAAGCGCACATTTATTAGTCATATTTGTAGTTGCTGCCAAATGAAAGATTTTACATAATCTGGATTATTTGCTGGTCTGCTTATCCTGTCCGATCCAATGGAAAAACACATTTCTTGAAATAAAAGGATCTTTGTTCCTTTGTTTTCTCAAAGAGGGAAAGAAAGGAGTCAACATTGTGAAAGGTGTTCCTGTAGAAATACAAAAGTAGCTCTCATTTTTTTTTTTTTTTTATTCCCATGAATATTTTTGTGTCACCTGTAGACAGCTCTATGACTCTGATCCTGCTCCTCTCCATTTATGGTGCAGGAAAATAAGCCAAAAGACTCAGCACCTAAGGCACCACAAAAAAAAAAAAAAAAAAAAAAAGAAGAAAATGGTCAGTTTTAGAGACACAAATGACAACAAATGGATACATGTGCAAAATGAACAAAACTGTTTTGACTTTTTGCATGGTTGAGGACCACATGTCCGGGAAGAGTTTTGCAAAGCTCAGAAAACAAAGATGTACAACGTCAGGAAAACAAGAGATTTTTGCAACTAATCATGCACACAAAACAAATGGAGCATATTTTTCTCTTTGGGCCAAAGTGAGCATGGCGTCCCCTTCCTTTGCCTAAATGATTTCCTGACAAATCAGCATTTAGCATCAGAATCAGATTTATTAGTCATGTATGCAAGAAACACACGAGGAATTGACTTCCCAGTTACAAAACAGACAAGACAGCAATAACAACCATGGGAGAGACAGACCGAAAAGTCTGGCGGGTTGCTGTTAACCACCCTGATAAGGAAAACAGTCAGGAAGAGGAGGGAAAAAAAAGCCCAAAAGACTCCAACCATTCTCCTTAATGGGAGGATGGTTGGAGCCGGAGAAAAAAGGAAAAAAAGATTTTATTTAAATTTAATGCAGGTGACTGAAGGCTAAGGCCTTGGCAAAAATACAAAAAAAAACCCCAAAAGATGTGATTTTGTCCCTCTCATGTAATCTGTCATTTGAAATTTCGTTTCTCAAAAACGGTGTCAATTAAAACAGATTTCCTCATAAACTTCTTCAATTGAACCTTTTTAGATTGTGAATTGAAAAAAGTGTCTGGTGAAGGAACGGAATGTTATCTGCTCCACGGCGCGAAAATAAAACTTGATGAATACCTGCACTTTTTTTAAGCAGTGCATGTTATAAAAAAATCAATTTAAAAAAAGTACCGGTACACATTTCCAATGCTAAGATTTCCAGTGCAACCCAACCGGGTGTTGAGAAGACGCCGACTTACTTGATGAGCTCGAGCGCCCGTTCATGAAGACGTTGAGGAACTTCTTGGAGAAATGCAGGTCAACATCTGGCGTGGAGTCTTCGGACAGACACGCCGTGGCCTCTCGTCGGACTCCCCCCAAACGGCCGCAATCTTCCTCGCCGTCTCCCTCCTCGTACTCTTCCCCGACGGCGGACTCGTAGGGGGACGAGACGCAGTTGTCGTAGACGGTGGCCGAATCGCTGTCGTCGCTGTAACCTCGGTAACACTGTCTCAAACTGACGAGCTCCAACTGAGCGTGCTCGTCCACCACCAGCGTGTATTTGACCGAGTCGTACGACAGGCCGCTGGCGTCGGAGCTCATGGAAGTTCTTAGCAGGGCGGCTCTGCTGTTGCCCCTTTCCACTTTTCCCACCGCCCTCTTGATTCGCTCGTCCATGATGATTCTGTCCACGTCCTCGTCCTCCCCGCAGTAGCTTTCGTCCGTCGCGTCCACATACTCGACGGACCCCTTGAGACTCAAGTCCAGAGCCAGGGAAGGATGAGTTGATAGCGCCATGCTAGGCGGCGTGATGAGCGATTCGACGCAGGAGGCGTAAGAAGGCGGGGCGATGTAGGCTTCGTCCTCCTCGTAGATGGAGGCGTTGGACTGGTCAGCCAGCGGCTGGTAAGGAGGCGGGCCTTCTGTATCGGAGCTGATGGACATGCGACCCTGCTCACTCAGCTGCGAAAGGAAAGGCCGGTCCTGCGTGCAAGGGGGCTCCGAGGGATTCGAACAGCGCTGCACTGGGGTCAGATATATCTCCTCTGTTGGCTCCAAAGGAGCCTCGGGGTGGTACTGGATCCTCTCGTGTTGGTAGCCACTTCCATCCACCTTCCCCGCCGGATAGAGAGGAGCCGGTTTGTAATTCTGTGGCGGTGGCGGCGGCGGCGGCGGCGGCGCAGGTGCCTTTTCCTGAAACTTGGGCCGCGTCGACGCCGGCGCCGTCGAGCTTTGCAAAGGTCCGGATGGGTGCGAGTGCTTGCAGGGAGCGTCGGTGGAGGTGCCCCGGTCTTTGGTCTGCGCGCCGCCTCTGCCGCTCCGCACCTTGTCCTCGTCGCTCAGGCAGCTGTGCTCGCGCGGCGGCGTCAGCTCACCTGGAAGACGGGAAAAGACGCGCAGCGAGACGAAGACGGCCGTGCAAACACACACGCACAGAAAAACACAAAAGCCACACGCGTAGACAGAGTTTGAGAACATGATGCAGGCATGAGCGTGAAAGGCAGACATGGCAACAAAACAGAACGCGGAAAAACCGGAAGAGCAAAAAGGATGCAAGGTTAGGTAACATATGTCAGGATTACTCAGATAAATCCCCATTACTCATAAAAAAGTCAACGTACGCCTTCGTCATGGTGATTGACCGACCGGTTATGTCATAATCCGCGGCCAGGAAGTGCTCACACGGTGATTTTACGAGGGATGATACGCGGACGTTAGCAGATGAGCAAAGAGCTGCTGAGTCTTTTCAATGCAATTCGACATTTAAGGGACAAGAAATACAATGTTGAGATACTGTGGAGTTCTTGGATTACTACTGAGCAAACCTTGCAGCTGAGTACACAACTACTACATTTACGGAACTTTTTTTCATTCACATCTTAGCGCTTGAATGTAAAAATAAAGAAATTCAAGATGAAAGTGAAATTGGTATCTCGGATCATGTTGGATTTTGAGGCGATGACCTTATTTGACTTACAGTAAATCTGTCGTCGATCTTGCGTAGCGCAGACACAAATTATTGAACTACTAAAAAAAAAACAAATCACATTCGACTGAACTTATCGTTTGTCTGTTGGTCAAATGTGTTTTTTTTTTTGTTTGTTTGTTTTGAAATGTAAGCTCCAGATTTGACGACACCACACTAAAAATGAGCGATTCATTTGAAAAGTCCTTCACACAAACTCACAAGGTCCTACTTGTGAATTAAAAATAGCAGCGACAAAACTAAAATGGGACGGGCGCAGCGGACCGAACATGCGAGAGCAACCGAGGCAAGTTGTCCCGTCGGGATTTTGTACAGATTTCTTGCCAATTGTCTTTTGAGTGTACAGAA
This sequence comes from Hippocampus guttulatus, assembly GCF_054856545.1. Taxonomy (NCBI): domain Eukaryota; kingdom Metazoa; phylum Chordata; class Actinopteri; order Syngnathiformes; family Syngnathidae; genus Hippocampus; species Hippocampus guttulatus. The sequence goes on along the minus strand of NC_141263.1, from coordinate 25,239,429 downwards.
ATGTTTTGTTCCCCCCCCCCCCCGTTTGTGATACTGTCGGGATTGCATCCAGCTTTGCCTCACGTGATGCGGTCAAGAGAGTTAAAGCAATGACTCGAGACAGCTCGATGCTCGTCCCCGACGTACGGAAGCATGCAGACGCACACAGTCAATCAGCAGTCTAAGCAGCTTGCTATCAAAAGCACTCAGCCGTGACCATTTAAATTCAAACATGAGTGTCATTCTGTGACTTGTCAAGAACAAATTCAATCGGGAAAAATGCACACGCGGGTCTTCACATGCCATGTCTCCTTCATCAATTAAGTTCATATGAGGCAAATTTTTAAAAAAAAAAACAACTCACCAGTTTTGAGAGGTGAAGATGAGCCTGAAACTTTATCCTGCCAGCTGTATTTCTTGCCAAAGGAATTGTTGTTTAACGTGTCCTGAGGAAAAGCAGAGGTCAAGAACGAATGAAGGAAGTGGTGGCAGCAGAAGAAGATGAAGAGAAAGAGCGACCAAGCTCTGGATCCTGAGACTCCACCTTTTGTCCCCAACTCACCACACAGCACACACAAAGCTTTTTTTTTTTCCCCCCTGGTGAATATGCACTGAATGAGTCTTTTGTCTGTGCGTAGTGGTGTGAATTTAAAGGGAACCAGACCCTTTCCCCAGTGGGAAGACATACAGGTACAATGATTAACTGTAACTTTCTACACTATTTTACTTTAAAAGTAGAGACAAAAAACAAAACAAAAAAAAAGAGTGATATTTGTCCTCAAAACATCTTGCTGCTTTGTGTTTTTGATACACTGTACACTAGGGGTGCCCACATTTTTTGGACCGAAGATGGACTTTTCGATCAACCAACCTCCCGCGATCGACCCGTTACCGCGCACGCGCACGCACATACTGTACACACGCGCGCCATGATGAGCAACAGCCAGACGCGGAGGCGCGCGACGCACTTTTGCAGCCTGTTAACGATCGTAGCTCACGCGTACCGTTTTTAAAGCGCTTCCCTCGGCCCTCTAGATTCCTATTCTTTGCCCGTGCCCTCGGTGAACTGTATGCGAAACAAACTCCGAATGCGAATAGTGACAACGATAAAAGATGTAGCGCAACAGCTCTGATCACTAGCTGCAATTGCAGACTGCTGAGCGCTAACGACTTCCGGCGGCGCAGATCACGCGCCACCGTAGGTTAAAGATTTACCTGCTTTATTTGATTTTATATTTTTAAATACTTTTTGTGAAAATGAGACTGATAGGATGATTAGGGTGCAGTGTACATTAACACAAAAAAATATATTACAAACATACACAAAGACACACAAATGGTTGTTTGTTTTTTTTTCTCCTCTGCACGCCTCGCGATCGACTTGGGACCAGTCCGCGATCTACTGGTCGATCGCGAGGTACCGGTCGATCGCGATCGACATAATGGGCATCCCTGCTGTACACGGGTATACAGTACAAATGTAGAGCAAATGGGATCCAAATAAAGAACTGGAAAGTCCTGCGATCCAAATATCCTCTTGCAAATATCTGGTTCCCTTATCCTATATTCACCCGCCGATGCATGACTCACTTCCCAATCTTGCATACCAGGCAGTGACCGGAGCTGTCGCCGTGGTAACGAAAGACGTGGAACCATCTCGCCAGGAGTAGGAAAAAAAAAAAGATGATGGCTTGGGGAAAATGACTCACGTGGCGTGCTTATTAATAACTCAGACAGACGTGAACGTGATGCGGCATGACGGAAAACGAAGACCTGCCACAATGCCGATATCGGACCTGTCATTGAGAGCGAATGATGTGTCCGCAGATGAATGACTTCAGGTCGATTTTGCCTGCGAGGCCACATTTACTCTGACGTACAAGTGCGGTGTAACCAGATGGGAGATTATCAAGACTCAGGATTAATCCTGATATCACGTCGGCCTCTCTGTCTGAACGCGTTTACTCAAAGGGTTTTAGAGAGGGCAAACAACAAAATAAAACCTGCTTGTGTAAATCAAGGCGAACAAAAAAAAAAACACATTTACAAATGTTTGTCACTAAAAGAGTCACGGCAATGAACTCCCCGACACTCAAAGTACTGTAGTTTGTCCCTCTTGTTTTTCAGCCATAGAAGTCTGCCAAATGAAGCAGAACCGAATACACGGTTGACGTTTTTATTGATTCACTGACCTGGAAGCAACCACCCAGTTGCCTCCGCGTCGCTCGACAACTCTCAAGCACTCGGGTTGGAGAATACGACCCAGAAATCGTCGGCACGCTTGCCTGTTATGTAATCATCTCGGCCGCAGAGGTCGGTGAGAGTTTCACAATCGGATAGGATCCCCGTCCGCCCGATGGATGAAATCGCAATGAAAGCGACAGCAAGCACCAACAAATTCATCTATCGTCATTTTTCGTCATTGTGTCTGTTTTCCAACAACCACACATACTTTGTATTGCAGGGCCACTACGAGTAATGATATGGTTAAGTGTACATACACAATGTACCCTATTTTACGGATTATAAATTGCTCCGTAGTATAGGCCGTACCAGCCATAAAATGCATAATAAAGACGGGAAAAAAACATATATAAGTTGCACTGGAGTATAATGTCTTATTTTTTGGGGGGGAATCTATTTGATAAAATCCAACATCAAGAACAGACATGTCATCTTGAAAGGCAATTTAAAATTAAAAATAAAATCGAGAACAACCGGCTGAATATGTGTACGATATGCTAACATTACCTGACGCATAAATAACGAACTGAGAGCCAATGAAATCTTCTCCATCCTCTGTGTCATTTTTAAACAAGCCCGCCAACTCCGCAGGTAGAAGATGCGGCACTTCTTCTTCTACGTCGCTTATGTCAGACTCGTCATCGATTTAACAGCACAGGCCTAGAGCGCCCTCTTGCGGTTTAAAGTGAACCGATGTCACCCATGGCAAACAGGTCCTAGGTGAGGGACCAGACAAAGCACGGCTCACAAAACCCCTTATGATAGATAAAATCGATGGCACTCAGTTTCCCTTGCCCGGACGCGGGTCACCGGGGCCCCCCTCTGGAGCCAGGCCTGGAGGTGGGGCTCGTTGGCGAGCGCCTGGTGGCCGGGCCTACACCCATGGGGCCCGGCCGGGCTCAGCCCGAAGAGGCAACGTGGGTCCTCCTTCTCATGGTCTCACCACCCGTGGGAGGGGTCAAAGGGGTCGGGTGCAATGCGAGCTGGGCGGCAGCCAAAGGCGGGGACCCTGGCGGTCCGATCCTCGGCTGCAGAAGCTAGCTCTTGGGACATGGAATGTCACCTCTCTGGCAGGGAAGGAGCCCGAGCTGGTGTGTGAGGTAGAGAAGTTCCGACTGGATATAGTCGGACTTGCCTCCACACACAGCCTGGGTTCTGGTACTAGTTCTCTCGAGAGGGAAAATAACACGTCAAATGATATAATAATAAGTCGCACGCCCGGCCGGCCAAACTATGGAGAAAAAAAAAAATATGATTTATCGTCCGGAAAATACGCTAATGAAATCCAACTCAAGTGTCGTGTGTGTGTGTGTGTGTGTGTGTGTGTGTGTGTGTGTGCGTGTCGAATGATCGAATGCAGTGTGATTAAACAACATCCCCACTAGGTAGCGCCACGACACAAAAATTGTATGAAACATTTGGCAAACCTAAAATATGTGGGATTCAAATGAGGTAGTGTACCAAATCCATGTATTTGTACACACATGGATTTTTATTAAATTTTTTAAATCTCATCAGTGAAACTAGGCAAGTCTAAAAATGTGTGTAGAAAGTGAATGACGGCCAAACAACTCCGCCTTTCGAAGCGGTTGTGACAACTCAAAACGCAGACAGGAAACTCGGAAGGGCAATGGTACGGTGGCTTCAAACAGTCAGTTTTCCACCTCGGGGAAAAGTGGACAAACTAAAGCGCTGACAAATGCGACGCTGCTCAGAAGATCATTTTGACAGCCTACGAGCCTGGAGGAGTGGTGGAGAATCAGCAAGAAGATATTCAGACTGTTGCATAAGCAGACGTATATAAACAGGGGCAAAAAAAAACAACTTACTGTACTCTATTATAATGACACAAAGTTTGTAAAACGGTAAATACCTGACGTGTTATTTTACGATATCCTCCATGATCAAAGGGTGGAACAAAAATTGTTGCATCTTCCCCTACTTCAACCGTTAACGTAACACTGCCTCTTTTAAGTACAACTCCTGTCTTTGACTCTCCCCATTTTTCTCTTGATGTCCATGGGGAGGTAAGCATTTCTAGAGCTAGGGGGTTGGAATAATAATAATAATAATAATAATTCATTTACAAGTTTAAAGTACATTGCTGTGCCAAATAATTTCTGTAGGGGCACGCCGTATTACTCTGATTGGCAGGAGGACCTTGTTTTCTGCTACTTCTGCTGTGCATTGTCAATATTCTGAAACAACAACGCAGGCAGTTGCACGTAGCCGAGACGCTCGCTTTCACACGCACGCGCCCCCCCTCTCTAATAATAATTATATATATATATATATATATATATATATACAGTATATACATATAATATATACATATATAACCACAAAAAGTCCTAAATCACGACGTGACTCCTGAGGGAGCATGATGACTATCTGATGACCAGAAGCATGAACTCTATACTTCAAACTCATTCAATGCCAAGGACGTTTTTTTCTTTTTCGAGGCATCCAATCACAGGTATGGCTTTATGAATTTTTTCCACGTGGTCGGCTAACGAAGAGTCTGAAAACGGCTGTCACTGAATGAGTCGGAGTAAGTTGTGTCTGACAACAGGGTAAAATTAAAATGTCAGAGGGCAACACGGTCGCACCACGATGCCTCAAACACTGACGAAAACTTTGCCACCATAATCATCCGTCACCGCTTACACACCACACGATTCAATTTAGAACTTCCCGTCTATTCGGATGGGTTATTTCATGACTTACTCCATAGCCTTTGAAAAGATAAATGTGCTGTTTGAGAAGACAGCCGACAGGCACGGAGTCCCGTGACACTTTCCCTCACAAGCTCAAATAAGCAATTGTGTACTGGTCCGATTGGCAGTCAACGTACACCGTCACACGCATTGTCTTTACAGTGATCATAAAACAAGGTCACCACTGTTGTTTAAATTGAAATGATACACATGGCAAAGGGATGGAAACGTCTTGACAATAGAAATGTTGGTTCAGCGGAGTGAAATGGAGCAAATGCAAAATTTGTGATTGTCAATAGTAAGATGACATCTATTTGCTTGAAAAGACAAATCAAGAATATGAGATGAAATCTTAATCACCGAAACATCATATTTTCCCACTCAGCTTTATGTATACAATAATGTCAACAGCAACAAAAAATAAACTACCTGTGTGCGGGGCACAATTGGAAAGAGATTCAGTGTTGTCGGTCTCTTGGGCCGGTAGGTATCCATGGTAACGGGTACTGTAGGGTCCTTGGTGACCGGCGGAGGTGCGATGGAGGCTTTGGAGGACTCTTTGTCACCGCGGAAACCGCCAGCACCATCAATGAGATCCAAATGCAGCATCTCTGCCTGGAGCTGTCCGACAGCGCCCAGCTCTGCCCTCCCCGGCCTGCTATTGGTCCCTCGCCTCATGTGGCCCTGCAGTGATTGGAAGGCAGTCAGAGTGGAGAAACAGACAAGAGTGAGCAAGGCAGAGAGGGCGTGCGCGTGTACGAGATGAGGAGACCCAACTGGCCAATTAGAAAATTCCTTGACTTATAGCCTTGCAGTTCTCTCATCACTATCAACACTGAGCTGCTTAGCGCCCAAACACAGCTGAGGATGTTTTGTGGTGAGAGATTGTATTCCCTCCCCCTAGTGCATCCAAGTGTTTAGCTGCCCAGCTTTGCTCTATTTTTTCTTCAACATACACAGATGGTACACGCTTGACATGGCCTAAAAAAATATATTTTTTTTAAATCTCCACTACATTACCAGTTGGTAGCATTATGACGACATTAGCTTTTAAGCAGTAACTGACACAAAAATTGAAGAAAAATAATTTAAAAGGGAGAAGAGCTTGGAGATGTCTCGCTTTACTTCACTATGAGACACACACACACAAAATTGCTCTAAAAATAGGGTGAAAAACGCAGCTCTGCATTGAATTCAGCAGGCCCACATTTCAAAGTTAATTGCAAAGTGAATTGACACAAGATTTCAATATGAACACATTTGGTGAGGTTTTTTTTTTTTTTTTTGGTGTGGCATGACATTTTTTTACACGATAGTACTGCATGCATGACAAGTATGCACAGAGGATATTTTTTGAATTTATTTTTGTGCCAGCAGGGGGCAAACCTTTTCTTAACTGCAGGTTGCAGTACTACACTTGTAAACCAAGTCCTGTTAAGTCAAAGGCGTCAAACACATCCAACAGCTGTCAAATTAACTTTGAATGAAATTCACTCCACTTTGGGCCTGATTTCCAGGCACAGACTTGACTTGCTCATGCAAACAGACATGGAAGCTGATTTATTTACTAATCGGATGCATCCAGGATTAGACCTGCTAAACATGCTACGATGTCATCCATCCATTTTCAACACCGCTTATCCCGAAGAGGGTCGCGGAGGTTGCTGGAGCCCATCCCAGCTAACTTCTTTTCTTTTGTTCCATTTCCAGTCCAACACAACAAATTACATCATCCATCCATCTATTTTCTTCAAACTTCATTTTGCCCGAGTCTTTTTTTTTTTTAACGGGCGATTCTCCAATCTAGACTTCTGACACACCCGCATCGTGTGACCTGAAAATTAACAACCAAAGAGGCTCAATGAGTTTTGAGGTTGGTCTCATTTCTCATAGATACGCGAAATAAATTGCCGTGGTGCGGGGGTCGGCAACCCGCGGATCAAGAGCCGCATGCGGCTGTTGAGCGCCGCCCTAGTGGCTCCCTGGGGCTTTTTCAAACATGTTTGAAAATTGAAACAGATTTTTGTTTTGATATGGTTTCAGTTAGAGGAAAAACATGACACAAAAATTCTTCATGTTTTCCAATGCTGTATAAGTGTGTAGAATGAATATTAAATTTCACTATTTCTGTCAACGAGTATTTGCGTCATAGCCTGCGACACCACGTTTCTATTAGTAGGGCGGGATGTCAGTCAGATGGCTGTTGTAAAAAAAAATTTTTTTTTTAAACTGCGTGTCATGTACAATTCACCGAGGGTACTGGCAAAGAATGGGAATCTGGAGGACTGAGAGAAGCATTTTTAAACGGTACACGTGAGCTACGATAGTTAATACGCAGCAAAAGTGTGTCCCGTGCCTCGTTCGTCTTGGCTATTGCTCATTATGGCATGCGTGTGTAGGTGCGTGCGTGTGCGCGCATGTGCAGTAACGGGTCAATCGCGGGACGTTGGTTGATCGAAAAGTAGATCTTCAGTGCATTTTGATAGTAGGCTAATATAGCTCATATAGATAGAAACAGCATGTGTTTCCTTCATTCTAAGGCTTATGGAAGGCTTTTATTTTTGCCGACCGCTGGCGTAGTGGGATCAAAAGTGATACTACCGGTGACGGGCATTGTAAAATACTGGTCTCGTGACTGAATGCTTGTTTGGGGGAGGCGCATCAATAAAACGCCAGCGAGTGGTTTGAATGCTTAAAAGGCTCATTTTCCTTCCCTTCGGCTATTTCAAAGCGAAGATCAATATCTGCTAATGCGACCCGCTTCCGCCTGCACCCTTCTCGTGTTTTACGGCCTGAATTTATAACGGGCCCCTTTGAAAGGCACCGCTGTGTTGCTAGGAGACAAGTGACGACGTGGAGGCGGATGAGGAGCGCCTGCTGCTGCCGGCCCCCTTGGCGACGCTGCAATACTGTGATGCTCAGCTCTCGTCCAATCAGAGAAGCCAAAGCAGGGGGCCGGGGGGGATCTGACAATCATACGAGATCGTAACTTGATGACACACAAATAATCAAAATCATAACTGACTTAAAAAATAATAATAATAAAATTTTAATCTTAAGAACGTCTCACTGTGGCGTTACATTCACCGCAACAGAAGTCAATCTGTTCAGAAGTATAACAGTTGTAACATGGTTATCCACCCTGAATTAAATAATCCTCGAGGCATCCCTGAATTGGGGGGGGGGGGGGGGGGGGGGACCCAAGCAGAGACACAAGATGCATGTCTGTTTGCGTTTGCACTGATGAGGCCGGATCATCTCTTCCCGTGAGTGGATGAGATGACGTGAGCAGTATCCATGGAGGCAGCGCAAACCACCTCTTGCTGTATTTTCAACCCCAACACATGCGGGCGGGAAGTGAAAGTAGGTTGCCATGGAAATAGTGCCAGTGGCTGTTTTGCTGAAGCGCCTCTTTCCGCGCACCCTCGTTCCGCCGTTTCGTTCCTTTTCATCTGGTTGCCGCTCACATCCAGTCTTTACCGTGTTAGTGATTTGTTCTAATTGGTTTTCGAGAAGACATTTTGAAACAATTAGCAACAAGGGCTTCATTCATTCATTCATTTTCCACTACACAGCCTGTTAAGCGTTGCGGCGATTCTGGAGTCGATCCCAGCTGCGCACCTAGGTGCACAGTATGTACAGTCAGTGACTGACAAGACAAGATGAAGCCTGAAGCCACTTGGGAGGGTGAGCACAATGATGATGTCATCACTGTGGGTTGAAGTACATCAAGTGAACGATCTGTGCCGAGGTCCCACACAGCCCCACACACTCCCCGCTTTCTGAAAGTCTATCAACGCTTTATGCATTATTAAACAGGGCTGGGCTTTCTCCACACATTGCTGAAATGCTGAAATATGACGAGATGATGCAGAACACCTGTCTGCGCCTGATGATAAATTCAGTCGCGCTCGGGTTCTTTTTGGGCAGAAACAAATTTATGGGGGACAAGGTTGTTAATTCATCATTGTAGCCCGAATCAAATATCGGGAAGTAAAGCAGAGTAAATTGGTATCATGGAAGTCGAGTCAAGTGTAGCTTTTATAAAAAATTAAAAAATCTCAGATATGTTACAGCGTTACGTGATCATACCGCACCCCTCTTGAGGACTCACAAAAGCTCGGTATTGCTGTGCTACCGTCTACCATCTTAGTTTCAGATGCACCGAAATTGAACGTTGTCTGGTTCATGTGTTTATCCAAATCGTAACGAAGGCTTGAGTAAGCCCGACTTATGCTTCCAGCACATTTCTTCCATCTGCAATAAAATGAGTTTCATCACAGCATATGCGTACATGGCTTCCGTTCAACAAAGGCTGTTCTATGATTAGTAACCCAATTACGAAGGCATGACAAAGCACGCGTAGAGACCCAAAAATATCGAATGCTCATCTGCTCGCAAAAAAATGACTCAAGGGGAACGAAAGCTTTCGACCTTCCCGTTGCCTTGGTTACAAGAGAAGAAACGATTGGTGGAGTTGATGAAGGAGGAGGCGTCGATGGGTTCAGAGCGAATGGAGCCCCCAAAAAGATCTGACAGAATAATACATTCAGCTCGCTTTTTTTCGCTGTAGCAGTTCACTCCTTTTTGCTGATAGTTCAAACATGCTCCAGTTGGGGAAAAAAAAGGAGGGGGGGGGGCTAAGACAGAATGCCCAAAACTTGCTCTAAGCTTACAGAATGAATATTAACTTGTAAATGTCAATTATTAAGTTGATACAGTATAATGGCAGGAAGCCTGCACAACAAAAATGGACATAATGTATTTTTTTTAAGTAATTTTGTCTTTCCAGCCCTTATCTGTTTGGTTTTTTTTTTCAACATTATACATGAACACCCTTCAAAACATGACTGAGCAGGAATAAAGTCCTTAATCTCCAGATGGCAAAAGCCCAGCTTCACTTTTGTCTCCAAAATGCGTGAACCTTGCTGAATACAAGAAACTGCAGCAGACAACAAAATGCACGGTATGAATTTTTAACAGGGGGAAAAAAAAAAACAAAGTTTGAATTCCTTTTGCTCTAGTCTTACCTTGATATCTGGGCCATTGCAGTTGAGGCTCATCCCACGTTCGTCTGTGATCTCCGTAATCTCTGACAGGTCATCGTCTTCAAACTCACCCAAGCTAATGTCGTGAGTCAACCTGGGAAAAAGGGATTCAAGAGAAAGTGACAGATTAGAGAGCAAATACAAACTTAATCAGGAATCAACCTCCTCTTCAAATTGCTTTGAGCAAATTAGCACAAAGTCATAAATTCGGAACTCTCAAGAGGAAATCCGTTGAATGGTAACCGTTGTACCAATTTCAAACAACCCAACTTTATTTATGAAGCACTTTTCCTCCAAAAGGAAGCAACTCAAACTGCTTCACGTTACAAAACCACTTCGAACGTCGCTCCTCAAATGAAGTCGGCGATGAGCAAAATTGCTCCTTAAATGGCAACGTTTACTTTGAGTTGTGCGTCCTTATAATCGCGGCGCTTTAGCGGCACGTTTTATGCCGCCTTTGCTTCACGGTGGTTGTTCCATTCACGACTCAATCCATTCAATCAGATGAAATGGCCCCAGGATGACCCTGCTATCGAGATTATTCTCCACAAATGCATCCTAAACTGCAATCGTGTTCAACATGACGGCAGCGAGAAAAACATTATGAGTTTTGTTTTTATACAAAGTCTTTTTAAACGAGGTGAAAATGCAGACATGATTTATTTCTATTACAACGGTACAAACATTACATAGAAACACCTCTCTGAGACAAAAAAAATAATACAGACACAAGCTACAAGTTTTGCATTACCAGCCCCCCCACAAAAAAATAATTTGAAGTGAACTCTGAGGATCCAGAGCAGCTAACTTGTGTCTTAAGGAGGGAATTCTCTCTTGGGTTGACTCTGATCATTAATTTACTGTTAGGTCATTTTGGACCTTTTCAAGGGATGTATCGTCATCCTCCTAAGACCGCAGTATTAATTCTAATTCATTTCACATTGGACCAGTAGTGTTCGTGTAGATTGTTTTTATTCCTAAGCATGAGTGTTCAATATATACTGCAGGACTGGTCTAAAAAGATCAAAAAGAATGACTCTTCCCATTCATCCAGGTCATTTCATTCTAAGAGCATTGAATCGCAACTGGACTTTAGATCGTCCAGTTGCGAAAATCCTTCTCAGCTTCGAAGACAGACCTGCTACGTCTGAAATGACAAAATCGTTTTCCCTTGTCCCTTTTGGAAGTCTATCTCCTTTTCACAAATTTAATTTGTGCCTTCGTCACATCTCGGCTGGGTTACTGAAATGCACTTTATTTTGGCGGAAGCCAATCCTCCATGAAGCGTCTCCAGTTGGTCCAAAATGCTGCTGCTCGCTCGTCTCTTGACTGGTACTCGTAAGAGAGAGCACGTAACTCCGCGACACATGGTCGGTCAGCCTTTGCTGTCGCGCCGTTTTCTCACGCATTCAAATCCAACACAGCTGGGGGCTGTTTCAACAAAAACAGGAACTTTTAAGACAAGTTTTGTGAAGTAAAAGTAGATTTTTTACTGCAGCTGTTTTACACTAGGCGGCCCGGTAGTCCAGTGGTTAGCACGTCGGCTTCACAGTGCAGAGGTACCGGGTTCGATTCCAGCTCCGGCCTCCCTGTGTGGAGTTTGCATGTTCTCCCCGGGCCTGCGTGGGTTTTCTCCGGGTGCTCCGGTTTCCTCCCACATTCCAAAAACATGCATGTCAGGCTGATTGGACGCTCTAAATTGTCCCTAGGTGTGAGTGTGGGCGTGGATGGTTGTTCGTCTCTGTGTGCCCTGCGATTGGCTGGCAACTGATTCAGGGTGTCCCCCGCCTACTGCCCGGAGATGGCTGGGATAGGCTCCAGCACCCCCCGCGACCCTAGTGAGGATCAAGCGGTTCGGAGAATGGATGGATGGATGGATGTTTTACACTAGGCCGGTTTGGAGTCATTGAGTTTATGAGGCTTGGAACTGAATGAACATCTCCAGCATCTTTTGCATTTCCTGTTTCCCTGATTAACAACAACAACATGTGTATTGCCTGTCTTCTATTTGAAGCTGACTTAATAAAAATAAAAAAAATGAACCTGTACCTAAATGCAGATCTCAATTCAGCTGACGAAAACATTCTAAAAGTGCATGTTATGACATTTCCTTGTTTCGGTTGTTCCCAAACAAAGTGGCCAACAACATCTGTCAAGAGCATCACACACTTGACATTTTGACCCTGGCATTTAGTTATTAAATCAGATGGTTGGACAGTACACCTGCATCTGTCCCAGATGATTCACAGCTTTATGCTCCTAACTTCGAGACCACAGTGGTGCAAGCTGCTAGCCATTCATCAGCTTCGCCCTCTTGCAAGGACACACTTAGGACCGGAGCAAGACGCTCCTGTCAGATGCCACATCCACATAACTCATCCATCGTTTGATGGATGAAAACCAGCCCAGCACGGGCCAATTTACACAGCACTCTTCCTGCACTCATGCCACTGTCATAACAACATGAGGTGGGCTGTGCATTCCCTGGTCAAGCTATTTCTTTTTGCTCTGCAGGCACAACATCTCTTCCCAGGACACACAAAGCCATATGCATATCCCTCCATTCAAGGGCAAGCCTGCCCCAAGCTTTAACATGCAAAGAGTCGACAAATAGAGAGAGCGCGTTAACGGCCGCACACAAACACAAGGTCACGCGGCCATGTTGCAACATTCCAGTCAAAAAGACAGAAAGCGTGGCGACGTGTCCTACCATTTTTCCCATTGGTCCTCCATCCAACCCTCTTCTCCTTCCCCTCCCGAGTCCATACTGTAAGTGAGGAGGGCATCCGAAGCCGAGAAGAGGAGAAGGAGCGAGGGGTTTTGAGAGTGAAGAAGGTGGGGGGAGCGGGGGGGGGGGGGGGGGGAGTGGGGGGGGGGAGCATCAAGGAGGAGAGCTGGGTGGAGGTGCGGCTCACACAGGTCGATGCAAGAAGCGTTACATTGCCAGCTTGCTGTTGCTTCTTTGCACAGAAGCGATACCGTGAGGGAATGGTTTAAAGCAGAGAAGCTCGGGCCGGGGGGGGAGTGTTATCTAATCTGTTCCCGCCTCTCTTTTCCACTCTGATGTTTAGTCTGCCTGTGTGCATCAGATTTACTATGCCAAGGCAGGAAAACGCTGGCGTAAGCAGAATACTTGCCGGACAGAAAGCCCGGACAAGAGAAACATCAGCACAACGGGGCACTCCTCTCGCTATGCACCACGGGTATGCTCAATTATTCATGAGGCCCATTGATCACACACACGATTTTTTTTTTAACCTTTTGTTATTCCCTTTCTATTCATCTGAGCAAAATACTGTCGATTGTTGGTCCAAAATCACCAAGCATACAGCAGTTAGAATACAGTCGACACTCTTGGTCGTAAATCAAGAAAAGCACACTACTCATCAAATTATAATCATGACTAGATTTTGATGCGAGAAGAAGAAACAGAAAAAAATGCGTACATCAATGAAGGATTGATAAAACAATGCGATCATCCACCCATCCGATCGTTTCCTGATCCGCTTATCCTCCTCACGAGAATCACGGGTGTGCTGGAGCCTAACCCAGCTGCCTTCGGGCAGTAGGCGGGGGACACCCTGAACCGGTTGCCAGCCAATCGAAGGGAACACATGGACAAACGACCATCCGCGCTCACACTCTCACCTTTACACATTCACCCCATACCAATTTGTTTTATTTGAAGTAAAGGCAAAATCATTCAAAATAAGTCATCTATCCAAGTCCTTGTGAATGGTCGATGAAGAATTGGAACACAGACAGCTGGTGAGGGCATGGCGGTGATGGAGGAAAACAAGGCAACAACAACAACATATGGCTCCACTGGGATGAAGCCAATTTCAGGGCTAAAGATGACAAGCTTTCCCCTTCTCTGACAAAAAAAAAGCAATTCTGAAGCAATCAATTGAAGACAACCTTGTGCACACTGATTACCCGTGAGCCATTTAAAAATAACATCAAAGAATAATCGACTAGTTTGGCCGACTCGCCGTGTATTGTTGAAATGTGTTCCGAATAGGATTTGGAATCGTTTTATAGCGATTAAAAGCACGGATAATACAATGGTTGCAAAGTTAAATTTGAAGCAAGATGGGGTTTTTTCGAAAGGATTTGGCAGGATGTTAAATGAAAATCCACTATAAATTGTGAAGTATTTTTTATAACGGCATATCCGTATGGTGTGCATCATGAACTGCATTTTGTTCACGCAAAGACGTTTGGCACAGTAGTGAAGGGGTGCATCATTTCATAGAACTTCCACCTCAAGATTTATCATTTGATTTATAGCAGGTTAGACGATCCTCTTTCGCTCTTGCCATTATTGATTTTACAAAATCAATTATTCATGTGTGCATGTGTTCCTTGCAGTAACACCCTGTGAAATTGTAACATATGCGCTACTTGGTGTTAAGTTGGCTCAGACCAATCTTATTTGCATATCTGGATATTTTATTGTATATAACATACTGAAGCAACTGTTGGTTGCGAACTCTTCCTGCTCCATAAAGTGCATCAAAACGATTCACAGCGCTTCACTTTTTTCAAGGTTTTGTGTTAAGAATGCAGTGATTTGAACAAACAATTCAATCTTTATACCCTTGACTATATTTCATATACGCCACATTGATATCCTGTCTCAACACTTGTTGAGAAACGGCTTTGAAAGTGACATCGATTTAATCTCTCGAAACAAATACAGAATTGCTTGTTGACAAGATTGCAATAGCACGTTTGTGACATATTGCTAGTCTTTTTTTCTCTCTCTTTGCGATTGAGGACTTGTTCAGTTACATTCAGGATTTTAAAAAAAACATGATTGCATTTGTGTCTGACTTGGATTCATACAAATCCTGAAATGGTGTCTTGAAACTATTATATTTAACTCAAGAGAAAGGGAAGATTCCCTGTATGACACCAAAATCAAAATACTTATCAGTAACAAATTATTTACAATTAGAATATTAAAATAAATCTCCTTTCACGTAAAAAAGAAACAGCAGGTAATTAATCAACATAGAAAAAAGTAAACACACAACCCATAGGAAAATATATCATTCAACCATTATACTTTTTTTGTATTAATTTATTATAGTGATACAGTAGTATGCAAAACTGCTGGCATGATTAAGCACAGAATTTGTACAATATTTGTAGTTCCTTTAGTGATTCAGTACGATAAACTGCTTGATAACACAACATAGCAATTCACAATGAAAAAAATGTCATGTTACCATTTTGAAGTGATGGTTTACTTTTGTAGATAGATAGATAGATAGATAGATAGATAGATAGATAGATAGATAGATAGATAGATAGATGTCGAACGGAATCAGAAGACTCAAAAGGAGCTGGGACGAAATAAAAACAGCTACAGCTGCACCTCAGATCATAAAACACCCCCAAAAACCATAACACAGAGAGAACCAAAACACCGAGAGACTCCATCAATACCGAATGCACGAACTCAATGGCCGCAAGCCAGCTAGCAAGCAAACAAGCATCTCAGCCCTCCTCATTGAACCCAAGCCTCGCCGCCGTTTCTTACCTGCGGCTGGCTGCAGACTTGTGTTGAAGATTGCGGTCGGGCTGCTGGCTGCCTTCCCGCTTTTCGCCGTCCGCCATGCTGCTCGCCCGATCATGTCTCCGTTAGCATCGAGGAGCGAGCAGCAGCGCAGCCGCCCGGCGGTCGGTTGGACTGACACACCTGACGCGAGAGATGTGATACCGTAGGCTGCGATAGGATGATGCCTTCATAGACTGTCGTAATTTGGAAAGCCCCGGATTGTGCTCAGGCATGTGAAATACAGCATACTCTATTAGGGTTGATTCGACACTGCGTTGGCATAGTTTATGATGACATTTGTAAATTAATTATCGGGAGTTCTTATGAAAATGGGTCAGTCCACCACCCCATGCCACTTCCCAGTACTTTGTAATGTATATATGCATACACAAAAATAACAGGTAAAATGCAAAAGTGGGCATAAAAATAGAAGCTGCGTCAGGAATTAAAAAAATAAAACAAATATAAATTAAAGTAAGCAGTAAAAGTACAAGGCGCCGTCGACTTCTTTTTGCTCTAGGTCTATTATTGATAAGTCATTCACCCAAAGGCAAAGAAATGCAAGGCAAGGCAGTTTTGTTCAATACTGTATAGCACATTACATAATCAAGGCAACTCATCGTCCTTCACACAAGCAAAGAAACAACACTTACAAGCATTTACGAACACAACAGAGGCAGAGCAGAAAAAACAAAAGTATTTACAAAAATTACCGGAACGTGACACCTTTAAACACAGCAAAAAAAAAGAAAAAAAAAAGAAAAGGACAATTTCCGGTCTTGAGTGGAGGAGGCTACATCTTCAACACCTTGTGCTTCGTGAGTTAATTTTCAACTTTTTTTAATGTTATTTCAATGGCCATTATTGATTTCCTTCTTTTACATGAGGGTACAATTTTGTCAATGTGTGTATGTAGGTGGAATATCGCTATAAAGTGCCTTTGGTATCCCCACCGGAATCATTCGGTCAGAAAGAAAACATCGCAGAATTATAAAACTCTGAGGTTTTAAATGAAGTTGTCAAACATTTGCACATACATACATTTGTACAAACATAAGTCTCAAAATGTTTCCTTCATTTTACACTTTTTTTAAAATCATTGAATCGATATGATTTGAGAATTTACCACACACCGCTTTGCTAATTACTTTGTGTCTCAATGAAGTAGTTAAATGATGCTCGAGTAAATCAATATTCGTCTACAAAGTTTTGTTGAACATTTATTGAACAAGTTGTTTCATGAAATGAGTCATTTTGATCATTTGATCATTCTGCCATTTGTGAGGGGGACCTCCTTTAGCGTGACGGGGACTTTTTTGTTAGGACGTTGCAAGAACAAATGGCTTCAGATCGATGACACATTGATCAACTACTTTCCTACATGTCATTTTGATTAGATCTTTTCACTAAGCATTGGTTTAAAATGCAGATTATTACGGCCCCTCAGAGGTCAGGAAGGGATAAAGCATATGGATTACAGGGTTAAACTCACAACCACTGGCTAAAAATAAGCCCCTCGGTTGAAGTCAGGTGGCACATGAACAAGTTTTTATTCCATTTAGTTGCAGACTGCACAGGACGCTATATGGAGCGGTCGCTTCATATTGAGTATTAATATGACCAATAATTATTTGCTGTTTGTATCTCTCACACACGCACGCACACACGGATACACACAATCCAGTTTTGTGTCTGCAGAAGTAAAAGGCATGCAATCTAGTAAAAGTTCTTTCGTAAAATAAAATTTTAAAAATGGGACACAACAATAGCACATTGCGTGAGATCTTTTTACTTGCTTCGCAGCATGACATTCTTTATAAGCATTATGTACATTAAAGACAAACAATGGTATTGCTGATTTGATTCCTGATTTGGGTATTTGATTAAATGAGTTGTCGCGGCTGTGTAAAAATAACTAGATTATACAATCTTCTTTAGATTATACGTCTTCGGAGATTTTAACTGCGCATGGTATAAAAGTTTGCCATAAAACAAATTGTAGCCACTTGCACATCTTCCAGTCGATGAACATGGAACTACATGCAAAAAAGACATTTGACCTACGGGTACTGTCTCTTGCCAAAAGCATTTGCTGACCTGCCTTGACTCACTCGTGAACTTTCGTGACATCTGTTTCTTAATCAGTCAGGTTTGAGAAGACGCAGGTCCACTCTTTGCAATGAGAATAGCTTCAGCTCTTCCGGGGAAGCTTTCCACAAGATTTAGGAGTGCGTTTATGGGAATTTTGGACCATTTTTTTCAAAAAGTTGCATTTCCGAGGTCACATGCCGATGTCGGGCAATAGGCCGAGGCCGTCCGTCTCTGCTCTAATTCGTCGCAAAAGGTGTTCTGCTGGAAGCCCTCTGTCAATAACAGCCACGATTAAATGTCTTATCAATGTCTTAAAGGCCTGACGTGTGTAATTTTGCCATTTTCAGAAGTGTGCGCTCTTTCTCCTCTGCTCGAGAACCCAGAGTACAGGATTTATGTCCAACTTCAGCATATTGAGCACCCAGGGATCCTGCTGTGCTCCTCTGATAAACTCTTCCATCGTAATACGACCTGTGGATCAAAGTATAAGAACGATTAATTTAAATACTCTCATCTTGAAGACCTCTCAAAGTTATTTTGCGGTGTACCACGCTTACCATCCCCATCACTGTCAACAGCCTGCAGTATTCGTTCCACAGCGTCGTCGACTGTGAAATGGCACTCGTTGGTGTCCGCTTTTGTGCCTTTCTTGACACGATAAATGCTCTATATGGAAACAAAGGCAACATGATGATCATCATATGAAGCGTACTCCCTGTCGAGGCGTCATGGGAGGCCGAAGCGAGTGGCCAACTCCAACCTGTGATGGTCACCATTGAATCAAAGATTTTATACATTGTCTAAAATTATTTTACTGAAGAAATCCTCATTTTCAAAAAATTAAAGTCAAAAAATTGCAATCATCCGAGACAACATTTTCCAGGGAAGCCAACAGTCACGTAGCAAGTCAACTGAAATACAGTAAACGACAACAACTGTTGGAATGACAATGATGAGGTTGTTACCAACATGATTAAGAAACTTTGTCCACTCCCCACCCCCACAAAAAAAAAAAGAATTTTAAGTTTTATGCTGTTACAGTACACTATATGTACAAAGAAGTCACTGTGCCTGGAATGTAATCTTACGTGGATTATTGACCGGAGCTCCTCCTTGTCAACAAAGCCGTTGTTGTCTTTGTCATACACCTTGAACGACCAGCGCAGTTTATGCTCCATGTCTCCCCGAAAAACCAGATTCAAGGCTGCTACAAACTCGAGGAAATCTATTGTGTTATCCTGAAAGGGAAAATGGATTAAAATCCGTGACGTTAATATGGTATTTTTGGGACACGGATTAAAATGTCTATGCTGCATGAATTTAAAAAGATCTCACCCCGTTGGTGTCAAAAGCTCGAAACATGTTCTCCGCATAATCCGATGCCTCACCCGTTGGATCCACGCCAAAGAAACGCTTGAATTCATGCAGAAAAAGTAGTCCACTCGGGCATTCGGTGACAAATTTTTTATACATATCCTGAAGCGCTTTGACATCGATTTCTTCCGTGTTCTCCGTTTGCTGCGTCTGTCCCATGGTTTGTGTTTTTGTTCTTTTATGCCGTTGGGATGACCTCCATCCTCAAGCGTCCCGACTACAAGTGGGCAACTTATTGACTCTGACGTCCCGTAAAACCCGTGGAATCCCACTGAGCCAGTTTACATTTGAGACAGGTGATTAGTTAGGTCTGGGGATTAAAATGGGATTACATGGTTGGGGTTTCCTTTCAGTGGGTTTGCCTCGGAGCTAAACGTGGAGGTGGAAGCATGTTCAGCAAAGACTTTTGTTTCATGTCGGCATGAAAATTAGTTGACGGCTTTTGCTCAAACCACAAACATTGTCGCGGTTATGAGATTGAGTACCTCTCTATATGCACCTGTCCGGCATGTTTTTGAAATCAGACTGCTGTAGCCCAGTAAAAAAAAAAAAAAAAAAAAAAAAAAAAGAGCTAAAACCGTAAGACACTCAAGGCCGTGCTCATTTTGGAATTGGTATATCAATCCCTTTTAATTAGATTGCACTGCGCAAGGGAGACAAAGCCTTCAAGAGATGTGCAGTGAGATGATCTCCAGGTAGGTCAAATGTAAGTAAAGGGTAACGCTCGGCAATCGTATTTTGAAAAGCCCGCATGTTTGTGCGGCAGATGAATACATGTCTGCGCTGACTCAAAAGGTTTCACAGTAGCCCATCAGTCAATTTGGTTCTAATCTAATCATCGGGGCGTTGAATTCCACTTCTAGGAGTTTGAATTTTTGGAACGCTCTTAATCTGTCAGAGAAATGTGGCAATTGGATATGGAAAATTATTCATTATTTTCAAAAATGTGAACGACAGTATTTTGGGAATGGGAATGAGCTGAAGTCGGAACAGTTTGAATCGGTGAAGAAATGTGGTTGTGCTCTTCTCGCTAAGACATCTGCGCTTAGTTTGAGGTAGAGAGTAAGCGAAACCGAGTGGATGATATGATTCGTCCTGTGGTCAGTTGTAGCTTTTAGGGGTGTTCAATACTACATTTTTTCAGACCAGTATAAGTAATCACTCTTCAAGTACTCACCGATACTGAGTACCGATACCGCGAGTACTTTTGATATATAAAATTTCATTTACTGTTACACATTGATGAAAAATTGGAAACACATAGTGACGCATTACCAACTATTGCCAAGGAGAATTTACTCAATGTCGGATTTTTTCTTTTCCTTAGTATCGGCAGACTCCTTGAGTACCCGACACTTTAAAATCAGGCATGTACCCTTTCATGTCCATAAAATCCCAAATATTGACGGAATTGTTTTGATATTTTCAGAGATTGACCTGGCCGTAGGTAGAGATGTACACATGATTTTTGGTCGGGATTGGTTGTAGTTTTCTAACATTAGGCCCCGGTAAGTTTTTTTACGCGCATATTAAACATTTTAGACTGCCCGCAGGAGCCTCACCTGTATCATGGAGAGTAAACATATATTGATTAATTAAAATTATTTTCACTTTTGATTGTCTTGTATGTGTTTTATATTTTCTTCATGAATCCAATCGTGATTTCCACAGTGAAAATTACTCACTGCGATTTCACTCCAGATGGACTGTCAAGTCAAGAGTGGCAGTCAACGTCCATCCTCACCTCTGTTGCAGAGAACAGTAGCACCATCTATTGGTAGAATTACCGTATTACAACAGAGGAGGCTTTTGGTAGAGTGAGGGCGTGGCAGGTGCAGCTTCATGCATTGGGACTGTTATTCTTCAGGTTGAGCTGGGGCTTATAAAACATTTCCAAATACCAGTCAGTGGTATCGCAAAACCGTCATGCTTTTGTTAGACAGCAAAATATGTCGGGAAAAGCCAACTAAACCATCTGAAATTCATTTTGGGTTAATCCAAGGCACTTTAAATAGTGGCAGTTGTGTGTTGACCCCCATTATAACATGCATTTGAATATGATTGATTCATTCTGAACCAAGTTAGAGTGTAGGAGCTTGTGCACAGTTGTGCAACCACATTATCCATCCATCCATTTTCCAATCCGCTTATCCTCACAAGGGTGTGCTGGAGCCGAGCCCAGCTGTCTTTGGGCAGGAGGCGGGGGACACCCCGAACCGGTTGCCAGCCAATCACAGGGCACACATTGACGAACAACCATCCGTGCTCACATCCACACCTGTGGACAATTTAGAGGGTTCCATAAGCCTGCCATGCATGTTTTTGGACTGTGGGAGGAAACCGGAGTACCCGGAGAAAACCCAGGCAGCCACAGGGAGAACATGCAAACTCCAGTGAAAGGAAAGCCAGAGCCAGAATCGAACCCTACACCTCTGCACTGTGCCTCCAAATACATTATCTCGGTTGTTTAATTCATTTCCCCTTTTAAAAATATATTTTCCCCACTGAAGTTGTACAGGTTGTCATTTTAATTCATTTATCTTGATGTGTTTTTTTTAGAACACAAAATCCTAGCATCCGAACACGGGTGTTTTAACTTATTTTTTCTGACTACTGTACGTGACGCAGATGTGCTGTTCACATTGCATCTTTGTTGGTGTCTGTCATTATGTTGGGACAGTGATAGTATAAAAAAGTGGTTCAAATCAAGTCAGTCCAAACTGAAGGCCCAAGTCATCGTCAAAAAGAACTTACAATCTTGGAAAGATGGGAGAACGTCACTTGAGACCAACTCGTCCGTTCCAAACGTTTTGACACCAAAGCGTTTACATCATCTCAGCGCTGCCCTTGCGATGTACTTGCGTCGTCGTGCACTCGCCGCATAATTCCGTCTTTCTGCGGCCCTGGTGATGCCATTTGTACACCCCGTCCTAATATAATGCCCTCAGATGGTTTGCGCCCCGTCAGCAGACTTAATTGTTAATCTTAAATCACCGCCGCGCTCGGTGAGTCTGTGAGAAACGGATCATCTCCCTGCTGAGTCCACAGTTTGCCTGATGGATTGTGCTGCTTCTGATGCGATTGGATAGATCGGCCCCGATGGAGCGTCTCAACAGTCGAAATATTGTGAGCCAAAAGCTGCGAGGGGAGGGGGCGCTGGATTGACCTTGACACTGCGTGCACCATATTTCAAGCCCATGATGGAGAATGTTTGTCGTTGCGTTTACTCTTGTCGATCCCGCCGCTCTGCTGTCATTTTCATTTCTTCTGCACAACTAACTTCCATGAATGCTGGGACAAAAAATTAATTGACGGCTTTTATATTACTCTTGAATATTGATTTGTAACAGCGGCATCGAGAGTGAAAAGTGCCTGATCATACGACACTAGTCAATCGCCTTCATGTTCCCTTCGACAGCAGCCACCTGATTATGCAAGGTGACATATTATGTATTTTCTTTTAGATTCTATTTAAAACGGTTCCCAGTGGTCTGTGACATACTTTCTCCACAATACCCAAAAGACAATCCCTGTTTTCGAGTAACCGTTTTGCCTAGCGATCATTATGTTTTTCTCCGTTCCCCTTAAAGCTCACGTACATAACCTCGCCTATAGATTTGCGACTCCCAATTCACAAATTAGACTATTCGCATTTAGTTCCATGCAACCTATCGTCAGCTATTTGTGGAAAAACTTACCTATTTGCTGTTTTAGGCTCATTCTGTCATGCTCTAAGATGCCACAAGATGATACCAAAGGATTATTAAGATCTTGTATAGCCATATTGTCTCAGGTAGTTGGAGTCCCTCTACAAACAAGAGCTGACCAAACAAAGCCATGCAGACCGAGAAACTCTCCCAACAAATCAGGGACAAACTTGTTGAGAAGTACAAGTCAGGGAGAACCATCCCATCCATCACAATCAAATTGAAATGCTATGGCGCTCCGGAATACCTCCCCAAAGAAGGTTGCCCACCAGAACTCATGGGCCAGGCAAGGAGGACAACAATTAATGCAGTCTGGAGACTGCAGTATTTTTTAATAGGACCACAATAAGACGAGCACTTCACAGGGCTCATGGGCTATATGGGAAATTTGCCAGACGAAAGTTGTTGCTTTCCACGAAAAAATAAGAAAGCCTATTTTGAGTTTGCAAAAAGACCTGTGGGAGAAAGTCCCAAAATGTATCAGTGGAAGGTGCTTTGGTCAGACGAGACAAAATCGATCTTTTCGGCCATCAAAGAATAATGGCAGTGTCATGCTGTGGGGATATTACTGACAAACTAGTCCAGGTGGTTGATGCGAAATACAGTGATATTCTTGAGCAAAATCTGCTCCAGACTCCCAATTCATTTGAAACTGCTTTTGAAATATGGGTTTGCAGGGGCTTTTTTTTTTTTTGTGCTCTTGATTGGTCTAAACAAAAATGGATCACGACTTTTCAACAATTAGGAAAAATGCGGGTCCCTGGATGACAACAGTTGAGAACAACTTGGTTCTCATGACGTGAAGCGAGGTATTCCTAATGAATGGTCCAGCCGTTCTTCTTCCACGTATCCGTGAATATCGACAGAAGGCCCATGTAGCGCTGTGTGGTCTTGCCAGGTGAAGAAGATGACGCGGATGATGACGTAGAGCAGGAGGAGGAGGAGGCACAGGCGCTGAGCACGTGTCGACGGGAGGCGGGGGGAGGAGGCGGAGCATCGTCATCCTTTGGCCGCCTGGACGACGCATAGGATGCTGCTCGGACCCGGCCTGACCCAGTCGCTACCGGTACCTGCGGATGGCGATGTTGTAACGTTGCGGATGCGGGCAGTCAACCGTTAGACGGCGTCGCTGACAGCGAACCGGCGACGCGCGTGATGCCGAGCGGTCCACATCGCCGCCTCTAGCCCGGGGGTGAGGGGGAAGAGCTCCTCGCTCGTCTTTCGCCGCCTCGCTGTGCTGCGTGTGAGGTGCGCGGGGCGCCGGATGATCGCCGGCCGGACACGCTGACGATCCCCTCTGCGGCCGCGAGGAACCCGAGGCTGGCTGCCTTGCAGAGATGCAGGTGAAAAATCAAATGTGCGGCGAGCGCATCAGCGGCGGCGGCGGCGACGATGACCCGGAGCAGGACGACGTCAGTCAGAAGAAGATCTCGTGCTTTTCCAACATCAAGATCTTCCTGGTGTCGGAATGCGCGCTCATGCTGGCGCAGGGTACCGTGGGCGCCTATCTGGTGAGTGAGTGCATGACTCCCCCTTCTTCATCCTCCTCGTCATCATCAGATCCATTGGCCGTGTTATGTGCGCGCCCTTCAAAAGCGAAGACAAGGCCGTGCAATAAGAATGAGCGGCAAACGGGCAGACGAGGCCTTTGCAGCAGCCGCGTCGTAGCTTCTGCAACGTTGTTGTTGTTGTTGTCGTTTCCGAACGGCGCCTTGCAACGAGCTTCCCAACCTGCCTAGTGCATGCAAAATGTCGCCGGTATACAAAGTAGCGACTGCGGGTCCTTAAATTCTGGACGCAGTCAAATTTTTCACTTTATGGCTCGTACCAACCTTGGCATGTTGTTTTCATGATACTTTTATTCAATGGTGCGAATCATTATTTGTGTAGATGTGATCTGGGGATTGGCTGGGAACCAGTTCAGGTTGTACCACACCTCTCATCTAAAACTGGGATGGGATAGGCTCCAGAATCTCCCAATCTGATGAGGATAAACGCTATATGAAATGATAAGGGACATTTTGTGCCTTTGCTGTACCGAACATGTCAACGACAACATGGGCCAGCATGGCGTCTTTGCTTTTCATGTATCATTTTGCAAGACGAATTTTGTTTATGATTCAATGACATTCAAGAGACTGTTTAATATGTGGTGCCGTTATTGATAATCTGTGGTTTTATCATTATACACACATAGCATCATATATATACCGTATGATTTATTAAATAAAGTAAGTTTTTGTGGGTCGGGGGGGGACGTTTTCCCTCATTTTCCACGGATTGATGTTCATCAGTGTTTTGAGAAGTATTTTTTTTGTTTAATAGTTATGATTTACTCCCAATGCTTATCAATGGCAGTTATTTATAAGCGAATTTTGGCTATTTGTGGAACAGGCTGGTCCAAATCTTCCATGAATAGCAGGGGGTTCGACTTTACAATAAATACATTGTTTAAAAAGATTGGTCCACCTTCGGATCAGTCATCTGTTACATCCTTTTTCCTTTTTCTTTTTTTTTTCTTTTTTTTAGCTCAGTGATCAGATCCAAAATCCTGGTCATGTAAAACCAAATTGTGAACCCTCACAACTGTTGGTTGTTGGGAACCAAATCCTACAAAGCCCCCCAAAAAAGTTTGCATTCCCTCGCAAAGTTTTGCATTCTCTTGCAAAGATTGCGAAATAACACAAACTTTTTTAGTTTTTGAAAAATGAATAGCTTTTCGTTTATTTGCGCAGGACTTCAAGGTGTGCATGTTGCTGTAAAAATATTAGTTACTACTTTCCTTTTCTTTGAACCATTTGATTCAATATTCAACTCACTAGTACACATAATGCACTCATTTATTTGATGCAAATATTGCAAAGGGCTCTTTCTTCTTATTACTTCTCTCCTTTTGGCATTTACTGTACCTTACCTGAAACAGTGTAAGCCTTAAAATGCCCCCCTCCCACACACTGCAATCACACCATTTTGGTTTGGGGGGTGGGTGCTGTGAAAATGTTTCTCATTGCCGATCAGCACCACATATCAAAAAGGGATGGATGGACTTGTCTTGTGCAGATTCAAAACTGGATTTCGACCTACCGGTACATGCGTTTAAATCTGGAAGGCTCGTGCAATTGGCTGCATCCCGTGTTTGGCGTCATGTTTGCTTCTTCCCTTTGTCCACTACAGTGCAATCAGTGCAATGCATTACTCAGCCACATGAAGCCGGGAAAGAGAAATGATTGATGATTCCCGTGTGTGTGTGTGTGTGTGTGTGTGTGTGTGTGTGTGTGTACACTCTGCATCCTTTGCCAGGGTTTTGTTTTTGTCTGTCCGCCCATTTAGCTTTTAGCTGTTTTTAAACAATTTGGAAACTTTTGTTACAGCAGTCCAACACAGGTAGGTAGGTAAGCGCCAGACCTCCCCCCGACCCCCCAAAAAAAAAATATATATATGCTTTTTTTTGCATGCTGGCATTGGATCAGCAGGGACGCTTATTTTGGGAAATGGAAACACTATGTCCGTTTTGAATGTCAATTCAAAACCATTATCATTTTGCAGCCAAATTCGTCCTTGAACGTTGCCAGAATTAAAAGTGCACTTCTCTTGTTCATTTTCCCAAACTATTTATCTTTTCTTTTTTTAATGCTGTCTGTTTCTTTTCTGTCTCTATTTTGTGACGTTACGAGGTGGTGGTGGACTCCAAAAAGCAGGCAGGAGAGAAGAGCAGGGTGTATTTGAAGAAGTGTATTGATAAAACACAGAAAACTAAATCCTAAACAAAGTCATGAAAACAAAACGAATCCAAAGTAACAAACAAACACCATGGCAGAAACTAAAAACTCTCAATAACAAAAACATGACCAAAACATGACTGAAGCTAAATTAAACATGACTGAAACAAACATGACAGAAGCCAAGAGCAACAGCCACAAACAAACATGACAGCAGCAAAAAAGCAACAATGACCCGACACTGAGTGTTCGGGCAGGAGTCCTTTTATACACTAATTACCTAATGACCAACAGGTGTGCAGCTGCAGGGGGAGCCCTACAGTGCCACCTGTTGGTCCCAAACCGAATCATGACATCTTTCAAGGGCAGGTGATTGTGTTTGTTGCTGTTGTTTCATTCCTTCATTTTCTAAACATTTGGAATGTCTGAAGGTCATGGCTGTTACGTTTGGTTTTGATTCCTCATGTGCCCTTTTTTCACCACCTGTTTCCGTTATCAGTGCTCCTTATGTGTTACCAATTAGCTCCCTCAACCCTTTGTCTTGTCCAGGTGTTTCTCGTTGTCTCGTCACTTAGCTTGTACACTATTTAGTTCCCTGAGTTTCTGTCAGTCTTTGTTGGGTCTTTGTGAGCTGCAAGTATGTGAGCATACGTGTGCTCCTGTCATTTTTTGTTTCCTGTCTTAGTTTTGTTTGATACTTGTGATTTCTAGGCTTTTTTTTTTTTTTTTTTTAGTACTTCGACTTAGTGTTTTTTCCATTGTACTCCTGTGTGTATTTTTTGTTCAATACATTTTGGTCAATCCAGCCTGCTCCTCCCTGCCTACCTGCTTTTTGGGGTCCTACAACTACCATCACGTAAAACGTGACAATGGCCGGACAGCAGCAAGACCCCATTGCAACTTGGTTTTGAGCGGACTAAAACAGGACTGTTTTTACAATTAAAAAAAATAATAAAAACAGCATGAAGTTGATTAAGTGATGTGAGCGAGTCCACATGACAAGGAAAAAATTTGCTCATGTACTCTTACTGTTTGTATAATGTGTGGAGAACAATAAATACGACTCAAGTGAAGTGCTGATACTTGAAAATCTGCAGTACCGACAGTAAGCATAGCAATGAAACGTTTGGACTTTGTTACTTCCCACCAAGTCTCTCAAGTCATTCGGCACAGCAGCGGCTGTTCATGCTAACTCAACAGCCGGTCTTCTCTTTGGGCGTTTTCCGGCCAGGTGAGCGTCCTGACCACGTTGGAGAGGCGCTTCAACCTACAAAGTGCCGACGTGGGCGTCATCGCCAGCAGCTTTGAAATCGGGAACCTGGCCCTCATCCTTTTCGTCAGCTACTTCGGCGCCAAAGCTCACCGGCCGCGGCTGATTGGCTGCGGCGGCATCGTCATGGCGCTGGGGGCGCTTCTGTCCGCCTTGCCCGAATTCCTCACCCACCAGTACGAGTACGACGCCGGCGACTCGTGGCACGCGGAGGACGGCCGCGACGTGTGCTCCAACAGTTCACGCTCGGACAACAACGACTCGGCCTATAAGTGCGGCGACCGGGCCAACACCAACATGATGTACCTGCTGCTGATCGGCGCCCAGGTGCTCCTTGGCATCGGAGCCACCCCTGTCCAGCCTTTGGGGGTGTCCTACATTGATGACCACGTCCACAGGAAGGACTCCTCTCTGTATATAGGTAAGCGACGCCGGAGGTTGGAGCAGTGGCTGACTTAGGCTTTTATCCTTGGGTCACAATCCGCCTGGCCCCATGGCTAGCTCCGCCGGTGGTTGGGAGTAATAATAATAATATATCAGATTTATATGCAAGTCATGTACGTACTATGGTGGCCCGGCGGTCCAGTGGTTAGCGCGTCGACTTCACAGTGTAGATGTACCGGGTTCAATTCCAGCTCCGGCCTCCCTGTGTGGAGTTTGCATGTTCTCCCTGTGCCTGCGTGGGTTTTCTCCGGGTACTCCAGTTTCCTCCCACATTCCAAAAACATGCATGGCACGAATGATTGAATATTAAAAGCAAACTTTCGAACATGCAACCACAATTTTAAAGCTTGCAGCCAAATCTTTAGAATATGCAGAAAAAATTTAGTTTCATTTTTTTGGTAGAAATAGTGGTCATGTTTGCAAATATTCTTTTAATTGCAAATGTATTATTTTGCGAATTGTTTTTTTTTCTAAATATTTTTTAATTTCAAATCCTTTTTTTGTTTGGTTGCAAATAAAGACACCAATTTCTTTCCACATGCTATTAGCAAAAAATTACATGTAATTGATGCCCATTGAAATGCATTGGGAATTTGTTTTTTTCCTTTTTGACACCCCCAAATTTATTCCCCCTCCCCCAAGAAACACAGATTAACATTCAATATGTTTGCCATGAAAAAATGAGAGGAAATGGAGAAATAAACATTTAAAAATGTTTTAAATATTTTTTTAAATATTGGGGAGGTGAATCAATGAAAATACAATTCCGCGGTCGCTGAATCCACTGTATTCGATTGTTGTGTTTTGGGTTCTCAAAGTCAAACACTAAAACACCAAAGAAAAGGGATTTGCTCATCGTTTTATTTTTACGCTAAACTGTGATAATCATCTGCCAGGTATTTTATCCACTTAATTCCAAAAAGAAGGTGTGCGCGCACACACACACATACACACACACACACACGCTCCACCCTGTCTGCCAAAGTTGCTAAGGCAACAGTGCAGAGGCAGACAGCGTGTGAGGATGCTCGTGTTCCTCTTCATCTTGGAGGGACTGAATCACTCTGAGACCAAAGAGAAAGGAAATGAAATAAAAGCCACGTGTAATGGTGCAGATCTCCATCTACTTCAGTGTTTCCCAACCTTTGCTGAGCCGAGTCACCCATTTTACATTAAAAAATATATATGTCCCATGAAAAATCAGCAAAAGTACACGCACACACACACTCACACACAGTGCAGAAGTGCAGCTCCCAATTTTCGGCTCTGGCCTTCCTGTGTGGAGTTTGCATGTCCTCCCTGTGCCTGCGTGGGTTTTCTCCGGGTACTCCGGTTTCCTCCCACATTCCAAAAAGGCTAATGGAACCCTCCAAATTGTCCCAAGGTGTTAGTGCGAGCATGGATGGTTGCTCATCTATGTGCACCCTGCAATTGGCTGGCAACCGGTTCAGGGTGGCCCCCGCCTTCTGACCAAAGACTGCTGGGATAGGCTCCAGCAACCCTCCCCCCCTTCCCCCCGCAACCCTTGTGAGGATAAAGCAGTTTAGAAAATGGATGGATGGATGGACAGACAATGGCTCATTTGATGCTCGGCGTTGTTGTTTTGCAGATCTCTGAGCGCCAAGTCACGCCTGGCGTGTAAGCGAACCCTCTGAATAATGCAGTGTGACACAGAAGCAGTTAGGAGTTGTTTAGCAAACACGGCAGCCCACCATTAAATATTAAGCACCAACACTTGGTGCCGAGAAGCGAAGGCTGCCTGCGGGCTCCCGGCCGATCGATAGCCGCCTCCGAGCTCGATCGAGTCCACTGGGAGCACTCCGGCAACTACTTAGTACTTAGCGATTGACCGAGGGGAGATGGCCCACAATGCACCTGTGTCGCCTCGGTGTCTGTGTCTCCTTATTAAGGTCAACCAGCCACATCCATAAATCGTTTCATTTTGTTTCTATCTCCAGTCATGTTCTCATTAGCTCCGATGTGCCAAGGTGAAATACAAACGTTGGGACACATTTCTTTTCCTTCAGTGCTTTCAAGCTCCCCCTTCCACTCCTTCCTCCCTAATACCCCCGA
Source organism: Hippocampus guttulatus (assembly GCF_054856545.1). Taxonomy (NCBI): domain Eukaryota; kingdom Metazoa; phylum Chordata; class Actinopteri; order Syngnathiformes; family Syngnathidae; genus Hippocampus; species Hippocampus guttulatus. The sequence continues at coordinate 25,209,197 of NC_141263.1, read as the reverse complement.
GTTCCTCCCTTCTTTCTTAGCTTCTTTTCATATAACCTTAATACCTTCCTTCAGTCTTTTATCTTTGTTTGCCTGCTTTCTTGTTTAGTTCCTCTTTTCTTTCTTTCCTTCCTTCCTTCCTTCCTGTTTCACTGCCTCACAGCCTTCCTTGAATCTTTGCATCCTACTCCTCCTCCTTCCCATTCCTTTTTGTATGCCTACTCTGTACTGAATCCTATTTGGCCTTAGAAAAAAAAAAAAAACATGGTATCCGACATCCCAAGTCCTTGCTTTTGGCACTATGTCATGCTCATGTATATCAGTCTAGAAACCTTATGAGAATATCTGTAGAAACATAAGAAAAATAACAAATTCAGTAAAGATTTGCTTCCAAATAATAAAAAAATGTGGGGGGGGGGGGTGGAAAGCCATTTTTGCAGGAACATGAACTAATCACACTTATCTGCACTCTTCCCCGCCCGCTTGGCTTTTGAGGATGGATGAGCACGACTCGAGCATCCACACTACAGACGCATACGAAAGAGGCTCGGAAAAAATTGGAATTGGAATGTTCACATTCCATGACAAAAATCTGATCACTGTCCCATAGGGTATAAGCAAAAATAATAATAATAATCTCAATCGAGTTGCCGTAAACATAGCCTCAGAGGCACTTTGACGATTAGAGCGTGTACATTTCTTAATATTATATTCATACAGTGTTTTTTCTAAGGCTCAGATAATAACTCCGATCAAAATGGGTGACCGCAGTTGAGAGGCAGTGCAATAGACGATGCCAAGCCACAATGGACTTGTTTGGGGGGGGGGCAAAAGAAAAGCCACAGCATCTCTCTCTCCTCTTTCCCGGCCGTAATGCGTGCAATGAAGCGCTGCGAGGCCACTGCAGCAAAATGTTTGCACTGCGCTGGAGGAAGCGGCGGACACTGACTCAGCACTCGAGCCGTGCTCGCCTTTTCATTGGTGCACCTTTGCCGGTCTGCCTCCGAGTGCTGCCGTGTGAAATGATGACTGCGACCTCATCCCTCTCTGTGGCTTTCGTTACACAACGCGACCAACTGGCCGGCACCTTTGTTCCCGTCTTCATTCCATAATCCCATCGATCTGTCATACGCAGCGTTTCTTCCACGGTGGCCTCCTCTTTTCAACTCTGCACCCCCATTATTCGCAACGTGCGGAGATGTAATTTGCTCCCCCCCCCCTTCTTTTTCACTTTCAGCTTAAAATAGTTGGCAGATACAGTATTTTTGGAACATCACTGTGACGTGCTTTCGTCGACCACTTCAAATGAGCGATCGAATAAGTGCAGCTTATCAAAAGCTTACGCTGGTAGCTAAAGCTAATCTCTCCATCCAACAAAACTCAATGCAGCTCGGCTTACATTTTGATTTCACTGTCGTGTTTCACCTCACTTGCACCTCAAATGCATTGATACAGTCGCAATAGTTATGTATCTGTTTTTTTGTATTTCTATAAAAAATAGAGGAGCATGGAAAATGCAAGATCATTATTTCATCTTCTTGTACTGTGCACAATGTATCATACGATGATACAGTTCAAGACATCACAATACTGTATACATCTTTAGTCCCACTTGCAGTTTCCAGTAACCTGCAAGATGATTATCATCATATTCATTCGATCATGTGATTTTTGTCTTTTCCCTTTTTTTATTGAACTGTTTCTATATTATCAAAGTTAGTGAAGATGTTCGTCCCTGCTGTCATTTGTCCTTTTCGAATCTCTCTCATCACCAAGCTCGGGGGGGCTCCTCTTTGTGTGGTGACCTTCCCCCTCTCTTATTTATTCAAGTTGACAATCTGTCAAGCTGCCACCTGCAAATGTCTGACCACCACTACAACAACAAAAGCCAGAAGTCGGCCATCATTGGATCCTACCACTGAGCTAAGCTACACACCAGGAAAACCGCACTGATTAAATTCGGTCATAATAAAACAAGAATGATCAATTGTACAGATGACGTGAGTCATTGTTGATTCATTTTAAATAGCTGAACTAATCCTGGTTACAGTGTCGCCACCTTGTTGCCAGGCAGAATTCATAGTGCTGTATAATAACTGCTCCATAGTAGACCAATAAAAAAATGGAAGAATTCCCTTTTTTCCTGTCACGTTTTCAGCACCTTGTTGCCTTGCAGAATTTACAGGAGTCGTGAATTCTTGCCCCATCAGCCAATGAAAAAAAAAGCTATTGTGAATTTAAGTGTGTTCTGCTCCCTTTTCACATTTACAGCACCTTGTTGCCTGGCAGAGTTCGTAAGGCTCAATCCGAACCCTGCTGTAAGCCCAATTTAAAATGTATCATATGGATTTGCAGGATCAGGAAATATAAACTGTTGCGAAGCAAAACAGCAGCACAGACCAAAAAACAAAAACAGTCCTATAAACATGTTTAGGGGGTCCTTGTTGCCAGGCAGACTTCATGGGACTTGATCTGATTTGCCCGATATTTCAGTTTAAAAGTCATATGTGCCCTCTACTAAAACGCGCACACACGCACACACACATACTCAAACGGGAGACTTGAAAAACTGTTTGTGAAACAGTTGAATTCGTATTAAATATTCAGTAAAAATGCATGCTGGCCAGAGGCAGAAAACGTAGGGCAGATCAAATTCTGATTTATCTTTGTGGTGACTGTGTTTGTTATTTGGCCAGATAGCAATGTTGATTTGTAGTGTTGCTTCCTTCTAATGTGTTTTCCAATGTCCTCATAAAGGCCCGCCTTGATTCTTCCGGTGTCATATTGCACTGATTGCCTCTCCCATCTGCCGCTGTTGCGGCAACATCCATAAGTGATTTACGCCGACGCCAGAGTGCTCATTACAAGTTTTATAGTGCTGTGCGGCTGGATTAGAAGAGACGTTTAATACGTTGAATGGGGGCTTTAATTGTGTACATTTGGCTGAATATTGAAAACGGCAACATGAACCCATCACACAGTTCATATTCGTCGTGTCAGTTACCTTATTGCCTTTATTTATTGCAATCATTTATTTATTTTTTTTGTTACCAAAGTTGGGAGATGAAATTGTGTTTCTTTATTCATTTTGAAAAAATCCGTCCCATTAAATAATAGTTTCGTTGATTTAATTTTAAATATAATAGCGAAAGGATTGGTCCGTTGATTAGATTGAAATTAAATGTAAACGTTTTTTTCCCTGAGAAGCGATGGTTTTGGAAGTAAGACAAAAGACAATACATCAAAACTGATTTTTTTTTTCATCTACAAATGGCCTGGTCCATCTGTCTGCTTTAAAAATCATAAGTGGCACAAAGATTTGATGGTGCCAGTGTATCTAATTATTGTCTGCTTGCTTGTTCTGTATGAGCAATCACTTTCGTGGGCCCTGCACTGCGGTCAGACAAGTTGAAACTTGAGACAAGTTACTGCTTGATTATTTATGATGGTGCAGACTTATCAATAAATAATTGAGCTGCACATTACACACAGTTCAAACACATCCATCTCAAGAGGCATGATACGGTCTTGAAAATCTCGAAGGTCAAAAAGGTAACACAAGTTACATTCATACAGTTTTACAAATGATCAGGTAGTGAATACGAAAGCAGACAATTCATCCAATTAGAGTTGTAGCTATTAAATATAATGTAATTATGCCACATTACAGAAGTATCAATATGTGGTAGGTAGGGGGTGTATAGAAGATTAAATATTGTGTAAATATGGTAGATTGGTGATGTAAATGTGGTACGTTAAAAGTTTCCATCAATTTTGATGCCAAGAATTGTACATTCGTGATGTATAGACATTATACATGACGTCAGTATGGTACATTATAGGTGCATTCATGGGAATATTGTACATTAGCAGTGTAAAGACATTAACTTATGTAAAATAAAATAAAATAAAAAGATTCACAAAGGGTATATGGACATATAATATGTGGATATGATATGTAAAACACCAAATGTTCAATAGCTCATCCCAAATAATGTACAGTATATTGTGTTATCAGTGTGGATTTGAAGGCGGGCTCCATATTACGTCATTCAAGCAGAGCCTTGGTTGAGTGGCGCCATCTGCTGTGAGCTGAATACATGCTCATTTCTTTTCCCGCTTCTCTTGTCTTCTCTTGCAGGTATTTTATTCTCGACCTTAGTGTTTGGGCCCGCTTGTGGCTTCATCTTAGGTTCCGTCTGTACCAAAGTCTACGTTGATGCCGTCTTCATCGACACCAGTGAGTTTGTTTGTTAGTTTGTTTTTTCAAGTCAATATGAACACAATTGTGGCTGACCAGTTAGCACATCCGGTACACAGAATGGATGGATGGTTGGAAATGTGCTCTTGTTATTTATTTTCCAGTGGATTGCTAACTGGTAAAATAGAATGAGCAATAAACCCTCTTTTAGCCTGTTTAATTTAATACAGCACAGTGAAAGACTAATACCTTTTTCCCCATTACATTTAAAATCGTTCAAAGATAAACAAGGTATACGACTAGTTATACCACTCTTACAATGAAAAATACTTCTAAAAATCTAGCTTTTTTTTTTCAGAGTTAGTTTGACCGACAGTACTGTATGACTACAGCCATAAAAAGACTATATGAATGATATCCTTGATACAGTGTAATAAATTGACATGGTCCTCATGCCCCATCCAGGTAAACTGGACATTACCCCAGAAGACCCTCGGTGGATTGGGGCTTGGTGGGGGGGCTTCCTCCTGTGCGGTGCCTTACTCTTCCTGTCGGCCCTCTTCATGTTCGGCTTCCCTCAGGCGCTGGATGAGCAGGGCCTGGACAGTGGGGGGGAGAGCGAGCAGGCCATGCTGCCTTCTCCTCTCAGTCTGGACTTCCAGGACAAAGCGCGCGGTGGCATCCACGGCTTCGACTTGAACAGCGGACTCTCCGTATGCCAGCATCTCAGAGGTGCAGTACATACAAAGTACAGTATTTGATATATCATCTAAATATGCTATGTCAGCAATTAATAAAATCATGAAATATTTTGGATATTAAAAATAAGGCTAATATAGTATATATATATATATATACATACATTGAATATGGAAATATGCTTTATTAGGAAAATATTCATACTTTTTATTGACCCTCGTACAAAATGGAATTTTTTAGGATTTTGGGAAGGGGGGGGGTCAAGAAAAAGAAATCACGGTGTACCGTATGTTACCTGAGAGGATGCAATATGGCACATTTGAGGTGCGCATAGATTAAACGTGACGTATTCATGAAAACACATTTCTCATATCCTCCATTTTGAATTGTGTTTGTTGCAGTGATCCCAAGGGTGACCAGGCACCTTTTGTCCAATCCGGTGTTCAGCTGCATCACGCTGGCTGCCTGCATGGAAATTGCCGTTGTCGCCGGTTTTGCCGCTTTCCTGGGCAAATACCTGGAGCAGCAGTTCAACCTTACCACCTCTTCTGCCAATCAGCTGCTAGGTAGGCGGGGCGTTGGCCTCACCCGTTCTCACCCATTGTAACTTTCTGAGGTAAAACGTGGCGGTGGGGTGGTGCTTCCAGGCATGACGGCCATCCCGTGCGCCTGCCTGGGCATCTTCTTGGGCGGGCTGCTGGTTAAGAAGCTGAACCTTTCGGCCCTGGGCGCCGTGCGTATGGCCATGGGCGTCAACCTGGTGTCCACGGCCTGCTACGTCTCCTTTCTCTTCTTGGGCTGCGACACTGGCCCCGTCGCCGGGGTGACGGTCGCCTATGGCAACGAGTAAGACGGGTTACAATCCATGTTGACAATGTCTGTCAACATGGATGCTGCTTCGGGACAAGCTACTAAAAGCACTCCTACTATACTATGATGACTACAACCAATAATGCCACTACCAGACTACTCCTAATACTAATACATCACTAATACTGCTTCTACCAGTTTTCAACTCCCCTCCACTCCTTCTACAACTATACTTCTGCTATTACTACCATACTACTTCTACTTATAGTCGACTACACTACCACTGATTTGAGTACTCAAACACACCACTCCCACTATTACTGTTCTTCTGCTAATACTCCCATTACTTCCACCGCTACGATTACTACTTCTACTACACTGCTCCTACTTCTACTACACTACTACTGCTCTTACTATTATTTCATCTACTACTACTTACTGCACTACCCCAACTAACATTACTATACTACAGTACTACCATTTGTACTTTAATGACTCCTGTTTTTACTACCGCTACCATTGACTATTTACAACTCGTTATTACTACTACTATTAGCACTACTACTTACTACTAGAACTACGACTAACATTGCTGTGCGACCACTACTTGTACTTTGACGACTACTATTGTTACTGCTACTAGTACTACTATTACTAGCACTACACCACTACATCACTACCATTAACTACATTACTACTGCTACGACTAGTACTACTATTAGTATTACTGTTTTTACGAAAAACAGATAATGCTACAACAATTCCTACTGCCATTACTACTGTTACCGGGTACTTATACTTCTACCCTTAGGATGACTATTACTAATGTACCGGTACTTATTCTAAACACGATGTCGCATTTTGTCGTGAATGTGTCTGAATGTACATCTAGATTGCTGTGACGTGTGTTGCAGGACGCTGCGGCACTGGCAGCGACCCGAGTCTCCTTGCATCAGCAGCTGCAACTGTTACACAGCCTCGGTGAGCCCCGTGTGCGGCTCCAACGCCGTCACCTACCTCTCCGCCTGCTTCGCCGGCTGCACCAAACCGGTGAGTGGGCACGTGCGCGCACACACACACACACACACACGCAGGCGCTTACTGATGTTTTCACGCTTACGCCTCATATCACAAATGAGAAATATAGTGAATAATGTTAAGTTACCTCCTAGTCTGGAAGGGCCCCGTTGTTACCTTTGTTTGGGTGGGTGTGGTCCTGACAGACACTCAACTGATTGAAAAGGTTTCAGTACCTAATGTGTCGATCGAGTTAGGGTGTGATGGGGGCGGTAGTCTTCAATTGTGCAATTATAATATAATTAATGATTCATTTTATTTTAAGTGAATTGCTATTTTATCATTACCAAGGACACTTTGGGTTTATGTTACATGCGCAAGCACACATATTTTTTTTTTTGGTGTATGTTTTGACCTATCAATCAGCGAATGACCTGCACGCTGCACAAAATGGAGCCTTAACGGTCCCGCATGCTGCTTGTCAGAACCTGACAGGTTGCGCGTGCATATCGAGCAGCGTTGAGGAGGCGGTGGCTCTGCCAGGCAAGTGTCCGAGTCCAGGCTGCCAGCAGGCTTTCCTCACCTTCCTGTGTGTCATCTGCCTGTGCAGCATGATCGGCGCCATGGCCCAGACGCCCTCCGTCATTATCCTCATCAGGTCAGGACCGGGACCCTTCAATGACAAAGTGTATAGACTGATTTAATGCAGATCACAAGCAGCAGCTCATGGCCACTCATTTGTAGAAATCCTCTATACTACTACAACTACCATTGCTGCTATTGCAACAACTACTACTTTGTTCTGTACTATTACTTTGTTGATATCTTGGCTTCTTAGGACTGTGAGTCCCGACCTGAAGTCCTATGCCCTGGGGGTCCTCTTCCTGCTCCTGAGACTCATCGGTAAGGTGACACACAGCAATTCTCTCTTCACATATGACAGCCGAGCACCTGCCATAAACTCATCACACTACTTCTACTACTATTACTCCACTGTGAAATACACAACTTGTGTTTCTGGGGGCAAAAATAATCATTTCAGTTGGAACAACATAAAGTATGGCACACATTTTGTATTTACATACAAAACATGACTCATTTTTAAAACATCGCTAGCTGCTAATGCTAAAATCAATGTAATATCCTTTGAAATGCTAAAGAGAAATTAGCATCGGCTTCGGAAGTGATATTCCTTCAGGTAACTAATATTCACGCACAAACACAGTGGAAACACATACACATCGGTACTACTACACGACTCAAAGGCACAAATTCTTCCCAATTTGTGCAAAACATTTTTATATTGATAGAATTCACTCGCAACTTTCTGTTCTCATTCTAAGCGTGTACTTCATCCATACATGGCACCACACTGCCCCTAAGAGGCCAACATTTACAGGAACAGCCAGTAATTGTTTTTTTTTTTTTTTCATTTGCTATTGTTTGCATATACTCTTATTATACTTTATTATCAATTTATTTACTCGGACTCCTTTGAAGTTATATTTAAAATTAAGTTTTCTGAAGTTATATTTAAAATTAAGTTTTCAAGGATTCAAGAAATGTACGTACTTGTGAATTCAAGTATACAAAGATCCAAGGACTTTTATATATAATAATGCTGTGGTCCCTGATACAGGCTTCATCCCGCCGCCACTGATCTTTGGCATGGGCATCGACTCGACATGCCTGTTCTGGAGCTCGGTGTGTGGCGAAAAAGGCGCCTGCCTGCTGTACGACAACGTGGCCTACCGCCACCTGTACGTCAGCATCGCCATTGTGCTTAAGTCGTCGGCCTTCCTGCTCTACGCCACTACGTGGCAGTGTTTGAGGCGCAACTACAGGAAGTACATCAAAAGCAGTGAGGGCTACCTGACGCCCACCGAGCTCTTCTCCTCCGACATGACTCTGGACCGCCTGGGCAAAGAAGCAGCCCACTCGGATGCCGCCAGCCGGACCAAGTTCGTCTTCAACTTGGAGGATCAGGAGGTGTCCGACAACATGGAGTCGGTCTTATAGTTGCGACAGTGACTCGCCCAGCAGTATTCTCCTCATCAAGAGCCTCATCTTCCTCTTCGCCGCACAGAAAGGTTGCACTAAAATCATTTTAATTTTTTACTGAAGGATGGACATACTTGAAATTAATTTGAACTTATTTTTCAAACTTAACAGCATTTACGTCAAGGGTAATAATGCCACTGTCCAATTAAAAGCATGTAGCTCCGCCTTTTTAGCTGCCAAAACAAAAAGGTTTTTTGGTTTGTCTGAAAGGAAAAAAATCAACATATAGCTTGAGCTGAGGAAAAAAATTAATTTTGTTCTGTTTGAAAAAAACAACACATTCAAAAAATTTTCTAGAGGTGAAAAAAACAAAATTGGTCTGAAACAAAAAATATTTTTGACAATTTGGAGACTCGTGTTTTTTTTTAAATTGGACACCATATTCATGTGAACATTAGAAATAGGTTTAAAAACACCATTACGCATAATTATTTAAATAAGATGCTATTATATATTGTGTATTAACGTGAAAATGTTTTAGACAATTTTATATTAATAATAATTAAAATCAACTATTGATGACAGTGATTAGATTAGTCTAATTTATCATTTGTAGCTACTCAACTAGCAATTAAGTGACAAGTTGTGACACTTGAATATGGAATTTGCACATTTTGTTTCAACACAAGTGGATTTTATTAGTGGATCATCGTTTATTCGTAAGCCATTGATGAAAATCAAAAGCACGAAGGCCATCGCAGTTGCAGTGGAACCTCTAAAGTCCGAATTCAGATTTCCTGTCCAAAATAATGAATGTAGAATTTGTCAGTTTCTGGGCCAAACAGCAAAGCTGGCAGTTTTAATAAACGTGTTAAGGTACTGCTAAGTGTGAAATGTAAGGAACCACAGTTAGCAGTCAAGAGGAGTGGACTGGAGTCATACCACTTTGAATGTGACATCACTTCCTGTGTATGTTCTTCTCTTGTTTGAGCCAAAGAAAACGCCAAAACACCTGCAAAGTGGATCATTCGATTCTCGCTGAACAGAAGTCTGAACTCTTTAAGTGCATGGAGAGCAAAGGAGAGAGACAATGATGCATTTATTTATTCATCTATTTAGGTACAAGGGGGGGGGGGATCTTATGGAATTAGAATATCAAATAATGAAAAGATTCAGGACAATTGTAAATGAATAAACTATTCAAACAACTAATATGAAAACAACTATCACTACAAGGGACATCGACAAGTGCAAGTCTAAAAGCAAATAAATCAAAACGTACACTGCAAAACATCAAAAACAAAACAGTATTAGAATGTCAAATGCATTTCCAAAAAACAAATGCCATTGTCAAACAACAATATTTAACGACAATTTAAAAAGCATCAGAGGACAACAAACCAATCAACGCATCAATTAAAATATCATGCAGAAACAACTACATAAAACGAAATTGTCAGCGGTGGGGGGAGAAAGCAAATGGTGACCTTGAAGGAAAATTTAAAAGCCACCAAGGAAAATTAAGAAACATCATATACAATTCATCAAACCAAGTGTCCCGTTCAAGTGGACTTCCGAGGTTCTACCACAACACCTTCGACGTAGCGTGTTGTTTTCAGTGTAGCAAACGGCACAGCCTATGTATCACACAACAACAACAACAACATCCTCATGGACATCATCTAATGAAAAAATATCCAAAACCAGGACCTACCATATCCGCCGTCCTCCGCCTCCCTCCCACCGCGCGTGTGTGTGTTCGTGTACATACCAAGTGCCAAAGTGACGCATCACCATGGACCAACGCCACAAACCTCCTCCAGCTTGTATGTAGCCTCACCGCGACCAATGGCGCACATAAGCAACGTCTTGGATGTGTCCGTGCTCTAGAGGAAAGTAGGATGATGTCACTGCTGCTCGGTAGAACTTTCATCAAGTGGACGTGCGATTTTTCCGTTTGCATCCCCCCCTCCAAAAAATGGCGGACGAATGAGCGTAACTGACTTTAGCGTGCCTGCGACGGCCTCGACGACCGTTTTGTTCTTGCCGTGACAACACCGGCAAGAAGAAGAAGTAGTAGACGCTGTTGTTCTTTTAGCACTTAAAATGTTTTTTGCCTTGTGATGCGAAAAAGTAACCTTTCGAACAGTAATGCCTTTTTTTTTTAATTGTACGAATGATGATGCAGATTTCTTTGTTTTATTCTTCCTGGTACTTTTTTGGTACAATCCAACTTAAAACTGTTCAGCTCACTCAAAACATTCCCCACCCATTCCCCAAAATTACCATTTAATTTAGTATTCTGCATTTTTCCTGAAGTTTTTCGTAAATTATTGGATACATTTCATTCTAAAATCCTCTGTGGCGAAGCTTTGTTTCAGTCCCATTATTTTTTTCATCTTTATTTCCCCATTTCAATTCATTGCACATTTCAGTTCTGCATCAGCTCTTTCTATAGAAATTTGCATCCTCTAGTCATGATGATGAAATATTGCTCTGTTTTTATGAACGTGCATTGTGGTCACCTGGCAGTAGGTAAACTTTTTTTTTAACTTTGGGAATGACATCTTCAAAATTAACAGCACAGTTTATTTGAGGCGAGGTGTTTTTCTGCATATGGCAGCATGTTCCCTTCAGCTAAGAGAAACCATACAGTAAGCGGGGATTTTCTTTGAAGTGGTTCATTGGCTGATTGTGTGCAGATGACCTTTTATGCAGAGGAGAAAAAAGGGCATTTAAGTTTGAAAAATATCACTTTGTTTTGTTTTTTTAATTAAGTTGGATTTTGTTTTTTCAACGACATGAATTTGTATTTTTTTAAAAAGCTTTACGTGCTGTAGATTCTTTGGAAAGGATTACGATGATTGTATGTTCCTTGTATATAAATTAAATATACTATTTTTGCTTTTAATATTACGCCACCCTTGCTTGATTACTGTTACATGAGGAAAAAAACTGGCAGGTTACCGTTTCGCCGTACAAAATAGTTTAGGTTCCTTTTTTTCTGAATCAAGTAACATACAAACTATTTAGTATTTATCATTTGCATTGCATAACATTTATTCATCAAGTGATTTTTTTTGCGTATTTAGAATGTAGTTTCTGTATTTTTATATGTAAACATTTAAAATACTGCCAATTAAAGAGTTTGAAAAATTTCATCAGCTAGAATAATTTCATAAATTGTCCCAGATAGATACATAGATAGAGTAGCTAGATAGATAAATAGAGTAAAATCATAATTCTCTCAATCCAGGACATAGTGTACGGAGAAATTATATGGCATTTTTCTCTGTAACAAAATTTCCCAAAAGACGCAGACATCTTTCAATTTTTCACCATCTCTGAGTAAGTTGTATGTCAGTCTAGTGGTCAAGAATAGAATTACATCCAGAATAGACAAGCCCAACCAGTCGATTGCGGTCGACCAGCAGTCCATGGACTGGTCACAAGTCGACCACGAGATGTGTAGGGGTAAATTGAAAAAAAAAACGATTTGTGTGTCTGTGTGGGTGTTATTAATATTACATATTTTTGTGTTAGTGTACACTAGACCCCTAAGCATCTTGTTAGTTTAACTTTCAGCCCCCCCCCCCCCAAAAAAAAAAAATTAAAAAGTCGGTCACCTTTAACCGATGGTGATGCATGACCTGAATCACAGGAAATTGTTCGCGGTCAGCAGTCTTCAACTTCAGCTAGCAATCAGAGCCATTGAGATAGATCTATTTTTTGGGGGTTTAGTCTCATTCAAAGTTTGTTTGATCTTCAATTCCCCAAAGGCATTGTCAAAAAAGGTTGAGCACCCCTGCTTAGAACAACATAAGAGTTATTAACTGTACAAAAAAAAATAAAAATAAGATCCGCAAAATAGAGGGACCGGGAAGCCAGAACGAGTGATGGGGATTTCTTGTAATGCACAAATTAGGAAAGTGTGTGTGTGTGTGTGTGTGTATATGTGTGCGCAATGTCATCTTTAAACGGAGTTGACTGTGCTCGGAGGTTGTATGTGTCCCGTCAAAGTAGGAAGAAGATTGGTTGTGACAGCATGCTGGTTCTCCACCACGATCTCATTTCCGCTGTGGATCATCAGCAGGGTCTCCGCTCAACCGGTACCTCGCCTCGTGGAAGATGGGTCGGAGGCCGGTCGAGACAGGTCGCGACGTGGCTTCGGTGGGGGTTTTCAGGGGGCCGCGGCGCAGCTAGGCGGAAAGCACGCCATTCTATGTCACAAATGACTCTAAGGTCATGTCGTTTGGGCGATTGACTCCATGACTTGGGACTGGACGACATAGACGGAGCTGACACACAAATGTGTCTTGCACTCGTCTTCACTTTTCAAGCGCTCCGGCCTCGGCAACACGAGGACCACCTCCCCGTGACCGTGGCCGTCTGTCACGCTCGGATGCACGTCCGATAACATTTTGAATGAAGTCATCGAAGACCCAGCAGGGTGAGACGTGTGTTAGGTGGCAGGGGAAGGTGATGTTTAAATTGTGAAATTTAAACCTCACCTTATTCTTGCGAGAATCGAGCCCAGTCGATTGAGATTGGTTGCGCCTGGCCTGCCCGTCTGTGGTGAACACGCTTCACGTCAGTCTTTGCGAATCACGCTCACTGCTGCTAAGTGACCTCGAAAATCACCTATGTCACTTGTGCCCAGTGGCCTCAGTGCCACCTGTCTGATCGCGTCACTGCCGATAACCCATCCAAAACTTTCAGGAGAGACGTTAAAAAATCCTCTCTGCTTGTAGACCTTCAACGTGTTGTTGAAAGAGACTTTTTACACCCGTGCATCTCATCAACAAAAATCTAACCTATGATGTGTCCTATGTTTGTTATCATTGCCATTGTCCCCCTTGTACCTTTTTATGTGGTCGACATACCCACTGTGTCTCTGATTTTCCCACTTGGGTCCCAGTTGTGCCTCTCTTTTACCTTTGTGTCACAATGTGTCCTCCTTTCACCTGCGCTCAGTTCTGGAGACCAGTTAGGCCGCACTAGGACCTTGAGATTCTTCTGACTGAGCCTCTCCTCAGTTGCCCTTGCTATATATTCAGGTCATTGTCATGCAGAAAAACCTATCCATGACCCATCTTTGATGTTCTTACCGATCAAATACTTGCTTCTTGAGTTGTGTCCTATCCCCATGTACATATTCCCTCCTTGTATCCCAGTTGTTACCCCCACGTGCCTCTCTTCTTTCCCTTTTTTCCCCCTTTACCGTCCTTCTTGTGTGCCCCATGTCTCCCCCCTTCTGTCCCCTCATGTACCCCCAATGCTCCCCTTGTATCTTCTTTATGGGCCTCAAATCAAGTATACCATTTGCTTCCCATTTGTGTCCCAACTGTGGGCCCCATGGTCCCTTTCCCTTGTGTTCTTCTTGTGTACCCCAGAACCCCCCACCGTCGGCTGCACACACGATCACATCTGCTTTCCTTGTCACCCTATTGCCCCCCCCCCACACACACACACACCTCCGCCCACACCACCACCACGTATCTTTATTATGTTCCCTGTGTGTGCCCCCCGTGACCTTGGCCTGATCTGGCCCTGTGTCAGTGTGTGACAGCACGTCTGGATGCAAGGCCTGAGGACGTTTGTAGCAATGAGTCAAACAGCATTTACACATGACTTAGCATCAACACACAGCGGCTTCTGAGGGCAAGATGTGGATGACTGAATCTTCATCGGCATGGACACAAAGCACAACAAAAGTGTGTTCAGTGCTCCCAATTGGAGGGTGGGGGGGGGTGAGGTGGTACTTCTTTCTTTTTCTTTTTTTTTTTTTACAATGATTTATTTCCTTTCATTGTTTTTAAAGCATTGCCTCTACAGATCATGAAGGGTTTCTTTTGGCGATTATTATATCCATGATTTCCCTTGTGAATCAATCCATCCATTTTCTTATCCGCTTATCCTCACCCCTTATGAATTTGAATCAAATAAGCTACTCCCTGGTCAAACTGTCTCTTAGAAAACCTGTTTTCTTTCCTGGCATTCGCAGTGGGATGAATGATAGTCTCATGCATCACTCCTTAGTAACACCAGGGGGCGTCATGGCACCGCTGCTAAACGTGGCGAAGAGCTGCACGCAGGCGCCCACACACACACACACACACACACACACGCGCGCACTAAGGCACACGTACATGAACGCACACAAGCGTTACAAACCCACTTGCACACTCAGAACACATTCAGGTACGCACACACACTGGTCTCCCCGCTGGTTTGACCACGCCTCCCGTAATACGTCACGCCTGATGATGTCACACCCCCTCCTTGTCCTCTTCAGTCCTGGAGCCAAACAACATCATCAGACCCATCAGACCTCCACGAGTGTTCTTTCTCTCTCTCCTCTTCTTGTTTTGCGTGCTACTTCTGGGACCGTTTGGGGGAAGCGTGGTCTGGCTGGAGAGCCGGGTAGCAAGCTGGAGGACCTGGACGTGGATTTCTTTTTGGTTTTTCCCCTACATATAGGATAAGCTTGTTGGGTGGTCTCCGCTCACGCTCCTCTGGTTTCTTTGTGGATGTCATGCGAATCAGCGGCTTCGATTTTTTTTCACTTTCATCCTAAGTGGTGGTGACAAGGAAAAAAAAAAGAAAAAAAAGAGTGAGGAGGAGGGGGGGAAGTTTATGACGGACATGGCGATGGTGGCGTGGAGGAACCCCGAGGAGGGAACGCTCTCTTCTCCAATGTCGCACGTTGCTCCCTTGGCTCTGCCAGTCCACATGAACCCACCGCCGGCCAACCTGGAGATGCCCCCCACTGCAGGACCACCCACCACCGCCACCAACACCACAACAAACAACAATAGTTCTTCTTCGTCGTCTTCGTCGTCGTCGGACAAGCAGGCGAGCGCGCACATCGAGTGCATCGTGTGCGGCGATAAATCCAGCGGGAAGCACTACGGCCAGTTCACCTGCGAGGGCTGCAAAAGCTTCTTCAAGCGCAGCGTGCGCCGCAACTTGAGCTACACCTGCCGGGCCAGCCGAACCTGTCCCGTCGACCAGCACCACCGCAACCAGTGCCAGTACTGCCGTCTCAAGAAGTGCCTCAAAGTGGGCATGCGGAGGGAAGGTACGACCCGGTCCATTCACTCACATTTTAGATTCGGGGACCAACAATCTTTATCTGGTTTATTACGTCAATTTCCGGCATTTTTCAGTTGGTTCAAACCATTCCAACTTCAGAATGTTCTGGCCCATTCGGGACGGAGAGTACAGTATTTATTTATTTAATTCTCCCAAATTTGGCCAATATGAGAATATTCCTAAGTAGTCATGATTCCTTTTTGCATGACAACATTCTTAATTAATGCATGAAGACAGTGTACTGTTCATATTTACCGTCTCCTTCTACATTTGTTGATCGATTCAAACCATTCCACGCTGTTTATGAAACATGAATTAAATTAGAAACGTACATTGGCTGCATGGTAACCAGTTGAGGGGGAGAAAAACTAAACTTGCAGTTTGGTGTAAGAAAGCAAAAAGATATTGTGGCATGTATGTTTTTCTTTTAATGAAGACGTTGTGAGAACTATTATTATTATTACTACATTCGTAATTTCTCAAAGGGAAAGTCAACTTCATTTCAACTGCATTTCCTGTAACTTTCAGCATAAAACATTTGAACAAAAAAGGTGTGCTACCTTCTGGTGTTTACATTTACAATCGTTTTAAAAATAATGTGCCAAATTGTCTGTATTTCTTCAAACAAAAAATAACACAAATCAATTCCATTTGTTTATGAGTTACATGTAAAATATTGCCTCTAAAAAAATGCTCAAAATGAAGGACCTTCTTCTACAATTTATATTTCAGCCAAATATTTAATTTAATTCAGTGGTGCACAAATTGGTCATTGCAAAGCTGAAATGCATGGTTTGTATTGAAATTTGATTCAATTAAACAATTGATGTACAGCAATTAAAAATCAAAATAATTATAAATTTGCTGCAAAAAAATAAATAAATGAATAAAAAGGAACAACGTTTGAGTTAATGTCAAAATGGATGCCATAATTTAATGGGAAACCACGTGATTTATCTCAACCAATCAAAGCTGCGATAGAGGATACAATACAGTATCATAAAATCGTTTTATATGCATAGACATAAGTAAACCACATGAATGTAATCATTGAATAATGGATAATCATAATATAATTTGAAATTTCATTTTGAAACAATGGTGAGACATTTTGGGAAGGGGGATTTTAATGGAAGCTACCTTTTGCCAATTTCCAATCTATTAAGCTGTTTTAGTTCCATGTCAACCAGGAAGTAGATTTTGTCACATCTAAAATGGAAGCTAAACACATTGGCGTGTGATTGATGTCAAGCGGTATTCTTTCTTAAAATGTTTTAATTCAAGTGTATGCGTATTAGAAACATTTTTTGGAGGTTCGGTGGTTCTTCTGTGATTCTTTACATTATTTGAAAAAATAAAAGACATTAGTTTATTCCAAAACTGAAACTAATTCAAAACAGTGGGCCGTGTGCGTTTGTGTGCACACAACACGCTGAACGATCACCCAAACACATTTAGCACTGTACTCGATCATCGGAATCGGGCCCGAAGTCTGGTTCGAAAACAAATGAAACGACATTCGTGTGTTTGGGTGCAGCCAAAGTTTCAGTCTTGGAGTTGATGAGGAGGGGCATCTGTATGCGAGCGTGTGCCCGCGTGTGCACGCGTGGGTACGGTGTGGGGGGGGGGGGGGGGGGGGGTGAAACCAACCGGGACGCCAAGAAGACAGCCAGTCCTAAATTTAGCACCTCTCCAAACCCCCTCTGGCGTGACGGCGGAGAGGCTCGCACGCGATCCCAAACCCACTTTAATCCTCTCCTATCTCTCCCCCCCCCCCCCCCCCCCAAGTGTGTCGTCTGGTTTAATGGCATCTTTCAAGTCCATTTTGAGGCAGATGTACTTTTATGGCAGATATGAACTACGACATTTATTGCTAAAATATAGTTGGTGTTGGTTTTCCGGCATATTTCAACTATATTGTGTAGTGTTGTTGTGAGGCACCTTAGAAGAGTTCTTGTTGTTTTATGGCGTTTATGAAGCGCATATATCGTACAATGATGTGTTGTATGGCACAATGAATGTAGCCTAGTGTTGTTTTATGGCACCCTTCTGGAGCCGACAGTATGTTACTGTTGTTGATGGCAGCTTTCAATATTGTAGAAATACAGTTAAAGTAGATTTATTTTTCTTGCATAGCGTGTTAAAGGAACTGTTAGTATTGTTTTAGAGCAGTTTAAGCATATTTAGTGTTGTTTTATGTCAAGTTTAGCATAACTTGTTGTTTAGAGCATATTTAAAGTATATTTCATGTTTTTTATGGTAGATTTAACGTTTTATATTTTTGGGGCCTATTTGTTTTGGGAACATTTAGTATGATCCATTTGAAATGTATTTAGTGTTGTTTTATGGCACGATTGAAGTGCTTATCGTGGCAAAGTGAAAGTACAGTATATTTTGTTGACGATGGCACATTAGTGTAGATTTTGTATTGCTTGCTGGCAAATTGAATGTAGATTTTTTTTTTCGCGCATTACACTGTAGGCAATTAATATTTGTTTGATGGCACGTTTCAATCGCCATTTCCCGTGTTTTGTTTTTGTTTTTCACCTCCAGCGGTGCAGCGAGGCCGGCTCCCCCCGGCGCAGTCGTTCCACGGCCAGTTCTCCCTGAGCACGGGGGAGCCACTGCAGTGCCACTCGTATCTGTCGGGCTACATCTCGCTGCTGCTGCGGGCCGAACCGTACGCCACGTCGCGCTTCGGCTCGCAGTGCCTGCCGGGTGGCGGCGCGGTGGGGATCGAGAACATCTGCGAGCTGGCGGCACGCATGCTGTTCAGCGCCGTGGAGTGGGCCCGCAACATTCCCTTCTTCCCCGACCTGCAGGTGTCCGACCAGGTGGCTCTGCTGCGGCTCACCTGGAGCGAGCTGTTCGTGCTCAACGCGGCGCAGTGCGCCATGCCGGTGCACGTGGCGCCGCTGCTGGCCGCCGCCGGCCTGCACGCCGCCCCCATGTCGGCCGAGCGCGTGGTGGCCTTCATGGACCACATCCGGGTCTTTCAGGAGCAGGTGGAGAAGCTCAAGACGCTGCACGTGGACTCGGCCGAGTACTCGTGCCTCAAGGCCGTCGTGCTGTTCACCACAGGTACATGACGTCATCGGGGACCACACCAAGACGGTCACTTGTCAAGCTCGAACGCGACACTTCATGGCAAATTAAAACGTGAAACTTAATCACGTTAATATGTGACAATGAATCCTTTTTTCCCTTATTCTGGCAGCAATATACCCTTCCGTAATAAAGCGTTTTCCAAATTTAAAAGAGTGATTTTAAACAACGTGGAAATATTTTTGGGATTATTTTCATAGTGACATACATTTCAAGAAATAAAAGTAAGGTCAAAAGATAGCAGCCCATCCATACTCACTTCCTGTGACGTCACAAATACAGCGTGTGACCTAAAGAGATATATTGATCTTTTTAATGGTGATGACGACGATGACCATCATCATCATTATCATCATCAGTCTCTGTTGTATTGCATATCATTTAGTAAATGTAAAACATAATGTCGAAATGTAAAATGTACTAATCAATGAATACAATGAACTAAACACCTATTATGCACATTTTTGTTCACGAGAAAGGACAAACAAAATGTGACAAAGAAATAAAAAATGTTTCAAACAAAAAATAGTTGTGATCAATATTAAAATAAATGCTTTTTGTATATATGGGGGGGGCAACAGTATGTAAATTGTGAAGGTACACGTTTCATTTTGTTATTATTTGACAGCGATTCATCAATTTCCCAAATATGATAGCGAGCCTTAAAGAGAAATTGTACCATGCAATAAAATATGTATAGGTATTTACAAAAAGCAACAGCATCTTACGTAAGAGGTTCAGTCAGAGCACTCACCTCACTTGACCTGGTTGAACAAGGCCGCCCTTAAAGGGACAGGCTGCATTTTATCTGTCATGGAGAATACAACTACCTCTGCATCAATTATAACGGGGTAGGACTAGATAAGTTTTTTACTTCTTCCTACTCCCTTGAACATAAAAACTGTGTTGAATGAAGACTGATTTCTCTTTCTTTTTTACAATTTTATTTACCTTATTTTCTGTCAAATTATTACTGTATATGTTTTATGTTCAATAAACAAACCAAACCAAACCATTATGAAGTGTGGAAGAGGAATGTAAAAACCCTTATCCTTTGCTTCGTTAAAAATAAATTTGAAAACTAGCGCCATGATTTAATTTACTAACCATTCTCTTTTTAATTGTAGTTAAAAGTAAAACGTGTTGCTTTTTCGCTTTTTAGTGTTGCATTTTAAAAATCTTTGCCCTTGAAATATTGTGTCAATGGTTATGGCTTATGTCCCCCCACCCCCAAATAGATGCTTCTTTGCTATTAAAAGTTCTGTAGTGTAGTTTTGTGGCTGATTTGGTTAATTTCAGTGCTGTACATTTAAAGGATTTAAATGTACTCGTCACACCAGCGGTACGCGGGCTCCCTCTAGTGGTAACGGAAAGGATCACTGAATAAATTGTTAAATTGTTACAGCGTCTTTCGAGATGATTAAATAATAATAATATAATAATAATAGATTTTATTTATAAGCGCCTTTCAAGACACCCAAGGACACTTTACAATAACAAATAACACAAAACAATACGGGTTGAGCAGCGGCAGCCAAAACGCGCCAGCGTTCACTCAACCCGAAAGTCAGAAAGAAACAAGGGAGGGAGAGGGGGAGAATGTACCTATTTGGAATAAAACATCTGCCCGCCCGTATGTGGTGCGACTTGGTCAGCAAAGTACTTTTTGAGGGGCATACTTGTACTTACTGTTCTTGTGATATATTTAAAGTACTATATATTTATTGTTAGGAAGGTTATGCAAAGCATATTTATTGGATAGCTGGCAAATTTATTTGTGTGTGTTTTTTTTATGGCATATTCAGCACAAATTAAGGGGATTGTGGTGCTTTGTAGCACATTTCGTATTTTGTCGCTTTATGGCGCTGTTGTCTTGTGGCATGGTTATAGTAAATATAGCATTTAATGTTGTTGTATGACATATAGCAAGTGCACTTGGTCTTGTTTTGTAGCACATTTGGGAGATAGCATTGTTCTGTAGAATTATAGTAGAACGTTGATTTTGTGTTGGAAGTCTATTTAGTGTACATGGCGTTTTATGGCACGCTTACAGTATATTTATAGTATTGCTTTTATGGCGTATTTCAACGATATTTCTTGTAAAATGTCATTTCATGGCCCATTTGTGCTAGATCGAGTGTATACAGTGGTGTTGTTTGATGGCATGTTTCCAGGCATATTTCTTGTTGTACTGCAGCCGGTGCTTGCGTCGGGGTCCGCATGAGTCCGCGTGTACACGTGTCATCAAAGTGGGACACATGTCAGTGTACGTGAACGCTCGGCGCTTCTGCCGCTGCCGCGTTGCGGCGCGGTGCCCTACATTTGACGGCGGCCATCTTGGCGGTGGCGTGCCGAGCGAGCGGGTCAAACGAGGTCGAGCTGGATGTTTATCTCGGCGGCAGCTTGCCTGATTTGTTGTCGTCTCGTACGTTCATGCGCTGTTGATCAAGTAAAGTCCCAGACTCATTTCACTGATTCATGTTGGGGGGGGGGGGTTCCATTTGCTGGCCTGATGTCATTGTGAAAAGTCTGATTTGGATGGGTTGTGAGCAGATGTAATGTTTGATTTGACATTTAAATCCATTCGCCAAGATAAAGCTCATTGCCAAGTTTAACTCTTTTGAAAGAAAATCAATGAAATGATGAAATGGGAGCCAGTGCAGGGAATATTACAGAACATTGTTTTCATTAATTACAGATTATAGACGGCTCACCTAAATGAGGGATAGAATGATATACTGATGAATTCTAATGCACCCTATCACTGATGATATGCATAACACGTACGTCATTATGATTATAATACCATCACATGTCATGCAAAGTATAACTATGGGAAACAACGTCAAAGTCTTAACACATACTTCTGCTCTTGTCTGTGTACTCTCAATGTGTGACTTTATCGTGTGTTTTTTTTTTTTTTTTTTTGCAAATTGTGTGAGTGCTGCAGAAAAAAACCCTGAATTTTTCGTGCCACTTTATAGTTGCACGTTTCCTCAACATTTATGGCCAGTTAGCATTGCAAAATGTCAAATGCACAACGCAGAGTCAACCTACGATGAAATTAGGTTTCACAAGATTGTTGGCGTCTTCCAGGGCGGCGGTTTTAACACTGATATTTTGCTTGAGTTTCTACTTCTTTTTGGTTGAATACGTCACGCAAAAAGAAAGAGTTAAGAGGTAGTCAAGACTTGCGAGGATGGGACGCTGAGGAACATTTTTAATAAACACAGTAAATCTGTGACGTGCGAATCACCACGGAGGGAACTCAACAGAAATACTATTCGTTAAGAAATTTTGTCAGGTCCGTGCATAGTGAGACATTGAAACAATTGTTAGCTTTTTGCTTCAAACCACCGCCACGACGGATTTGAAATGAAATCAACTACATTTGCTTTCTGTGCAGATGTTCAGCTTTAATTTCAAATCAAGTATGCAATGTCGGATTCACAAAGGTTTGGATCTGTGCCTCCCACTTTTGAAGACACAAAAAAAAACAAAACGGGACAGTTGACTGCTCAGCTGTTTTCAGGCTAGGTAGCCATGTATGACTGCAAACGGAATTGCTTTCCTTTTACTTATTGACGGTGTGACTGCTGAGAAAAGCATTTGGATGAATTCTGAAATGTTTCAGGCAATATTATTTGCTCATATTCAGCCAATTGCTTCGGAACTCGGCTTGGGCAGCGCATCACAGTGCAGATGGACAATAACCCTCAGCAAGCGGCAAAAGCAGCCATAGTGTTTTTTCATGCAAGTCAGTCACCTCACCAAAACCGTCGGACACTTTTTTTCTGATTGCAAAAAAAAAAACAAAAAAAAAAAACAAAGCAAGGAATAAGTTTTTAGTAAAGTCTTGCAAAATTTGTACTGGTGATTTTGTGTGACTTTCAAGGCACATTTACTCCAAATATAGTCATCAGCTAAACTCAACTTTAAACATTTTTTTTTCCCCCTGACAAGTTGTCATCCCGACGATGTTATCCGTCTGCCTGGCGCACAATTTTCACACGGCGCTTTCTCTTCCTATTCCCGGTTCCCATTGGGGCCAGATGCATGCGGCCTGTCGGACGCGACGCACGTGGAGGGTCTTCAGGAGAAGTCCCAGTGCGCACTGGAGGAGTACGTGCGCAGCCAGTACCCGAACCAGCCCAGTCGCTTCGGCCGCCTGCTGCTGCGTCTGCCGTCTTTGCGCTCCGTGTCGTCGGCCGTCATCGAACAGCTCTTCTTTGTGCGACTGGTGGGCAAGACGCCCATCGAAACGCTCATTCGTGACATGCTGCTGTCGGGCAGCAGCTTCAACTGGCCTTACGTGCCCATCCAGTAGCGCCCCCCAGTGGCCGGGGTGGGGGCGGCGCAGCTGAGGTAAAATGGTCTTCTCTTGGATGGGCTTGCACAGCTCCAGACATGACGTTGGGGAAACACAATATCGATCTAACGTGCGCACCAAATGCTAATTTGTGGCCGCAAAATACTGCTTTCAACCCCACGCTAATTCGCTTAGCACAAATTTACCTGTCTGTCTTTTTTTTCTCTGTGTTTTCCCCTATTTGCTGAAACATTCACCCATTCACATCTTTCTGTGTATTTTGCTTTTTTTTTTTTTCTCTGTAGTTCCCCAGGATGCCATAAAAGAGTGCCAAAGCTAGTGCGAAGAGAACAGTACAAACGAGACGCAGATCTGATCAGGGACGCTCTGTGCTGCCACCGTAAATACTCCAAAATAGCTCAGCATACACAGTCAGACTTTCAGGTTTTTTTCGATATTTTTGTATCGCTTTTTTTTTTTTTTTTTTGGGGTGGGAGCTGTTAGTTCCAACCACTACCTACCCACCCACTCATTTTTCATACAAAGAGTGTTTATTAGCGTTTTGGGAAGAATGTTTTTGGTTTAATTGTCCCCCCCACCCCGTCCCAATCCATTTCAAGGGGCATCAATTATGCACAAATTTGGGATATTTGTGGGCCAGGTTCCACTCTCAATCCCCTGTGTATAGTGACGGTCGTCTCGACAATTAATACAGAAGATGTTTGAATAGGTTGCATAGTTTGGTCCATCTTTTGATCAGACACGGCTCCAAGATCCTGATCGTGTAAAATCCTGATAACTGATGTCGAGGAAGTAAAGTGAACCAATGTTTACTATTCATTCATTTGCATTTTTCGCGGGACTTATCCCCAGATAATCACAAAACAAAACTCATCTATTTGCCGTTTTGGGGATCTTTCGGTAACACGCCGAGTTGTCACAAGATGGCGCCAAAGTCATGGCTAATAGTAAAGTCATTCTTGGCGTCAAGGAAGTATGTTGCAAGTGTACGATAACATCTACCGTATGCTCCCTTTGTAATTTGTGGCTACAGAAATTGCAGGTATAGCGTGCGCATAACATATTAATTTGCTTAATAAGTTACGGGGGTAAGCAAATGGAGCACACCTTAACCTCTATCTTATGTCTCTAGACAAGGTGCACTCGATTTGACTCCCCAACTCTCCAGGAATGAGATGAATATTATTCCTATTATTTTGTGTGCACATTCCATCTATATTGTGGCGAAAATGACACCCTCCGCACCCCTGTCATGTCTGTGGCTCCGAACAAAGTTTTTCTTTTTGAGATTACCGGACATTTTTTGCAGTGTTGTAAAAGATGTATTGCCCCCCCGTGTGTGTATATTTATCATAGTTGTCATTTAAAAAAAAAATGTTTTTAAAAGGGAGCAGGGCTTTTTCAAGATATTTGTTGTGGTATTTTCTTTCTTTTTTTTTTTTAAATATCCAGACATGGCACTTTTTTCTGTTAAGGACAAAACAAAATAAAAGTAAAATTTCACACAAAAAGCACGCACAACCTTTGTGCTAATGTTAGCTATAAGCTCGACTGTCAGCAAGAATGCACCAGTAATGTCATTACTTTTTTAAATAGCCAGTGAAAAGCAAAGCAATCTCGACACATTTTGTTACTTTTATATCTTTATTTATTTAAAAGTGTCTGTTTTGTTTTGTTGCATTATTGTTGTTTTGTTAAAATAAACTCGATGGCCCAAAAAAAAAAAAAATCAAACAAAACCGATTTTGGAGATTCTTGCTTTTCATTGGACATTGCAATAATGTTTTTAATTTTTACACTTTTCAAACAAATTTATTACTTTGACTTGCTGTTGTCACAACATGCAAGTATTCTCTCAGATCTCACATTTTGTGTTTTAACCAATGGATTTGAAAGAAACAATATATTTTTTGGCACACCGTGGTTACTTAGATATGACGTTGTTGACATTGTGGCAATCGGCAAAATGCGAAAATTTCAATGCAAAGGCACTTTTTTTTTAAAAGACTAATAAAATACATTTAAATTAATTTGGGATGTTGCCATGGCAATTCTGTCTAATCATTTGTTAAATTATATTTTTTCTAATTGGCAAGTGAAAAGAGTTATTCTGCTGTTTTTAATTGATTTTAATTAAAGCCTTAAAAGTCAAAATTCTCATCAGCCAGACTTTAGAAAAATAATAATTATTTAGTTTATAATGACAACATTGCAGTATATTATCACTTTCTTGTGTTGTATTATAATCATGGCTCATAAGATGTGTAAAAATGTCCATCTAGAGCAGGGGTGTCCAAAGTCGGTCCTCAAGGGCCGCTGTCCTGCCTTTTTTCCAGCTTTCCCAGGAGCAACACACCTGATTCAAATAATCAGGAACGTTCCAAATGCTGCTTCAGAGCTGGCTGATGATCTGATCATCTGAATCAGGTGTGTTGCAGCCCAGAGAGATGGAAAACAGGCAGGACAGTGGCCCTCCAGGACCGGATCTGGACATGCCTGATCTAGAGCATAGGTGTCAAACTCAGGTCCTGGGAGGGCCGCTGTCCTGCATGTTTTCCAAGTCTCCCTGCTGCGACACACCTGATTCAAATGAACAGGTTCAATGTCAGGCTTCCGCAGAGCTTGCTGATGATCTGATCATTTGAATCAGGTGTGTTGCAACAGGGAGACTTGGAAAACATGCAGGACAGCGGCCCTCCA
This sequence comes from Hippocampus guttulatus, assembly GCF_054856545.1. Taxonomy (NCBI): domain Eukaryota; kingdom Metazoa; phylum Chordata; class Actinopteri; order Syngnathiformes; family Syngnathidae; genus Hippocampus; species Hippocampus guttulatus. Next base: position 25,183,260 of record NC_141263.1, on the reverse strand, counting down.
GGACCTGAGTTTGACACCTATGATCTAGAGATTCATAGTTATTTAAACAAAAAAGTAATGACATTGCTGTGTGTGTATTTTTACGTGTGTGTGTGTGTGCGTGTGTGCTCTTTTTGGACAAGCACTGTACTGTGAAAGCATATTTGTTTGATAACATATTCCTATTGTGTTAAATTATAACTCAAGATTTCTACATCAAAATAATGATAATAAAATGTATTTGATTGATTTTTGACACATCAGTCGTGGTGTTTGTGCATGTGTGTCATTTACTACAGTTGAAGCTACCTGGCCCTGTCTGGAATAGTATAAAACATGGTGGTGTTGGAGTGATGGTCTGGGGCTGCTGTTTAACTTCATGACCTGGACGACTCGATTAATTGATAAAACCATAAATTCTGCCCTCCATTGTAAAATTGTCAATATCTTTGCATTTACAGTATCGTCGGACTTGCATGTCAGTACTATATGTATGACGTACAGTCATGCAAGTGGTCCTAGTCAACGAGGATTTATTTCCAGCCCCAACAGGTAAAAAACAACAACCTCGGAATCTATACCTTTGTATAACAGTACATCCAAAAGAATTGCTGAATTAAAAACAAATACAATTTACAACATTTATCATTATCAAAAAAAAATGTAACACAACAAATTCTTGAATAAGCAGAGATGTACTGCTAATAGATAAAAAAGCTAGCTAAAAATAAGACACATATTGCAAAAATATTGGGGGTGGGGTGTCCTTAGGTCGGTGAATCGGTGGTTACCAAACCACTTTACATTCCGACTTATTACAATGAAACTTGTAGCTATGCATACAGCCTGTCCAAACTTTTTATACCCAGTACGGCACTTTTTTTATAAGATTATTTGTTTTTTTTTAACTTTTCCCTTTCCAAGCACAGTTCAGCTGTATTGAACGTTTCAGTGTAGTACAATACATTTGCATTCAGTCTTTCAGAACGTTTTACTTGAAAACGTATGACTCCTTATTAACATTTACGCGAAATCATTTTAATAAATTTTTAATTGTTTCGCAGTAGCTTATTTTATTTTCCGATATTTAAGAGCAGTGTTAATGTTCAAACTGCATTTACTGTTAAGCGCGGGCCTACGATAACAAATACATGAATAAAACTTACCATCCTTTTTTCATGAACACTCTACTACTGCATTTCAATGTTGGTCATTAGGGCGGCGATTGGGGAGCCACGGACTAATAATTATTCCTTTTATTAATTTCTTGATAACCATGACATACAAACAAACAGTTTAACGTATTTTAAGTCATTTTGTGTTTTAAAGTTTGGTAATAATGATGATACTTTAATAGTATATCGTTTTGTCGACCAATCTTGCTACAGTAGTAAAGAACAGTGTGTGCGTGTGTGTGTGTGTGTGTGTGTGTGTGTGTGTGTGTGTGTGTGTGTGTGTGCGTGCATGTGTGTGTGGATTAAACAGCTCGCTCGGGGGCCTTAATGAGGGCCCCTGAGACCTCCTGTCACTCCGCTTTAGGCTGAGGAGGTTGACGCTGAGGGTCCACGGGTGGTGGTGTGGGGGTGCGGGGGTCCGGGCTCAAATGGGGCAACACGCACCACGGGGGGGTGGAGGGGTTAGCCGAGCGTAACTGCTGTAGAGTTGAGACGTTCAAACGTACTCGTGGAAGGAGGCCGCTCTGGCGTGTCCGCTTCAATTTGCTAGCAGCCAATCAAATGGCGGAAGAGGGAGCGGCTTTAGCCAATCAGATCACTTCTTACTTGTCGTCCACGCTTACACTTCTTGACGTGCTTGTTGTTTTGTTTTGTTTTTTTTCTCCAAAGCTTCCCCGCATAAAGAGTAACGCTCACATGTTTTTTTTAAATAACAACATTGATTGGTTTTAATTTGTTGTGAATCTGTCCGTATTTTTAAAGCTATAAACACGATTTAAAAATGTCTTTTCTATGCCTTAAATGAGTGTACAAAATTAGGTTCAACGCGAATAAAACAAATAGGAAATGGAAAAAAAAAGAAAAGAGTTTGGGTTGGAGGGGCCCTCATCGATACCCAAAGAAACGAAAATACTTAATATTCATCTCACTGCATATGTTTAAAAATCAATCAGTGGTCTATTGATTTTTTATTTTTACTTACCATAACATAAACGCATTTCATTTTGGTTGGTGGTCAATACATACATTTATAAACTTTTTTTAAAAATTTGAACATTCTCTTGTTGTTTGTTGTTGTTTTGGGTGGTGTTTTCTTGAAACGTCGGAGTTCTTTTTTTTTTATGTACAAAGTGTCAAAAGTGAAGTTTCCCGTTCACGCAGGATCAAGTAAAAGTTCAAATACTCGTAAAAATTAAGGAGTAACATGGAAACTGATTTATGAGAAAATGCTCCTCAGGAAAAAGAAAGAAAGTGTTTTCAATTATTGGCTCAAACGTCCAAGAAGTCGTGCTGTAAATTTAAGCTCTCGGTTGCCAAGACGACGTGATCCGGACAAGTGGAGTGCAGATTTTCCAAAACGCGATGAAATAGACTTGATTGCAGTGCAAAAAAATCATGCTCGCGCCTCATCTACGCTATACTAAAATCACACCAGACGTTGACCATTTTGGACGTCACCGTAGAAGGCACGCATATGATTTGTCTGTTGGGTTATGGTCACCCCCCCCCCCCCCCCTATAATGCAACGACTTTTAAAACCACACGCACACACACGCACACACGCACACGCACACACACACGCACACACGCACACACACACACGCACACACGCACACACACACACGCACACACACACACACACACACACACGCACACGCACACACACAGGCACGCACATTTAAAAAAAAATCCTTTATTTCGCTGCATTTCAACTTGGTAAACTCTCGAAAGTTGTTTCCTGTTGAATCAGATGAACATTAATAAAGATTTCCACATGGAAACATGTTCGCTGATTGAGATGTCATTTTGTTTGTTTGTTTTATCCTCAGAAGAATTATTTCGTCTTGGACAAAAGTAAAAAATCATGGGACATGGAGACACCTTTTTTTTTTTGATTTACCATCGACATAAACTTCCAGTTGAATACATTAATAATAAATAAACCACACATTGAAATGTTGTGAGTTAGAAAAAAAACTAAAGTAATGGCTGGATGAGCATGGATCAATGTGTTTATCTTAAAAAATTATTTTATCAAAAAATTTAAATATGTTCTGTTTTATTTAAGATAAGATATCCTTTATTTGTCCCACACTGGGGAAATGTACAGTCATGTACACATACAGTCTGACATAATCTGTCAGATGCACGTTTAAAAACACCCCTAAAGATGTGTGAACTTAAAAAAAGTAACTGTTTTGCATAAATTTAAAAAAAAACAACTCGAAAGGAAATATAATTTTTGGGTGAAGTTTTCTTTGTGTTTTTAAAGGGCAACATTTCTTAATAGAAGATACAAAGCATGTTTCATTTTTTTGACAGCAACAATTGCTGTCTTTTATATAATTTTTTTCAAATACGACAAATGAAAATCATGCAACTCCAACCCCCCCCCCCCCCGTCCCCCAAGTTTGCATGTTTCCGATTGGACTTCAACAATGTGAAAGGTGTGACACGTGCGACGACATATTGTTTGTGTGCTGTGACCTTTGAACTGTTGATCTCCTGAGCGACCCCCTTAACCTCGTGCAGCATCGGAAGTGCGTGTGGAATTCCTGGAGGTTAACTGCTCGGAATGAAAAAGTGGACACACCGGGTGGGGGAGGCGCAGCGCCTGCATGGACGCCCCCCTCCCACTTTGTTGGTTTTTGTCATCATCCACTTTGTCTTGAATGTTGTAGTATTCATATTTCTTTTTTTTGGGGGGGGGGGGGGTCATTTTAAAAGTGTAATTTCAGTTGGACTTTTTTGTGTCCTCGTTGTAGTTTTTAAATATAATTCAATACCAAATTGTGTAATGAATAATAAACAATGAACATAGTGTAAATCGTATTTGATTGTTTTACATAATAAAAATGTGAAGTGTTGGAGAAAAAAATGCTACAAGTTTGTGTATTTTATTTGGGAACTTTTATCTGATTTTGCCTTTTCAAAATATTATTCACAATTGATTATTTTGATATTGTGATACGACTGTCATGTAATTGTTTTAAAGTTTTAATTGAACTGGCACTGTACATTAAATAATATAAATTGAGTATGCATTGTATAAATCTCTTTGACTTAAAAATAAAAAAATTGATATTGTATGTATTTAATTTACTGTCATAATGTTGTGTCGAATTGAACATGGTTTGAAATGTCATTTTAATTTGATAGTCAATCATATCTTGGGCAGCGAAAGGAACATTTTTTGTGTTCCAAGTCTCCCTTACAGCGCCCCCTGCAAATCATTTTCGTGATAGCACCAAGTCTTAAAAAGGCTTATTTATTATTTCTGACCAATAGAAATGACGTTTCAATCTTGATGTGAATTTGCAGTTAAAATTTACTTTTTGTGCAAAAAGAGTGACCATGAAAGACTAAACGTGTCTCAGTAGAAGAATGAATGAGTGAGGCGTGTGCGCGCGAGTGAGTGCGTGAGAGCCTTCACGGGTTTGCTGGCGTGCAAAGCGAGACGTCTGTCTGTATTTGGGCACGTTACGTAAGAGCGAGTGTAATCGCTTATATAAGCAGAGAGGAGAGTGAAATGCACTGAAGCTAAATTGGTGCATTCACCGATTCTTTTTTTTTTTTGTTAGGTTTTTCTGCCTTCCGTTTCATTTTCATCACATTCAAACGTCAGTTTTGACATGTCAGACTGTCAATCCGGCTGTTATATATTAAATCTTCTATAGGGTCACCAACGATCTCCATCATGCCTGTTTTCGATGTTTCCCTCCTCCACCCCCCCCCCCCCCCACAATTCAAATGATCAGAAGCTCTCCCGGAGCCTGATAACGATCTTGATCATTAGAATCGGGCGTGTTAGAGTTGGTGACCCTTTTTGTTCTCATCTTCTTTATATTCATACAAAGGGCGACGGATTGCCTGTATCTTACAAGTGTAAGCTTTTGTGAAATTGTTAATTATTATCATTTTATGTTCAAAATCAAAGACAATACTGTAATGTTCAAAGTTATCAAAATTATACCATCTTTAATCATTTCTTAAACATGTTTATGTTGAGAGCGTCTGATTGGCTGAAGGAAACAGGAAGTGTTTTGGTAGCCGGAATTTGCTGCGGTGTAGACGTCTTTTTTTTAAATTGCATTCAAAGGATTCCATCTCTCCTTTTGCCGTTCGTAAAGTAGAGCTATCCACTAACAACAACGAACCCCTTAACTTACAAAAGTAAAACCAAAAGGCGGGCAATAGATGTACTACCTTTATTCAGTTTCATTGACTTGAGTAACCTAAATGTTGCTTGGTATATTCGTGGTTGGATCGCTGTAGACTTGGACCAAAAGACTCGCTTGTGCCTGGACTTGGGCTGAAGGCTTTTCAGTCGACATGGCTTGACTGAGCAGGTACCGAATGTCTCGGGTCTAACTGCAGAAGAGAGAGAGAAAGGCAGGAGATTGGATGTCGTCACAGGGGCTCGCACAAAAGGTGTGTGTGTGTGTGTGAGAGAGAGGGAGAGAGAGAACGTGAAAGGGGGCCCCCAGGGACCCTCAGGCTGAATGGGGAGTGAGGGGCATAGGTTACAGGGGAACGGGAGCGCTTTTGCGGCGCTGAGCCGACGACGTCCCGCTTCTGTCCCCGCGCGGCTGCTTTGAGAGGCGACGTGTTTATTAGCCGCGGGTGGGCGGGGCCGCGTGTCACACTGAAATCCCGAGGCTGCTCACTGACAACTTCATCTGCCAACGTGACGGGTGCACAACGGCACCGTGAACCCGCAACACCATCCTACACATCAGGAGCACGCGGGACCTCTTGTCACGTCACTGTAAGCCTGGATCACTTAAAAAATACTCAGCGTTCTTAACTTTGCTAGAGGTACTGAATCCAACCAGTTTAAATGCATATTCACCGAACCGTTCATTAGAGAAACAAATAGATATATATACTGTATATATATATATATATATATATTTCTCTACAAATTAGAAAAGCTCCATGGAGCCACTAGGGCGGCGCTAAAAAACCCTAACTCCAGTTTGAAACTCTACTTTGAAACCCTAACCTGAGTTTGAAACCCAATTTGGAAACCATAACCCTAGTTTGCAACCTTACTTGGAAACTGTAACCCTAGTTTGAAATCCTCACCCTAGTTTGAAACCCTACAGTGAAGCCCTAACTCTAGTATAAAACCCTACTTTGAAACTTTAACCCAAGTTCAAAACCCAAAATTATGTCGGCTGAATTTTCATGTAAATACTGGTATGTAACCAGTAACCACTGTTAAAAACTGACAAGAAACCAAAACCTAACCCTAATTTAAACCCCCACCTTGAAACACTAACCTTCGTAACCTAAACCAACTTTTAAACACTACCTGGAAACCCTATGGGGACAACCTAACCCTAATTCAATATTTTATTTTGAAACCCTAACCCTAGTTTGAAAGCTTTCTCTGCAACCCAAACCGTGATTTTAAACACTACCTTGAAACCCTACAACTAATTTAAAATCCTATGTGGAAACCCCAATCCTAGCTTAATACACTACTTTGAAACTGTAACCCGAGTTTGAAATCCTATCTTAAAACCTTAACCTGAGTGTAAAACTCTACCTGGAAACTATAACCCGGGTTTTCAACCCTACTAAGAACCCGAACCCTAATTTAAAACCCTAATATGAAACCTTCACACTAGTTGAAAAAAATGACCTACTTTAAAAGGTTTTCTTATCTTATCTTATTTTGAAATCCTGACCCTCTGTGGGAAAAATAACCCTAGGTTGTCCTTTGAAACTAACAACCCTAACCTGAGTTAAAAACCTTACTTTGAAATCCTACTTTGTGTGTGCGTGTGTGTGTATATTTTCTTTTCTAAGCATATTTTTATTGTAGTTATAGTCATGGTTTTATATTATTATTGCTTTTTATTTATGTACTGCACTTTGTTTCAGATGCATTTCTTTTTAAGGGCTCTTTACATAAAGTCGAGCTGAGTTTTGCCAACATTGCATCTCTCACCATCGGATCACGTTACCACCCGGCGTCTAACTGATGAGCCACGCAGCGTTCGCTAATGCTGAAGGTAATTGTGCCAGACAAAAAGCCAAACACCACACACACACACACACACACACATTGCGTTTGAGCCACATTAACACATTAGAAGCAAGTGTCGGCACCTCTGTGGCCAAGTCAAACGCAAACACGAGCAACAACAATGTACATAAACACGAGGCGTGGAAGGGTTCACACAATACAAGGCTCAGTTATTATAAAGGTTTTGAGGTCGACTGTGTCTTGTAAGATCGGTTAAAACTAAAAGAAATTTGAGGGCAGTTTGATGTTTGACACATCAATGAGATCGTCTGAGACGCTAGGTGAGACTCTGTAGACACAGCCGTTCCAATATGCTTTTTATTTATTTGCCAAAGAAATGTGGCCAATCTTTTAACACAGTAAAATGTAGAAGAATCGTTTTTCAAAATAACTCGAAGCCGAAATGTTTGAATTAGTGGATATAAAGGAATTGATACAGCCATGCACGGCGCCACACTGGGACTGGGGGAGGCTACAGCCTTGTCAGTAATCCGTCGAATCTCCCTTGAGCTCCAGCCAACTATTCATTTGTTTATTTACATATTTAGTTACTTTTTTTTTTTTTGGTTCACAAGTAGTATTCTGTTCCAATACAATTCTTTGTATCATCTTTGTGCTGCAGCTGTATGCCATGTGTGTGTGTTTGTGAGGTCAGGGTGAGTGTTTTCAGCTACGTGCGCACGCATTGATTTGTTGCGAACATTCAGAGATTTTAAAGGTTTACTCAAATTTGTCGACTGGCTATTCAGAGGGCACCAAAATAAGAGAAACTAATGACAGCGGAACACACACAACTCTCCAAACACACCCACTCAGAGTGCACAGACGTCAGAGTGAATTTCCAAACGTGCCTCGGGTTAGAGTTAGTTAGCTTGCAGACCATCTCAGCAATGGATCACTTTCTCGAAAAATAAATAATAAATAAAATTAAAATAAAAATCACCCCAAAAATCCCCCAGTTTCCCTGGGGATAAAGAAGAAGAGGTCGATTCCCAGTCAGCAAAATTGGTCTGGCCCACCTCTGGGGCAGACACGGCACGTACACTCGGCCCACATACCTCAATGAATGACGGTCCTGCAGTGGCCCACGTCTGGCATCCATGATGTGGGCCGCATTGTAAAACCATAACTGGCCCCACTCCGGCCCGACGCTGGGCCAGAACAGGTTCCTGATATCAGCCTGAATTCAACCTCAACGAAGCCACATCTTTCATTAGCCATATTTGACCCACATTTTAAAAAAAAGTCTCAAAAACGACTCTTATAAAAATATGTTTATTGTCATAATTTGTGAACCTCACATATAACTCCACATACACTGGAAAATGCACTATTCTTTATTTAACAGTGAACACAAAGTCCAAATTGGGATGCAGCTTACTCTTGAACGGTATTTTTCTGTCCATCAAATTGTTGCGCTCCCCATGTCCTCTTTTCTTCTCATGCTCTCCTTCCTGTCACCATCCCGATCAGGAGCCAAATGTAGCCATATTTTGATTGTGACATCAATTTCCTGGTCTGAGGCCCAAGATGTTAGGCTGTTAGGTCTCACAGCGGCTGTAAGAACTGTAAGAAAACAAGAATGGGCAGTGTGCTAGGAAAACAAACATTTGTACATGTCATGAACAATGAATGGTCAGTAAAAATAACCCCTGAAATTTCTAATAATAATAATAATACATTTCATTTATAAGCGTCTTTCAAGACACTCTAGGACACTTTACAACCAAAACTAAACTAGGTGTGACGCTGTGGGGCGGAATATTTGCCACCAAAAACTAAACGTGAATAACTTAAATAGTTTATACTGAATTTGAATTATGTGAATTGAAGGTCAGTGGCTCGGATAATGGATGGATTTGTATATTTTACTGTGAATCATATTGAATAACTGAATCTGAATTGTACAATCTGAATTTGAAACGATAGACTTTTTTTTCTTCTGAACTGTATTTGATCCTCACTGAAAATTAAATTCTGTTTATTTTCATATTCAGTCTTACAAATACAAAACAACGTTTTTTTCAACATCAGATTTTGTTTTTGAATTGAGGTACTAAGTTTTAAATTAACTTTATGGTCAAGTATGAAGTATCCGGTTTGTATTGCAGCGAACGGAATCAAAAGTAATTTCATTGTATTTCAGTGCAGAAAGGGTTCTTTTTGGCAGCACCTCTGACTGTTCAATCACCTACATTTTCACAAGTGATGTGTCGGTCGCGAACGAGCCGGAACGAAGAGCCCTTTGAAGTGAACGAAGAGCCGTTTTTAGCCGAAAAAAACGACCATGTATCGTAAGGTGTTTTTAGCCGAAAAAAACGACCATGAATAGGAAGGCGTTTTTAGCCGAAAAAAAACGACCATGTATAGTAAGGCATTTTTAGCCAAAAAAAACCACCATGCATAGAAAGGCGTTTTTAGCCGAAAAAAATGACCATGTATAGTAAGGCGTTTTTAGTAAAAAAAAACGACCATGTATAGTAAGGCGTTTTTAGCCGAAAAAACTGACCATGAATAGGAAGGCGTCTTTAGCCGAAAAAAACGACCATGTATAGTAAGGCGTTTTTCGCCGAAAAAAATGACCATGTATAGTAAGGCGTTTTGGACCGAAAAAAACGACCATGTATAGTAAGGCGTTTTTGGACGAAATTTTTAGCCCAAAAAAAACGACCGTGTATAGTAAGGCGTTTTTAGCCGAAAAAAAACCTACCATGTATCGTAAGGCGTTTCTGGACGAAATTTTTAGCCGAAAAAAACGACCATGTATAGTAAGGCGGTTTAAGTCGAAAAAACAACAACCATGTATAGTAAGGCATTTTTAGCCGAAAAAAACGACCATGAATAGGAAGGCGTTTTTAAAAAAAAACGCCTTCCTATACATGGCCGTTTTTTTTCCGGCTAAAAACGCCTTACGATACATGGTGGGTTTTTTCCGGCTAAAAACGCCTTACTATACATGGTCGTTTTTTTCGGCTAAAAACGCCTTACTCTTCATGGTCGTTTTTTTCGGCTCAAAACGCCTTCCTATACATGGTCGTTTTTTTTCGGCTAAAAACGCCTTAAAAACACCTTACTATACATGGCCGTTTTTTTTCCGGCTAAAAACGCCTTACGATACATGGTCGTTTTTTTTGGGCAAAAAACGCCTTACTCTACATGGTCGTTTTTTTTCGGCTAAAAACGCCTTACTATATATACATGGTCGTTTTTTTCGGCTAAAAACGCCTTACTCTTCATGGTCGTTTTTTTCGGCTCAAAACGCCTTCCTATACATGGTCGTTTTTTCGGCTAAAAACGCCTTACTGTACATGGTCATTTTTTCGGCTAAAAACACCTTACTCTACATGGTCGGTTTTTTTCGGCTAAAAACGCCTTACTATACATCACTGGTGTCAAACTCATTTCACATGGCGGGCCACATACGGCCTGGGTAGATGTCAAGTGGGCCGGACCATTAAAATGATACCATACTTTGCTATAAACAACCAAGACAATATGTCTTTCCTTTGTTTTGGTATAAAAAAGCACAAGAACATTTGGAAAATGTTGAAATTTAATGAACGTATCTTTTACAAAACATTTCATGAAGCACCTTACATATCCTTCAACAAATGTGCAATTTACTTTTATCATTCACATATATGCATTGCCACTGATCCCATTGATTGTACAAACTTTAACAAGTAATTGGTATTGAAAAATATAGTAATGAACTTTATGATTAAACAAGATTTATAAAGAAAGGAAGTTTTAAACCATTTACACGTGCATATAAAATCTAAATGTAATCCCTGCCTACACCTCACAAACTAAGGAGAGTGCTATTAAAAGTGTAAATGTGAGAGTGCTATTGATAGCGTCTGCTGTCATGGGTCTGTCTCAGTGACGGACTGAGGCTGCTGTTGTCTTCTTCTCTGGTCAAAACAGTGTCCCCTAGCGGATACTCAATGAATTGCACCTTATTAAAAATATTAATTCTGTGTCTTTTATGCATTTATTTCATTTTTAAATGATCCTGCGGGCCTGATTGAACCTCGCCAGTGCCGACTCAAGGCCAGCTGTGCCAGCTTCATGCCGAATCCGGGCCAGATGCCTTTGCTGACTGGGTTGGAAAAATGAGCCCAGTCCAACTCCTGAAGGAGCATAGCCGCAGCTCTTAAGGGCGGAGGGCGGCTTCAAAATAATGTGCAAAAACCATTTCCCCTTAAGAACATCGTTGTGATGTCATTATGCAACATTGTGACATACGTCCCACTTTACACGCATTGTACAACTATTACTGTAGCATAATTAGACTATCTGCAATTACAATTTGTTTTCTTTTTAAAAATAGGTTTCAATGATACCCCACCACCTTACATCCCAGAATTTCTCTTTTAGATTCTCACGAGGAGCGTCATCTTGAGATAGAATTCCAAGTGTTGTTCCAAAGCAACAGCGTCATGGGGGTGGGGGCTGTAAAAGCGGTATCGGGGGGGTTCTGTGCTGTCTGCTAGCCATCAACGGTGACCTCGGGGTCCAGCCTCCCTCAGGAGAAGGCTGAGCGAGTGACGTCTCATCCCGAGGGATGGCAAGAGGGACGTCTTTGTCTGGCATCTTCGTCTTCTTCTGGGAATTGGATGAGCCTCCGCGTCGGAAAAGAAAAGAAAGGCCCTTTTTCCCGGAGTCCCCGTCCCGCGCTGACCTCCGCCACCAAAGAAAAGCCACGCTGAAAAGGAACCGGCCGTCTCAAGATGGCCGCCGGGATGACAGCAGGGAAGAAAGCCAATCAGGAGGAGATCAAAGGCCTTTCACGCCGCTCCAGAAAAGGGGATCAAGAAAACGGGAACGGGAACCGAGCACCCAACTCACACGTACTCTGCTGCAATTAGACAACCGTGAATGGGAGAAAGGTCAAGGCCTGCCCGCAGGATGGCCTTCTTCATCCTTTATTCCCAGCGCCTTTCACATCTCACACAGACACACATGCACACGTACATGAACGCACACTAGAACAGATGCACAAAAACACATTGCACGTATATACACAAACATACACTTGTACACATGGACAACCAAACACCAACCTATATACATGGATCGACACAAGCACATTCTCAAACTTACACTAACATACCTAAATGCACAAAAGACACACACTAACATCCACACACATTCACAGACAGTTACAAACACACACACACGATACACAAAAAGGTACATAAATGCACAAAAATTCACAAACATTTATGCACATGCACACCCCTCTGTCTCACACACATACAAACACAGTAGACGGTGTGTGTCAATCACAGCTGTCATACGCCTCGGGCCCTCCTGAAGAGGAACATTTGATGAGACCGTCATGGCCGCAGTGATGTGACGTCCCTCCAGTGAGAGCCCTCGAAGGGATGCCAGCACCCCAAGACCTCCAATCCGGCTCATTAAAAGCAGCACGTGTGTGACCAACGTGCGGTAATGACGGCTTACATAAATCGCGTATATGTGTGTGACATCACACAATGCCACAAAGGGGTGTATTTTGTCAGAAGTGCAATCACAGTACACAACAATGCAGCGTAAGTAATTACAACGTTACCCACGTGACAGCACAAACAGCAACTTGGAACATCTGCATTTTTTTTTCTTTTTGGTGGAACTGCCAACGTGATGTCAAATTGGCAAATACGCACTTCCAAAGACGTTTGAATGTATTTGCAGGCTAAATGCTACAAAAAAAATTTCCATACTGCTGAGGGAATTGGGGGGGGGGGGGGATGCTAAACTGAAATCATGCGCTGTGGACATAAAACCATAAAATTACAAAAAATGTTTACTTAACATTTGAACACACTGGTATAATGGAGGCCAAATGCTTCAACAACAACAACAAAAAATACATTTAAAAAAATCTTTACTTGCACATGTGCAATAGCCATGGTACGTTCGAACATACTTCCAAGTACTTTCGCAAATATTTAAATGCGTTTGAATGTACTTGCAAATACGTTAGATTGTATTTGCCGGTCCAAAAAAATGTTACTCCACACTGGCAGTTCCCGGCTTGCGTACCTGAAGCCCTTTCTGTGTAGTAATTGATGTCGCTGATGACAATACACCAAAGGCTGACGTCGAACAAGTCCTCCGAGACTCGACCGCAGCGGCCATGTTTGTGGCGCATAAAGGTGCGATTTGACTTGCTAATGTGCATCTGGTCCATATTTTCATCTTCATTACGGTCGAGCCTACACTACATGCGTCAAAATGACGCGACCTTGCCGCGTCCTTGACGGCGGCTCATTAATATTCAGCAGCAGCGTCGACACTAACGAGACGCCGAGGTGTGAGGGTCGATTACGCCTTTGCGCCTTCTGTCGCGACTTTGGGAAGGTGACGCGTGGCGAGCACAAATTCACGAATTAGCGGATAGCACAACTTGGTTCTCATAAAAATGAAATAATTTTTACTCTCGTATCGCAACCCAGCCCCACATTACGCTTTCTCAAAATTACAACCGTATCATTATAACTTTGTATTCATGGCATTAATTTTGATAAAATTGCCACTTTTCTTTCTCTTATGACCAGAACTATGAAATTATTTGTGAAATACGGACCCTGTCTTACAAGACAACTTTTGACATCATATTCCAGCCCAGATTTTAATACTTCAAAGTCCTTGCATCATCGTGTGTATATTCGCAACTTTTTACTCACACTCATAAGTATTTTCAAGACAGACTACCTCGAGATTTTGTTTGGATCGATTTTGCTAATGGCGCCGCCCAAAGGCCACGCTGGGACGAGGGACGGACGGCTGGAATGGACGGGTACCATCACCAAGTGGAAAGACTGCATTTATTGCTCTTAGGTCGCAAGGCAATAATAAATAATTTGTGTGTGTGTGTGTGTGTGTGTGTGCAAAAACAGGAAATAAAACATCAAATAGTTGAAGTAACACATCCAAAAGTAAACAAGTGTGTACTTTGCTGTCGTGCGGTTACAGTACTCAAAAGTATTCAAAAATAGAAAGTACATAAAAAAAAATTATTCCAAAGTCATCAACAAAGAAAGGAGGTGGGCGGGTCCTCAGTCTTTGTTGGTTTACGTTGTCTTCTTTTTCTTGACACCTTTTGGCTCACTGTACTGGACCTAAAAAAACAAGCAGAACGTCATCAGCATCGTCATAAACCGCAACAATAAGGCAAAGTGAGGAATGCGATGGAATTCTGCTTGCTGGTCCTGCGTACCTTCTGCACATCCGAAGGTACCCTGCTCAGAAAGTCGATCAGCTCGTTGTTGTCTGTGGCGAAAGGGTTGCGCAATCGCTTGGTGAATTTGTTGATGCCTGGAAGAAAAATAAAAAAGAAATTGGGAAAAGAAAAGAAACGGTGTCATTAAGACTCAGCGCTTTGTTGGTACACAAACAACGACAAAAAATCCCGGCTTAACATTAATTACTGCTTGATGTTTTTCTTTTCCCACACTGTCATTTCTTAGACTTTTTAAAATTTAATCCGACCTACTTTATAAATTTCTAAAATAGTATCTATAGTTGCGTGTGTGTTTTTTTAAATTTTTATTTATTTTTACAATTTTGTGTGTTGTTAAGATGCAAAATGTGAACCGTTTTAAATACCAACATGTCAGCACCACATAAAAAAAAAAAAAATCAACGCTTAAATGAAAAGAAATCCTGCTGGATTTGTAGCACCTTCAAGTCATTTGTACAAAGTAATTCATAGTGAAATAAAAAGTGAAGGAAAAAAAAAAGTCAATTCTGAACGCCTCTCACCCCATATCAAGACAATGTAGCGCAGCGGGATGTAATACGTGAGCACGGTGGCCATGACAAAGAAGAGCAAAGCCAGACTGGACAGGAAGGGCTCGGACCAGTTGAATGTGCTAAACAACAACAAAAGCACACCAAAACGTTTTGACAACATCATCAAAAGACAAAATGTGGAAAGAGTGACAAAATTACTTTTTAATCCTCTCCCCGAAGTTGGCCACCGCATCCAGGAAGTTCTGAAGGCTGATGACGATGTCCTGCACCATGTGGATCTTCTCCATGAGACCCCGGCGCTCATTTTCCTGACATTAGCGACACGAGTAAACACGCTTGCATTGTCCATATCCCGTTGAGTATTTCTTTGTTTGGTGATTATTCTTCATTACCTTCTCGTCATCCTCCTCTTCGTCACCAACGTCCATACAGCTCTGAGAAAAACGGTCACATTAGTGAAGGATTACATTTGTCCAATTTGTTCACATTCAGTGAGAACCAAGTGTCACAAAATGGACACCCTGAATATATAAACCGAATAATTGCTTCAATCAAAGGCCTCCTTTAAAAACACACCTGCTGCTTGTCCACTTGAACAAATACACACCACATGTCGATTAAGCATCTTCTCCAGAAAAAAAAAACCCACGTGAAAAGCTAAACACCTCACTTCCTTCCAATGAAAAAAATCGGACAAACCACGGCTTGATGACACTCACCAGGTCTTGATTGGCATGTCCGGAGCAGATCTGTAAGTAGTTCCATGAGATGAGCAGAACCAGGACGAGGGGAAACATGTAGAACTCCCAGTGCCACACCATCAACAGGAACACCTGCACGCAACGTCACATGATTATTCGGCCAATGATAGAGCAGCAACTAGTGTACTTCCTGTTTGGAACATGACCACTTCCTGCTTTTCTTAGTTTGATTCCTTGTCCTTTCTGAGCTTCCCCCTAAAATATGACCGTGTGTGTGTGTTTTTTTTTTAATTGATCGATGGAGTTCTGCCTAGCAACATGTAATCTGAAATATGAATGACCTATTTATTTTTTTAACTTGCAGGTGCTTTGTTTACTTGAAAAAAATTAACGCCTGACCTCAATTAAATGACTGATGATAAAAATAAAAAAAAGGCAAGGAATCTGGTCACTTAAATAAAGGCCACACCTCAGTGAAACAAATTCTTCGTGGATGAGGAGCTTTCTCCAACAAAACGAATGCCTCGAGTCAGCACTTTTAAAAACACCAGCAGGTGTTTCATCCGCTTGAATCAATAAGCCTCTTAGCACCATTAAATGTGTCCTTTATGATGCATTCATTTGGGGAAAAAGAAACTGATCTTGTCATTTAAAAAAGAAAAAAGTGTCATTTTAGACACCATTAAGGAGGATGAAAATGTAAACTAAATGTCAATTTTTTTGGGGGGGGGGGCATCATTATCGGTTTATAGTATGGAAGTTGCAAAGTAAAAGGGGTGAAAGTCCTTCTGAGGCGACTGTGAAGGCGCTGCCTTTACTTGTGTGAAGGCCAAATCACGTTTTGCTGTAAAAGTATCCCGGGCCATAAAGATTGTGATCATTGACTTGTGTTTCGTATGCAGAACAGGAAACACACACACACACACACAAAAAAAAAAAGAAAAGGCAGACTACCAAATGTCGCTACCGATGGGATTCTCCCAACTTAATGGTGGAGCAAAGCGCGGCATGCCAGAGCGGTAATCCCGGGGACCCGAGCCAAAGCGGGGATTTAAGAAGGAGGAAGGAAGGAAATAAACGGTGAGGCGTTTAGTGCGAGTCGATGAGAGCAGATGGCTGTGCAGTGTCTGTGTGTCTTTATCTCCCTTGACGAGATGTCTGCCAAGGACCGCCCACGTCCAGTCCGCTTTCAAAAACAGAGGAAAAAGCCACGGTACAGAGTCATCATTCTGTGTGGACTTTGCGGGATCTCGGAATATCCACTTGAATGACTAAATGCCTCACCTCGTTTAAAAACGCCTCGACAAACTGCAAATACTTTGCCCACTAGAATAAACACTGCACCCATTGCAATTAAATGCTTGTTCTTCGGGTTCGTCACCTTGATGAATAAAAGCCTAGTCTGAATAAAACGCCTTGGACCAAGTGGACCGAGCACCTGGCCTCAGTTCAAAATCAATTAATTCACTGGAAAAAAACAACAACAGCAAAAAAACATAGCAACTCGAATGATAACCTTAAAAAAAATTGTGTTTCATCCACTTGATGAAACCCCACCAAATCCTTCCTCCGATGTCCCACTTTGCATGCAAGTCAAATATTACAAACGAAAATGCTAAAAAACCCACATTGCTACAAACCTCAGCACAATTCCACAACTGATGATGATGTTGGTATAAACACAGCACACCAATGACGACCTTTTTCGAAAACAGGTGCTTTTTCCCGCATCACTAAACACTAAACGCCAGGCAACTCATCCACTTCAACACCTTGCCTCTCTTAAATGTCACGACTAATAAACAACTGCCAGCACCTTCGTCCACTTGAAAAAATAAAAATAAAATGCTCACCTCAAATAAACAAACACATCTCAATGAGTTGCAACTTTGGTTTAAAAAAAAAATCAAAATAAAAAATTCAGGAGCTTCGTTCACTCGATTAACGTTTCCATTCTGGAAGCAGCCGTTCTCTGTTCACCAATCAACTCGCTGCACTGTGACTAGCTCCGCCCACTCCCAGTATCCCTTCACTGTTGTTTCTCCTACAGTGGTTGCAAAACAAGCAGTGCACCAAACGGAAGTTCTTTTCAATGTAACGCGAGAGGTTCCGAATAAAGTGAACGTCCAGGTCACTCACCGCGAAGGCCAGCAGGCTCCTTTGGACGCTCTCCCACTGGAAGCAGCTTTTCACGTACTGCAGCGTGGACGTGATGGCCCGGTAGAGCGCCTGCACTCGCTGCACGTTCCTGGCCAGAGCCTGAGGAAAAACAAATTCAAAACAAGATTAATTAATTGATTAATTAATCTTGTTTTCAGATTCAGATCTGAATCTGAAAACAAGATTAAAAAGGCGGCGCCGTGACCAAGTGGCGAATGTTCCAATCGCAATTCTTGGGAGTTTATTTCGGCGTGGACTTGGAAAGCATCCAAATCGTGTTTGGCGCTCACGAGCAAACATGCTAGTTTAGCTGTGATGATTCTAAAAAAAAACTAACAAAACGTTTAGGTTATGGTCATGTAAGACTTAAAATTCATTTGCTTGTTTCCAAAAACTGGTCGAGGGCTCCGGTAGATTGAGATTCACCAAAAGGAAATGATGATTGATGTCGAGTAAATTAGCATCGCGCCAGAGAGTGCGGGGGCTGCGTTTTTTGGCATCCGGGCTCCACTGCGGTCGGGCAGGGAGGGTTCCGCGTCAGAAATATGACCTGATTTTGTCCAACATGAAAACAAGCAGTCGGAGCAACGGTGCACGTCACAGCCACTGTAAGCCAATTTGGGCGTTTGCGGGCGACGCATTGTGTGGCAACAAAGACTCTTTTGTGGGGAGTACAGACAGTCAGGCACCCGGTCTGGCACCCTGTCTCACACACTGTATATCAAACTAATGTGGCAGAACACGGCGCGGTTGGCGGCCATTAACGCTCAATTCGAAGCAGCGGGCTGCTTTTGCTTTTATCACTTCACACGAGGGAGGAACACTTGGACCGGGGTCCGCTCTCGCGCGGCGATCCGGCGGCGGGCGCGGAGATTTTGGGCTGGGGGGGCCTTCGGACCGAACCCAAACTTTGCCCCGCACTGATACGTCACGATAAAATGTCACGTCAAGTTAACATGTAGCGCAACTATGCGCAGGATTAAAGAGGCATTTCGCGTAGTTGATGCTAATACGAATAATAATGGTTAATAAGACTAAGAAATTAAGAAGTGCGCGGGGGGAGCCGAAAACTGCGTTAAAATATATAAAAAGTTAAAAAAAAAAGAACGACCGCTACTTTGTCGATTGCACGTCTTGCGTGGGTGGTCCACGCCATCCACGAGGGATTACTGGAATTCATTTTTTGGTTCTAAATTCGACACCTAGCACCCGATACTTTTTGAAAAATAGTAGCCGGAGATGTTTATTGACGCCACTGCAGGATTGTAAATGATCGTTCATCATTTATTGGAGGAAGGCCTTTATTCATACAAAGAGAGAAAACTCGGGGCAGCAAATTGATCACGAGTGTGGCACCTGTTTATTGACTTTTGTTTTAGGGGCCAGTCGTTATTGGAGGTGTGGTGTTTCGTGAGAAATTCGGCAACGATGTCTCAAACCTTTTTGGAAAATTTGGGATTATCTTCCATGAATTTGATCTCCCGGGGTTGGAATGTTCTTATGCTGGCTCGAATCTGAATTTAAAAAACAAAAAAACAAACAACTGTCAGGAGGAGGCTTTTGACGAGTCCCGGCATTCCGGATGTGGACTCACGGGATTGTAAATGATCTCCAGCTCCAGCGTGATGTTGCCTTTGATGAGGCCGCCCAGGTCGTCCTTCTTCAGGGGCATGATGATCTGCTGCCTACTTCGGATCTGCGTCCGACACAAACACGAAAAGGGTCAGCGAGGGCGCGGGATCGACCGGGCCGTGAACCGGACCGCCAGTCGAATCGGATCACGTCTCGGCGTGACGCGCGATGCCGACGCGTCGCCGCGGGGAAGGCGTGACGCGGAGGAGGGAGAGAAGGAGGCGGCTTTTGTACCGAGAGTAGAGGAATGGCCACTTTCCCCAGGAAGTCTGGAGCTTTGTCTCCGTCCTCGTCGAAGACGGTCACCAGCAGGACCTCGTGGATGTCCCGGACAGGACTTTGGACGCACAACAGCAATTTCTCAATGTTTGCGTTATGTTATGGGCAATATTTTGTATCTGAATGACCTTTTATTGTCTGTTGTTTCGTGTTTCAATTCCTCATTGTGGACATTATTCCGGGTCTAAATTCCACGGCGCGCATATTATTCTTTTGTTTTGTACAATTTGTAGAAATGATGGATTCTCTGAATTCGTTGCCGTGCGCATTATTTAGCATCTAAATTCGTTTCTGGGACGGAATATCTCACATCTCATTTCCTCGTTATGACGGTTATTTAATGTTTAAATTCATGATTGTGGACATTTAACTGACCAAAAAAAAAAAAAAAAAAACTTTTAAATGTTTGAAAGTTTAAAAACATTTTTAAGTGAAATAAATTAATTAAAAATATGAGATATTATCAAATATTTAAATTCTTAATAATATGTGGAAAATTAGTAAACTACTTTCTACTTTAAATTAAAGAAATGAGCTTTTACTTAAGCGCACGGGAGTATCGGGCGTCTAACATAACTTTTTGTTTTGCCTCATTTGCCAAAGTCAACCGGAATAAACATTCTACTCATACCTGTGAGAAAGTATGTCTTCCGAACTCCTCTGCCCAACTACAACATCCACAGACATTATCCTTCTCACCTACGGGTTTCGTTACATTCATTTTGATTAAAAAAAAAAAAAAAAAAAAAGGTCTATTGAAGTTTTTTTTCTCCAAAATAATATGAAATATTTGCACGACTTTGTCAGATCAGTGTCGTTTCTAAACATGTTAAAATATTATGGTGTTGAAGGTGAATGGCATTTCTATTGTAAAATAGCAAGAGAAGTAAAAAAAAAACGTTTAAATGAAAACATTCAAATGAAATGGCTTTGGGACAATACTGACAAGGTGAAGACTTTGTTCCACTCAGGCTGGAGACTCTTGTAGACGGTATGCGTCTGCAGCCTGTCGTTGCAGAGTTCCAAGACGCAGAAGGGGTCGCTCTTGCCTACGCCATGCAAAGCAAAGCAAACGCTCAGCGCGCCGAGTTCCCGCCGAGCGACGTGTTTTCGGCTGACGACGGGAAAACAAAAAGCTTGCGGTTACCGTTGAGATCAGCAGACAGCAGGTCGCACGCCTTGATGACTTTGACTTGGAGGAAGCCCACGTCGCTGAGGTTCTTCAAGGACCTTTGAAGACTCTGAAAGGATCACAAGTGCAGTGTGATGTTAATGCAATACTATGAACATAATAACATACTGAATTATGTTAGGCTTTTATTGACTATCTTGCCTTTTTAAAAATTAATTCCTAATACAAAAACATTTCGATTAGATTTTTTTTAATGTTTTCATTTTTTGCCACAAGATTTGGGATACTTTTAGCTATTTCTAATACCGTACCAGAGAAAATGTGCCATTATAAATGAAAGGCTTCCTATTTTTTTGTTCACAGAATGAATTTCATGCCAAAGAACTTTTAGGAATAGTGCTATATTTATGACACAAAAAAACAAAACAAAACATGAAAATGTTGCACATTGTTCAAATCAAAATGGTTTAAATCATTGCCAATATAAATATATTTTGGTGAAAATAAGGAGGTTTTTAAATAACATTAACGTACTGTATGTTATACAACACAGACCTCGTAACGAAATTGTGATCACTTGTATGATACTGAATTCTTATTGGGCGTGAAACTACATCTGGCCACCTCGCATTATGCTCATTTTCAGACAAATGCTGCCCTCTAGTGCCCTTCAAAAGAAGGACAAGTCAGAGACATTCTTCCCATGACAAGTATTGCTTATTTTTAAATGACATTTCATTACATTTTTTTTTTTACCAAGACAAAGACATCTTGGGCTACTTTTGTGATGTCATCATTCCTTGGGATCTGCCCAGAGAAGGAAAAAACCTCTCAAATGGAGGTAAGACAAACAGAGTGTTTGAAGCGGTACTGACGTAGTTGTCCAGCTGATTCTGGTGCTCCGCCGGCTCGTCGAGGGGTGCCGCGGAGAGGTCCGCGATGGAGACCCCGCTACAGGAGCTGATCGTGACCAGAAAGACCAGACGTCCTCGGCCCGAGTCCAACGATAGCGTGAACAGCTGCCTCTCATCTGGGGGGACGCCCGAAAGATCCACCTCACACCTGCGTGAGAAATCCCATTAAGACCGAAGCAGAACCAACGTACGCAATAGAAGTCGGCGTGCAGAGATTCACATTCCCAAACACTCCTCAGCTCGTCGTCCCTCTTTGGACCAAAGTTCCGCTTCCAGGATGCTGGTGCCGTCCAGGAAGTGATTCAAGGTGAACCTCTCCCTCCACTGAGGCCTGGACACCTTGCCGACATTCTGCACAGGTGTGTGTGTGTGTGGGGGGGTGAAATAAACATCCAGCCTGATCTGTCCTTTCATCTGACCCTCAGGGCAGTAACTGTAATATTTGTTGCCATGTATTCCGAAAATTGGTTCATTAAAATGTATTTGTTGTGGTTTTTATTCAATGACCATAGTGCAATTAAATATTTAAGAGACAATTTTACATCTACACTACCCTTGGCATTTTTATTAGACACATTTTACAATCCATTGCAAGTAAGTAAATGATGATAAATGATTAGTAAAACAATTATACATATACGTCTAACATTTGAATTCAGTTGAAGAAATAACTGCTTGAGTGATCGATTCTAAATGATATTTATAAAATAAACAATTTAAATATATATTGATCATATTTGATTACATTTTTGGTTACTCCCTTGCAAATGTAAATCAAAGAGTTGCACTAATTTAACAAAAAAATCATTACTGTAAATAATAACAATCATAATAATAAGTCAATCAAAAAAAAAAGAGCAAAAATGTTTGTCAGGCCCTATTTGAAAGTTTGACATCCCACTTTTTTATTTTGATTTTTTTCCCCGTCTTTTCTCGTTACCTTGCTCTTGTATCGCTGCTCGCCCAGCCGAAAGCGGACAAAGAGCTGGCCGGTCGGCGAGTCGATGGGAACATCCTGACCCTCCACCAGCGTCACCTTGGCCACTGAACTCCACAGTTGACTCTTCCTCTGGGCCTCAGACAGCCGCGAGCTCTGTTGGAAAGAAGCCAACTATGGAAGACGGACTGCTTGTTCAATATAGCCAGCCAGCTGTCCTGAAGGTGCTCCTGGCAGATGTGGGAGGAAGTTACGGATGCGCAAGTCGGGAGCAGGTGTCAAGTCTTGACATTAAGTTTCTCGCAAGTCCCCAGATAATCTATAACTAAATCTATACTAATTTCAATCAAGGCAAATCGTTTTTTCTCAAAAGCAAATCGCAAAGTCAAAGTCAAGTTGGCGCTTTCGTCAGTTTAACCCAAGCGAGTCCCAAATTCTAAAATGGCCGACTTAAGTCTGACTCCGGTCAAGTCGTGAGAGTCCCGTCGCCCACTTGTGCCTCCGGGATCTTACTGCACCGTGCAGGTGTATCTCGTGTGTTTTGGCACATGCTCGGTGAAGCCGGCGGCGTTGCATTCTGGTAGCATGCAAAGTGCAGACAAGCGTGTGGGGTTTAACAGCCTCTTAAAAGCATGCAGGCAATCAGACACCAGTACACTGTGCTGGTGTACCTAAAAAAAGAGCCACTGTGTTTCTGGGTCTCACTTCACTGGAAAAAAAAAGTAGCAATTAAATTTTTTTTTATATCACAGACGATACCGATTTCTTTTCACAAATTAATTTGACACTCCTCTGCATTTTATTTCAGAAAAACCTCGCGCCAACTACTTCACACACGTTCAGAATATCCGGAGAGAGAATCTCCAAAACTGCTCATTAAAAAAACAAAAACAAAACAATACATTCTGAACCCAACTAAACAATTTAGAGTTTTGTAAACATCAACATAGCCATAACTCATCAATGAACCTAACATATTCTCATCCTATACCCTTTTTGATGAACGTCAAAGAGAGTTTTAACCCAATTTGTTTTTTGTGAGTATCAAACACAATTTGGTCCGGACAACATAAGTCTCGACAAAGCCAAATTTACTTTGAGAAAAGCAGTTGATGACAATTTCAACTTGATCCGATAAAAACTAGGATGCGTACGGACGGACAAGAAAACAACGTTCATCCATGAAAATGGGAATCGTCTTCTGCCGCGGACCTTTGAGCAGAAATGACGATGACGTGAAAACAAAACTGTTAGTGTGGGCGTGCCTTACCCGACTACTGCGTTTTCGGATTTGTGGCCAGCGCTGCGGGTCAGAGCATGCGTGTTAGGTGCAGAAGACAAAAGCAGTCGGGTTAGTTGACAGTGGATGCACAATGCACAACACTTATAACATACAGTACTTGATCAAAAAAAAACCACAAAAAAGGCAAAGTCAGACTTTCAGGCTAATTTGTATAAAATCATCGAGCGTTTGACCAAAATGAAAACACCTCTTATCATATAACCTTTACAAAAGTTACCCTAAAAGTAAAAAAAATGTTACCCTAAAAAATTGAAATGGCAAATGATTTAAAAAAATCGAAGGCTAAAAACAATGCCAACTGCAAATTAGAATGGCTGATAGTGCCTTTAAAAAGACATGAGACAATGCACAACAAAAAGCTGATGAGGGAAGCCATGCATCACATGCGCGTATGCGAAAGCGCCCCCTACTGGTCCGCGTCGACTGTCTCCATCTCTGCGCTTGAGGCTCATGTCCAGCACAATCTCGCCCATGTCGTTCTCAAGGCTGTTGGGGTCATCCAGACGCAGACACAGCTCGTTCACCCTCCACAAACGAGACGGAAAAATATAAAGATCTGGACTTTGTACGAGAAAAAAAAAAAAAAAAAAGACAGTGCAACAGACAGTAAATGTGTTAAATCTGACGCTACACGACTGGTCATACAAAAAACACAGATGCAAAGGATTCGTGTCCTTATAAGTTCATCAAATGCATTGTGCCATGCAATGCATGCTCGGAACCCAAAAGTTATTTTTCAACCATATAGTTACAGTTGGGCGGCCCGGTAGTCCAGTGGTTAGCACGTCGGCTTCACAGTGCAGAGGTACCGGGTTCGATTCCAGCTCCGGCCTCCCTGCGTGGGTTTTCTCCGGGTGCTCCGGTTTCCTCCCACATTCCAAAAACATGTATGGCAGGCTAATTGGGCGCTCGGTGTGAGTGTGGGCGTGGATGGTTGTTCGTCTCTGTGTGCCCTGCGATTGGCTGGCAACTGATTCAGGGTGTCCCCCGCCTACTGCCCGGAGATGGCTGGGATAGGCTCCAGCACCCCCCGCGACCCTAGTGAGGATCAAGCGGTTCGGAAAATGGATGGATAGTTACAGTTGCACTCCACTATTTGAAGGGGATGGGAATCAGGGTGGCCTGCGAAAAGCAAAAATCTCCATACAATTGACACCAATTCAAATGTATTGAGGGGCTATAAATAAATAAAAAGGTATTTTATATTTTTTTAAATTCATCAGCAATTAGGATTGTTTTTTTGGTGTTTTTTTTTGGAAAAAATCAGTATCGGCCTAAAAATAAATCCATGTCGGTCAAGCCCTATTTTTTTTTTTTGGCAATAATTTAGTCTCGACTTAATGTTGTTTTTCTAGATGTCAATTTACAGTGAGCCTCACATTGATGGGGTTTTTTTTAAACATCAAAGCTAATTATCAATGAACCTTATGCTGATTTGAAGTCTCATTTTGAGCCTAAAAATACATTTGTAAAAACAAAACCAAATTAGTTTTCTAAATGGTTACCAAGATTTTCTCATGAACAAAGACAATTCATGATCCGAACATGCACTCTCCTAAACATCAAAGAGTCTTGTAAATCAACCTGTGTTCTTATTAACATTGAAAAACCCAACAAAAGAAATTAGCGCCAGAGCTCACTTGTCCAGGTCCAAGTCACTGAGGAGGACGCTGGCCGAGCCCATGAAGTCGTCGGTGGTCAGGTCCCGGTCGTACACCTGTGTTGCCACGGCTACGGTTACCATGGTGACAGAAGAACCACTTTTTTTTCCGGAACATCATGCTAACCCACCTTGACGTAGAGCCACTGACTGAGGTTCCGGACGGGGATGGAAAAGTTCTCGCTCCACACGGGGTTCAGGTTCTTGAGGATCACTTTGCTCTTGTAGATAGTCTTCCCCTCCAGTTTGAACTTCACGTACGGGTCGCTGGTGCCTGAAAATGGAAAGATTATGTCAAGGAGGTGTGAAATGAATACAACAGCAAAATCCAGAAAAAAAACTGCGACTGTGAATGAGGGAACAACCAATTCGCATTCAACAACCAATCCATTTTAAGATTTAAGATATCCTTTATTTGTCCCACACTGGGGAAATTTACAGTCCACAACAGCAAATTTTGTTCATGATCTGGATAAGGCTGCATTTTCTTTATATTTTTTAAACAACGTGATTGTGAGTCAACCTGGTGTCATCGGAACGGTCCAAACCCCCACAAACAAAATGTCACCTCCCATGTTTTCTCTCCTCCATGTAGCCGGGATGTAGCATGGGAATTTAATGAACAGAAATGCAAAGTGCTCTAAATTGGTTCCATTTCACACTGTAACATTTCTCCGTTGTTGTCTCAATGAAGTCTTCTTCTTTACGTTTAGTTCAGCCTTAGTGGAGGTATGCCCTCTACTTACTAGCATTCTAGTTATATAAGGTCATGATGGAATTGCAAAAACAACAAATCTGACGGTGGTCCAAGGAACTGTACATGAGCCGTTTGAAAGATTAAATTACATTCATGACTTTTTTTTGGACTGTTTACAAAACAAAAGACAGAAGCACAAAAGCCGAAAATAAACATGAAAAAAGGAGTGAAAAAAAATCTGCTTTTTGAGCAGAGCTGTGAATTAAAAAAAAAAAAAAGTCAGATGTTGTTTCTCAACACTGGACGTTACCACATGTGGCTTCCAGTAAAGAAAAACGACACCCCCTTCCAAGTCAATGTTTTGGTTTGATGGGCCACAACTTCCTGTTCTGCTCCCACAATAAAATGATTGCTAACTCAATCCACCTGTTCCGACTCTCATGAGCAGAGCAAGATTGGCTTTGCTTCGATGGCAGCTGTATCTTTTACCAGTTAATTCAACCGCTGTCACACGCGACAGCAGGGGGTTACAGAACACATCATCTGCGAGTCTTTCAATTTCAATTAAAACCCTATAATGCCATTTGTATCATATTTGATACATGCATTTTCATTATATAACTCATTCTTTAGATTACATTAAATCATCTGTATCAAATTTCATACTGCAGGTTTAAAATAGAATTTTCCCCAAATTATAATTTTCAGATGTAATCTACATAATGCTTATCAATGTGATACGACAAATATCTAAAACAACATGATATGACAAAAATATGTTTGTGGATTTTGTTATAAGTGTTGAATGCACATCCCAGTTTCCAAAAATCAGATTTTTCTGGGTAATGCCTTGATGGGTCAGGCATTACAGGGTTAACATCATACAATTTTTTTTTTGGGGGGGGGGGGGTGTAAAACATCCAAAGGCGATTAAAAAACATCCCAATTAACCTAACGTGCATTATGTATATCGATACCGGCCTTATTTGAGTGACAATATAGAATTTTGATGTGTCATTAGTACTAGTAGTATCGGTATCAATGAGGAGTCAAGAGTGAATACTCATACTGGTATCGGTCGGGAAAAAAAGTGAAGACAATTTGAAAATATGATTTTTTTTTGGGTTTTTTTTAGAGGCATCAAAGACAATTTGTCTGAAATAAACTCAATGTCCGTGTTTCCATTAAAAATGAACATTACAAAGATTATTTGCTTTTTGGGCGAGGAGAAAGCCAAATGCAGTGCATCCTCCAACAATGTTGCCTGTTAATGGTTTTGCTGCAGTAACCCGAGTGTCATGTCAACAACTAAATGGCTAACTAAACAAACGCTCAGCTACTGCGTCTACAAGCTAGCCGTCCGCAACAAAGAAAAATCGGACTTTGACCTCATGTTGGGCGTGATCTGCCCCGGCGGAGGGTAAACATACAGTGGCGGGGGTAAAGCTCAGACAGGTTCCAAACACGCCAGCTGAAATCTTACCTGCAGCTAACCCATCGCTAACACGCAATGACATCATCTCACATTCCTGACAGTCAATCATTTGACAGCCGTGATCACGGCAAAAATCAATTTAGGGAGAAGAGGTAGCTGGGCTTGCCTGTGGGTGTCAGCATGATTTATGATTATTTTTAGTGTAGCTAACTTTGCTATTTGGTCTCTGTATTTCTTCTTACTTTTACTTTTTTTCTTCTCCATTCAGGCCACCAAAGCCTTCAAATCCAGTCAATTGTCTTAAAACAAGGGTGTCAAACTCATTTTTGTCACGGGCCACATTGTAGTTAGGGTTTCCTTTGGAGGGCCGTTATGAATTTTGACAAAATCATCTAAATGTTTAATCACCTCCACATGTTACATACACAGCGCACAACAAATTGATGGATAACTGGTTTTAAAATCAGAGGTCAAGAATAATGACTGTTATTGTGGTTTACATATGACAATTTGAAATTTTGCTTCAGACTTTAGCAAGCATCATGAAACATGACATGCTTGATTTGCTTTCGCGGGCCTATAAAATGATGTGGCAGGCCAGATATGGCCCGCGGGCCTTGACTTTGACACCTGTGTCTTAAAACTTCAAACGATTGTTTTGCAGATTTTTCTCGTGGGACTCGTCTACTTTTGGGATAACCAACATCCGCGTTCCACATTTTGGCTTTCCAGGACGACTATTTACCCAAGCGGAGGGCTTCACTTTCAGGAGATTTGCCTGACAGCAACTCCCTTCATTAAAGCCATTGTTGAGACACCGACTTTTTTTGGGCGGACAGTTTCAATCCACATCAAACAAGCGCTTTAAGTACAGCAAACTTAGCACGTTTATTATGAGATGACTCGATCGGCAAGTGTCTATTGTGAGTCAAATAAGTGGAAGTCAAACGCGATAACAGATAAGAGAGCAGAGTTGTGGTGAAAGAAAGCAAAAGAATTTGTGATAAGGAGCAGCCAGAAAGCAGATAACGCAAGCTTGGATAAATCAATGCTCTTTTTTTCTTTTGCTTTTTTTTTTTTACAATTTTTTTCAAATAGTTCCATTCTCCACCCATTTGTCTTCTATGAGCTTCTTTAATGCAATGAACATGGTGGAGAGCTTCACGTCGAGTCACATTTACTGCATCAACATTGCAAATCCGAAGTGAATGTACTCATATTGCGTAACATCACTTCAATCCGCCGATGACATGTAGTGAAAAACTATATACGCTTGGACCTGCATTTAATACTCCCAAAAAAATGAAACATTCCGACATAAAATGGCAATAATAACATCCAACTTTTATTTCACCCTGTACGTACGTCACTTGAGAACCGTTTCTCATTGACGATGATGACCTGGCCCACAAGCAGATGCATGCTGCAACTTGACCACTTTTAAAACATAAAATGTCACATGCTGAAATGATGTTTATAGATGCAGACCCACCGCTGGACTTGGAAGCTAATTTTATTTGTTTTAATTTTATTTTTTAATCACATAAAGGAATTGAAAACAGATTCTATTTTACAATGGCAACCTGCAGACAGCGGAATAAATATTTAAAGCAAAACATTAAATATAATTATAATAATTAAGTAAAAGAAAAGGAGATCTGGAACCCAATTGACGGGTGACACCGACCCCCGGCCGGTCGATTGGTCCCGCCTTCACCACTGCGCGAATGTTTGCTTGACAGCTCATTGACAAATCATCACTGAATATTGATCAGGAGCAGGAGATCTGTGATTTTGTTCAGATTCAGCCTACGGGGGCAGACATGGCTACCCGTAAAGGGATGCACCAAAAAAAAGTCCCAATGACCCATGCGCAAAATTGAAGAAGCAATTTTTTTATTTATTTTTTGGTCTTCTTACCGCAGCGGTCCCTGATGACCAGGTTGTGTCCCTCCTTCAGGTTGATGGTGAGCAGGAAGGAGTTCAGAGACTCTCTGCCGCCCTCAAAGACACTGGAAGACTCCATGTCACCCTGGTGACACACACACACACACACACACACAAAGTGTTTGAACGGGACCTCAATTCCAAGTGAGCGCAGAAACGCTGAGCACCAAGCCGCTCTTCAATGTCCACGGCTGCAACTGCGCAGCGGTGGTGACACCAGATACTTCGTGGACGACGCCTTGGCTTTTGTTCCCCCCGCCAAATCTATTTGCTCACCGACGAGCTTCCGTATCACTCGGACGCCGTGCAGTGGCGGCAAGTGTGAAAGGACCTCAGTCTGATTTGTAAACACTGCAGGGGTGACATCACGAGTCTGGATTTCAGGACGTAAGACCTCGCCGGACTCCACGTGACATGATGCACACCTGCGAAGTCCACTGAGTGAAAAAAAACAACGGACCACTAAAATGCGAGCCCTCGGTTTGCACTCCAGCCCGCCAAGACAGGAAATCGTTTGCTCTGACGGGTGTTTTCGGCCTACCCATCCCACAATCGCGCTCTCAAACTGTCGGTACCTGACACAAAAAAATCGAATCCAACAAAACCCTCTTTGGACACATTTGTTGACTGCGACCGACAACATGCTTGCGAGTGTTTCCAAAAGCCGACTTAAAAGGGACGCAGAGTTCACGAGTGAACCCGCAGCCTCGTGACACACACAAAAACACACACCTGCGAAGGAATGTTCACAATGAAAGTTGCTGGATGGGATATTTCACAGCCGCCGTGGGACGGTTGTTACGGTGGAATTCAAACGTGCTTTGGAAGCGGCAGAATCAAATTTCAGACTCGGTTGTGGTGTTGAAAGAAAGTCTTGTGTTCCAAGGATGCATCCGGAGCAAACACCACCTGTCATGTGACTCTTTTTACCTCAGGTGTGGGCCGTGTGAGAAACGGGAACAGTTGTCGAGGGCCCGCGATAAAAAAAAAAAAAAAAAAGCCGGTTGTGAAAGCCCTATTTAAATAAAGCTGTGTTGCATTGTATTATCTTTAGCATAGCTAGTGGATGCATAGCGCAACCGCAGCCACTACTGTGGCTTCTGTTTGACTTGCCTTATAATGCGGTGCACCCTATATATGAAAACAGGTTTAAAATAGGCCATTCATCGAAGGTGCACCTTATACTCCGACACGCCTTCTGTGCAGAAAATATGGTAGATCTTTCAGGTGTCTGCACTTTAGTCATGTACTATATGTTTATATATTGTATATATGTTTATATAACAGCTGAGTTTTTTTTCTGGGTAGCTGGGGAACGGGTCCACAGGAAAAAAAAAAACATAGGCGAAGCTGTGTACAGTTAACCGGGAACATGCATGGGATTACTGTTTTATTTCCGTTTAGACTTCATTTAGACTTTGCAAGATTCAGTCTTACTGCAGAAATTTACCTGCGAGGTGTTGTCCGCACCGTCTGGGCTGTACACGGTCATCATTTCAGGCAAGGCCAGCTCCTCGGCCTCCATTCCACCGCCGCCGCTGCTGCCTTGGGGCGACACCCGTCGCCAGACTGAGGATCCGTCGTCCATGTGCATGCTGTTGAACGACTCCTGAGAGGACGCCCAGTCCGTGCAATCTGCAGGCACGCTCAGTGTGTTCTCACTCCCTGTGGAGACACCTTCTCCTCCTCCCCCTCCCATCCTTAAGCCACCTCGTCGGGCAGGATGGGCCAGTGGCGTGGTAGGGCTGCTGTGGTAGGGCGCGGGACTCTTGCGCAGGTAAGGCGAGGAAGAAACGGTGCGGTACACATCCTGCTTCAAGTCCCGGATGTCGGGCACCGAGGAGCTGAGGCGGTGGTCGATGACGTCCAGACGGGAGGCGGGGGACCCTTTTTTCCCCACATCCGTCTTGTCCCGCCGCAGCTTCCGTCGCAAGTTCTGCAGCATGCTGGGATTCTTCGCCATCCGGATTTATTTACTTTTTTTTTTTTAGTGCATGCTCAGCGACATCTACAATACAAAGAAAAACAAACAAAAAAAGACATGAGCAATGTTTCCACTTGCATTCCATGTAATTTTAGTCTCACTGATTTTCAGTTTACTTAAAACAAGTACACTTTTTAACATTTTTAATTGTCATACGTGAAGAACTACTGTTAATAATTGTTTGTTGTCATTGTTTTGTCCACATGTACGACAGCATGTTAAAGTTGCAATGAGCCAAGAGTTGCTTGTTGACAATTGTGATCTTCTGTAGTTTTACGAATGCTTCGACTCACCTTTCCGGCCCTTGAATGCGACGCTAAATTGTGATGGATGGATGCCAAAAAAGAAGGAGAAGAAGAAAAACCATAACAAAGGAGAGTGTTTACAAAACACAAGATACTACCAGGGTAACATGACTCAGGACGCGAGTCTGGAGCACACAGGTGGGAAAAGTGAAATGCATAATATGCATTTGTTATTATTCACTGGTAATCAAACAACTATGCAATACAACAGATTTTTTAAAAATGCCAGGTCCTGTTGATGTCTAATAATTATTCAATTATTTATAATGTATCAATCTACCAATTATTTAATGAGATTCATTGATATTTTTGGGGAAAAATAATTGTCCCAAAAAATTTAAGTGCCTGTAAATTGCTCGAAAAAGACAAAAATTGGAATTTATTCCAAATTTTAAATTAAATTAAATTAAATTAATTCCCCATTATTCAACACAATTAACCAGGTAAATCGCATGATTTTACTACTACTTTATAGTCTTTTATTTACGAGAATTCATGAAGCATCTCAACCAATTATTTAATCATACTTATAAATACTAAAAATGTACATTTTCATACACATTTTACAGATATTTTTACCTCATTCAACTAACCAAAATAAATCAGACAATATTTGTTCTATATGATCAATATAATTTAGGATTATTGAAAGATGAATATCTACCTTTTAATTATGCCATCTTTAAATTTTGACAATGTCAATGCTGGGTTGGCCGTACGTCTGCCAAGCGTACTTTGCCTCCTACAGCGAGTCCCGACAAAACCTGTGCACCGTATGCCGTCTGGAGAGCAAAGCAAAGCGTTTGCATCACAGATCCGCAGCCCGACCCAAATATGGGGATTAGGAGCACAGCAAAACCGCACGGTTTTAGTGAAAAAAAAAAATTAATTCACTCGGCAGGCCAATCCTGAGAGAGAGAGAGAGAGAGAGAGAGAGAGAGAGCATTGGGACACACAGAGGAATTGAGCAACAGTTCAAAACGGAATGCTTCCTGTGCCTTTACACACATTGCGTCTTGAGACTTTTTTTTTTTTTTTGGGGGGGTCTTCTCATGATAGAATGTGAGACCTGAGATTGGCTGCCAACTGGTTCGGGGTTGCACCTCGCCTCCCGCACGAAGACTGCTGGGATGAACTCCAGTAGGCCCGTGGCCCTCATAAATTTCAAGCGGTTCAGATTATGGATGAATGTACAGTATTCCCTCTCATGGTGCAATGAAAGTGATGACTGGGAGGGCGGGGGGGGGGGGGGGGGGGGAACACGGTAACTTGTGGGTGTTTCATGGTCACAACATCAATTACTGTCCAAGTACCAAATGTTCATGGACAGCCAAATGTTGTTGCAACTCCCCATCAATGACCTTGACAGTGATGGGAAAGAAAGAACAAAAAACCCACACAGCTGGAGGACGAATGTGATGTTAATTTGCAAGGGTGATTTTTTTTTTTTTTTAAATATCTTGCGCCGCTTGCATTACCAACATGGCTGCAAACAGAAGTGCTAGAATACACAAACAGTCAGTGTTGCAATTTGGTCACGATATGTAGCCACTTCTATGACCCCTATGATGACTATTAAAAATAAAATTTAAAAAACAGCAATTAATATTAATGAAGTCAATGTTAGCTACACATTGCCATTGTTAGTCTCTTTGAAAATAGTCATTTCATTATGTTAAACATGTAAAAACGTTTATTTATCAAGGATCACTTTTACGTAATATGTGTTTCTATTATTTCTGTGGAATTGGTTGCATTCATGCTGGGGGGGTGCTAAGGGCAAGAAAAAAACAAAACAAAAAAAATTGTTTGAGACCATATTTCCCTGCCCTACTTGATCAAATCCTACTTAAAAGTTGGCTTGTACAGTTAACAATATATTATATAATAGTAACTCACAATGTTAGTTCCTTTGAGGGAAAACAGTCTTGTTTTGAAATGAGAGTAACTTGGAAGTCAACCAAGAATTACTTTGATACGATTGCATCACTCGCGCTCGTGCGCACGCAAACACACAAATACACACACACACACACACACACACACACACACTCACTCACGCTCACTCACTCACTCTCTCTTTCTCTTGACGATGACCATGTGACTTCCTCTTCCTTACATAAATCAGTCATTAGCACACAAAATGGAGGTGTCATCACACAAACGGTGTATAGGGAGAAGTAGTGATTTTCACCAGATCATATCGCCTCTGCTTCTTTTTCATTGCTTGTCAGTCAGTGAGTGTGCGAGCTAAACAACTAGCGAGTCGTGTCAGAACACGACAGGGAATTCTTTCCTCGTCGCTGCTCAGACCAAAGTATGCATCAAGAAATAGGCCGTCGTAGTGTCGAAGTGACTGCGACCGGAACATGATTTTAGTGTGATCAACTTCCATCCGAACAAAAAAATCGGAATTTCTTTCTCAGTAATGTCGGAAGATCCTACTTGTAGTTGATTGCGGGCTGAACCACTATGGCGAAAAAAAAGAATGAGTATTTTGATTGATATCGAAAGCACGAATTAAAAAAATATATATTGGTAAGATTTGTGCCGTTGAATATTATTTTACCTGTTTATATGAATTTTCACTGCGTTTTGTATGTTTTCAATATCAAACCGTATGTTTGATATTGAAAATAACACTACTAATGTCAATGCTAATTCCCCGTTAGCATGTCAATGGGATTTTACATTAACTTTTGCATTAGCACCAGCGATGAAAAAAATGAAGCATGTATTTAAATATGCAACGTGTCATTCTTTGTGTTGTGTGTTTAGTTTGACAGCAAACTTCATGTGTAGTGTGAATAAGCATCTTAAAGCATGCTAAGAGATGGGAGACTCACATACACGCTACACGTTACATGGTAGGTGGGAAACTTGTAAACACACCAAGCCGTTCTCATTGATGATATTTTTTTCTCAATTATATTGTTTCAAAGATTGAGAGAAGCCATGGGAAGGATTAAGGATTAGATTCAAGATAAATATGTTGGATAGAGTTTGAGTTCGGGTTATGGTCAGTACAAGGCTTGTGTGAAGGTTCAGAGTTCTGGACAGGAATTTGGGGTTAGTGAGAGGGGATATGAGTAAAGGCCGCCACCACATCAAGCGACAGCCTAACTGTCAACCAATTTTCATGAGTGACTAACCAGTGGCTATTAGTTTTTGTGGTACACTAATTCAATATTTGAATCTCCAGTGAAAGGCGCTCCCCAAACCGCATGTGCAACAACCAATCAAACGGATGTGGGCTTTCACAAAAGCAAATGTTTCAATCCGGAATATACATTGTGTTTTAAAATCCCACTTGACTATTTTTTGAGGTTATATTTAACAGTGTCTAAGAATGCAAAGCGTACAGATTCTGTCGCTGAAATCCAAAAGTGTAGTCACTGAATGGGGTGACGGATCTTGGATTTCTTTCCCCCGCAGTGTTTCACTGGAGTAATGTGAGCGTGAGTTGTTGAATTGTTTAAGTGTGCTCTGTAATTGACTGGTGAGCATTCAAGGGTGTACCCGGCTCTTCTCTGCAAAAGTCAGCTTCAGTTGGTTAAACAATCTAAATTGTCTCAGTTTCAGTAGGTACCTGGCGAATCGATGAATTCATTGTCTGTTCTGTGCTCTGACAATCGCATCCAAATAAATGGCTAGTTGGAAATGTGAAAAGTAAGTATTTGTTGGCTTTGACGCGATTTCGCTGTGAAAATCGGACCCGGAAGCGTGATCTCGCTTTCTCAAAAACTTTTCCTCGCGTCGGACATCAGTTTGAAGCTCAGGTGAAGAAGCTCACCTGCCCTTCTGCCTACACTCGCAGACACCAAAGTACAAAAGAGACAAATATTGACGTTTATTTACCTTCGAGGCGAGGGGAGAGGAACGTCTCCCCCACGAAGTGTGTATTCTTATGCTCCCCGTGCGACTGCGACACATCGCGGTGACTTCGAGCCTCAAACCTGCTTCCCCTCCCGTTTTCCGACTCTACCATTAGACAGCCAACAACAGCGGGCAACAAAGTGCTTCCGTGAAATATCAAAATAAAAGCTTCAAAAGAAGACGTTTTCTTCAATGGATCAGATAACGACGGTGTCTCGGTGATCATTTAAACATGTTTAATTACTATCATGTGTCCACCAAGAGCGTGTACTTCAACGCATCGGAACTTTGAGTTAATTTAAAAATTCACAAAACGTTGTAGTTCCGCTTTTGCTCACTTGTGTTTTGAGTGACTTTTGATTGAATCGAAGCACACATAAAAATACCGGGACAATAAGATTCAATAAAGCAAAAAAAAAAAAAAAAAACACCATTGGAAAGTTGAGTTGTTTGCACGCTATGCAAAGGTTGTGCAGGATGTGCTTCGTTTCCGATTGTCACCACGGGAAAACCACAATGTTGGCGAGAGGTGTGCTTCACGTACCATGAATATCAGTCATACCTACACCTTTTTACTTTTAAATTAACCTTGAAGACGGTTTATTT
The DNA here is from genome assembly GCF_054856545.1 of Hippocampus guttulatus. Taxonomy (NCBI): domain Eukaryota; kingdom Metazoa; phylum Chordata; class Actinopteri; order Syngnathiformes; family Syngnathidae; genus Hippocampus; species Hippocampus guttulatus. Next base: position 25,146,737 of record NC_141263.1, on the reverse strand, counting down.
GTTGTTATTTTGGACAGTAACGGCGATAATAACACCCCTCCCGCCAATATTTGTTGTGTGTTGATGGAGGCAAAGAAAAAAAATGTTTTTTTTGTTGCAAACTGTAGTAACTCAGTTTCCCCACTAGATGCTATGGTACACTAAAACTGTGCACAACCCAGTAAGAAATGCCCCAAACTGTAGGTCTAAAACCGCAAAACATATCGTTGAACCCAAAGGGGACACTCTTACACACACACACACACACACACACACACACACACACACACACACACACACACACACACACACACACACTTCTGAGCTGACATTCAAACCCTGATATTCAGAACTGTGAGGCAGACGTGATAATCATTGTCCACCATGCTGAAAAAAAGGACACACCAGTAGTAAAAAAACAAAAAACTAAGTATCTGCTAAGACCTAAGAATAATGCAAGATCCATACTTGGTTACAGCCAAAGATATATATTAAAGGTAAAGTACTATATACACAACAATAGAGACACATTTTTATCATTCAAACAGAACAATATCCTCATCAACCTCTTGAGGGACGGTTAAAGAAAATAATTTTAATTTTTTTTGGGCAAGACATGGTGGTTATTGCTTTTAGCGACCCTGAGAGCAGGAAGTGCGTCAGTTGAAGTTACATAACGGCTACGATTCATTTATGTGACCCAGGTGTCGACGCGAAGACGCTTCGTCGCCGCACTGTCATCAGCCTCTGAGCGAGTGATAGCCAGGGGGAGGAAGTCGGGGCGACGGTGCGGCGGATGCTCGTCCCGCTGGACTGCGCCTTCGCAAGGAGCGGAATAGCCCCGAGGCGGAGGAGGAGAGGGGGGCTCGTCCTTGATGTTGATGTTACTGTGGTTGGTGGTGATGCCTGGTCTGCAAACATGGTGGAGGGTGAGGGGAGGTTCAACTCATGATTCAATTAATTTTTAAAAAAATATTAAAAAGCAGAAGACATTTTTTTCTTTTTTAAACACACACACACACACACACACACACTACTAAAATTAATAGTTGCAGCTGAAAAAACAGCCCATCTACAGTACGTCACTATATTATTTATATTACCATGTGAATATTGGCCGTTTATTAAATTAATTTCTATTCCTAAATAAGTTTCATTTGCCTACCGTAAGTTTTAATAGAGTAGGACAAACTACAATTCCCATCATGCATCGGAAACGAGAACAGTCCAATCAAAAGAGGCAGTGTGGGACGCCACAAGTCTATATAACTGGAACCCTGTGCCTCTCCCTCCCTTTCTCCCTCTCCCAAATCACCGTACGAGGCGTACAAAGATTCGAGGACGAAACATGTAAGTTAAGGTATTTGTGTCATTGGCGATGTCGTGGAAACAACTGAAGGTTTATATGTCGCTGACAAACACCGCATGGAATCGTATTTTAAGCAAGAGTGTCGAAAAGTGAGCTAAGACTGAAGGCTAAGCTAAAGCTGCATGCTGTTGAGTGGGCCACACACCACGTGCTGGGCGACTTGCTTCTGTGAACTATTTGTCCAGTTTTCAGTGTGCCATAAAAGCATGTTTTTGTAAAGCAAAACAAAACCGAAAGCTAATCTATATAACTTTTGGGCATATGGTTTTTTTCCCTTTAGTATCTTCAACAGAAATGATGGCTCAACATGTTTATTTCTGTTATATGGTATATTTTGTGAAAACATGCAACGTGTATAAACATACACCAGGCTCCTATCGAAGCCGTTGTTGCTTTTTTTAGTAGCATTCAACGGTCAAAAGGAAGCCGAAAGAAAAACTTTCACCGACGGTCGCTGTTCGGTTTAAACAAATAACTGATACAGCAACAATTTTGGGAAAGGATATTCTGACGATTATAACTCTAAGTCCACAGAAACTGATGTAGATTGTACTTTCCCGCAGATGTTAGGCTTATGCGTCTGAGGACCACAAATCAAAGGTATGTCTAAATTATTACAACGCTGTACAGTGGGACTGCCAACGGCAAACGCAATCTGAAGATGACTTTGATTTAATAATGGCCATGGTCAACCTTGGAAACCAAACTGAACTACAAGCCAACTGCTTGTGTACACAACCACTACTTTTTGTTACAGAAAGATGAAATCAAATGCCGGAAATTGCATTTTCAATGCTGATGTCATAAATCACTGCTTAAACCAAAATCCAAAGACAAGACAAGGCAAAGGCAGTTCCACAGTGCATCTCTGGCTGTGATGACACACTTGCCCTCACTGAGATCTGTGATTGATTCTCAAATTACTGAGCCATGTTACTATCAATTACCTGAAGTGATCGCTGTAATCTCGTCTAATGGCCAATTTCTTCAATTTAGGGCGAAGAGTCTTCAGTGGCATTCAGGTAAATGACCAATTGGTGTACTACTCACTTCTGGGTGGAATAATGTCATGAATGAATGTGTATGCATGCAATCCTAAGGAACAAGCTTGTATGGAGCTTGTGCCCTTCAAGTGCGTGCTAGAACATGCGGGGCAGTCTTTGACTGTTCTGACGTTACCATGGCAGCAGCGGCCACTCAGCTGTCCCACAGATCGATAGTATTGATAATGTATTGCATTTGCCCAAACCTTGGTTTTGTTTTAATTTGTGTTTATTTTTGTCTAGGTTGTCAGGCCTTTGATGCCGACACTTCTAAGGTGTGTAAACTACTGGTTCATGCGAGCTCTTTGTGATCTGTGATGACCTTTTTAACAAGAGACTGTTGGATGAGTCTTGCGGATATGGGACTGAGCTCAATCCTACGCTTCTGAATATTAAATCTCATTGAAATGTACACTCAAGGTTACTTTTTGTTGTGTTCTCAGGTCTTTTGGACTTCACCTGGAGTTGTTGGCAGTCAAGCCTCAAAATGCGCTGATGGAAGTTGGGGTCCATCCGTACGACCTGTAATTTGGATTTGCTAATAAACTACATTTTCATATCATTTGTGGTTTGGCTTGTATGTGAACCACTACCGCAGCATAAATGGGATTGGTAACTAATGTTGATGTGACTATAAAAAGTACGACATGAATCAGAATTGGGTGCATTTCACAAATGCTGTGAAATGTTTTGTGAATGATGTATGACCAATGTTTGCTTTGGTCCTATCGGCGGGGGAGCTTGAATATTCTTGGGCAAATTTAAAGAATGGCCAAATGACTTGACACCCTATTGCTTCTCACTAGCATTGGTGAAGGTTGAACAGGCAAATAGTTTCAAAGGGTATTAACCCTGCAGGAAATTATATTTTTGATCAAAAGTTCGAAAATGCATTTTTACACTTGAGTATTGCAGAACAGTTCAATGAAATGCAATCTTTCAACTTGAACTGGTCTTGCTCATGTCTTACCCCAGCGAGGAGGCCATTTGTTGTTGCCAGGTGGTCATGGAGAAACCTGACAGTTCAGCGCTGCTCAGTTCGTAATCTGACAAGAAAAAATAATAATTTAGGCATTTTTGGTCTTAGGTTTTTATTGGAACATTTAACCTCGATTCAAAAATGGGTGCATATGAAAGTATGGAAAATCATAAAAATCGGGGATATTTTCCTAATTTATATATTCAAATTAAAATATATACACACTAACTCTTGGGCCTATAGGAATTATTTTTGCCAAGGACATTCACACCCCTTTCCTATTCGGATGAGATGAACTAAAGTACAGTATTTGGAGGATAGATCGTTCGAATTCTACAAATGCTGAAAGGTGCCTGGATGCAACCTTTAAGCCCCCTTTAGCATCGGTTACTCCTGAGTCCTGACCAACCTTTGCCCAAAGATTTTACCCGCAATTCTTTACGGCAGCAAGATTTAAAGCAACGGGACACCCAAGTAGTTGACTGACTACGTTAAGATGCTCACATTTCACGCTAAAGAAAAAAAAACACTTCCTGTGTGGGAAGGGAAGCACAATTGTATCTTTCCTTACCACGCTACAGTCGAACCTCGTAACCGTTACCAATAAAATGGCAAACTATGTAACAGACCGCTAGAACTCTAGATGAGTAAATGCGATAGCATTCCTCTTTGCCAGGAGTGAAAGTAGATTTGTGATCCTGCTATCATATTGCACAAGCGTGTTACCGTTGTCGTACGCAGAGTTGATGTTGCTGTACAGCTGGTTGTGCTGAGTCAAGTTGGGGGTGTGAATAGAGACCACTGGCGTGCTCAAAGCTGGACTCGAATGACACTGTTCAGCCTGAAAACACAATCATCAGAATATTAATACATATTTACCAGGAAAATAGTGGCGAGAGGGGACATCCTTACAAACATTTGCCCTCAAAATCCGTTTCAGTAGATGACATGAAAAGTTCAGAATCTGGGCCAAAAATCTGAACAGTGTCCAAACTGGCCGTCTTTCTATTCAATTTAAGTGTTTAATTTTTGCCCCCAAGCGTCCTGTGTGTCCACCCAATTTCCCTTTAATCGCTGAATCGAAAGAGTGAACACATTGTTTTCTCTTTAGTTTGTTTTGATTATGCTGTGGTGCCATTTCTGTCCACACGGTGTCAGTATTAACACTGCTAAATTATAGATACTTTCAGGCCTCAGTTCTCATTGAAGAGAATATTCCAAAGTGTTTCTTTAAAAATAGAAGACGATCATGATTTTGTGTTTAACCACTAAGAGTACAGACTAAAATGACGAGTATAAATCATTTTTCATTCCAAGCATAAAATAAGCAGAAAAGCGTAATCTATTATGAGCTTCTTTTTTTTTTAACTACAGGAAGTACAACTCTGCGTTTATTTGGTGTTGTTGTGATGGCCGCACCCTGGATGAGGTCATTTGATGTTAGAGCATACTACCCTATGTCCTGGTGACAAATCAGTGATGTATCACACACACACACACGCACGCACACGCGCACACACACACACACACGCACGCACGCACGCACACACACACACACACACACACACACACACACACACACACACACACACACACACACACACACACACACCAGCGTGGTCATCCCAGCTTTGGACACAGGAATGAGTACTCGCAGATCAGACTTGCGTGCCGGCATCTGAGATTTTGGTGGGAGGATTTTTCGAGATGATTCCACAAAGCCATTCACTAAAAACACACACACACAAAAAAAAAACAAACGCCATAACATTTGTGTCATGTCATCACTTGAAAGAGCTTTGCAGCAGCAGTACGAGAAGGATGAGGAGCATGAAAGTGCAGCTTTTATTTATTATAGAGGAGATCACACTGAATTATTGAGCTTGTTTGTTACATAATGCTTGCGCTCGTATGAGGCTTGGCCTTTAGGGAGGGTGAGCACGAAGGTCAGCGAGATGATGATACCGTATGAAGATGTCACATTTTGTCATTCAAATGGTTGACATACTATGAGGCTGACTAAATCACCAACTCCCGCTTCTGTCTCTCCACCAACCAACTCATTTACTGACAAGATACTAACAACTAACGAATCAACAAGCCAAAGCGATTTTAATGCTCAGCTGACATGAACCAACCAATTTAGTAATTAGCAACGGCAGGTGGGTAACATGACTAACTAACTCAAATTGTTGAGTGCTTGTGTGTGTGACTGTGGAGGAGGAACTTACCATCTGGTCCAGATCCATTTTGCAGCATCAAATCTGAACTGTTCTGCATATGACCTAAACACAAACTAAAAATTAGCAAGTTCTTGGTGTCAATGAATACACACACCAGATTCATACTAAAACAACAACGGCATCTACAATTTTTCTGTTGCACGGAAGCCAAAACAAATTGTATCCACATAGTTCTAACGCGCGGACTGACAAACGTGATTGACAAACCAACAAATCAAGGAACTGCTTCGCACACCCGTGTTGGTGGCACTGGTCGACCTTTGTGTTGCGTGGACGTTCCTGTGCAGGTGAGCGGGCTGAGACGCCATCGCGATCATTCGTCCATCACCGCTTCCTCCTCCTTCCACCTGCACCAAGTCGTGCTGCGGCAGACTTGATGACTACGGACAGGTGACACCGGCATGTCAGAGACTCGCACAGCGACTCAACACATGATTTGACTTGATTAACTGACTGGCTGTGGCACCTTCTGGAAGGAAAAAAGTTCGACATTGGTTTCATCAGACATCAGCAACACCTCCCAAACAAAGTGGGAAAATAAGCTCCGGTCAAAAGGAACCAATGCAGAACTCTTCAGAACTCCCAAGTTCTGTATTTAATTGCTACAGAGGAGATGACTGTGTACTGGGGGAGGGGGGGCATGGCTTCACCCACCAACTTGTGGCTCCTGATCATGTGGTCAAAGTCGTCGTTGATCTTCTTGTATTTCGCTTCAGTGTTTGGTGTCAAGGCATAGGTGGTACTGTCGGCCGTGTCCGGGCTCTCGCACCCTCGTTGCTCTTTCTTGTTCAGTGCCTTGTGGGGGGGAAATGGCTGAAATTGAAATTTATGGTTGCGACACGCGATGATGCAGTTAGGTGCTATCGTAGCTGCACTTTGTTCATACAAGGAAGGATGCCACAGTGTGACTGACGTCATCATTCCTGGCCTGACAAACCAAACTTGTGCAGGATGGTCAACGAACATTTTTCCGATGACAAAGAAGGCCGGACTCAAATGTCAGTGCTGTGCAAATGTTTCCATCTGCCATGTAAACCACGTCCGGGCGTCACGCTAACAAGCGATACATGCAAGCAAATGAAGCCGAGAGCGGTTGACACAGGTGCCTTCTTGTGGTAAACGCCAGCATAACGGCTGAATCTCAAATTTGAACGAGGAGGAGCAAAATATGGCCCCATATACGGCTCTTGTTTGTTTGTTTTTTTACCAACGAGCATTGACATGGTCAAGAGTCCTAGAATATTTGTTGAATGAATTTAGCATTTTTTTCATTTTATTCACTCATTAAATAATTGGTTAGTTGATCTATGATGAATAATAAAAAGAATATGAATAAATGAATAAAATGGACAATGTGACATTTTGCTTTTCTGTATTTATTCTACTAAGCCATTGGTCATGAATTCTTATGACATGAATGACAAACAATATTACATATTTTTTAATTATCAAAATAAGATGTTTTTCATCGATTTTTATGATTCACTTATTCAATTGATTTATGAGAAATAATCAACAGAAATGTGACTATAATAAATATTATTTTTAAGATAAGAAAACCTTTATTCGTCTCGCAATACAGAAATTCCCAATTCACAGCAGCAAAGTTATGAAAGGAAGAAGTATTTAACACATGCAAGAAGTTTGTAATTATTTTATAAAATATTTGGAATAATTAGTCACGAATTACATTATTCGGGACAATATTTTAAAAAATGATTTATTTTATTATAAAATATTAAAATAAAACTTTTCACATAAACATTTTTATTTCTTGATTACTAAAATAACTGGGAAATTAATGTAAATAATAAAATATAAAAACAAAATCAACTTTACACTTAACAATGATTTAATTCTGTAGTCGACTAATCAATTAATCAAATTCAGGGACAATGAATCATTTTATGATCGAAAAGTACATTATTTTACATGTATTTATTCATGTTTAATTTTCATATACAGTGATAACATTAATTACTCGGTTTGTAACGAATCAAAAGAAATGCAATAATGTTGGAAAATACATATACATTTAAAAATGGTATATTTCATTTTTTAAAATAATGAATACTGTATTCATAACTAAATTATTTTACGGTATAAATAACATTTCAAAAGTCATTATGTTAAACTTCAATTGAACTATTTTACACAGACAAATTTACAGATGTTTATTTTTTTGTGAACCCTACGTGCCAATGACGTGGCCCATCTGTTCGTTTTCAAAATCAAACGCGGCCCTTGAGCACAAAAGTTGATCCACCCGTTTACTGGAGACACGACACCTGAAAAGTGGCCCAAACGAAAAAGGATGATGTCCCACCTCCACGATGTCTGCATTGGTCCTGCTCTCATGCGGCTCGTTGTACTCGGTGTACTTGAGCAGCACCTTGTCCATGTCGGTGCTGGCGTACTGGAACAGCTTGTTGGAGCCGTTGAAGACGATCAGGGCGATCTCGCAGTCGCACAGCACGCTCAGCTCGTAGGCCTTCTTCATCAGGCCGAACTTTCTCTTCATGAACGTGACCTGCGCGGACAACAATTCCGTTCAATTCTTGTTATTCTCACATGACAAAACAGTTTGGAGCAAGCAGACGGAATTGTTAGGATTGCATTATGTGTGATTTTTAAGACAGGGCAACGTGAATCGTTGTTTTTGTAGGACTCACTATAATCAGTATTATCATTATCGTACGAAACACTTTTCAGACCCATGATTGACAGATTCACTTCTTCCTAATAAATTATGTGTCATTATCTTTAAGACCTATAAACGGCAGTTTTATTTCTTATTCTTAAATTTGGTCTAATTTTAAGACCTGTAAAAAGCAGACTTAATTTGAACTATTGAGTCATTTAAAGACCTGCAATTTGTATACAGCGGTGGTTGTTTTCACGAGCTCTCCAAACACGGCTGAGTTGAGTTGAGATGTTATGAGTCATTTTGAAGATGCATGGATGGCAGCTTTAATTATATTACATGACATTTTTCGGGCTAAATCATTATTGAGTTCTGTGTCGATTTCAAACCCAATAACTGATTTGATTTAACTATTTATTTTTATTTCCTGTTTAGCATTATAATGTGGACCATTAAAAAAAAAAGCCATATTGTGGTGGATTAGAATTATTATATGACACTAGCCATTTTTAGGACCTACGATTGTCTGACTTCGTTGTTATTATTCATGTCGTGTTGTTACTATTCATGCCAATTTTACGGACAATGAAATTTGGACATTTTTAAAGATCCACAGACATCCTAATCGGGAACACAAGTGTCGTCTACAAACGGCACAGGGATGAGTAATAAAGAAAATAAAAGAGAAGTTACTAAAAGCGGAAGGCAAAGTGTGTAATTTTAGGCAAGGAGAACATAAATACACATCAGCCAACATCCAGCTCAGCCAAGACAAACTTTGACTGGACGTAAACACCACCTCGTCCCTGACCCGGCGCCCATAACTTCCTCCGCACAACAAGGCAAAAGAGAAGGGATTAGCACAAGTATCAATATTATCATTCATAGTGTCTGTTTCATGAGGCATCGAATAACATTCAAAACAAGAGCTGCAGCAAGCATTGTACTTCTCCAAACGAGATATCTGCATTGTGCCCCCTGCGATTGGCTGGCATCCAGTTCAAGGTGTCCCCCAACTACTGCCTGGAGATGGGTGGGATAGGCTCCAGCACGCCCGCGACCCTCGTGAGGATAAGCGGATTAGAAAATGGATGGATAAAATGAACTTTTGGTGACTGAATAATCAGTCAATATTCCATTCACCAGTAAATGGGCTGCTTTAAAAAAATGGCGATTTAGCAAAATCAAGAAACTTGATTTGATACTAGACACCCTAACCTAGACTAGAAAGCCTAACCCTGGCTATTTCGCAAACCCCATTCCTGTCTTGAAGTTGAAACCATATTTGGAAACCCTCAACCTTCCAAAAACCCCATGGAACAGAATCTTTATGTGTGTGGTTTAGGTGATTTGTTTTGACATCATTGGCGCACACCACGCATAATATGACCAAAAGCAATAAATGCCTGATTTGTACGAGTTTGGTCACTGAGAAACAATCTTTGAAGATATGAAAATTCTTTATGTGCGTACTGGGTCTAAAATACACCAAAAAAACCTAAACAATTTCATTTTTTTTGTTAGGTTAGCAAGATGATGCTAATTCTGCATGTTAAAATGCAAGAAATGTAAGTGGCTCAAAGTAACTTATTGTATTCTGTGAACCTCCTCTTTTATTAGATAATTTTTCAGATACACTCTAGTTAAATTCTGTCAAAAATAAAACTAAAATTTAAAAAACGCAGCATTACAAGACAGATGAAGTGACATTCCTGAAATAAGGAAGTAGGAGCTCAACCCACAGCCCCTCTCCAGTCATGGAGACGCTACGGTTCAGACGTGCAAACATTAAACACAAACACATATTTATTTCCCCGGCCACGTGGCTATTTACAGCACCGCCACCTCTCTCGCAGACAGGCCGCCGTTTGTTGCCCGATATATTTAGCCAGCGTCGCACCGCGTGGGATTCCGGCGGGCGGTGTGAAGCCCGCCAGCAGACGTCCGGGAGAGAAGAAGGAAGAGTTGTGCGTCCCGCCCTGAAAATGACAGGGTGCCGTCCGGACCCGGCTAACCCCAAATTACCGTCCTTACCGCTGAAAATGTTGAGAGTACACAGAAGGATCCTTGAGGGATTCCTTTGCAAAACATAGAGTATTTGCTGTACTACTTTTAACAGCAACATCAACAAGTTAATTAGCGCCAAAACCACAAGCAATAATGTTTACATTATGTGTGTACATGACAATTGTTGACATTATGGGATCGAGCTTAGAAACAGGCATACCCTGATTTTCTTCCTGATGCAAGACTTAATGCACATGTTTGGGAATTTGGTATACCTCCCGGCGCCATGCTGGGTTTTAGAGCGAACCGAGGCTGTTTCGTTTTCTTTAATATGCGTATCCGGCGCACCTGACAATTGACAATTTGGAGGCTGAAGGTCGTCTGAACTTTATCTCTCTCTCTATCGATTTTCCGATCTGCTTTATCCTCACAAGGGTCACTATCCCAGCTGTCTTCGGGCGGGGGACACCCTGAACTGGTTGCCGGCTAATCGCAGGGCACACATCGACGAACAACCATCCGCACTCACACTCACACCTAGGGACAATTTGGAGTGTTCCATTAGCCTGCCATGCACATTTTTGGAATGTGGGAGGGAACCGGAGTACCTGGAGAAAACCCACGCAGGCACGGGGAGAACATGCAAAAACTCAACACAGGAAGGCCAAAGCCGCAATTGAAAAAAAAAATCATAATAATAATTTAAAAAATATATATACTGTATATATATATATATACTTTCTCTCTCTCTCTCTCTCTCTATATATATATATACACCGTATATATATACTGTACATATATAGTATAGAGAGTGAGAGAGGTGTGTGTGTGTGTGTGGATAGAAAGAATAAATGGCATGTCAACCTCAAGCCCCAACGGAAAGCAAAAGCACTAACCTGCCGGTTCCTCTCATCCACGATACGGGTGATTTGGATCTTCTTCCGCCCCATCTCCCCCCCAAAAATGAATAATCAATAAAAATCACCCCAATACGTCGAGGTGGTCCTCAAAGCATGGTCCCAAGGGCGCTGTAACCTGTCTCGACACACATGACATAGTGATGTTAGAAAAAGACAGAGCAAACGCTTTTGATATTTCGCTGAAAATATCCTTGAAATGATCAATAAACTTGGACGTCCACATTCATGCAGGATCATGTGGCATTGAAATATAAATGATTTTTTTCTTCAAAAAAAATTAATTTCTGATTGATCCCCCCCTGACTTATAAAGTATGCAAATGACAATTACATTATCCAAAATAGGCTTTCCTTTTTTTCCTTCTCTGCTTTACTTCTTCTAATACCAAAGAAGTGTTGAAACAATTTTTTTCTTCCCCAAAGCATCAGCCTTTACAGAAACTTCATAACCTCAGCAATTTCAATCAAGTACAAAATCCATCATCATCGAGCTCGTCTCATTCTCTCGTATCCAAAAGTTCCTCAACAGGAGTGTCTCTCCCTTTCCAGCACTTAAGGGCTGAACTTGCCTTTTTTCCCCCACCGCCTCCCGCAACACTTCTCTCTCAGCCCTTCCTGTCTTGGAGGAGGCATCAAGCCCTGACAGCACTAGGTAGCTCCTTCAGCCAGAGACTGTTACACCCGCGCTGCAAGAAGGAGAGATACCGACGCTCGTTCCTACCAACTGCTGTCAGGCTGCTGAATAAAAAATAGCAACGATAATATTAATAATAATTAAATGATGTGGAAAACAACTGTAAATAGCACTGCGATTTATCCATTTTGTATTTATATTGCACTTAATTGAACGGTGTTTGTTTGTTTTTTCTTCTTCTTTCTGCCTACATTCTTGCTGCTGGAGGCTGTAAATTTCCCCAGTGTGGGACAAATAAAGGATATCTTATCTTATCTTATCTTATCAAGGGAGCTCATCCCTGGCTGGATTATGGCAACACTAAAATGAAGATCGCGCAGAGCGGCACCGTAACCCTTTCATGCACACTGTAACCTGATAACATGAGAAGATGTCCACTGCAGTAACCGTTGTCCCTGAAAGGGTTAAAGCGAACACCATTCGTCCATTTTTCCATAGCGCTTGCCCTCGTCAAAAATAAATAAATAAACAAATAAAGGGATTTGAGTAGGGTCCAAAACAAGCAAGGTCATCTATGAAGCTTGGCCGAGGTAATGTGCTACCAAGTCGCTATCTGGCAATCAGAACCTTCTGATTATTTTGTCATGCTAACCATGAAATCCGGCTACAAAACAGCAAATGGTGTCATGGCATCTTTGGTGCGAATGATCACTAATTAGCCAATACTGTACTTCTCAAGTGTTCTGAAAATGCTTTTCGACACCACCGGGTCAAAGTAATTGCCGGCTCTTTCGTCATTCCAGTTAGCGGCTGCAGATTTGTCGCTAATTGGGTCGACCCCTTCCTGACCGAGCACATCAGCGAGGTGTCACGCTGACAGCATCGAATGACGGTGCGGTGGAAGGTGAATATCTTTCGCACAAGGTTTTCTGCAAATCCCAGGCATCGATTCGCCCGTGTCTTTCACGCTAAACTCACCCAAGTGAGTCTTGGCTGCTCAACATTACTAATCGTGTACACCTCTGATATCATTTATGGAGCCCTAAAAAACTGACAGTCGACTTCGACCCCGCAGTACATATTGGTACCGTTCACGCAGAACACACATACAGGAATTTTACGGGCAAACTTGACACTATTTCTCAAAGAAGCGACTTTAATACCCCGCGACAAAACCCTTTTCATCGTTCATCGTATGAAAACAAAAAGAGCTTGTGGAAGTCAATGACAGAGTCAGTAACGCTGAACATTACCAAAGGCATGATGTATGATGATTTATCCGCATGATGAAAACTTTTGACCCCAAGTACGCGCTTCCACGCCGCAAATATTTTGCCTTGCCTCGCCTGTACATGGAAAAAGTGTAAGTGTACAAGAGGCGAGGTTCCAAAGGATCACATTTACATCGAGTACACTTGCACAATTTGACAATATCTGAGAGGAAACACTTACTTTTACATTATCTGCGTGGAGACAAAAATACAGTACATGCTATCATTTGTACGGGAGTTAATGCAAGGTGGGGGAAACTGTATCAGGAGAAACAATGCAAATCCAAGGGTAAAAACAAACAATAACTTGTTTTAAATCATGTTGTAATTTGCTTTTTCGACGAGCAAAAGAGAGGGAAAAAATAACAATTGGAGAAATTGTATAAATGAGGAAGTGTGCTGTTTCCACCCCCCCCCCCCACCCTATTTTAAAGAAAACACCCAAATACACTAAAAGCCGGTCCGCCAGAAAATCTCCGCAGCCCTGCGCTGACCTGTGAGCTTGGGTTTCAGGAGCTTTGCTGGAACTATTTTGAAATATCCACCATAGGAAACGGTAGCAGAAGGATGTGACCTCAGGAAACTGAGAGGAAGGGGCGTGAAATAAGCAACAATTCTGTTGAGGGGAAGGTTTATCACCTCTTATTTATTTTTTTTACTTCACGATGCATTCCCAAAAATGAAAAAAAAAAAAAAAAAAATCAAACGAATACATAGTCATGCAACCAATGTAGTAGCCGTGGCTAAAGTTAGTTTAAAGTGCTGATGCTAACTTGGTATTGCTAGCATTGCTATTTTATTGAAGTTGGACAGCATTCTCTGTGCTTATACCTCACAACTACGTGTTTTACGCAATATAAATGCCCACGTGCGCTCAGACTTTAGTGATAAAATGTGGGTCTACATTTCAAATCTTGCTCGCCGTTTTAAAACTGCAAACTCCCTCTTTAACGTGAAAAAGAAAACCCAGGGATTTTATTTTGAGGTCATATCACCCAGCCCTAAATGATGCTAATGTCTTCGACTGGCTAAGATTTTCCCACTGATGTCATGACGGCGGTGCAGATGTGTGGCGTGCTCACATCACTTTTAAATTATACATTTGTGTTTATGAGCGGATTTCTGTGTCCCCAAACTTGACCACATGGGAGAAAATGTGTCACGTGAAACATGTCATGTAATTAGCATCATATAAGATAATAATATCTTATAAAACAATAATCCCCTGAAAATGCCCCGCGATTGGCTGGCAACCAGTTCAGGGTGTAGCCCGCCTAGGCTCCAGCACGCCCGCGACCCTCGTGGGGATAAAGCGGTTCAGCTAATGGATGGATGTTTCAGTATCATATTTTGTTAGTTTCAAAACAAACAAAATGGAGTGTGAATCTAAATACTTAAAAGTAATTTGGAGATGTCTTTGACACACACACACAAATACAACAACAAAAAACCTTTATGATCTAAAATGTGCACTGTCGGGCTGTGAAATGAAAAAATATGAACTATAAACACAATTTGTTTTTAAGAACTGAACAAATTAAAAAAAATTCCTCTTTTTTAAATTCGTTTCATTTTTTTCCTCTTCATTGCTCTCCATCTGAAGTCTTTTGATGTGTTCGACACTGTATCTTGTATTTATTGTGTAAAATGTACTTTTAAACAATAAAAAAAAGCAAGATTAGAGTATGAGGTCAAAAACAGCAAACTAATAGAAAATGTGACATTCGCCTTGGAATACACTTTCCACCGATCTCATAAACTATTATCAGATCAGCCGATATTTTCTATGCAAATTTTGCGATTGGCTGTAATGAACTCGCAGACATGACCAATGATGTCAGTGATCAGATCCATAAATTAAGACATTACCGGCAAGGTGTTTACCACAAAAACAATTATCTGTTGCGGGCTGCCTCTGTTCGATTTTTGCCCATACTTTTCAATATGTAACCTATGTATCAACTACATTTTTCTGCATGGAAATACCAATGTGATTCTTGTATGAATTTGCTAACCACAGCGTTCCTTTCTGGTATCAAAAATATCGGTATTAAAGTCTGAGGATGGCTTTTAGTACGATTGGCAGCTCAAAATGTATTTATCCCCCACAGCACTCCAGCAGGCGTGATAGCCATCTCGTCACCGTGCACTTGGTGTTGTTTTTGTAGTCTTGTTATATATTTTGAGGTCTTATCACGCAGCCCTGAATGATGTTAATGTCTTTCAGTGGCTAAAGATTTGGCTAAGACACAAGGGGTAGGATTTAAATCAGATTAATTTCCAAACAGTGTTTCGGTATGGGATCAAATTCATATAGTAAATTTGCAATTCTTTCTTTTGAATACTTGTTAGAAACAAAAGTTCAATCATCAAGAATGGTTAAGCACGGTCTGCAACTTCATGTTGCCATTACAAGTTAACATGACTTTTTAAGGCAAAAAAAGATCACGAGGAAGCATCCTTCATTCCTTCACTTCACTATGAAGCTAACGCAGCTAGCTAGGTAGCCTCACATTTTGGTCCAAACAAGAGTTGCTTCAAAGTATCCAGAACGACATATTCTCGCGCCGCAGAGTGACTCAAAAAGTCCAAAATGAATTATCAAAACTTATTGAAGCTTTCAAACAGCGCGTTCCAGACGTCGACAGTCGAATCCCCAAACTCTTTGTTTTTTCGCCATAAACGGTTGACAAACACACGAATAAATACGAAGCAAAGTGGACTCAAGTTCACTCACCGTCGCCCACTTTCGACGAAGGAGAAGAAGATAAAGAAGATGCAGTGAAGAAGGACGGAGAAGGAGAGGGAGTCAGCGGGTGGGAGGAGATGACTCCGCCGCTCAAACGCTCACATCCTCCCGCCCGAGGAAACTCGCGCCCGGACTACAAGCCGCGCCCACGTCGCTGTCATCTCCTTGACTACACGACCGTGCAACGCCCACTTTCCACCTCAAGAAGTACTCGTCGTTACTCACGGAGTTGTACGGTATTCCTTTAAAAACGTCGATACAAACAAATTATTATAAGGGGCATTGAATCGCAACTGGACTGCTCCGGTTAGAAGCCTCTCATCCAAGCAGGCTTCATCAGTTCATGCAACAAGGCTACGCAGGTATCCTGTTGAAGGCGCACCTCAAACGCGAACGCATTAGTCGTTTTGGGAATGGAAAACGTTAAGAGGCTATGCAGAGAAGCCTCTGTCATCAACGAGAAATCGTTGGGTGGAAACTCGAGGTCGTAAAAAGTTCAACTGAAACGGTAGCTGTGGTGGAGCTGCCTCATCAAATCAAAACTGACTGTGTTTGTTTATTTTTTTTGTTGTTGTTGGAGGCAAAATCATTGATGGGTTTTGGTAAAGACACCTCACACGAGAGGAAAAAGTTGTGTTGTAATTAAGTACAATAATCCACTAAAAATACGAATATAATCCATAATCCTGTTCTAATACACTCGCATGTACTCTTCTACGTCAGTGAAATTATTAACGCCGCATTGGGTAAGTAATCTGTAACTTCAATGAAAGTACAGTACAGTGTGTCAATTACTGCTGATATTACATTGCTTGTCGGTCGTTTGTTTCACTTAAATTTACCTTTGAGGGATTCAAATAAAATAAAGTGAAATCAAACAGACCAACGCTTCATTAGAAAGTTGTTTTATTGCTATCGCTGTACTTTTGCGCCCCGAATATGACGTCATTCTTATTGAACTCAAGTACAGTGGTTATGAGTCGCTACCGATTTGACATCCAGGCGAAGACCACTGGCGCTGCCGTGTGGCCAAGAATGAGCAGCAGGATGGAAATACTGTTCGCACAAACAAACCAACAAACCTATTGGAAAAAAAACCCTTTTAAAAATCTGATTGTATGCGTAAGTCACTTGAAAAAGTGATTGGAATGCCAGGCATTAACTAATAAATATTTTTAAATACACATCATCCATCACTCATTGGAAAAAAAACAAAAAACAAAAGTCAAACAACTAATTGGCTCTATGGCCACTACTGTGGGTACATGTGCAACATCCAGTTCCATGAATGAGAACATATTGAGTGTACATCAATGTGCCTCTGACACGTTCACAGTGTTTACGGACGCCAGGAGCGAGGAGAACAGCGAGTCGGGCTTTTTCGACAAGATGTCTGGAATGTCCAGTTCTGCCACCTGGAAGGTTAGGAGTTTGGGTTATGGAGTTTGTCATCTGCAGCAGATAACCCAGTCAGGGGCTTACTATTAAGACATTGTATGTTTGTGCATGCGTGTGTGTACACGTGAGTGTCACCTTTCCATTGTCCATAACCAAAATGCGATCGGCGTGCATTACGGTGTTGATACGGTGGGCGATGGTGAGCATTGTGCAGTGCTGGAAGGCATCTCTGATGGTGCTCTGGATCAGCAAGTCGGTCTGGGCATCGATGGATGCCGTCGCCTCGTCCAAAAGAATGATCTGGACGAGGGGGAGGAATGTTTCATTTTTACCTCCGAAGATTAAGACTTTTTATCCAGACGAAATCCATCCTTGCTCTTGTTATGGCTTAAACACCCCCCTCCCCCGCCCCCCGCCAGGGCTCCGTGGACCCAAAAAGTTTGCGAGCCACTGGATTATAGAGTATGTGGCCATGTCCCAACCTTAGAGTTGCGTAGCAGTGCTCTAGCCATGCACATTAACTGTCGCTCCCCGACAGAGAAGTTCTCTCCGTTCTCAAACACCGGTGCCTGAAGCTGACCCTCCAATTTGGAGATCTGTGGAGACAAAAGATCACTTGAGGGCTAGTCACGAGATGTGAACGAGAGCGTCAACTATCGGCCAGTGGCCTCTCTCTGCAGTCGTTTCTTAAGTGTTGTTTAAAAAGTGTTTCTTAAATGGTCTTTCTGTTAGAGCTGGGCGGTGTACGGTGTACTACGGCACTGGGAAAGAATGAACAATTAACAACAATAAACCTTTAATTATTAGCCTGCATTATTAATCCCCCCCACCCCAAAAATGACAAACTGATATTGCGCTTTCCAAAAAAGAAAAGACAGTGTCATAAATTGCTGTAAAGCAGCAAAATTCAAAATGTCAAAATTTAATTCAATTCATTGCATCCATTGAATTGAATTAAATTGAATTGACTCCACTTCCCAGGATGTTGAACAGAAAGTGAATTGAAACTAGGTTAACTTTGCATCATGAATGACTTTGAATTTCATGGACTTTCAAGTCTAGTTCCTGCAATTCAAATTTCAACTCCAAATCTGCTTCCTGTTTGCAATCTCTATTCAGATTCAAGTATTGAATTTGAATTTAGGGGTAATTCTCAATTCAATTCTGGATTTCATACAGCCGTGCTGTACAGTTCTTGAGGTTATTTGACGCTGTAAACCTAGGACACTTGTATTTCTTTTTTTGGTTGACTCTTTGATGAACCAATAATTTAAAATGAACAATTTAAATTAAACAGAACTCGATTTGGACGTGAAGAGCTTCATCCATATTGCGGGGGTGGCTCACCGAGTCCTTCATGTAGGTCCTCTCCAGCGCGACCCAGATCTCCTTGTCACTGTAGATGTTAAAGGGGTCCAGGTTGTACCTGTTGGAGTCGACGCGGGTGGTCTTCAGCCGGTGGCGGTCCGCAACGCACACCGCGTGTCCACTTGCTGTTAAGTTACCTGACCGTGCCGATGAATAGCACGGGGTCCTGGGGGATGATGGACAGTTTGCTGCGCAGATCTTGCAGACCGATGGTCGAGATGTCAACACCGTCGATGACGATGCTTCCCTCGGCCGCCTCGACCAGTCGGAACAGCGCCACCCCTAAAGAGGACTTGCCTGCAGAAAACGAAGTCGCAGATGGAGGACAGAATGTTCAGCTCACGTCATAAAACATGCTTGATTTAAATTGTAACTAAAACTGAATGTGGGCAGCTCGGTGGGTCCAGTGGTTAGCGCGTCAACCTCACAGTGCAGAGGTCGTGGGTTCGATCCCGACTCCGGCCTTCCTGTGTGGAGTTTGCTTGTTCTCCCCGGGTCTGCGTGGGTTTTCTCCGGGTATTCCAATTTGGGAATTTATCCATTGTGAGACGAATAAAGCTTTTCTTATTCTTAATCCTCCCACGTTCCAAAAACATGCATGGCAGGCTGATTGAACACTCTAAATTGTCCCGCGGTGTGAGTGTGAGCGCGGATGGTTGTTCATCTCTGTGAGTCCTGCGATTGGCTGGCAACCGGTTCAGGGTGTCCCCCGCCTACTGCCGGAAGACAGCTGGGATAGGTTCCAGCACCCCCCGCGACCCTTGTGAGGATGAAGCGGATCGGATAATGGATGGATAAAACTGAATGTTACAAGACATCACAAACTTTTTTTTAAATTCATGTAGCTATCACACTAGTAATGCTAATAGCATTTGTGCTTTGTCACAGATAGCATGAGTAACTGTCGTTTCTGAATTCTCACCAGAGCCCGTCCTTCCCACAATGCCCAGTTTCTCTCCGGCTCGGATGAGGAAGTCCAGCCCGTTCAGGACAACGGGCGTGTTCTCTCGGTACTTCATCTTGTAGTCCCGGAAGGTAATGGACCCACTCGCGGGCCAGTTCTTCAGGATATTAGCGTCTTCCGCGTGTCTGGGACCCTCAGATTTACAATCCTGTTTACGAGGAGCTTAGATTGGAGATCCACCCGCGTAACGGTCAAATCGGGATTGGTTTTGTAGGGTTCTATAAAGCTATCTGACCGTGATGTACTCTTGCAGCCGCTCCACAGAGTTGAACCTGGCCTCCACCTCTGTGGCTTGCTTCACCGTGTACTGTAGCATGCCTGTCAACTGCACACATGTCACATACAGCACTCAATGTCCAGTGGCGGGAAGTAACAAAGTACCAAGACTTACAATACCGTACATCAGTAGATTTGTCAGATTTCTATACTACCTCTGGTCATGTCGTGGTCGCCCGGTCAAATTGACTTCTCAACTGAATGCCGCCGGCGAGCTGTACTCACCTGCGTGGTGTAGGACAAAGCCAGGCCCTTCATGGACGGACTGATGTTCTCATTACTAATCAGAACCACAATGAGCGCCACAAACAAGGTCATCAAGGCTGCCATTAAGTCCAGCCTGAAGCTGAGCCAGCGGGTCCCAGCGTTAAAGAGCATGTAGTAGTTGGAGTTGATGTCGTTCAAGGACTTGAACCTATCACACAAGACAGGACAACGGCACCCAATTACCGGTGTACTGTCGCGTTTCCGAGGAGCGCGGCAAGACAGTTGTAAATGTTATCTTACAGCTGGATGTGGCTGTCTTTCATGTTGTAGGCGTGGATGGTGCTGAGGCCCTGCAGAGTGGATGTGGTGAGGCAGATGCAGGGAGAGCGACTGATGTTCTCCATCTTCTTCATCAGGCGGACGCTCCTCTGGAACATGCTGCAGAAACAATAACAGAAATTCTTTGTCCGAGGTACAAAGCGCGCAGCCCGCTGGTCCAAAGCGGTGTTAACGTACAAGAGCATGAGCGTGAACAGAAGTCCCATGATGAACACAGCGATGAGCATGAAGGGTAAGACGGCGGCGATGGTGATCACTGAGGAGCTCACGAGCAGGCTGAACTGCAATAAGGGATCCATGTAGATGGGAATAACACTGTCCAGCTCCTCCTGGTCTTTGGAGAAGCGGTTGAGAATGCGGCCCGTTGGTGTGGTGTCAAAGAAGCTCATGGGACTGACTATTATCTGGCAAGGTCGATATATATATCAAAAAACAAAAGCAAAAACAAAAAACAATTAGCTCCATTCTTCAGGCAAGGTCGATATTAAACAAAATAAATAATAAATCAAAACATTAGCTCCATTCACAAAGTCAAGATCCAGGCATAGGCAAGAGGGTCACACGATATAAAGCAACAAGATGCAAATATACAGATGTAGTGCACCAATGGCAATCTAGGAAAATGTAAATGTGGATTGGATGGGATCTCTTAGAACGTCGTGTTAAATCAAAAATCTTACACTTGCATAGTTGAAAAGGATTTGCAAACCATTACAGCGTTTTTATTTATGATTCAGGCAACACCCCAACTTCATTGGGAGTGAGGTTTGTAGTTCTATTTTGGAATAATCTCGGTGCAACATTATTTCACCACGTGTATGTTTTTCGATCTGTTGAAATGTCATAAAACGAGTTTGAAATCATTTCAGTGTTGTGGGACCATAGTGGGGTAATAATTATGGTTTCAACCACAATATTAAGACGAGCAATTTTTAGAGGGGCGCCAATTCCTCAAAAGCCGTCGTATGCTGTTAACAGAGGCAAGTTTACACCATCTGCGCCCAGTCCCGTTTGCTTGCACAATATATCAAAATGAATGTCATTTGTCCTTTATTTATCCTTTATTTGTCCCAGACTGTAAATTTCCCCAGTGTGGGACAAATAAAGGATATCTTAATCTTAATTTTCCGTCATTTGCTTTGTACAGTAATAAAACGTCCGAGACACTTGACATTACATCACACTGACCCTTATCATTGAAAAATAAGATAAGATATCCTTTATTTGTCCCACACTGGGGAAATTTACAGCCTCCAGCAGCAAGAATGTGGGTAGAAAGAAGAAAGAAGAAAAACAAACAGACACCGTTCAATGTTCAAAAATGTAAGGTCAGCAAAATATACAGATGTTCATCCTCCCTGATGCCGAGACCAGCCGGGTACCTTTTTGACCAGGATGTCGTGGAAGTGGCAGGCGGCATTCAGGGTGACATGGGTAAAGAAGAAGCACTTCACGGTGGCCGTGAACAACATGAACAACATCATCATGGCGTAGACCAGCTGGTAGAAGTGGATGTCTGGGTTCTCGTAAATGTCACCCGGCTCTGACGTGGTTCCGTTGGCTGACTGGACCCAGTAACATGAACCTGTTAGCACTGGGAACTTTTCTTGAAGTCAAATCATAATGCTGCTTTGGCATTTTCATTCATGTGCTTCGGTCTGAATTTGTTCCTGCTGCCTCTGCTGCAATGCAGTAATGGGAGTAATTGTAGGAAAATGGAAACAGGAGAAGCGCTCGTCATAATGACAGTAGCAATATTCGTAGATCAGTCGTGATGGCATGAAAGTAAAGAACGCCCATTTGCTCGCCCCTTCCTTCCTAAGAATGGAACCTAATTGTTTCTAAACGATGCGCCTGCTGTATGGGGAAACTGCCACCTTGTTTGACCGTTTTCTCATGTTAACTTTTAGAAAGGAAGCGGAGTAAATTGCGTTATGCTTTATTTTTTTTTGTTTAATTTACAATTGAATCGTTTTTATGACACCAAGTGAAGTTTCTCCGGGAAATGAAGCTTTTTCATCTGTCCAGGGCAGAACAGTAGTAGCAGAAATAGCAATTGCAGTAGTGTAGGAGGAGCAGTAATTTTAGTCGTGGCAATAAAAATACAGGTATCAGTACTTGTAATTGTATATCGTAGTTAGCAGCAGTAGTATTAATGAAAATATTAACCATATTAGTCGTCATAGTTGTCAAAATAGTTGTGGCATGACCCTGTCTTGTTTGTTTTTTGTTTCAGTTTCCAGCTGGTGAGTGGGTGTTACCTCATCAGTCTCACCTTTCTTGAATCTGGCCTCGCTATCTGCTTGCTTTATAAACCAGGCCACGCCAACAACTGACTGTCGGATTATTAGCCTTGCTCACGACTCTGTCTCCAAGTGCCTTTAACATTCTTCACATTTTTGCCTCTTGAGCCTTTCCTCATGAGTTCACAGTACAGGATTTTTGTTTCTAGTATTTTCCTTGTTATGTATTCTTGTTTTTCTTTTCGTCGTGCATTGGATTTTCTTGTCTTTTAAGTTGACATGAATCTTTTGTTCATATCGTTCTTTGGCTTTTGCAACGCTTTTTGTTTCTTCTCGCCTTTGCCTGGTTCTTTGTTATCAGCATCCTTTGTTGTACTTTGTTGGTCTTGCGTTTTTGTGACTTCTTATCTGTGTCCACACTTTTGGAATCCTCATTCTGTCTGGGCTTCGTCCGCACATTTGACAAGTACTACTATTAGTAGGAAGAGTAGTGACAGCAATACTAGTCTTTGTAGTCAAACGGCTAAAAATAGTAGTACCAATAATAAGAGCAGACTACTCGTAGCAGCAGGAATAGTCATCATGATAGTCGCACAAGTACTGTGGTAAAATTATGAAGTGTGTGTTGGCTGTTTTTTGACTGGAGTGTTAAATTCACCCCTCAGTCTGCATTTGTACTTTAATAAACACAGCATGTAGTCTTCAAACAACACTAACCCTTTTGAACAAATTACGCGTGCGTGCGTGTGTCCATATGTTCTCACCCCACTGCCCTGGTCAAGCCAATAGCTGAGCCACCAGTTGCAGAAGGCCGTGGAGCTGATCATCAGCACAAAATTCAAGATCATGAGGAAGGTGATGATGTAACCTGAAGAAGTGGAGCACAAATACCTGCATTGTGTCTGTGTCCTGATAGAAATATAGATTTTTATATACAGCTCACCCCCACTCTTTGAGTAGCGAAAATCGGCATATAATTGACACTCAGTGAAATGCATTTAGGGGAATGGGGGGCGGGGGGGATTTAAATAAACCGAAAAAATTAGCCCCCCCCTCCCAAAAAAAAAAAAACAAGCAATAAACCTCCAATGAGTTTTTCAGGAAAAACAGGGGTTGGCTTCCCCTCCAATTATAGCACGCATCGCCACCCCCCCCCATAATAGGAAAAAATATTGGTGGGGAAAATTTGAAACCAAGCCAAACTGCAAGTATGTGGGGGTGCACAGTATATTGTACACACGTGTGTGCGCGTGTGTTTTCAACCTCCTGCTGCCTTTATGTACTGTCTGTAAAAGCTCCAGGACACAGCGCCCTCTGTGGACAACTCCTTGCTGACCAACTGGTCCCCATCCTCCACCGCTGACATTTTCTGACACACTATAATACACATATTCAAATTTACACACATTCTTTGGACACCTAATTAGGTACACCTGCTTGATCAAATGGCATCCAATACGAGAGCTCGAAAGTGAAACACAGTTCAGTATTGTGGACCTTTTTGAGGTGGACATCATTTGTATCGATATAATTTACAAAATCCCGACTCACATTTTTGGCCGGTGATGTCTCCCACCTCAACTTCATCTGTGATGTCGAAGGCTGTGAGGGAGAGCAGCTGTCAGTATCTGGCTAATACAAGTCAAACACTCCAAAAAGTGCTGTCATAAGACCGCAAAAGTAACAGCAGTAGTTGAAGTGAATGCTGGGACAATATTTGAAATAGTAGTAGTACTTATTGGAGTTGTCATACAAGTACAAACTGTAGTCGTCGCAGTAGCAAGATGAGTACAGTGAACCCCAGCGGATTCGCTGCTCAGCATTTGCCAATTCGACTGCAGTGGTACCTCTACTTATGAAATTAATTGGTTCTGGAAGATTTTTTTTCAGTAGAATTTTTTTTAAGTAGACGCATTTTCCATGTTCCATTCCACGTTTGCTTTCGTCGGCTTTTAACAATCCTTCGAAAATGTCCAAGGCAAACATCAGCATAGTGAGCGATCGCCTGACTGTTGAACACTTTTTATGGGTGATTCGCATTTACGTAAAACTATCGGAACGTCTCATGGCCTGAGGGGCGAATGACGAGGTCGCTGCAAAGACGCATATCTATTTATCTATCGACACACAGAGACACATATGGTGGAGGTCCCTCTTAGCCAATGGGATGCCAGCATGATGCTCCGTAATAGCCAATGGCAGAGCAGCTATAAGTATGTTGTGTTCAGGAAACTTGGAGCTGCGACTCGCACCTTTCGGATCTTGAAATTTCTTTCGTAACAAGAGGCAATATTTTCCTGTTGAGGCATTTCGTAATTTCCAAATTTCGCATTAAGAGACGTTCGTAAGTAGAGGTACCACTGTATGATAGTGACTGACTTTTTTTTTTTTTTTTGGAGGAACCTAACCTTCATTTTTCCGTGTCTTCTAATTAGTCCAAAGGCATGTCTAATATAACGGCATTACTTTGGTGCCGTCTTGTGGCCACTAAACTATTTTGATGTGCCAGGAAGAGCTCCATTGAGTCAGATTGTTGCCTTGTCGAATACTTTCGAAAATAAGTGATTTTCCGCCACCTTGTGGCATTTATAAGAAATTTCAAACCATTTTAGAGTGAATGAATCAATTACTTGATTTGTGCTGTTCGTAACAGGTGTCAGTCCATACCTCCCATGAATAATCAAAGCTGACTCTAGTCATCATAGCAGTAGTAATTGAAGTGGATGGCGTAGTAGTAGTAGTAGTAGTAATAAAAGTAGTGGTAATCGGCACATTAATAGGAAAAGCAGTAGCAGGAGTGACACCGGTTGCCTGGTACAAAAAGAGCAATCGACCAATCGAATATCAACTTAGTCCTCTCAGTATTGT
Organism: Hippocampus guttulatus; assembly: GCF_054856545.1. NCBI lineage: Eukaryota > Metazoa > Chordata > Actinopteri > Syngnathiformes > Syngnathidae > Hippocampus > Hippocampus guttulatus. The sequence goes on along the minus strand of NC_141263.1, from coordinate 25,121,237 downwards.
AGTCGTAAGAGTCATATGCAATGCAGTAGTAGTTGTACTAATAGTTGTAACCGGGGTTGATGATTCCGCTCTTTGCTCGTTCTCTCAGCTCAGGCTCCATGGTCTTCATGGGCTGAGCCTCCTCCTCTTTTTTCTCCGTCTGAACACAACATGAAGTCATGCTTCAATGTTAGGTGAAGAAGAAGATGAGGAAAAAAAAGGCAAGTGAACGCCAATCTGACTTTGGCCTGTTCTGCGTGGTAGCCTCTGATGAGCTCAGCATAGCGTCCGTTGGCCCTGATCAGCGCCTGGTGGTTCCCCCTCTCGTGGACCTCGCCATTGTCCAGCAACAGAATGTCATCGCAGAACTCCAGATACTGATGGAGTAGTATGAATCGTAACAATAATGCAATTCTGTAGCCTGCTCTTATACTGTGAGGAAACTGGGAAAGTGTTAGCCCAACTCCTGAAAAGTATTCAGGAGACGCTCTTGCATAAAAACTATCATTCAAAGACGACACAAAACTGCTGAACAATGACTCGTTTGTACAGATTTCTCACAAAACTCAACATTTTTATATCATTAACCCTTTCAGGGACAGCAGTCACCACAGTGGACAACTGATCATGTTATCATTATTGCTGCATGAAAGGGTTAAGGTACTTGTGTTATTTGTTATTGTAAAGTGTCCTTGGGTGTCTTGAAAGGCGCTTATAAATAAAATCTATTATTATTATTATTATTATTATGTTTATCCTGCATACTATTCCAAATTCCCCAAAAAACATGAGGCTTAAAAAACCCAGCGTAAACACAACAAAGACATCTCTCCCATCTAGTCATGATAAATGACGTTTCGACTTCAAACTCAAGACAAATCCTTCATATTCCCAGTTTGGCACCCGCAGATTCACATCTTCGCAGTGACAGGTGAGTTGCACAAAAAAAAAAAAAAAAAAAATGTAGCAGGGCCACAACAGGTAAACTGCGATACAGCAATAGTACTGCTGTAGCAAAAGTAGAACTTTACTCTTCACGGCCCAGGTACCTGGAGTTGGTGCGTGACCAGGATGATGGACTTTCCCCGCAGCCGGCGCTTGATGCACTCCTCAAAGATGTGCTTGCCCACGTGGGCGTCCACAGCCGAGAGCGGGTCATCGAGCAGGTAGATGTCCTTGTTGGCGTAGACGGCCCGAGCCAGGCTGACCCTCTGCTTTTGGCCACCCGACAGGTTCAGGCCACGCTCGCCGATCTGACCACAACAATAATAAGCATGCGAGCTTTGAGAGAAAGTTACGGCAATCGAGAACAGCTGTAGAAAGCGAAAACAGAATTCAAATCACAACAGAAATGCACAACGATAGAAATCAACCAAAACGGTACAAATAACCCCAAAAAAAAATAACTGTTGGAATCAACAATAACAATAGAAATCAGCACTCAGGATTTAAATCACAGACATGACAAAAGCAAAAGCAATCAACAAAATAACATAAATGGACAATAACAACATTCATCAAATCAGCCTGCCATGCATGTTTTTGGAATGTGTGAGGAAACCGGAGTACCCGGAGAAGACCCACGCAGGCCCGGGGAGATCATGCAAACTCCACACAGGGAGGCCGGATCGAACCCACGACCTCTGCACTGTGAGGTCGACGTGCTAACCACTGGAATACCGGGCCGCCACAATGTATATCAAATAACAGAAATAAAAACTGCACAAGAAATCAACAACAGAAACAGGAAAAAACTGTATAATAGCGAGTATACCTCGGTCTGATCGGCGTGTGGGAGTATCTGCAGGTCAGCTCGAAGGCCGCACACGTCCAAAACGCTTTTGTATCTGCACAAAGAAACTCGCACGTGAGCACATTTTAACTGACTCGTTACATTACTCCGCGTCAGAGAGTAAATGTCTATGAATGTAAAAAATAAAATAAAAAAATACATGTTGGCTTATGAAATTGTTTTTTAATTTATATTTTTATTATTGACAATAAAGTTGTATCCAATCCAATCCAAAATGTGAAATGTGTGTGTGTACGTATTTAGTTCACTACTATACGAAAGCTGGGGTGCAATGACTAAATGTGCGTTTTTTTGCTATTGTGTGGGAAAATGATTTATGTGAAAGACATTGAGAGTTAATGGAAGATATTTACATAGAGCAATACTTTAGTGGTAATAGGAGTGGCAGTAATAGTTGTAGTACTCATAGCAGAAGTAACATGCGGAGTAGTGTAAATAGTCATGCGGTTGTCGGAACAGCAGCAGTAACAGTAGCAGTCGTGGTCATAGTCTTTTAAATTTCTGCCCTTCAACAGTAAATATGCTCAGATTCATGTAGTCCTCTATGAAACTAATAGTAGTTGTAGATGTACTAGCAGGAGCAGTTTTGTGGAAATAGTAGTAGTAAAAGTTGCAGTGCTAATACAGTAGTATTGGAAGTAGAATTCACAATGGCAGTCATTAAAGAAATAGTGCACTATTATTATTAGGAGTTGTAATAGTAGCATAAATAATACCAGTAATGGGAGTAGAAAAAGTTATGAGAGTAATAGCAAGACTGTAATAGGAGTAGAAATAGTACTGTAATAGTAACAGTGGTTATACTTGTTGTGGTAATAATAGTGCTGCAGTAGTAATAACGTGTCGTACTAATTGTAGTTGTTGTAGTAGTAGTAAAAGGAGCAATTTTAGTCATAATAGTCCTAGTCATTGTAGTCGACGTAGTAATGGGAGTAATCCTAATAAGAGTAGTAAAATAATAGGAGCGGTAGTCGTAGTGGTATTGTTAATAGTCATAGTAGCAATACGATACCATAGTAGGGTTAGTCGAGTACCATTACTAGTAATGGTACTCGAAACAGTACCAGTACTACCAATAGTAGCAATCGGGCTCATAGCAGTCATAGCAATTGTAATATCATAAATGGTAGCAGTTGTTTTTCTTTGTCTTTGTCTTTTTCATTATTCCGGTCAATCATTTGTGGTCATCTGTTTGTCAAGGTGCGCATTTACGTGTCATCGTCCAGAGGGTTCCCTATCAGGATGTTTTCTTGAACGGTTCCGTGGAAGATCCACGCCTGCTGGGAAACGTACGCAAAGGTCCCACTGGCCGAGACGGAGCCCTGGAGGAGGTGCATCTAAAAACACAAAAGCCACCACATGAAGGTCTTCATGTTTGGATCGAGTGTAGTGCCCTGGCGGAGGTAACGCGGGTGCTGCGACTCACCTGCTCCAAAATGCTCAAAATCAGTGAGGTTTTCCCACTACCCACATTCCCGCAAACACCCAGCAACTTGCCCTTGGGAAGCGAGAAGGAAATATTCCTCAAAGTGGGCAGGAAGTCCGTATTTTCATCCGCCTTGTGTCCAAGCTCTCCGTTGGCCATCAACAGCCCTCCATTAACCACGCCGGACGAGGGCTCGTCACTCCGGATATCTGGTTTGCTCCAGGAAAAGCTAGCGTTTGTCATCTCGATGGCCGAGTCGCCGGATTTCCTTTGCACCAAATAGGGATCCAGATTCTGGATCAGCAATATTTTCTGTAGGGAAGAATGCAAAGTTAGACATGGGCTGGGCGGTCCAGGCCAGAAAGGGTCGCTTCAGCTGTTCCTCAAAAGCCCACCGCAAACCGCTCCATGAAGATTCTTTCCCGACACTGCCATCGATGAGCTGCACACCAACCTAACTTCCACAACGGTTAACAGACACCAAGTCAAGTTTCCTACCTTGAGACGTGTCACAGACACGGCGGCTTCGGCCAGTGCCTTTATGGACTGCGGCATCAGAGCCAGGCAGAAGCGCAGGGCGTTGAAGATGGCGATGGTGGTGAAGGCCTGGCGGTGACATGGAAAACACCATCCTCACCCACAGTCTCGATGCTGCTCGAAACACTACCAATGACTTACACTTAAGTTTGAAATTAAATTAGCTTCATCACAAAAGTCTTTTCTCTTCATTTTCTAGCATTTCTATTGCCTCCACCTCTTCCAGGACATGTGGATGGGAGATTTTTTTTTTCTTTGTTGCATCAGATTTCAGGTATCGCCATGTCAATGTACTCTGCCCGGGGTCTTCAGAATCAGTTTTGCTGTCTGATGTAAATTAGCAGACCAGCATCTCTCTCCCGCGACTGTTTTTCAGTGAGCTATTTCTTAATCCCGAGCTGTGGTTGTGGTGTACTCACTTCGGTGGTGTTGAGCTCCCAGCCCAACAAGGTGTGCAGCAGGAAGGTGAGCACGGTGGCTAGGATGGGGATGATGCTGGTGATGTTGTTGTTGGCATTCTGGACGTAACTTGTTTGGCGCAGATATTTTTTCTCTCCTTTCCTTAACTCTGACAGAAATCCCCGAAAAAAAGGTCACTGCCATCATTTGTGATCAAAGAACGTAGGTGATTTCATCATTTTAGTCATAAACGTACAGTATATATTTTTGTTTTTCTCACATTACCATTATGTTTACACATTGTTCATTCATAATCTTCATATTAAGTTTGATTTTGTAAAAATAATTCTGTCGAACCGCAGTTCAAAAGCAAGGTGCGATTTTTACTGCTAGTTTTTCGTGACTTTTTTTTAATTCATTTTGACTTTTGTCAGATTCAAGTTATTTCTGCGATCATGTGGGGTTTTTTTTCCTTCCACGAACAGAGGAGTATCAACACTTTTGTCCATGTGGGTACAATTCTGATTTTATCCTTCAAAGATGCAAAACAACCTTTGATATGACATATTTTATGCATAACTTTATCATTTCATCCTAAAGAAATTGGATTACAGTGGTACCTCTACTTAAGAACGACTCTTCATACGAAATGTTCAAGTTACGAAACACCTCAACAGGAAAATATTGCCTCTTGTTACCAAAGAAATTTCAAGATATGAAAGGTAAAACTACAGTATAGCTGCTCTGCTATTGGCGATTACCGAGCATCATCCTGGCATCCCATTGGCTAAGAGTGACCTTACCGTATGTGCCTGTGTGTCGATAGATATGTGTCGATGCAGCGTCCTCGTCATTCGCCCCTCGGGCCATGAGGTGTTCTGATGGTTTTACGTAAATGTTGATCACCCAGAAAAAAAGTGTTCACCGGTCGGGTGATTGCTCACTGTGCTGCTGTTTGTCTTGGACATTTTCGAAGGATTGTTCAAAGCCGACAAAAGCAAATGTCAGTTCTTTACCAAAACCACTTATGAGAGAGAACATGAACTAAAGAAGGCAAAAAACGATGAGGACGCAATGAAAGTTGAATTACCATAATTTTTATTCTTTTTTCCCTATTATGCACAACTCTTATTTATTGTGCAATCATCACTTGTAACATTTATTTGTGACATATTTTGATTCAATTTTATGCTTTATAAAACTTTTATGTCCAAATTTGGGGGGGCTTGGAACGGATTAGGGCTTTTACATGGAAAACGCGTCTCAACTGACATAATTTTCTAGTTAAGAATTTTTTTCCAGAACCAATTAATTTCGTAAGTAGAGGTACCACTGTATTTTCTTCTAACATTCAATAACACATTTTCACTTTGCATTCTTGAAAAATTTTCATTTCTGTTATATGTGTTTCATGATAAATGATTTCTTTTATGATTTTAGCCTAAACAACCGCAACTTTTTTCTCCTAATATGACTTTTTCTCTTCCAAAAATTACACGTTTAAAAAAAAACAACAACAATCTTCTTACGGTACAGTGCTTTTGATTCTGGTAATGCTGGCAAAATATACCCTGTTGGTAAATTCTTGTCATTCGTCCCCAGACATGTAAGCCATACCTGCGATCTTCTTCTCAAAGGACTCTTCCCAGGCATACATCTTGATGAGCTTGATGCTGTTGAGGATCTCGTTCATGGTGCGAACACGACTGTCCGTCAACAAGATGGATTTGTGTCGGAGCTTGCTGATGATCTTGGCCATTAAAATCTGAGCGCCATGGGGAAAAACCCCACAAGACTTAGTGAGCGAAATAGTCTAAAACAGGGGTCTCAAACTCAGGTCCTGGAGGGCCGCTGTCCTGCATGTTTTCCAAGTCTCCCTGTTGCAACACACCTGATTCAAATGAACAGGTTCAATGTCAGGGTTCCGCAGAGCTTGCTGATGATCTGATCATTTGAATCAGGTGTGTTGCAACAGGGAGACTTGGAAAACATGCAGGACAGCGGCCCTCCAGTACCGGAGTTTGAGACCCCTGTCTAAAATAATGCTGCAGGTGGCGATTTGGTTTCCTGACCTGCACTGGAACGAAGACCAGGTAGGTACCGACACCAATCAGTGCTGTTAAGCCCAGGATGAAGCAGGCGTAGATGATGCACAGACACAAGAGCACCGGGGACACCAAAGAATAGGTGCCAAGCACCACCGACTCAAACAGCTTTTGGCCGTCAGTCGTCAGGACGTTAATGATCTTTGGGGAAAGAGATGACCGTGTTAGTTTGAAACAAATCCACTAAAAATACAATCCATAAAGTGAAGGGGTGACCAACTTTGTACAACGCACTGACCCCTGACCTTTATTGATCCAAGACAGAAGTTTTGCAAGAAAAAAAAAAGTCTCGGAAACCTTGCATATTCACGGCTTGGCATTTGCTGTTTTTCTGCTCAGACAAAAGCAATTAAAGGATGACTTTGGTGCTATTTTGTGGGATCTTGGTGCCAAGAAACTTGTGAGACAAGGTGCTTCATTTAGACAAAAGTAGTGCTTTTTGCCACCGCATTGCGGCCTCTCTTGACATAGATACCGAATTCCGAGTTATTACTTATAACGCTGTCATTTTAACCTAAAAAAGCATCCTTGAGTTTTTCTTTTAGAAAAAAACCCTTTGCACATGATTTAATAAATTTAGCTATTTGTAGTTTTAGTTGCAGTTAATAGTTTTTTTTTGGGGCGAGGGATGTTTTTGCCCCCAAACAGTATGCATTTATTCCTAGGACTTTTTTCCCCATTTTTTCTGCTTCAAAACCCAAATGGAAGTTGGAAGATGTGAGCTGTACCTCTCCCATGGAGATGCCGCTGTGCACCCGCTGCGAGATGACCTTCTGGTAGGCCAGCATGCTGACGGCCCCCTTCAACCTAACGGCAGTGCGCACATTGACGGCCCACAACAGCGAGATGAAGAAGCTCTTGAGGAACTCGGTGGTGAACAGAGCAAAGCAGAGGCAGACTCCATGTGTCTGAATCGCCTTAGAAGGGTCGCCGACATGATCCAGGATCAAGTGTACCAGAATAGCCTGGGGGAGTTTGAAAATTGTGTTAAAATGGTGGAAGCTGGCACCCAACAAAACCAAGGTCCATGCCTAGGCCCTAGTGGACCAGTAAGTGATATTACTCCCAGATATGTCTGAAGCCCTTTTTAAAATGACTTTACAAGATGGAGTTGACTGACCGGACCCACAAACGCTGACACCATGGCAAGGACCCCGGCCATAAGAGAGATAATTAGTCTGGTTCTTTGGAAACGAAGAATGGTTCGGAGCAAAGAGGCCTTTTCCAGACCCGACTTTGCTACTTCCTCCTCCCACAGTCTCTGGAGCCTGAGGAGAGCACAGGGGGTTGTTTCTGAATCATTCCCATATTTGTCTCAAGAGACTCAACACTATCCGTTCATCGGGTGTGCCGCTACATCAAGACCTAGGATCAGGATTGTCCGCGAGACATTTTTAACCTGTCACATATGGTGTGGTTTCTGCTCTACTTGGTAGATCCAAACCCAAACTTCTCCAAGAAGGTGTCTGAAGATTTCAGTTGCCCCGGTTGTACATTTTCCAGAAAGGAACAACTAGTTCACACACCAAAAAAAAAAAAAAAAAAAAAGATCACAAACAGCAGTTGTGGACCTGTCCGTGCTTCCACTGGCCTCATCCAAAGGCGACAGGTGGAGGGTGCTAATGTCCAGCCTATTCCGGAATAGGCCCCAGAAGATGGAGGTCAGCCATGAGAAGGTGGCATAGGACACGAACCCTGCATTGTCCATCGGGTGGGGGCTAGACATAAGAAGGCAAACAGACCTCGTGTTAGCAATGGGTTCGTGACTTTTGACAAGGAAGCACCGCCGAGTGAAGTTCACTGACTGCGCCGAGGTCCAGCGGAAAGGTTTGAGAGTTTGAACGCTCTGCTTATACTTCCCAAACAGCGACGGGGGAGTTTTGCTGCCGGCATTGTTGGTTCCTTTCATCTAAAAGTTGAAACTAGAGTTAGGTTGATCATGAATGCACAGGAGGAGGTGTTTATTTGTTGGCTACTCACACAAAAGAGGTGCTTATTGTTCTCCGAATCAGGATCCTCTGCCTCCATCTTGTCCTGAAGTCAGACGCAGAGCATTTACCAACCATCCGTGAGCGGAATGAAAGTATTTTACCCTGAGAAAAATCCCAAAGCCGGAGCCTATCCCAGGTGAATTTGAACTAATATCCAGCAAGTCGCAGGGCACACAAACAATCCTTCACACGCACATTCGCAAATTTTAGTCATCAATGACGATGACAGGCATGTTTATGGAATGTGGGAACGAGAAAGTCAAGGTTCATGAGATTCAGAGCATTTATCATCAAATGAACAGTGATGAGGTCGCCACGGAGGTCCTCAGTCACCCAAGTATTGGAAGCTGCCTACCCTTTCTGCTTTAATACCCTGGATCAGTCTCTCTGGTATTGTTATCTAGTAGCTGGCTTGTAATTTGGTTTCAACTCAACATTCCCTTACTTTGCATGTCTTAGATCAAGACAAAGATTGTTGAGTACCTCCAGCAGGTTGGTGCCAAAGGCCTCACACCTCTGTTCTTGGGCTTGGAGAAACTAATCAATGTGCCTTGGTTGTGTTGGTGGGTCAGGCACTCCCTCTCAGCACACTGCAAAAATCAAAGAATACCTGACTAAATTCAATAAATTTAAAATAATTGCCATATCAGAAACTTGGCTTGATGAAGATAAAACAACTGAAATGGAAATAGAAGGTTATGAAATGTTTGCAACTAATAGGGAAAACAAAAAAGGAGGGGGGGTTGCAATATATGTAGACAAAGCACTTAAATGCAGTAAAATCGAGAGATTGACAAACACAATAGAAAACCTAATGGAATGTCTAACCATTGAAATACATAATAAAAAGGCATCAAATATCATCATAAGTTGCATCTATAGGACACCAGGATCATGTATTGACACATTCAATAAAAAACTAACAGATATGCTCAGTTACAACAACGATAAGAAAACACGAATATGTGGTGACTTTAACATTGACTTATTAAACCCAAATGGACACAATAAAACAACCGACTTCATAAATACTATGTACAGCAACAGCTTTTTCCCAGTAATCCTGAAACCTAGCAGAATAACAGTTGACACGGCCACATTAATAGATAACATATTTATAAATAAGATTGATCATAAAATGGAAAGTGGACTTCTCATTAATGACATAAGTGACCACCCACCTGTTTTTGCAGTTTTTCATAATTATTTTGATAGAAAAGCTAAGTCAACAACTCACATAACAGAAATAAGACTAAGAACCCAACGCTCCACCGACGCCTTTAAGCAAGACCTAGAAAAACAAAACTGGACCGAGGTCTACTCAAACGAAGACCCAAATACAGCGTTTGAAGTATTTCAGTCTACCATAATCTCCTTATATGATAAACATTTTCCATTAACTAAAGTCTCCAAAAAGTATAAAGACCCAAGTAAGCCATGGATAACGAAAGGCATAGAAAACACATGTAAAAAGAAAAACAATTTATATAAATTTTTAAAATTGAGAACTGAAGAAGCAGAAAAAAAATATAAGACCTATAAAAATAAACTAGTAAATATTATAAGAACCAGTAAAAGAGATCATTATCATGCACTATTAGAGCAGAATAAAAGTAACACACAAGAAATATGGAAGATACTTAACCAAGTAATCAGAAATAGTCCTAAAAAAATGGATTATCCAGAGTATTTTATCAAAGGCAAAAATACTATTTTGGAAAAAACTGCAGAAATAGCAACTGAATTTAATGAGTATTTTGTCAACATCGGCAGTAACCTAGCAAAACAAATTCCTGATCCAACGAACTTGTTTGAAATAGATAGATATGTAGAAAAAAAACTCCTCCACGATGTTCCTTACTGCTGTAAAACAAGAAGTATCAAATATTATAAAAACCTTTAAAAATAAAAAGTCAACTGATTGCTTTAATATTGATATGACAATAATAAAGCAGATTATAGAATATGTAGTGCGACCTTTCACGCACATATGCAACCTGTCATTCAAAGCTGGTATCTTTCCATCAAAAATGAAAATTGCTAAAGTTATTCCAATCTATAAAAGTGGAGAAAGACATCGGTTTACAAATTATAGACCAATATCACTACTACCACAATTTTTAAAAATATTAGAAAAACTATTTTCTCGCAGACTTGATAGCTTTATACAAAAGCATGCGCTGTTAAGTGAGAATCAATATGGCTTCAGGGAAAAACGGACCACCTCAATGGCAGTTATGGAGTTTGTGGAAGCAATAGCCACTAATATAGACAACAAAGAATTTACTGTTGGGGTTTTCCTAGATCTAAAAAAAGGTTTTGACACAATAGATCACAGTATATTATTGAAAAAACTAGAAAGATATGGCATTAGAGGTGTAGCTTATAAATGGATAAAAAGTTATTTAGAAAACAGATATCAGTACGTGCAACTCAACAATAAAAAAACGAATCAACTGAAAATCACTCACGGAGTTCCTCAGGGGTCAGTGCTTGGTCCAAAACTATTCATCTTATATATAAATGATATCTGCAAGGTCTCAAAACAATTTAAATGTGTCCTATTTGCTGATGATACAACTTTCTACTGTTCTGGAATAAATCTGAAACAGCTCCTGACAACCGTAGAAAACGAATTAAACAAATTAAAAAACTGGTTCGACAAAAATAAATTGTCACTTAACCTGAAAAAATCGAAGTTAATTGTTTTTGGCACAAGACCAATCAAACACCACGCTAAAATTATGGTAAACTCAATTGAGATAGAAAGAGCGTATGAAACCAAGTTTCTCGGATTAGTAATAGACTCAAAACTATGTTGGAAGCCACATATCGATAACGTAAAAAGAAAAATAGCCAAAACCGTAGGGATCCTCTACAAAACCAAGGAAGTGCTAAATAAGAGATCTTTGTACACATTGTACACTTCATTATTATTACCATATATGACCTACTGTGTGGAAATATGGGGAAATGCCTGCAAAACAAACACACTCCCTATTCTCAACCTACAAAAAAAAGCAATTCGAATTATTAATAGATCAAAATATACGGAACCCACAAATCCACTATTTATCAAATTAAATACGATGAAATTTTATGACCTGGTTGACTTTAAAATCGCCCAATTAATGTACAAAGCACACAATAACCTGCTCTGCCAAAACATTCAGAAGTTTTTCGAAATTCGAGAAAGCAGCTATGATTTAAGAGGTACCAATTTATTCAAAAAACTCAGAACAAGAACAAACATCAAGCAAAGAAGTGTATCTATCAAAGGTGTTAATCTGTGGAATAATCTCGAAACGGACCTGAAAATGAGTAAATCGCTTGCTGAGTTCAAAAACAAATTCAAAAGAATAGTACAAACAACCTACATCAATCAGAGTTAAAATGATAAATTCAAAACATTAAATATAATGATAAATCAGAACTAAGTTGATAAATAGAGAAAGGTATATAAATATCCATTATGAATACAAGAGAAAATTGACACAAGAGTGTCAGGGTGTGGAAGTATATAATCCCGATACAAACCAAAAGTTGTAAAAATATCACGGTTAAGGGTAAAGTATGAGCCTTAATGGAGACTTCTTTCTTCTTACTTTTTTCTTTTCTGATTGATATAAAAATGATTTATTAGATACAATCACATAACGGGGTAGGACTAGATAAGTTTTTTACTTCTTCCTACTCCCTTGAACATAATAACTGTTGAATGAAGATTGATTTCTTTCTTTTTACTTTTTTTATCTACCTTATTTTCTGTCAAATTATTACTGTATATATGTTTTATGTTCAATAAACAAACAAACAAACAAACAAAACAAACAAACTGCTTTGGCCAGACTAACCCAGGCAGTGTGTGTATGCGCGGAGAGACCACAGTCCACGCAAGTAAAACAACAAGACTTGTACTCCAAAAAACAGTAACATGAAACCATACTGTACATGTTTTTGATATTGACTCTGTGTGATGTTCAACCCAGCAGTCATATAGTGAACCCTAACACAAGCATTTTTGGTTGCGTTGTACAAGAGTTTTTTTTTTCAAGATAAAATCAAAGAAATTTTAAGTCACCATTTTTAACTTTTAGTCAATATTTGGCAATTTTATCCTCTTTATTTAATTAGACTGTACAACACGAAAACTTTCACAATCATGTAAAATCCACATTTCATTATGGTGCACAATCATCTGAAAAGTGACTACATTTTTCTCTCTCAAAATCCTCTCTCTCTCTATATATATACTGTATATATATATACACACACACACACATATATATATATATATATATGTACACACACACACACGCGCGTGCGCTAAGTAAGTTTGTATTGTACTAGACTTATTGTATGACTTGCTTTAAGCAAATAACGTGCTTAAAATTTATTGACTTAACTGGCTTGATTTTTTTTTTCTTTCCATAGCAACTTGAGCCTTTCTTGAAACTTAAACGTAACAACTTGAGGCTTGCATACATTTAACTTACTTCCACCCCCTAAGTGACCCAATGCACCTGCTTGGGGCTGTGTGCTCTATTCAGCTCCAAACAAATAATGCTTCATCAATACAACACAACCAACCAGTCTGTAACACGTTTATCTATTTTTTTTCTTTCCATAGCAACTTGAGACTTTCTTGAAACTTAAATGGAACAACTTGAGGCTTGCATACATTTAACTTACTTCCACCCCCTAAGTGACCCAATGCACCTGCTTGGGGCTGTGTGCTCTATTCAGCTCCAAACAAATAATGCTTCATCAATACAACACAACCAACCAGTCTGTAACACGTTTATCTATTTTTTTTTCTTTCCATAGCAACTTGAGCCTTTCTTGAAACTTAAACGTAACAACTTGAGGCTTGCATACATTTAACTTACTTCCACCCCCTAAGTGACCCAATGCACCTGCTTGGGGCTGTGTGCTCTATTCAGCTCCAAACAAATAATGCTTCATCAATACAACACAACCAACCAGTCTGTAACAAGTTTATCTAGTACCAAGGAAGTTTGAAAGTTTGATAGACAAACTTTGTCCCGGGCTGTTGCGCCCTGCCTATTGGCTATGTATGCTAAATCATTCCATGTAACATTGCATGTGTCTTCTTTCTATATGAACCAATTGCATCTCTCTGTTGTCTGTGCATTTCTTGAATGTACTGTGCGCATTTTTTTTACATGGACTTGGGAGAGCTGGAACACTCTCATGGAGTGATTCATGAAAACTTTACTATCCATACAAAATGAAATGTAACGTGATGTTGTCACACAATCAGCCTGGAGTGGCCAATCTGGAGCATCGGGAGAATTCTCAGTGGGCCAGCCTACTTTTATTCAATAAATACAGCCCAACTTTCCAAATGAACAAATAAAGTGCCTTAGGTCGATCAAAATGTGGCATCATCATTTCATTCCAATTACATGTCCACGTTGTACAAGAAGAGTAGGCCATTATAAAAAAATATATACATATACATACACACATGGATGCCTTAACACCTTTAACACAAAGCTGATGAAATTAACGTGACAGCACAGACAATATATGATTGCATTTTTGACTGACTTTAGCGTGTTTCAAAAAGTTGGAGAATTTCAGTGTGGCCCTCAAACAAAAAAGTGCGGACATCCCTGGTTTACAGACTATAGTTCAAAGAAGTTTAAAATCTGTTACCTGCAGGTGCGTGAAGTACGAGGAGGATGATAGCGTCTTGCGCAATCCGAATTAATCCTGAGAATGAAGCAGCATTCTTTTTTCCCCCTTCAGCACTGGCTACACAGGAAGCTTCAAAGGTTACAATGACGAGAAGTGAGCATGTGTAGCACATTTACAAGCACCCACATGCATGCACCCTCCCTCTTTCTGTCCCACTCAAACACATATGCATACACGTATGCACGGCACTTCCAGTTGGAAAGACTACAAAATATTTGACTGTGTGGGCACCAGATCAAAACAAAACCAAAAAAATAAAAAATAAGAACATTGCTCCTGGTGATATTTCTAATTTGTTGAATACATTTATTGTTCGTGAAACAAAATCTTTTTCAGATAATCTTGTGACTTTGTCGTCCTAAAAAAATGTCAGTGTGTGTCACTTTTTTTTTTTTAAATGAATTTCTTCTCATGACACTTTCTCACTTTTGGATGCACGCATTTTTACTTTTCATCCTTATTTTTATGGCCATTATTATATGACATTTTAAAATGACACTTATGTTTGTATGCACACATTTTTACTTTTGATCCTTATTTTTATGGCCATTATAATATTACGTTTTAAAATGACACTTATTTTATATAGCCTTGATTTAACCAGGTAGGTCAGTTGAGAACCATTTTTCAGTAACAATGGCGACCTGACTTTTGTTTCACTCAAAGTTTCATGATTTTATAAGCAGGTGTATGCAGGAATAGTTGCTACGCTTGTATTATTGTCCATGTTTTACGTCGTGTTCTGTTGTATTATTTTTGTTACTTTACATGAAATGTTCTGTAAAGCGCTTTGTTACAGATGCAGCTGTTGTGAAAGCACTATATAAATAAAGATGTATTGAATCGTAGTGGAAGACTATTTATTATCTTTCCACTAAAATTACACATTTTTACTCAATTAGATTATTTCATCCTTGACAAAAATAAACATTTGTTTCTTAAAATATTCCGATTTTATTCTTGTAAAATGTACACCGCATTTCTGTCAACATCCTTTTTTTTTTTCCAAGATCATTTTTTCCACCTCAGTCATCAAAATGATTTCCTGGCATCCATTCGATAGATCAACTGAGAATATGCAGTGTCCTGGTAGTTACTGTTAGTGTCGCAAGCATTAAAGAAAAAAGGACCGGGGATAGGGTTGCCACAGAAGTTTTCAAAATCATGTCTAAATGAATAGAAATGATTTCCTGCGCGATGCCCTCTTCTAGCTGTAGATATCCAGACCTTGTCTGGTTTTATCATCACAATCCTGTTCTTTGAGGAAGCTCAGTGGACGCTCGGGGGAGACGGGGTCGGCAAAGGCCCGCAGGAGGATGTCACCGGTGGGCCCGGAGTGTCAGAGACTCTCCTTGATTTGCTGGTTCTCCCTGGTGGCCGCCTGCCACACCACCTCCAGCTCCTCCTCCACATCGCTGAACAAGAAAAAGTCACGTCATGAGGTGCGACTCTGTCTACATGTGCTATCGTTGTCTTTTTTGACACATTTTTTCTCACTTTTGCGATTCAGTTATTAAAAATTACGTTGCCGTGGTTTTTTTTAAAATGAAAACTATACCATGCCTTTACTCATAATTTATTCCCCCCAAATTTTGACTTTTTTCATATTCAGATTTTTTTTCCTGAATTATACAGTAAATTTCATTAATTATTTTACAATTTCGTCCCAAATAAAACTGGACATTTTTCTTGTTCTGTTATTTATTTTTAAAGTACATATTTGTCACTCGCCCGCTTTGATGTCGTGGCTCTTCCCCTCCCTTTTTTTCTCTTGCCTCTCCTCCTTTCTCCTCCAACGGGAGAACTTTTGCTGTTTTTCCTCCTCGTCCTCTCTTTCCTCTCCTCTGTTCTTCATAACTGCAACAGTGTGTCGTTCCTTTCTTTCGCGCCCCTCTTCCAGCTTCTCCTCTTTCAACTTTTCATCTTTGTTCCTCCACCCTTTCATATTTATGAAGTCATTTCTACACTCGCTCTTCCCTGTCCTTCAGTCTTCAGAACTGCAACAATTTCTCTTCTCTGTCCTTCGCCTCCTCTCTCCTCCATCTTGAACTAATGCTCCTTTCCCCTCCTCCTTTTTCGTAATTTATTCCGTTTCTTTTTCCCCTCAACACCATCAGCTGGATCACTCGCTCTCCCCCTCACTCTCCCGCATCTGTCTCTCCTCTCTTCTCAATCGTCCATTCATCCTTTTGCATGCTTCTCCCTTTCATCTTTTTCTCCTCTTCAACCCTTCCCTCCGCTTTCTCTCCTCCTCCGAGATCCACTGCAGCTCTCCTCCTTTCCCTCCTACTTTTTGAATTTCAATAAATTGATTCAACTATTTTGTCTTTTCCCTTTCTTCCTCCCTCTTTCTCCCGCTCCTCCTTTCTCCCATCTCACACTGTCGAGTGCATCACTCTCTGTCTCGCTCTCTCCACCTCCCTCTCTCCTGCATCCTCCTCCCTCAGCAACCATCACCTCTTTTCTCCACTGCATCAATCGCTCCTCCCTCTCCTCATTTGTTGCCTTTCTTCCTCCTCCTCTTCCTACCGTTTGGACTGCAGCAGCCTCTCCTCCGCCTGCTGCCTCTCTCCCAGCAGCCTTTGCAGGTGGAGCATCTCCCAGCGGTGAGAAGCCGCCTTGTCCGCCGCAGCCTCCTCCAGCGCCGCCAGTCGGCTGGACGCCAGCCTGCGGTACACCTGAGACAGAGAACGAGACAACGAGAAAGAAACAGAGAGAGAGAGGGGGTTGCCATGAGGGAGGTGGATGCACATGGAGGAGGACGACTTCGCAGCAACAGCACCGGAGCAAGGTGAGTGCTGTGGTGATATGTGCAGACGTCCTGTAGCAACAGATGTGCATCTCTCTCTCTCTCACACTCACTCACGCACGCACGCACACACACACACACACACACACACACACACACACACACACACACGTTCAAACAGGTTATGTTGACCAACTGCTTCAACCAAGTTGACCTGATGATGATGATGATGATGATGCTTTTAAGGAGTGATTATTTTGAACATGATGTTTGGCATTTTGTATGTCTACATGTTTGTTAAAGCTGTAACTAGGGTCTAAGCATCCCATGGGAATCGTATCCATCCATCCATTTTCTCGAGAACTTGTCCTCATCCCAGTAGAGTTGAGGGTGAGCCGGGGCCTATTTTAGCTGCCCGAGCATATTTGCGATTCATTTCTTGTGGATATATCAAGGATTTTTGGGGAACCTGTCCTGGGTTATTTATTTAAAAACTCACCTCACCGCTGCTTGTGTTTAGGCCAAAGCCCCATCCAACACCAAAGTATTGCTTTGGTATTACACAGGCAGGGGTTTTATTCTTAAAATATACTTGCACTTATTATTGGAAGCCATTGCAACATTATGCATAGTTGAAATATTAACATGATTTATAGTTGAAACTCTCCTTGAATAAAGGGAAATAAAAATGTAGCAAAGGTTAGATTTAAATATGTTGGAAGAAAAATGTTGAACTCAAATTATACTCCAGTAAATCTTCAAATCTCTAGACCCCATATAGACATGTCTGTGTTTTTTGGGGTGTTTTTTTCTAAATATATGAAGTGTTGAAATTTAGTACTGCATTGCTGGGATACAGCCTGAAATCTTTTTCACCCTCCCAGTTATCCAGATTTTTCGGGTGGGCCTGAAACACGGACGAGCTGACGTAGCCAAGGAACAGCTTTCTTAGTGATGATCATTTGGCCAATTTCTACCAGCACAATTTGCTGTTAGCAATCAAGCTATGCCTACATCCATGTGCACAGTTGTGCGGCGCACTTCGCAAGACAGCGGCAAGATTTAAATGTCGTGGCTAACTTCACTTAAGTGTGCTAGGAGATTTTTATTCTGTTTTAGGCACATAGGCTAATCGGTTTCATGACCCAGTGTCAAAATTTAAACCCTGAACTACAGAACCGTGACGCAGATACGCTAAGCACTCACTCATTGTGCTGCATGGAATCTCCTCATTTATTATTTTTCTTCGTGGTAATTATTCATTCTTAACTTTGCGACCAGGCTCAGTCCATAAGGCCACCACGAAACGTCACAATTTTCGCAATTTAGCATCACGGTCTGGTGTACTTGTTGAAAATTTGGTGGCAACTTTTCTATGCGGAGTTTGTTGTGGCAGAAGCCCTAAAAATGTCCAAAATCTCGGAAAAAGGGAGCATTTACTCTAAAATGACAGACTACTTGTGCGCTTCACAGAGGAGTTCATCGACTTCTGTCAGTTGTGTTCTTAAGGCCGGCCTTCCACCAGACAAAAAGATAATTGCCTGCAGTGAAAAATGTCAATTATTTTGTGTTTCTTTCCCCCTCAGGATGACAGCTCGTAAAGAGGAGATTATTTGCTCTCACTTGGTTGAATGATGTTAAGATGTGGTTTGTTTGTCCTGTAATCGTGGTAACCACAACACCTGATTTTTGTCTGTTAATACGAATCACTTAAAACACTTAGTATTGACAGTGAAGGGGACATAGTATAGAAAATGTCCTTATTATTGGGTGTACCCCCCCCCCCCCCAAAAAAACCCGCATCTGAAGTGTGAATCTAAGTAACAAACCAAATTCACTAAAAGACTGAATGGCTTTTACATGGTGCTAACCAGTTGAAAAATGGAGCCAACAGATAGCAGCTAATCCAAAAAGCATGTGCAGATGGTGAAATGCGTCACGAGCCGAGCAGAATTTAATTTAGGTATATGCGCGTACTTAAATGAGGGTCATTCAATATATAAGGTTATTTTTTCGGTATAAGGACTTCTAATATAGAAGCTTACCCCCCCCCCAATGTAGTGTCCCTACACTGTCACATACTTTTTCCATCTGTGCACAAGTAAGAAATATTTGGCCTGATGTCTCAGCCGGGCGCTCACAACACTTTGACTTTGTCATCACTTTTTTGAGTATCTAACCAGTGTCATGTCCGTGACAGTTTACTAGCATGAAACTGAGCTACTTTCCAAAGGCAAAGCTCTGGGGTTGTTTTAAAACCACAAGTTGTATTCTTTTTTGTTTAATGTGACAGGAAATTTCAACTGTGAGAGGCATTAAACAACCAAAGCCTTTTTTTTTTTTAAATTTGTCAATATTTGCTGAACTGGCGCTTTCTGTGGAGTGAGAACTGGGTTCACTGGCACAGAGCTCATATTTTAAGTTGGCACTGATGTCAACGCAAAATTAATAAATGTATCATTCATCCAAACGATGGTGTTGATCTTGAAATACTCGTAAATTGTGTTACTCGTATCCCCACTGTATTTGTGTTTGCCGATGTGTCCACTGCATGCGCAGATCCACGGCACCAATGGACAAATATGTATATATATATATATATATATATATATATATATATATATATATATATATATATATATATATATATATATATATATATATATATATATATATATACACACACACACACACACAAATAAATACCTGTTACAGGTCAAGTTATGTTTGCTTGGATCCATGCAGGTTGAAATGATAACTGTGGTCTTGGGTGGTAGTTGAAGCGAGCGAGTCCTGAAGTGTGCACATGGTTTCAGATGAAGGGAGAAAATGGGGATCTATAGATTACGTCTTGGGAGCGTTCTGGTTCTTTAAGAGCTCATTTGGTAAATGACAACGGCAATGAATGCCAAAGTGTCCATCAGTTCTGCTCGGGTGATAGAATGATGAAGTGACATGATGGCTTTTATGGAGGCATTGCAGGCGATAAGCAATTGTCTTAGGGACGGGAAAATTGAGGCTTTTAAACGTAATACAAACCCATAAACAGCCCACACGAAAACCATGGAACATTTGTGAAAAGGAAATGAAAACAAACATTTGATAATGGGTCCCCAAAATGGGCCTCCCCCTCATGCTACCTCAAACCACAATTGTAACCCCAAATTCTACCCCAACATATAACCCCAGTCCTTATCCATAACCATAACCCTGACACCACCTACCACTTGAGCCATAACCCTAACCCTAAGCCCCTAACCCTACATAAATTGTTATTGATCCTCAGTCTGTCTGCTTCAGAGCTCGGCTGGAAGATGAGCTGCCCTCAGGTTGAGTTGGAGGAAAAGGAGCGCTCTTCATCGGAGGAATTGGAATGTAAAA
Source organism: Hippocampus guttulatus (assembly GCF_054856545.1). Lineage (NCBI taxonomy): Eukaryota > Metazoa > Chordata > Actinopteri > Syngnathiformes > Syngnathidae > Hippocampus > Hippocampus guttulatus. Next base: position 25,101,133 of record NC_141263.1, on the reverse strand, counting down.
TCTGCTACCAGCGCTACAATGCAAACAACCGCCGACCCAAACTCCTGGACTGCCTCCATCGGGTGTGCGCCCGCTGCCTGGTCAAGATACTCTATGTTGCTGATGGCACAGGCTGCATTTGCTGCCCGTTTTGTCGCCACCAAACCCAGATTTCCGAGTACGAGGTATCGGCCCTGCCCGACGACGCCAATATCATGTCCCGCTTAAGGCCACGCAACAAATCCTGGAGCTTGGGCCCCAACCAGGAGGTGGTCCTCTCCCCGAAGAGTTTCTTCTCGTCCAACCCGTCCCGCGACTCATCCAATTGCCTCTTTATCACCATCATGGACGTGCAGAGGGAGCCGCAGCGCTACCCGAGTCCCAACAGCAGCTCCGACTTGGAGCGCAACGTGGAATCGCTGTCGGCGGGTTCCAACGGGCAGGCGGACCAGGACTCCCTGACCAAATTCTGCAACCACGTCCCACGTATCCTGGTGTGGCTACTGGGCTTCTTGTACTTTGGCTCCCTGCCTCTTGGGATTTACTTGCTGGTGATTCAGAGGGTGACTCTTGGCATCGTGTGTGTCAGTTTGGTGCCGTCCAGTCTCACGGTGTGTCTGGTCTATGGGTTCTGCCAGTGCTTGTGCCAGGGCATGTGCGATTGCTCCTCCAGGGGATGAACGCTGGCCAAACAAAACCGGCAGTGGTAATAGGGACGGAGACAAATACCACCCATCAGTAGAGTTTGTGCATTTAGAGGCAGGTCGAAGACGTCCACCCTAATAGGCTCTCGATGTATTCCCACAAAATAGTTAACGCATGTACAGTGAAAATGTACATTCATTTCTGGAAGAGTGGGGATGATCTGATGAATGTGATTTACTGAATGGTTCAGACATTTCCAATTAAGATGCTGCATTTTTAGGAAAATCACTGTGGTGGTAAAGCCCTCCTATGTAATGCTTATGGGGGTTTTTTCAACTTAGGTTTTTACCTCATTTGATTTTCTGCTGGTCCTGCTAATAACTACAACTTGGTGACTCAATAAAGTGAGGATTTTCTTTTTCTATAACTGCCCATGAATCATCGTTGTGTCTGTTGGTCGTTTGCCAAGTGTATTATGGAGCATGAAACAATTTAAAAACATGTCTTAAAATACAAAAATACAATACAAAAAACAATGGTTGTTTAAAATCAGCTAACCAAAGAGCCAATTAACTGACAAATAAGCAACAAACTAAACTTTCTAAGTAACTAACTGATTTGATCGTGTCAACAACCAATGGACCAACTGAACAATAAATTATCTACAAAACTAACTCCCAGACAAACTAACCAACAAACAATCCACATTTCGAAAAATCAAACAGTGAACAACTAATCAACCACACCAACTAACCGACTCACCAACCACTGAACTCAATGACAAACCAACTAACAAATAATCCAATACACTAAGCAAGTAAATAACCAAACAACTAGCTAAGCAACTCAGCAATGAGGTAAACAACGAACCAAAATTCCAACCAACCAAATGAAAATCAAACTGACCACTTACTAACTAAACTCACTTACTAACCAACTAACAAACAGCCCGGCAAACTAACTTACCAACTAAACAAATAAGCAAACCAGGGGTGCCCATGTCCGGTCCTCGAGAGCCCCCTATCCAGCCTATTTTAGACGTCTCCCTCCTCCAACACACCTAACTCAAACGATCAGTCACCGTCAAAGAGTTGCTCAACAGACCAATGAATAACTTTATACATGCAAGGTTGCACAAAGTCAAAGCTTGAGTTGTTTTGCATTTCTGGCACAAAGGTTTCACCAATTTGATGAGAAACTTGTGACTCTGCAGTTGCCTTGTGAGCGTTTCCGCACATTTTGTCCTTTTGACTAATAGGACACTGATCACTGTCTTGGCTCTGGCGATAATGACGTCAGGGTGACTAAGTGGCACTTAGCCTTTCTTGAAAAAGTCTTGCGAGGCTGCGTTGATTGCTTTGCTTTCGAACCAATATGAGCCTTCCAAACCACATACTCCACTAATCTGCTCTCATGTTCGATTGTCGAATGCGCACATCGGCTTCGTGTGAGCGAGCAACGCTTCTTGAGAGATGAACGCAAACTAAATTGCAGTCCTCACTGCAAAGTCATGGCGTGCGAGCGTGGTAATGACTGGCAAGCGGATGCTAATGATCCTTAATTGGAGTCAGTAGCCTGTATAACAAACAGCTCATATTTCCTTTCACTGTCCTGATTGTGCTCGTCTGGCCACCGCACAGTCATCAAGGACCTCGGAGGCGTAATGAACCCTCTCGAGAGAAGGATGTTTTGGTGACAGCTGACGTTCATCAATTGTGCGGTGACCGACAAGAAAAGACAGGGGGGGGGGGGGGGGCTGTGAAGTACACCGATCAATACGAAAACATTATATGTTTGCTAATATTTTTATTGTTTGTGGAGGTGCAAATAGAGCATTGACGGGCCCGTTTTTTCGCTCAAGTGGACGTAATAGAATATGCAGTTAAAAAAAAAGTTACAATGTGTATGTTGAATAAGTAAAATAGTGAATTATAATATTAAATAATTTCAATTTTATAATAATAATTCTAATGAATTTCACTTGCATTAATAAACCACTTACTATGTTTTTTTAATTGTATGGCAAACTATTTATTTTGACAATATTCCTTTTGCAGTATTTGGAGTAAATCAACTAACCAGTGCCTTAATGATATGAATAAAAATATAAATATTTTAATTCACAATTTATGTAATAAAATAAATCTAAAAATAAATGTCAAATAATTTATCTTACAAATTAATCTTTAATGTTATCATTTACTTCATGATTCAACAAACAAATTACTTCATGAGAGAAATGATTTTTTTTGGGGGGGGGGGGGGATCAATGCACTACTAAAGGACTAAAAGCTCAGTGTGCAGCCCATCTGCAATAGAGCAACTCACCTTGACGCGCTCCTGCAGTTTGCCGAATCGGACGGTCCCACTCAGGATGCTGCCGATGAATCCCTGTTTTTCCTGCTGCAGTATGGACGCCTGTGGAGGAAGTGGAGGGGTGACAGGAAGGCAAGAGTTGAGCAACAGAAACTTGAAGGAGATAGTGACAGCCGGCCGAGACTACAATCACCATTCATTAACTCACCGACATGCGATATTTTCTGTGGAACCTAACGAACAACGACTTGCTTTGGATTGCACTTATTTATGCCCATTCACATATACAGGCATTTGTAATTTTTCTGTCAAATCTTAAAACAACTTATCTATGAATGAGCCCAAAACATAATCATGGCTAATAGGAAACCAGGACTTGCTATTTATATGGTTTACAAAGCAGCTTCGTGGATTTTTCTTTCCAATTAAAATAATCAGGAAGCCATCTGTTTCAAAGATAAGCTTGAAATTATATTAACGTGTTTTGGGATCATGGTTTGGGGCTTTTTTGGACTTAAGTGTGCCTTAAGATATGAGTTGAAATGGTTATGTGACAATACTTGTCCGTTCATATCTCAAATCGTCTTTCCCAATTAAAATAAATGGAAATGTAATTAATTTGTACCAGCCACCCCGCGGACAGCGGCAAAATTCATTTTTTAATATGTTTTTTCATAAGAAAAATTGCACTCAACATTAGTGTACTGTATAAACATAACACAGAATCTTAGCAACATTTGCTCTCCACGTAACCTGCAAGCACGTCGAATGCTGTGTAACCCCACCAACCAATATTGTTCTTCCACTACAAGGAAACCAATGTCGATTGAAGATGAAAAAAATAAATAAAACTCAGCTGAGCGATGGGTCATATTCATACATCGGAAAAATATCATAGAACTTGTATATCAAAGAAATTGTGTCGGCAATTGTAAACATTTTATAGGGGACACATCCATAATTCGCAAATCGTTGCTAATCGCTTTTGCACTCGGTCTACAACCCCTTCAAAAAGAAAATGTCAACTTGAAATCGCTGTTAGATGTTAGGAGAATAATGTCTCGAATGGCCCAAAGCCGTTTATGTGCACAACTCGGATAACAAGCGACAACACACTCTTAGCTACTGCACACACACAAATTGGCTCATTTTATGCTCCATCTGTACTGGCGTGTGTCAGGCTGACCTTCTACACATGACGTGCTGCCGCTTTTTAAAAATCTGAATGTGGTGACATTTCAAAGTGTCGTGCCGCACACGAAACAGTCCAGTGTGTTCTACAGTGCCACAGTTGTCACAAAGGCAAGGCCTCCACAATGGTATGCGCAGCAAAGTGGAATCTATGTCTTTATTTGTAGTTATTATCGACTGAAAACATTTGGATTTGACACCAAAATTTGAATATGGGTTTACATCTTGGCTACACACATACCGACAGTTAGGCTAAATTAATTTTCCCACTAGGACATCTACCTGCACATGTTCTTCGAGTCACTGTTGCTCGGCTGCTGACTGATGCTACGTTTGTTCCAAATCTGAGGCTACACTGCTTCTATCCACCATGGCCAATCTTTTCCCAACATTCTTTGCACTCAGTCCTGTTAAAAAAAGAAAAGAAAAGGTATTCACTGCTCTTCACTTTGATTTTTTGGGGGGTCTTTTTCCCCCTTCTACACACAGCATTCAATAATGAAAACATCATACAGAAAAGTTTACAGTTACATAATCTCACCCCCACACTGAGTTTCTAGGGCCATTACATGGCACCCGGGAAAGGAGAAAATTTGCAAACCAGAGTCCAGTCACCGGACTACATGTACTATTACAGTACAAGTAAAATTATGCGAGAGCCAAAATATGAGCGGAGCTACAGTGTGAGCAAAGATTAGCGTTGTGCAGTTTTAGCTTCTCATAAGCGGCATAAGGTAGTAAGTCGAATATGTAGCTAGATTTGTTGCTTTTCTGAAAATGAGTCGCTGGAGGGGTTCGAAAAGTTACTAAATTGGCAACACATAGTAGTGCTTGTTTTGTTTCAATGCCCTAGTCCTGACAACCCGCCCCCCCCGACACACACACACACACACACACATACATACATACATACACATTATGGTAACGGTAGGCATACTTAGCATTTGCATGGGACACTGAGTTGATTAAGAGCAGTGTCTGATATGTAGATGTTTGAATGTTCTGCGATTCTTAATTCTTTGTATATTTTGTCCAAAGAATATCAGTTTTTATTCAGACATCGGAAACTGTTTTGACATTGCTGAAAAATTGCACAATGTCAACTTAAAGTAGATGAATATTTAACTGTCATGGAAATGTAAAATAAGGTACCTGCCGTTTATAGCAAATTGAAAATCCATTAAAACTGTCCAGTGCTGTATAACTTGGGTAACAAATGACGACACTACTTTTCTTCTTCAAAAACTTAAAAGCCTGTGTTGAAGCTTCCATTTACACACACACACACATATACACACAAAAAAAGATAAATCGGCCCAGTGAATTGAGCTCCCGCCTGATCGGTTTATGTTTTGCGTAAGGTCAGGCAACACAACGGTTCAAATGTTTATCTGTCACTTCAGAGGTCTGTGGTTGCCAGTGTGGGATCTTAAAACCTTTAAATCCAACTTCAAAGTTGGATTTAAAGGTTTTAAGATCTTATGATAACATGTAGCGACGTAGCGTCATAACACCCAGCATATCAGGCCGAGACAAGAAACAAGGCCGTCCTTTTTTTGCGGATGGTGCACATTCCTAGCTCTTCAAGCATTTTGTGTGCGTTTTTTGCTTGTTTGTTTGTTTTTGTTTTTTTTACCACCGTATTATTTTCTATTGGATTCCGGCTCCATTGCATACAGTGTGCATCACATGTACTATGCATAGTCATCTCGCACCATGTGTACAAGTTGGTCACGCTCCTGCGAGATGTGATCCGCCACAGAAACAACGGCTTCCAGGTAAGTGCGCGTCTTGCCCTCCTTCAGCACGCACTCGTCCTTCTGCTGCTTCAGTGCGCTTAGATGCCTCTTTGTCCTTCTGCAATTGGTAGGGGTTAAAAATGAATCAGTAATTGTCCGAAGAAAGCAAAATCAGCAGATGATATTTCATCGGCAGATAGCGGCTAGATGGATGCATGGACGGATGGCTACACGATGCATCATAGCCGGATGATTGCTCGATAAATGGAGAAGCTGCTCAATACGAACTTGCGGTCACATTCACCTGTTGGCTTGTCTGCTCTTCTCTAGCTCCTCCTGCGCCCTCTCCACAGCCGCCATCAGTTTAGCATTGTCCGCTCGCAGGCTTTGATTTTGATGGCGGAGGGCTTGCGCCTCATCCACCTCACTTCTGTTTTTGCTCTGCTCCTGTTCTAGCTGCCTGAAAAGTGTGATAAGAACCAGAAAATGGAACTTGGTGCCGCAGGGGAAAGCATGCCACACCCAATGCACCTTGAAAGCAGCTCAACTGACTAAATATCACTTCGGACCAACAACTAATTTGGATTAATGCGATATTGGTACTTTTTTATACACTGCAGATTAGCATTGCATCTTCTACAATCTTGCCTTGGATTTCTATCGTCAATTCCATTGACTTCATGCTGGGTTTGTGTTTTGAGAGTGACTGTTAGAGTCCCCAAATCAACTTTTTTTTTGCGCTCATCAATTATATAATGTATATAAACGTAGCCGCTCTGCCACCATGGGGTAAACAAGTGGCTCAGTCTCTTACACCCCCTCCGTAGCGAGTTGGAGTTGCAATAGTCATCTTTTTATCCATTTTCAGGTTACTGATTACCAGCATAGGATTTAGTTTATTTGGCACAGTTTGTCGTAGTAATACATTTTTTTAGGTCATAGTTTGTCACTGCTGGTGTCAATCACAGCCAGACCTCACTCAACCCTCTTGCCCCTCACAACCTCAGTGGAACCTGTGAATGCCTTCTTCAAACATTAGTGAGGAGTGGAGGAAGAGTCTGGCAGGGGTGTGAGTTACCCATGATCTCTGAGACCAAATCATGTCCAGTCAACAGAAGTTAACACAGGTTGACTCAAATTACGCTGTAGAAAACAAGATTCACCTGAGGTTAATTCACAAAACCATAGCAAAAGCTGTGTTCAATTATTGATGTAATTTTAAAAAGAAAGAAAAAATCATTGTTCTTTTTCTGTTGTCAGAGTGTCGTGTGTTAAATTTTGGAATACAGAGTTGTGATTTCCTTTCCGGACGCACTGTATAACAGTTAAGGTGATGATATCATAACCCGCCCTGGCAGAGGTAATGCAACGCCGTACCGCCTGAGATTCCCGCTGATGCTGCAGTGCTCGTCCCAGGTAACGGCGTCCTGGAGGCGGGTCCTCAGAGTGAGCACCTCCCTTTCGCTTTGCTGTGCTTCCCTTCTACTCTCGTCCACTTCCTCCTGCAAACGCTGGTTGTCTGCCTCGAGCAGCATCAGCTGCTTGGACACTCTGGACACTGCACAGGGGAAGAATGGGTAGACTGGTGTATGGAAGGACAAATAGATGGATGACAGATGCAAAGACTGACGATGGACGTATGGCTGGATGGGTAGGTAGATCAGAGACATCAGAGACCTTCAGACAGGTGTTTGCTGTGCTCGGCCTCAGTCTTGGCATTCAGAGCCTCCAGCTGCTCAATCAGCAGCTGATTCTCTTGCAGCACCAGCATGGCCTGCTGCTGCACTTGGTGGCTGCACACATAGACACGAACACAACTTCCTTATGCAATTTTCATCATCTCTAGCCCATTTTTTAACACATTCTTTTTTCCGACTTACAATTTCAAATCTTACTACAGTGGTACCTCTACTTACTTAATTTCTCTTCATGCGAAATTTTGAAGTTACGAAACGCCTCTTGTTATGAAAGAAATTTCAAGATACAAAACATAGAAATACAGTATGGGCTGCTACTCGCAGCTCCAAGTTTCCTGAACGCAACATACTTAGAGCTGCTCTGCCATTGGCTATCCCCCGAGCATCATCCTGGCATCCGATTGGCTAAGAGGGACCACTACGTATGTGTCTCTGTATGTAGATAGATCCATATGTGTCTATGCAGCGTCCTCATCATTCGCCCCTCAGGCAATGAGGTGTTCCGACAGTTTTACGTAAATGGGAATCACCCAGAAAAAGTGTTCACCAGTCGGGCAATCGCTCACGATGCTGATGTTTGCCTTGGATATTTTCAAAGGATTGTTAAAAGCCGACAAAAGCAAACGTCCTTGGATCAGTTCTTTACAAAACGCCAAGTAAAAAAACACTTCTGAGAGAGAACATGAACTAAAGAGGGCAAAAAACGATGAGGATGCAGTTAAATGTGAAATGAGCATCATTTTTATTCTTTATTCTTTGTTTTTCACATTATGCACAACTCTCATTTAATGGGCAATAATCGAATTCTAACATGTATTTCTTACATATTTTGATGCATTTTTATGCTTTAAAAACATTTATGTCAGAATTTGGGGGGGGGGGGGCTTGGAATGGATTCGGGCATTTACATGGAAACCGTGTCTCTACTTACAAATTTTCTAGTTCAGAAATTACTTTTTTGCCAGGTATCTTTAACAGTACAATAATGTTATTACTTGTGACCTGTTGTAACTGTCATATGCTTGTGCAGGAGTTTTTTGCCTCACTCAAATTATCCTCAAATGAGGGTAGTTCGAGCGTGGGTTTTTTTTTCTCCCCCTCTCCCTCCCTTGTTTCTTTCTGACTTTCGGGTTGAGTGAACGCTGGCGCGTTTTGGCTGCCGCTGCTCAACCCGTATTGTTTTGTGTTTTTTGTTATTGTAAAGAGGCGGCCCGGAGGTCCAGTGGTTAGCACGTCGGCTTCACAGTGCGGAGGTACCGGGTTCAATTCCAGCTCCGGCCTCCCTGTGTGGAGTTTGCATGTTCTCCCCGGGCCTGCGTGGGTTTTCTCCGGGTGCTCCGGTTTCCTCCCACATTCCAAAAACATGCATGGCAGGCTGATTGGACGCTCTACATTGTCCCTAGGTGTGAGTGTGGGTGTGAATGGTTGTTTGTCTCTGTGTGCCCTGCGATTGGCTGGCAACTGATTCAGGGTGTCCCCGCCTACTACCCGAAGACGGCTGGGATAGGCTCCAGCACCCCCCGCGACCCTAGTGAGGATCAAGCGGTTCGGAAAATGGATGGATGGATGGATGTTATTGTAAAGAGTCCTTGGGTGTCTTGAAAGGCGCTTATAAATAAAATCTATTATTATTATTATTATTAGTTTCATAAGTAGAGGTACCACAGTATTTTTAGTCATCTTTGAAGTCAAGATGGCGCCCGAGTAGGCAGCCGTCAGCAAGTGCTCTCATGAGCCTTGCTTTTTTTTTTTTTTTGTGTTTGTTTTGTCACTTTGTGTTTGTTGTTACGTCGTGTGGACCTGATGTGGACTTTTTTCAGCATTTTTTGGCCACGACATTCATCAAGGAGGAGACTCTGTGCTTGGTGGTTGCGCCTTCTCGGCAGCATGGGTATACCAGCACTGTTTTTGACTGGGAGGAATGTCGGCGCCATTTGACTGTCGTTGCTGGACAGTCCCGGGGCGCTTGTGTCTTGCACCTGTAATGGGCAGCATTTTTCACAGCCCCGCTTTGTTCAGCGGAGAGATCGGTGCTGTTGAACGGTCTGCGGCTGGATGGATGTAAGGCTTGAGGAGCCGACGATGAGAAGAAAGGAGCGTTAGCGCGGAGCGCCGATGCGGATTTGGAACTGGGAGTCGCGGCTTGGAGTTTGAAGCGGATTACGTGGGACGGGAGAAGTGAACTAATCTCTTTTCGTCAATGGACGCTACAGCTTCGTGTTTGCTTTCAAAACTTAGCTTGTAGCAGACGTGTGCACATTTTCAGCATGACGTCTCTGATCCACTGGTGAAAGGACACTTTGATCCTCTCCTCTTTCATCTATAACTGCTTCAGACAACAAAGTGTATGCAGAAAAGTGGTGAAGATTGCACGACTGTCTGTGTCCTATGTGTTGTGTTGTGTTTTGTTATTTTGACTTCAAAATGGCGCCGCGAGAGTGGCTGCCTTTCCAACAGCTCCTATATTTTGTTGTTCTACTTCTTCCTTTCATAACTTTGCTGCTGTGAATTGGGAATTTCTCCACTGCGAGACGAATAAAGGTTTTCTTATCTTATCTTATCTTATCTATAAGCCACTCAGAGTGTGGTCGATAGTTGCCCATCCCTGGTCTAAATCTATTAGAAAGCAACAACCTCATGACAGAATGTAACACATGAGGTTGTGTCTTGTATTTACCATTCCTCTTGGCTGAGGCCTCTAGTCTTCTTGGCCATTTCACGGTGAAACATCTCATTTTCTTTCACCACCTCCTCGACGTGTACCCGAAGCTTCTTCACCTCCTCCTGCAGCAATCAATCACATTCTGTGGTCAGGCTTGATAAAACTAATTGGCTTAACCGTGATGCGTCTTACCTCAGCAGTGCGCAGGAGAGCGTCTTTCTCATTCAACATATCTTCGTAGGCCAACATCAGAGGAGACAAATACTTCATGTCCACCTAGACCAACCATGGACACAAGGACAGACGTCAACAGAGTACACCCTGGACTGGTTGCCAGCCAACCGCAGGGCACATGAAATAAACATGTACACTCACATTTATTTCATGGTCCCCCCCCCCCCCCCCCTTCATATTACGCATCTTAAAATGCAGCTGTTCCCTTAAATTGCTTGTCAGCCATTTTGGAAAAGGCTTAATCATTGTAAACCATTTTGTGATAACAACACAACTGATATGCCACCACTAACACATCTGAAATGTGTCTTGGCTCCTCCATTGCTATCTTTAACAGCTGACACTGTCGTCTTGGCAACAACCGAGAGAGCCTGTGAGCCATCAACATGACTTTCAAGATAAATCGCCTGATTTATATGCAACAATTATCACAAAGTATTGCACTAAGCTTACTCCGAGCATTTTTCATCAGTTACTAACCAGCCATGGAGGAGGAGAGCCCGTCTTTGGTAGGCTGCTTAATCTGGAGCTCTGCAACACAAATTATAACAACACAGTCAACGAGAGATTGCAATTTTTGTCAAATTTGTGCAGGAATGCTCACGACCTGACGCCAGACCGAAATGCTGTCAAATGAATTGAAATGGAAGAAATGCGGTCAAAGTGGGAT